>NC_091282.1:135665031-136273658 GCF_032444005.1 Ranitomeya imitator
TGGGTTAGGGTTAGAGTTTGTGGGTTAGGGTTAGAGTTTGTGTTAGAGTTTGTGTTAGGGTTAGAGTTAGGGTTAGAGTTTGTGTTTTAGGGTTAGAGTTTGTGTTTTAGGGTTAGGGTTAGAGTTTGTGTTAGGGTTATTGTTATAGTTTGGGTTAGGGTTAGAGTTTGTGTTAGGGTTAGGGTTAGAGTTTGTGTTTTAGGGTTAGAGTTTGTGTTTTAGGGTTAGGGTTAGAGTTTGTGTTAGGGTTATTGTTATAGTTTGGGTTAAGGTTAGAGTTTGTGTTTTAGGGTTAGGGTTAGAGTTTGTGTTAGAGTTTGTTAGAGTTTGTGTTAGGGTTAGAGTTTGGGTTAGAGTTTGTGTCTTAGGGTTAAAGTTTGTGTTAGAGTTTGTATTAGGGTTAGGGTTAGAGTTTGTGTTATAGGGTTAGGGTTTGTGTTAGAGTTTGTGTTAGGGTTATGGTTAGAGTTTGTGTTAGGGTTAGAGTTAGGGTTAGAGTTTGTGTTTTAGGGTTAGAGTTTGTGTTTTAGGGTTAGGGTTAGAGTTTGTGTTAGGGTTAGAGTTAGGGTTAGAGTTTGTGTTTTAGGGTTAGAGTTTGTGTTTTAGGGTTAGGGTTAGAGTTTGTGTTAGGGTTAGAGTTAGGGTTAGAGTTTGTGTTTTAGGGTTAGAGTTTGTGTTTTAGGGTTAGGGTTAGAGTTTGTGTTAGGGTTAGAGTTAGGGTTAGAGTTTGTGTTTTAGGGTTAGAGTTTGTGTTTTAGGGTTAGGGTTAGAGTTTGTGTTAGGGTTAGAGTTAGGGTTAGAGTTTGTGTTTTAGGGTTAGAGTTTGTGTTTTAGGGTTAGGGTTAGAATTTGTGTTAGGGTTAGAGTTAGGGTTAGAGTTTGTGTTTTAGGGTTAGAGTTTGTGTTTTAGGGTTATGGTTAGAGTTTGTGTTAGGGTTAGAGTTAGGGTTAGAGTTTGTGTTTTAGGGTTAGAGTTTGTGTTTTAGGGTTAGGGTTAGAGTTTGTGTTAGGGTTATTGTTATAGTTTGGGTTAGGGTTAGAGTTTGTGTTAGGGTTAGGGTTAGAGTTTGTGTTTTAGGGTTAGAGTTTGTGTTTTAGGGTTAGGGTTAGAGTTTGTGTTAGGGTTATTGTTATAGTTTGGGTTAAGGTTAGAGTTTGTGTTTTAGGGTTAGGGTTAGAGTTTGTGTTAGAGTTTGTTAGAGTTTGTGTTAGGGTTAGAGTTTGGGTTAGAGTTTGTGTCTTAGGGTTAAAGTTTGTGTTAGAGTTTGTATTAGGGTTAGGGTTAGAGTTTGTGTTATAGGGTTAGGGTTAGGGTTTGTGTTAGAGTTTGTGTTAGGGTTATGGTTAGAGTTTGTGTTAGGGTTAGGGTTAGAGTTTGTGTTTTAGGGTTAGGGTTAGAGTTTGTGTTAGGGTTAGAGTTTGGGTTAGGGTTAGAGTTTGGGTTAGGGTTAGAGTTTGTGGGTTAGAGTTTGTGTTAGAGTTTGTGTTAGGGTTAGAGTTTGGGTTAGGGTTAGAGTTTGTGTTTTAGGGTTAGGGTTAGAGTTTGTGTTAGAGTTTGTGTTAGGGTTATTGTTAGAGTTTGTGTTAGGGTTAGAGTTTGGGTTAGGGTTAGAGTTTGTGTTTTAGGGTTAGAGTTTGTGTTAGGGTTATTGTTAAAGTTTGGGTTAGGGTTAGAGTTTGGGTTAGGGTTAGAGTTTGTGTTTTAGGGTTAGAGTTTGTGTTTTAGGGTTAGGGTTAGAGTTTGTGTTAGAGTTTGTGTTAGGGTTAGAGTTTGTGTTATAGGGTTAGGGTTAGGATCCCTAGGGTTACTAGGAACCCTAACCCTAGGTATTTCTGTTTATAGTGGGTTTTCTAGTTGATTTTGATGATTGGCAGCTGTCACACACTTCTCATCATGTGTTTCAAAAACGCAAACGCAGGAAAAAACGCTTGTAAACGAGTCAAAACGTTTGCATTAATACATGCAAAAACGCATGCGCCTAAAAAAACGCAGCGTTTAAACGCGTTTAAACGCGTTTTTGCACCAAATGTGTTTGCGTTTAAAACGCTGCAGATCAAAACGCAAGTGTGAAACCAGCCTCACTTTCCAAATCAAGTCCTATCAGTTTACTTAAAAACAGCTGGACTCCAATAAAGGAGTTGAACCATCTCAAGGAAGATCACAGGTAAATGGACAGCATGTGACATAAATATGAGTGTTTGAGCAAAGGGTCTGAATACTTATGACCATGTGATATTTGTTTTTCTTTTGTAATAAATATGCAAACATTTCTGTTTTTTTTTAGTCAAGATGGGGTGCAGAGTGTACATTACTGTGAAAAAAATGATTTTTTTTTTATTTACTAAATGGCTGCAATGAAACAAAGAAAGATAATTTTAAAGGGGTCTGAATACTTTCCGTACCCACTGTACCCCTAATAAGACACAGACATTATAGAAATGGAGTCCACTGCTCCAGACCTCTCTTAATGAGTTAAGGAGGAGATCCATTCCAAATAGCTGCTTTGTCTATACCAGAATTGACAAAACCATTTTTCACACTGTGACCTATTTTTTTTCCGATGGGCATAAGAAGATTTACTTAGCAATACTAGATTATTGGCAGGCCCATATCAATGGGTGATTTTGTTTTAAGAATGCATTTTGACCACAAAAGAATGTAAAAGTGTATAGTATTCTAAAGGCTGTGCAGTTTTAGGAAGATGAACACTTTCTGGCAGGAACAGGCGAGCATCGGATCTATATAGCGCCTCCTGACTCTTCTCCAGTGGCTGATGTAGGAGAAGATATGGATCGGTTAGTAGATAAGAATCTAATCTTAGGTGTAAGGCTAGCTATATACACTGCTCAAAAAAATAAAAGGAACACTTAACAGAATATAACTCCAAGTAAATCAAACTTCTGTGAAATCAAACTGTCCACTTAGGAAGCAACACTGTTTGACAATCAATTTCACATGCTGTTGTGTAAATGGAATAAATAACAGATGGAAAGTATTGCCTATTATCAAGACACACTCAATAAAGGAGTGCTTCTGCAAGTGCGGACCACAGACCACATCTCAGTACCAATGCTTTCTGGCTGATGTTTTGGTCACTTTTGAATTTGATTGTGCTTTCACACTCGTGGCAGCATGAGATGGACTCTTCAACCTACACATGTGGCTCAGGTAGTGCAGCTCATCCAGGATGGCACATCAATGTGAGCTGTGGCAAGAAGGTTTGCAGTGTCTGTCAGCGTAGTGTCCAGAGGCTGGAGGCGCTACCAGGAGGCAGGCCAGAACACCTGGAGACGTGGAGGGGGCCGTGGAAGGGCAACAACCCAGCAGCAGGACCACTACCTCATCCTTTGTGCAAGGAGGAACAGGAGGAGCACTTCCAGAGCCCTGCAAAATGACCTCCAGTAGGCCACAAATGTGCATGTGTCTGCACAAACGGTTAGAAACTGACTCCATGAGGATCATCTGAGTGCCCGACATCCACAGATGGGGATTTTGCTCACATCCCAACACCGTACAGGAAGCTTGGCATTTGCCACAGAACACCAGGATTGGCAAATTCACCACTGGCGTCCTGTGCTCTTCACAGATGAAAGCAGGTTCACACTGAGCACGTGTGACAGATGTGATAGAGTCTGGAGACGCTGTGGAGATCAATCTGCTGCCTGCAACATAATTCAGCATGACCGGTTTGGCAGCGGGTCAGTAATTGTGTGGGGTGGCATTTCTTTGGAGAGCCACACAGCCTTCCATGTGCTCGACAGAGGTAGCCTGACTGCCATTAGGTACCGAGATGAGATCCTCAGACCCCTTGAGAGACCATTTGCTGGTGCGGTTGGCCCTGGGTTAGTCCTAATGCAGGACAATACCAGACCTCATATGGCTGGAGTGTGTCAGCAGTTCCTGCAAGATGAAGGCATTGAAGCTATGGAGTGGCACGCCTGTTCCCCAGACCTGAATCCGATTGAACACATCTGGGACATCATGTCTCGTACTATCCACCAACGTCACATTGCACCAAAGACTGTCCAGGAGTTGGCAGATGCTTTAGTCCAGGTCTGGGAGGAGATCCCTCAGAATACCATCTGCCGCCTCATCAGCAACATGCACAGGCATTGTAGGGAGATCGTACAGGCACCTGAAGGCCATACACACTACTGAGCATCATTTCCTTGTCTTGAGGCATTTCCACTGAAGTTGGATCATCCTGTAACTTCATTTTCCACTTTGATTTTGAACATCATTCCAACTCCTGGCCTCCGTGGGATATTTATTGTGATTTACGTTGATGATGTTTAGGTTTTATTGTTCTCAACACATTCCACTATGTAATGAATAAAGAATTACAATTGGAATATTTCATTCAGTGATATCTAGGATGTGGGATTTTAGTGATCCCTTTATTTTTTGAGCAGTGTATATAATGTACAAAGCCACGTTTTTAGAAGACTGCAGCTCCTGGAAAAAGAAGGGTCCTTCTGACTCCTGTAAGAATTGGCAAATACCCAAAGGGCCATCCAATCCTCCAAAAGTCTACCGTAAGTCAGCCACCTCTCTGGCTATTTCTTTGGATATTACTGTACAGTATGTAAAGAAATGTATCTGTAAGGAGAAATTTCCCTGTACTGATTTAATTTACTGAGGTGTAATTTAAGTGAAGGTCACTGAAGCCACATACTGCAACTTTACTGTCACGTATGTCAAATTATCTAGAGTAATCTACAACATCAGTAAAAAAAAATTACGGAGTCCATCGCTGCACTGATCCCCAGCATGTCATGTGTGATATGATTTAGAAACACACTGATAGTATTTCAGTACTGTGTGCAGTGAATATCATACTTTGATAGTTCTCTATATTTCATGGTGGTTTTCATTTACGTTACATCGACTTTACCTTGGCATTTCAACCCAGAGACTTTCATCATGTACAATTCAGCCTGACTTGTCCTTGGCGTTTTAATTAGTGCAGAGTAAGGTGATCCGATGTCCTGTCTGTAGTGTTGTTTTATGAAATATCTGGAATGATAAAACTTTTAGAAAGGATATTGCCATATATTATATTTAATTATTTGCAAGTATATATGATACATTGATATATTAAAACTGTAAAATTAGTTCCAGTTGCAGGTCAAGCTGAACATTCTGTCTGCAAAGCTGATCTTGGTTTGTTAAGATACAGCAGCTCCTGCTCCCTCCTAGGACACTCCAATCATATGATCATTACCAAGGGAGGCACGGGCACTGATAATGCTTTGTAAAATGTATACACAACTATCAGGAAGACAGAGATGGTAATATACCATTTCTGCTTTCTCTATGGAAACTTTGTCTAGCCTTTGACAGCTGACTCCCCACTCCTGCACTTGCATGAATTTGCAGCTATTTTCTCTGAGTGGACACTCAAAATCATCCTTGGAGAGTCATGTGGTGACCGTCCTATAGTGTTAGTATATTGAGCGGGCCACAAGTAATTAAAGAGACCCTGACAGCACAATTTGGTAGACATGGCTGTAACTGCTCTGTAATACTGATTAAACTGGGACCTTTGGTGAAGAAATCTAGTTTATTGGTTTATTGCTCTTCTTTAGTCACCATTTGAGGTTTTCTGCTAATTAGATTTCAGTGCACAGGGGCCGGGCTGTGCACCGAGTCTCCTCCTCCATGGTTCCCTGGCCCCTCCGCCTTTCTCCTCTGCTTGAAGAAGAGATTTCAACAGAGGAAGTAGTAATTTGCTATTCATACAGAGGAGACGGGCGGAGGGGCCGGGAATCACAGACTGCGAGGAGAAGACCCAGTGCACAGTCCGGCCCCTGTGCACCGGAATCTAAAAAGCAGAAAAGCTCAAATACTGATTATAAACGAACCACAAAGCGGATTTCTTCACCAAAGGCATCAATGTAATCTGTGTTACACTGTCCTTACAGCCAAAGATTTACATTTCAAAATAGTGTTGACAGGTTCTTTTTAAAGATTGAGAAACTATACTATAAAGATTTGCTGCTCATGAGTTTTAGTCTTGCTTTTGGTTTTGGCAGATACTTTGCGAAAGTGACCCTAACTCGTCTTCCTACATCAATTAGAAATAGCTGACTCCTTCGGAGAAGTCCGAGAACGGCCATTCACTTGTTACGGTTCAATAAAACATAACGATCGTTTTATTGTTAATCATTTCATGCATTTACAATGGGCAATTATCATGATATAATTAGAATCATACATCTTGCTATACCAAAATTATAGCAAAGAGCCATTTATTTAATCATACCCTAACACGGAAATGGTTAAAACGTAATAAAAGTGGAATTATAATAAAAATGACCACTTTGCAATTGCAATGTTTCATAATGAGAAATGAAGTACAAATACAGTCTTTGGCTGCAGAATATTTCTATATTTCTTATTGGATTTATTGCACCAACATATTGGACAGATCTGTACAAAGCTTGTCGCCACTCACATCAGTGTTGTCTCCCGTGAGGCTGATTTGTCCTTCTCTGAGACCCCACGCTTTGTAATGTAATAATCTATTAGGACCCCGATAATGTAAGGCACCCTGCTGCTGTCAATGCAACTCAAAATCTTGCCCAATCTAGTTGGTTAGTAACTGCAGATGGATGAATATTGTTTTTTTTTTTACCTTTTTTATACCGTACATATATGATAGGTGCTTTCTCCCCGCTGTCTCAATCCTTCTATCACATTCTTCGTCTTTACAGTTCAAGCTTGGATCGCTCCGACTCCGGAATGCCGCAGACCCTTCTGGAATCATCAAAGAGTTAATTGATTATTGCTTAAGCTGTGCCACAGAATTACATGGTCGAAATGAACATCTGCTGAAGGAAAATGAAAGGCTGCGACAGGACTGGAATGACATGCATGAACAGTAAGAGATGATTTTTTGCATGCACTTCTATGTAGCAACATGCAGAATCTGTTGGTACTGTTCAATCTGCTAGTCACAATTCCCAAAATTTCTGAACCCTTTCCGGGCCAAAAAAAGGATTACAAGTGTCCATTAAAGGTAATTTAATTGCGACTTTCATTTTCTAAGTTGAACTAGAAAATTGATGTGGAATCCTCCTGTCACCCCTGTAATGAGTCTTTCGTCACTATTTAGGCAGAATCCATATTTAAAGACAAAGCCCAATAAAAACAAAAAACCAAAATGATAATTTACCCTAGACCAAGAAAATAGTAATAGTACATGTAAATAGCATAGGGTACGTTGTTAATCCTATTTTAATTTAAAAAAAAAAGTATTAAAACCTTACCTTGTGTGAAACAACTTCAATGTGAATAATGGCGAGGAAAGGGGAACCATGCCCCTGTTTCTATAAAGTGCAAGAGATTACAGGAAAAACCAAACAAATGAGCTGGACTATAAGCTGGTATATGTGCAAAATGTAAGAGCATGTTCACACTGTGTCCATTTCACAGACAAAACCCAATAAAAAACAAATTGAGCATATACCCTTGAGCAAGTAAATAAGAAAATAGCAATAGTACATATATATAACATAGGTTAATTGGTTAACGCTATTTTGATTTAAAAAAAATGCATAAAAGCCATCCAATCATGACAAGATGTACCCATCGGGATGGTCCTAACCTGTCTCTAGTATTAAAACATTACCTTGTGTTAAAGGATTTCAATGATCAAATTAGCTATTGGTTTTTATCTGTGAAATGGCCACAATGTGAAGTGTGAATGTGCTCTCACACTTTCACCTTCTTATAGTCTGTCTCGTTTATAAGCCAACTATGGCTTCATTTCATTTTGGCATGTTTGTGCACATTTAGTTAAAATTACCTTTTATTGAGAACAGTTAAGCAAGTTGAAGATAAAATGATCTCTAAAAGGCCAAACGTTAAAGATGACATATTTCCTTTGTATTTTAGGGGAAATATATATATATATACATACATACATATGCTGCTGATGCAAAAGTTTGGACACCCTTGGAGATGTGTGTGCTCATATAACTTAGACCAAGGTTTCAGACCTTAATCTTTCCCTACATGTACAGTGCAGTTCCTGCAAACCATTATATATACAGTACAGACCAAAAGTTTAGACACACCTTCTCATTTAAAGATTTTTCTGTATTTTCATGACTATGAAAATTGTACATTCACACTGAAGACATCAAAACTATGAATTAACACATGTGGAATTATATACTTAGCAAAAAAGTGTGAAACAACTGAAAATATGTCTCATATTCTAGGTTCTTCAAAGTAGCCACCTTTTGCTTTGATGACTGCTTTACACACTCTTGGCATTCTCTTGATGAGCTTCAAGAGGTAGTCACTGGAAATTGTCTTCCAACAATCTTGAAGGAGTTCCGAGAGATGCTTAGCACTTGTTGGCCCTTTTGCCTTCACTCTGTGGTCCAGCTCACCCCAAACCATCAGGTCATCTGGCGTAGCACCCCATCACTGTCCTTCTAGGTCAAATAGCACTTACACAGCCTGGAGGTGTGTTTGGGGTCATTGTCCTGTTGAAAAATAAATGATGGTCCAACTAAATGCAAACCGGATGGAATAGCATGCCGCTGCAAGATGCTGTGGTAGCCATGCTGGTTCACTATGCCTTCAATTTTGAATAAATCCCCAACAGTGTCACAAGCAAAGCACCCCCACACCATCACACCTCCTCCATGCTTCACGGTGGGAACCAGACATGTAGAGTCCATCCGTTTACGTTTTCCGCATTGCACAAAGACATCTTTGGTTGGAACCAAAGATCTCAAATTTGGACTCATCAGACCAAAGCACAGTTTTCCACTGGTCTATTGTCCATTTCTTGTGTTATTTAGCCCAAACAAGTCTCTTCTGCTTGTTGCCTGTCCTTAGCAGTGGTTTCCTAGCAGCTATTTTACCATGAAGGTCTGCTGCACAAAGTCTTCTCTTAACAGTTGTTGCAGAGATGTGTCTGCTGCTAGAACTCTGTGTGGCATTGTTCTGGTCTCTAATCTGAGCTGTTGTTAACCTGCAATTTCTGAGGCTGGTGACTTATCCTCAGAAGCAGAGGTGACTCTTGGTCTTCCTTTCCTGGGGCGGTCCTCATGTGAGCCAGGTTCTTTGTAGCGCTTGATGGTTTTTGCAACTGCACTTGGGGACACTTTGAAAGTTTTCCCCATTTTTTTGGACTGACTGACCTTCATTTCTTAAAGTAATGATGGCCACTCGTTTTTCTTTACTTAGCTGCTTTTTTCTTGCCATAATACAAATTATAACAGTCTATTCACTAGGACTATCAGCTGTGTATCCACCAGACTTCTGCTCAACACAACTGATGGTCCCAACCCCATTTATAAGGCAAGAAATCCCACTTATTAAACCTGACAGGGCACACCTGTGAAGTGAAAACCATTTCCGGTGACTACCTCTTGAAGCTCATTAAGAGAATGCCAAGAGAGTGCAAAGCAGTCATCAAAGCAAAAGGTGGCTACTTTGAAGAACCTAGAAAATATGACATATTTTCAGTTGTTTCACACTTTTTTTGTTATGTATATAATTCCACATGTCTTAATTCATAGTTTTGATGCCTTCAGTGTGAATGTACAATTTTCATAGTCATGAAAATACGGAAAATCTTTAAATGAGAAGGTGTGTCCAAACTTTTGGTCTGTACTATATATATATATATATATATATATATATATATATATATATATATATATATATATATATATATATATATATATATATATATGTACCGTATATACTCGAGTATAAGCCGACCCGAGTATAAGCCGACCCCCCTAATTTTGCCACAAAAAAACTGGGAAAACTTATTGACTCGAGTATAAGCCTAGGGGGGAAAGGCAGCATTTACCGGTGAATTTCAAAAATAAAAATAGATCATTATTTCCCCATAGCTGTGCCATATAGTGCTCTGCACCGTTCATTATTGCCCCATAGCTGTGCCATATAGTGCTCTGCACCGTTCATTATTTCCAGTTAAAAAGAACACAGGGACCCTATTATATAACCACAATTCTAACTCATACAGGAGTCCAATAATTTGGAATATACCTCATAGGAATAGGGTGCACTGTGCAAGCTTCAGTGAATAAACCACTGAAATAGAGGGACCAGAACACCTAACCACCACAAGATAGGAAATCACCAGAAAGTCATACAGCGTTAGGATCAATAATATGCCTTTATTAAATAAAGTGGCAATTTATACATATAATATAAAAAATGTGTGTTTTTTTTAAAAATAAAAACAAAACAAAACGCAGGAACAATATTATATGGTACCCAAAAACTCCTAAAAAATATATGTATAGACATATAATACAAATAACCCCTCCAAGAGAATGATGTATAATATCACTACTCACTGTGTCATATACATATGTAAAAAAATAATGTAAAAAAAATAAAAATATAAAAGAATAAAAGTCATATATGACCCATATAAAAATGTGAAATATCATGTAACATAGTAACATAGTAACATAGTTAGTAAGGCCGAAAAAAGACATTTGTCCATCCAGTTCAGCCTATATTCCATCATAATAAATCCCCAGATCTACGTCCTTCTACAGAACCTAATTGTATGATACAATATTGTTCTGCTCCAGGAAGACATCCAGGCCTCTCTTGAACCCCTCGACTGAGTTCGCCATCACCACCTCCTCAGGCAAGCAATTCCAGATTCTCACTGCCCTAACAGTAAAGAATCCTCTTCTATGTTGGTGGAAAAACCTTCTCTCCTCCAGACGCAAAGAATGCCCCCTTGTGCCCGTCACCTTCCTTGGTATAAACAGATCCTCAGCGAGATATTTGTATTGTCCCCTTATATACTTATACATGGTTATTAGATCGCCCCTCAGTCGTCTTTTTTCTAGACTAAATAATCCTAATTTCGCTAATCTATCTGGGTATTGTAGTTCTCCCATCCCCTTTATTAATTTTGTAGCACTCCTTTGTACTCTCTCTAGTTCCATTATATCCTTCCTGAGCACCGGTGCCCAAAACTGGACACAGTACTCCATGTGCGGTCTAACTAGGGATTTGTACAGAGGCAGTATAATGCTCTCATCATGTGTATCCAGACCTCTTTTAATGCACCCCATGATCCTGTTTGCCTTGGCAGCTGCTGCCTGGCACTGGCTGCTCCAGGTAAGTTTATCATTAACTAGGATCCCCAAGTCCTTCTCCCTGTCAGATTTACCCAGTGGTTTCCCATTCAGTGTGTAATGGTGACATTGATTCCTTCTTCCCATGTGTATAACCTTACATTTATCATTGTTAAACCTCATCTGCCACCTTTCAGCCCAAGTTTCCAACTTATCCAGATCCATCTGTAGCAGAATACTATCTTCTCTTGTATTAACTGCTTTACATAGTTTTGTATCATCTGCAAATATCGATATTTTACTGTGTAAACCTTCTACCAGATCATTAATGAATATGTTGAAGAGAACAGGTCCCAATACTGACCCCTGCGGTACCCCACTGGTCACAGCGACCCAGTTAGAGACTATACCATTTATAACCACCCTCTGCTTTCTATCACTAAGCCAGTTACTAACCCATTTACACACAATTTCCCCCAGACCAAGCATTCTCATTTTGTGTACCAACCTCTTGTGCGGCACGGTATCAAACGCTTTGGAAAAATCGAGATATATGTACGTTGAATACAAACACTAAACAAGTGAAAAATATGAAAAAAATCAAATTAAACACAGCAAAAATGTGTACATAAAAAATCTTTTATAAAAAGTGGAAGCAGTGCATATTAGGGTTGAGCGAAACGGGTCGAACATTTTCAAAAGTCGCCGACTTTTGGCTAAGTCGGGGTTTCATGAAACCCGATCCGACCCCTGTGCGGGGTCGGCCATGCGGTACGCGACTTTCGCGCCAAAGTCGCGTTTCAATGACGCGAAAAGCGCCATTTCTCAGCCAATGAAGGTAAACGCAGAGTGTGGGCAGCGTGATGACATAGGTCCTGGTCCCCACCATCTTAGAGAAGGGCATTGCAGTGATTGGCTTGCTGTCTGCGACGTCACAGGGGCTATAAAGAGGCGTTCCCGCCGACCGCCATCTTACTGCTGCTGATCTGAGCTTAGGGAGAGGTTGCTGCCGCTTTGTCAGAAGCAGGGATAGCGTTAGGCAGGGTCCATTAACCACAAAACCGCTTGTGCTGCAGCGATTTGCACTGTCCAACACCACCCTCGGTGTGCAGGGACAGTGGAAGTTTTTTTTTTTTTTTTTTTCCCCTCAGCGCTGTAGCTCATTGGGCTGCCCTAGAAGGCTCCCTGATAGCTGCATTGCTGTGTGTACGCCGCTGTGCAAACCAACTGCTTTTTTCAAAGCACAAATCCTCTTGTTCCTTCCTTTCTGCACAGCTATCTTTTTTGTTTGTCCACACTTTTTATTTCATTTGTGCATCAGTCCACTCCTTATTGCTGCCTGCCATACCTGGCTGAGATTACTGCAGGCAGGGAGATAGTAGCTGCCTGCCATACCTGGCTGAGATTACTGCAGGCAGGGAGATAGTAATTGTAGGACATTCCCTGTTTTTTTTTTTGTTTTTTTTTTGGTGGGAGATTAAGATTGGCAATTTGGCATTTCTGCTAGAGTGCCATCCCTGTGTGTGCCATCTCTCTCACATAGTGGGCCATAGAAAGCCTTTTCATTTTTCTGTATTTTTTTTTGTGGGGTGTATAAATTCTCCCTGATAAAAATACAGTGGGAGATTAATATTGGCCTTTGGGCTTGTGTGCCAGTCCTGAGTGTGCCATCTCTCTCACAAATAGTGGGCCATAGAAAGCCTATTTATTTTTTTTTTTGGTTTTATAAATTCTCCCTGAAAAAAAGGGAGATTAATATTGGCCTCTGGGCTTGTGTGCCAGTCCTGAGCGTGCCATCTGTGCCAGCCCTGAGCGTGCCATCTCTCTCACAAATAGTGGGCCATAGAAAGCCTATTTAATTTTTTTTTTTGTTTTATAAATTTTCCCTGAAAAAAGGGAGATTAATATTGGCCTCTGGGCTTGTGTGCCAGTTGTGAGCGTGCCATCTGTGCCAGTCCTGAGCGTGCCATCTCTCTCACAAATAGTGGGCCATAGAAAGCCTATTTAAATATTTTTTTGGTTTTATAAATTCTCCCAGAAAAAAAGGGAGATTAATATTGGCCTCTGGGCTTGTGTGCCAGTCCTGAGCGTGCCATCTGTGCCAGCCAGCCCTGAGCGTGCCATCTCTCTCACAAATAGTGGGCCATAGAAAGCCTATTTAATTTTTTTTTTTGTTTTATCAATTTTCCCTGAAAAAAGGGAGATTAATATTGGCCTCTGGGCTTGTGTGCCAGTTGTGAGCGTGCCATCTGTGCCAGTCCTGAGCGTGCCATCTCTCTCACAAATAGTGGGCCATAGAAAGCCTATTTAAATATTTTTTTGGTTTTATAAATTCTCCCAGAAAAAAAGGGAGATTAATATTGGCCTCTGGGCTTCTGTGCCAGTCCTGAGCGTGCCATCTGTGCCAGTCCTGAGCGTCCCATCTCTCTCACAAATAGTGGGCCATAGAAAGCCTATTTTATTTTTTTTTTGGGTTTTAGAAATTCTCCCTGAAAAAAGGGAGATTAATATTGGCCTCTGGGCTTGTGTGCCAGTTGTGAGCGTGCCATCTGTGCCAGTCCTGAGCGTGCCATCTCTCTCACAAATAGTGGGCCATAGAAAGCCTATTTAAATATTTTTTTGGTTTTATAAATTCTCCCAGAAAAAAAGGGAGATTAATATTGGCCTCTGGGCTTCTGTGCCAGTCCTGAGCGTGCCATCTGTGCCAGTCCTGAGCGTCCCATCTCTCTCACAAATAGTGGGCCATAGAAAGCCTATTTTATTTTTTTTTTGGGTTTCAGAAATTCTCCCTGGAAAAAAAAAGGGAGATTAATATTGCCCTTTGGGCTTGTGTGCCAGTACTAAGCGTTCCATCTCTCTCTCTCTCTCAGTCAGTGGGCCATAGAACGCATATTTTTGGTTTTATTTGTTTTCTAAATTCTCCCTGAAAAAATCATTTTATTTTATTTGGTTTCTAAATTCTTCCTGATAAAATCATATTTTTTTTATTATTTTTATTTCTAAAGTCTCCCTGAAAAAAAAAAAAAAAAAACAACCAAAAAAACAGTGGGAGATTAATATTGGCCTTTCTGCTTGTGTGCCAGTCTTGACTCCTGGGTGTGCCATCTCTCTCTCTCTCTCTCTCTCTCTCTCTCTCTCTCTCCAATTGTGGTCCATAGAAAGCCTATATTTTTTTTCCTTGATTTGGGTTCTAAAATCTACCAGAGAAAATAACTACATCAATCATTGGTAGAAAAATATTGGCCTCTGGGTTTGTGTGCCACTCCTGACTCCTGTGTGCGTCATCTCTCAGTCAGTGGGCCATAGAACGCCTATTTTTGGTTTTATTTGTTTTCTAAATTCTCCCTGAAAAAATCATTTTATTTTATTTGGTTTCTAAATTCTTCCTGATAAAATCATATTTTTTTTATTATTTTTTTTTCTAAAGTCTCCCTGAAAAAAAAAAAAAAAAACAGTGGGAGATTAATATTGGCCTTTCTGCTTGTGTGCCAGTCTTGACTCCTGGGTGCGTCATCTCTCAGTCAGTGGGCCATAGAACGCCTATTTTTGGTTTTATTTGTTTTATAAATTCTCCCTGAAAAAATCATTTTATTTTATTTGGTTTCTAAATTCTTCCTGATAAAATCATATTTTTTTTATTATTTTTTTTTCTAAAGTCTCCCTGAAAAAAAAAAAAAAAAAAACAACCAAAAAAAACAGTGGGAGATTAATATTGGCCTTTCTGCTTGTGTGCCAGTCTTGACTCCTGGGTGCGTCATCTCTCAGTCAGTGGGCCATAGAACGCCTATTTTTGGTTTTATTTGTTTTATAAATTCTCCCTGAAAAAATCATTTTATTTTATTTGGTTTCTAAATTCTTCCTGATAAAATCATATTTTTTTTATTATTTTTTTTTCTAAAGTCTCCCTGAAAAAAAAAAAAAAAAAAACAACCAAAGAAAACAGTGGGAGATTAATATTGGCCTTTCTGCTTGTGTGCCAGTCTTGACTCCTGGGTGTGCCATCTCTCTCTCTCTCTCTCTCTCTCTCTCTCTCTCTCTCTCTCTCTCTCCAATTGTGGTCCATAGAAAGCCTATATTTTTTTTCCTTGATTTGGGTTCTAAAATCTACCAGAGAAAATAACTACATCAATCATTGGTAGAAAAATATTGGCCTCTGGGTTTGTGTGCCACTCCTGACTCCTGTGTGCGTCATCTCTCAGTCAGTGGGCCATAGAACGCCTATTTTTGTTTTTATTTGTTTTATAAATTCTCCCTGAAAAAATCATTTTATTTTATTTGGTTTCTAAATTCTTCCTGATAAAATCATATTTTTTTTATTATTTTTTTTTCTAAAGTCTCCCTGAAAAAAAAAAAAAAAAAAAAAAAAAAAAAAAAAAACAGTGGGAGATTAATATTGGCCTTTCTGCTTGTGTGCCAGTCTTGACTCCTGGGTGTGCCATCTCTCTCTCTCTCTCTCTCTCCAATTGTGGTCCATAGAAAGCCTACATTTTTTTTCCTTGATTTGGGTTCCAAAATCTACCAGAGAAAATAACTCCATCAATCATTGGTAGAAAAATATTGGCCTCTGGGCTTGTGTGCCACTCCTGATTCCTGTGTGCGTCATCTCTCACTCAGTGGCCCATAGAAAGCATATAGTTTGTTACATTTGTTTTCTAAATTCTCCCTGCAAAAATCTATTTTTTTTTTTTTGGGGGGTTTCTAAAGTGTTCCTGAAAAAAATAAAAATAAAAAAAAAATAATAGTGTGACATTAATATTAACATTTGTGCTTCAGTGACAGTCCTGCGTGTGGGGCATCTCTCTAATTTGCAGCCACCAAAAAAAGAGTGTGTAACATTGGGCCTGATTTTCGCTGTGGTCTCACCAACCTGTAAAGGGGTAGCTAAATCATACTGAAGTTATAGCTCACCGTGTAAGTTGTGTGACTGCAACAAATAACGTTAGTTTGGTTACGTTTTTAAAACAATGAGGAAGTCTAGTGGAAGAGGTCGTGGCCGGGGGCGTTCATTGTCAGCTGGTAATGAGGGTAGTGGTAGTGGTGGAGCATCAGGTGGTCGTGGGGGAAAAAATATTGCACCTAAGTCTGGAGCTGTGGAGCCAGGTTCGTCGTCCGGCTACACAAGGCCTCGAACGCTCCCTTTTCTGGGATTAGGAAAACCGCTTTTAAAGCCGGAGCAGCAAGAGCAAGTTTTGGCTTATCTTGCTGACTCAGCCTCTAGCTCTTTTGCCTCATCTCGTGAAACTGGTAAAAGTAAAAGCAGCGCGTCGTTAGTGGATGTTCACGGTCAGGGACAAGTCACTTCCTTGTCCTCTTCAGCAAAAACAACAACAGAGAAGAATGCAGCAGGCGACACAACGGGTTACTCCATGGAGCTCTTTACACATACCGTCCCTGGCTTAGAAAGTGAAGCAGTTAACAGTCCATGCCCATTACAAATTGAATCTGACATGGAGTGCACTGACGCACAGCCACAGCCAGACTACTATGCTGGTCCTTTGACTCAGACCACAACATTGCCCTCGCAGGGTGCTGATCAAGAATCAGACCCTGATGAGACTATGTTGCCCCATCACGAACGCTATACCACCGAACGACACGGTGACACAGACGAAGTTGCGCAGGAGGTACAAGAAGAGTTATTAGATGACCCAGTTCTTGACCCCGATTGGCAGCCATTGGGGGAACAGGGTGCAGGCGGCAGCAGTTCTGAAGCAGAGGAGGAGGAGGGGCCGCAGCAGGCATCAACATCGCCACAGGTTCCATCTGCCGGGCCCGTATCTTGCCCAAAACGCGTGGCAAAGCCAAAACCTGGTGGAGGACAGCGTGGCCATCCGGTTAAAGCTCAGTCTGCAATGCCTGAAAAGGTATCCGATGCTAGAAAGAGTGCAGTCTGGCATTTTTTTAAACAACATCCAATTGATCAGCGCAAAGTCATCTGTCAAAAATGTTCTACTTCCTTAAGCAGAGGTCAGAATCTGAAAAGTCTCAATACTAGTTGCATGCATAGACATTTAACCACCATGCATTTGAAAGCTTGGACTAACTACCAAACGTCCCTTAAGGTTGTTGCACCCTCGGCCAATGAAGCTAGTCATCAACGCAACATCCCTTCCGGCAGTGTAGGACCACCATTTAGCGCACCACCTGCTGTATCTGTGCAGGTATCTTTGCCAGGCCAAAGCAGTCAGGGTCAGGGAATCACCAGTTTCGTAGTAGGAAACACTGCATCTAGGGCACCGGCGGCAACAATACCATCTCCCACCGTCTCTCAGTCTGCCATGTCCACCGGCACCCCCGCTAGTTCCACGATCTCCAGCTCTCCAGTCCAGCTCACCCTACATGAGACTATGGTTAGAAAAAGGAAATACTTAGCCTCGCATCCGCGTACACAGGGTTTGAACGCCCACATAGCTAGACTAATCTCGTTAGAGATGATGCCCTACCGGTTAGTTGAAAGCGAAGCTTTCAAAGACCTGATGGACTACGCTGTACCACGCTACGAGCTACCCAGTCGACACTTTTTTTCCAGAAAAGCCATCCCAGCCCTCCACCAGCATGTTAAAGAGCGCATCGTCCATGCACTCAGGCAATATGTGAGCACAAAGGTGCACCTGACAACAGATGCATGGACCAGTAGGCATGGCCAGGGACGTTACGTGTCCATCACGGCACACTGGGTAAATGTGGTGGATTCAGGGTCCACAGGGGACAGCAAGTTTGGGACAGTTCTGCCTAGCCCACGGTCTAGTAAACAGTTGTCTGTAGCCGTTCGCACCCCCTCCTCCTCCTCCTCCTCGTCCTCCTGCAGAAGCAAGAGCTCGTCCACAGACCGCAGTCGCACAAACACTCCATCCGCACCTGCCACTGTTGCACACCAGGTCTCCCATTATGGGGCAGCTACTGGCATACGTCAGCAGGCTGTATTGGCTATGAAGTGTTTGGGCGACAATAGACACACCGCGGAAGTTCTGTCCGAGTTCTTGCAGCAAGAAACGCAGTCGTGGCTGGGCACTGTAGATCTTGAGGCAGGCAAGGTAGTGAGTGATAACGGAAGGAATTTCATGGCTGCCATCTCCCTTTCCCAACTGAAACACATTCCTTGCCTGGCTCACACCTTAAACCTGGTGGTGCAGTGCTTCCTGAAAAGTTATCCGGGGTTATCCGACCTGCTCCT
Organism: Ranitomeya imitator; assembly: GCF_032444005.1. Taxonomy (NCBI): domain Eukaryota; kingdom Metazoa; phylum Chordata; class Amphibia; order Anura; family Dendrobatidae; genus Ranitomeya; species Ranitomeya imitator. Next base: position 135,683,303 of record NC_091282.1, read on the forward strand.
CAAAGTGCGTGGACTTTGCGCACATATCCGCCGTTCGCCTGTACACTCCAGCCGTATGCAGACCTATCAGCGTTCTTTGAACCTTCCCCAGCATCGCCTAATCATAGACGTTGCAACAAGGTGGAACTCAACACTGCACATGCTTCAGAGACTGTGCGAACAGAGGCGGGCTGTTATGTTTTTGTGGGAGGATACACATACACGGGCAGGCAGTAGGATGGCAGACATGGAGTTGTCAGGTGTGCAGTGGTCGAAGATTCAAGACATGTGTCAAGTCCTTCAGTGTTTTGAGGAATGCACACGGCTGGTTAGTGCAGACAACGCCATAATAAGCATGAGCATCCCCCTAATGCGTCTGCTGATGCAAAGTTTGACGCACATAAAGGATCAGGCGTCTGCACCAGAGGAAGAGGAAAGCCTTGATGACAGTCAGCGATTGTCTGGTCAGGGCAGTGTACATGACGAGGTACCGGGCGAAGAGGAGGTGGAGGATGAGGAGGATGATGGGGATGAGTATATTTTTAATGAGGAAGCTTTCCCGGGGGCACGGGAAATTGGTGGCGTGGCAAGGCCGGGTTCTGGTTTTTTGAGGGACACAAGTGACGTAGATTTGCCTGCAACTGCCCCTCAACCAAGCACAACCGCAGATTTGACAACGGGAACTTTGGCCCACATGGCGGATTATGCCTTGCGTATCCTCAAAAGGGACACACGCATTACAAAAATGATGAACGATGACGATTACTGGTTGGCCTGCCTCCTTGATCCTCGCTATAAAGGCAAATTGCAAAATATTATGCCACATGAGAACTTGGAACTAATATTAGCAACAAAACAATCAACTCTTGTTGACCGTTTGCTTCTGGCATTCCCTGCACACAGCGCCCGTGATCGTTCTCACACGAGCTCCAGGGGCCAGCAGACCAGAGGTGTTAGAGGGGCAGAAATCAGAAGTGGCGTTGGACAGAGGGGTTTTCTGACCAGGTTGTGGAGTGATTTTTCTATGACCGCAGACAGGACAGGTACTGCAGCATCAATTCAAAGTGACAGGAGACAACATTTGTCCAGTATGGTTACAAACTATTTTTCATCCCTTATCGACGTTCTCCCTCAACCGTCATTCCCATTTGATTACTGGGCATCCAAATTAGACACCTGGCCAGAATTGGCAGAATATGCATTGCAGGAGCTTGCTTGCCCGGCAGCTAGTGTCCTATCAGAAAGAGTATTCAGTGCTGCAGGTTCAATACTAACAGAAAAAAGGACTCGTCTGGCTACCCAAAATGTAGATGATCTAACCTTCATTAAAATGAACCACAACTGGATTTCAAAATCTTTTGCCCCACCCTGCCCGGCTGACACCTAGCTTTCCTATGAAAAGGTCTTGCCTGTGGACTATTCTGAATGACTTTTCCAATCTCGTAATTTTCTTCACCTGATTGTCCAGCATACGACATGTTTCCACCTCACGAAATGGCCAAACTCCCCACACGGGGCCGTGCTATCGCCACTTTGCGCTTGGACCCTTGAGAGTGCTGTTTGTCTGAAGAGGTGGGTGTGGCCGCTTTTGGTCGACGGCACTGCCACTGGGTCCCTCATAGTACAATAAAGTGTCTCTGGCGGTGGTGGTGCGCACCCAACGTCAGACACACCGTTGTAATATGAGGGGCCCTGTGCCTGTACCGCCGGCCACAAGACAGTTCCCCCCCCCAGCTCAAACAGTGCTCTACCACTAGCAAAATTATCTCTCACAGCTTCACCAATGTGTAGTCTAGCCGCTGACATCCTTCAATGCCTGGCACTGACAATACCATTGTTTTGACATTTTTGTTATGTTAGGCCTTCGAAGCCTGTCTGCGGTCCCTTCTTTCTACAACTACTACACTGACCAGGCCACTGCTGGCCGTGTTACCCTGGAACCAATTTAAAAGTGCCTACAGTCAGCCCAATTTTGTTATGTTAGGCCTTCGAAGACTGTCTGCCGTCACTCCTTCCACTAGACTTCCACTGACCATACACTGCTGCCCATGTACCCCTGGAACCAATTTAAAGTGCCTACAGCCAGCCCAATTTTGTTATGTTAGGCCTTCGAAGCCTGTCTGCGGTCACTCCTTCCACTAGACTTCCACTGACCAGACCACTGCTGCCCGTGTACCCCTGGAACCAATTTAAAAGTGCCTACAGCCAGCCCAAGTTTGTTATGTTAGGCCTTGGAAGCCTGTCTGCGGTCACTCCTTCCACTAGACTTCCACTGACCAGACCACTGCTGCCCGTGTACCCCTGGAACCAATTTAAAAGTGCCTACAGCCAGCCCAAGTTTGTTATGTTAGGCCTTGGAAGCCTGTCTGCGGTCACTCCTTCCACTAGACTTCCACTGACCAGACCACTGCTGCCCGTGTACCCCTGGAACCAATTTAAAAGTGCCTACAGCCAGCCCAAGTTTGTTATGTTAGGCCTTGGAAGCCTGTCTGCGGTCACTCCTTCCACTAGACTTCCACTGACCAGACCACTGCTGCCCGTGTACCCCTGGAACCAATTTAAAAGTGCCTACAGCCAGCCCAAGTTTGTTATGTTAGGCCTTGGAAGCCTGTCTGCGGTCACTCCTTCCACTAGACTTCCACTGACCAGACCACTGCTGCCCGTGTACCCCTGGAACCAATTTAAAAGTGCCTACAGCCAGCCCAAGTTTGTTATGTTAGGCCTTGGAAGCCTGTCTGCGGTCACTCCTTCCACTAGACTTCCACTGACCAGACCACTGCTGCCCGTGTACCCCTGGAACCAATTTAAAAGTGCCTACAGCCAGCCCAAGTTTGTTATGTTAGGCCTTCTAAGCCTGTCTGCGGTCCATTCTTTCAACTACTACTACACTGACCAGGTCACTGCTGCCCGTGTACCCCTGGAACCAATTTAAAATTGCCTACAGCCAGCCCAATTTTTTTATTTTAGGCCTTCGATGCCTGTCTGCGGTCCATTCTTTCAACTACTACTACACTGACCAGGTCACTGCTGTCCGTGTACCCCTGGAACCAATTTAAAATTGCCTACAGCCATGTGTTATTATTTTAGGCCTTCGATGCCTGTCTGCGGTCACTCCTTCCACTAGGCCTCCACTGACCACACCACTGCTGTCCGTGTACCCCTGGAACCAATTTAAAATTGCCTACAGCCATGTGTTATTATTTTAGGCCTTCGATGCCTGTCTGCGGTCACTCCTTCCACTAGGCCTCCACTGACCACACCACTGCTGTCCGTGTACCCCTGGAACCAATTTAAAATTGCCTACAGCCAGCCCAATTTTTTTATTTTAGGCCTTCGATGCCTGTCTGCGGTCCATTCTTTCAACTACTACTACACTGACCAGGTCACTGCTGTCCGTGTACCCCTGGAACCAATTTAAAATTGCCTACAGCCATGTGTTATTATTTTAGGCCTTCGATGCCTGTCTGCGGTCACTCCTTCCACTAGGCCTCCACTGACCACACCACTGCTGCCCGTGTACCCCTGGAACCAATTTAAAATTGCCTACAGCCAGCCCAATTTTTTTATTTTAGGCCTTCGATGCCTGTCTGCGGTCCATTCTTTCAACTACTACTACACTGACCAGGTCACTGCTGCCCGTGTACCCCTGGAACCAATTTAAAATTGCCTACAGCCATGTGTTATTATTTTAGGCCTTCGATGCCTGTCTGCGGTCACTCCTTCCACTAGGCCTCCACTGACCACACCACTGCTGTCCGTGTACCCCTGGAACCAATTTAAAATTGCCTACAGCCATGTGTTATTATTTTAGGCCTTCGATGCCTGTCTGCGGTCCATTCTTTCAACTACTACTACACTGACCAGGGCACTGCTGGCCGTGTACCCCTGGAACCAACATCAGAAAATATAAAAATAAGTATTTTGCTTATAAAAAAGAAAATACTGGTGAGATATCAAATGCAGACATTTTAACATTAAAAACAAACACACAACTCTAATCTGGTACAGTACTAAAAATGGCCACCAGCTACAATTACTTTCTCCTGCAAGTAGTTAACTGAAAGTTTTTTTAAATTGAAAACACACATATGGCATCCACCGAGTGTTGTCCTGTCGCGTCTTCTTTATATTATTGCCGAGAAGATGCAAAATAATGAAAATAATAAAATCATTAATTACCAAAATAATAGAGAAAGTCAACACCACATTGCAAATAAACATTCATTCCAAATAAAGAAGCAGGGCGCGTCCGAGGGTGAGTATATACCTAATAAGAATATAATCACCCTCGGACGCGCAATGCTTATTTCCAACAGCCTTCCTTCCTAAGAATCAGCCCTTCCGTCGTGTAGAGAGACGTTGTGTTACACTCCAAGGTGTTCCCCAGGTTGCCTTTCCTGAGCTTCGATCTTCCGGCTCTCGTTTAGTAGTTCTTGGAAACTACTCTGCATTAGGCCTTCAAATTGGGTATGGGGTGTAGAGAGATGGTGTGTTCCACTCCAAGGTGTTCCCCAGGTTGCCTTTCCTGAGCTTCGATCTTCCGGCTCTCGTTTAGTAGTTGTTGGAAACTACGCTGCATTAGGCCTTCAAATTGGGTATGGGGTGTAGCGAGAGGGTGTGTTACACTCCAAGGTGTTCCCCAGGTTGCCTTTCCTGAGCTTCGATCTTCCGGCTCTCGTTTAGTAGTTCTTGGAAACTACACTGCATTAGGCCTTCAAATTGGGTATGGGGTGTAGAGAGAGGGTGTGTTACACTCCAAGGTGTTCCCCAGGTTGCCTTTCCTGAGCTTCGATATTCCGGCTCTCGTTTAGTAGTTGTCGGAAACTACGCTGCATTAGGCCTACAAATTGGGTATGGGGCGTAGAGAGAGGGTGTGTTACACTCCAAGGTGTTCCCCAGGTTGCCTTTCCTGAGCTTCGATATTCCGGCTCTCGTTTAGTAGTTGTCGGAAACTACGCTGCATTAGGCCTACAAATTGGGTATGGGGTGTAGAGAGAGGGTGTGTTACACTCCAAGGTGTTCCCCAGGTTGCCTTTCCTGAGCTTCGATCTTCATGCTCTCGTTTAGTAGTTGTCGGAAACTACGCTGCATTAGGCCTACAAATTGGGTATGGGGTGTAGAGAGAGGGTTTGTTACACTCCAAGGTGTTCCCCAGGTTGCCTTTCCTGAGCTTCGATCTTCCGGCTCTCGTTTAGTAGTTGTTGGAAACTACGCTGCATTAGGCCTTCAAATTGGGTATGGGGTGTAGCGAGAGGGTGTGTTACACTCCAAGGTGTTCCCCAGGTTGCCTTTCCTGAGCTTCGATCTTCCGGCTCTCGTTTAGTAGTTCTTGGAAACTACACTGCATTAGGCCTTCAAATTGGGTATGGGGTGTAGAGAGAGGGTGTGTTACACTCTAAGGTGTTCCCCAGGTTTCCTTGCCATTGCTTCGGTCTTCCGACTCTCGTTTAGTAGTTGTAGAAAAGTACACTGCATTAGGCCATACAAAATGGGTATGGGGTGGAGAGAGATGGTGTGTTACACTCCAAGGTGTTCCCCAGGTTGCCTTTCCTGAGCTTCTATCTTCAGGCTCTCATTAAATTGTGGTTAAATGGAACAACTGCATTTGGCGTACTAGTTGGTTTGGGGCCTACTATCGGTGTCTGCCACTCCTTGCTGTTCTCCTCCACTGAACAAAGCTGTGCCGCCTGTTTACTACGGTTGCCAATTTTGAACTGCATTTCGACTACTTACTGATTTGGCCCTACTCTCTGTGTCAGCCTCTCATTCCAGTTGTCCTCCACTGCAATGCCCCCTGGTTATTCCTGTGTTACCAATTTTGAACTGCATTTAGCCCACTTTCTTCTTTGGGCCTATATCTGTGTTTCCACTTCATCGTGCCCATTGCCCAGCCAGTGATAGATGAGTCTGCTGGTACATTGACCCATAACGCAACATTCCCCGTGCACGCTACACAACAACATTGTGACCCTGCTGAAAGTCAGGTTGCTCTTCCCGCATACCATACCACCTTACACGGGGACAAAGAGGAAGGTGCAGATGAAAGTGCAGGTTCCTTCATCAGGTGGGGGGAGGAATACTAGTTGGCGACGTCACTGGCACAGGGCCTCTCATAGTACGCAAAAGTGTTGCTGCCGGTGGGAGGCGCCCCCGCCGTGCAAACACACCGCTGTACTTTGAGGGGCCCTGTGCCAATGCCAACGAGTGGGCCCCCCCTGCTTGCTCAGGTTCACAGCACTTGCAAAGTTGAAATACTTACCTCTCCCTGCTCCACTGCCGTGACGTGGTCCAGATTTCCTGGGCCCACTAATTACTTGAACCAGCCCTACCCCCCACAACTTTAGCCAAATGACCCCCAATTTCAAATGCCTTCCAATTATTATAAGGTAAATTACGCTTGACAAGCTTCATTAAGAAGAATGGATGGTTTTGACATTAAAATGGCCACTCTAGGTGTTTTCCTGGCCCCCACTCACTGCCGACTATGCTGCCCCATTGACTTGCATTGGGTTTCGTGTTTCGGTCGATCCCGACTTTACGTCATAATCGGCCGATTTCACTCGACCCGACTTTGGACATAGTCGGGTTTCGCAAAACCCGGCTCGACTCTAAAAAGGTCAAGGTCGCTCAACTCTAGTGCATATCCCTATAAGAGGATGTAAAATAAAGTGACCGTTGACAACAGTGGTGTAGACACAGCGAGGTGTATTATCTGAATTGGAGAGTTATAATAGCACATTATATTTAAACGTGCCCTGGTACAAATGACCGTATAATAATGCCCCCACAGCGAGACAGATTTCCTAAATGAGGAGATTTTCTACATCAGCTCACTGCGAGGTAAGTGCTCTACATATGGAAGTTATAGCAGCATATTCAAAAAAAGTGCCCAGGTGCAAATAATCATACAGGTAAAAAGTGCTCACACAGCAAGGTAGATGTTATATAGCAGCTTACTGCATAGAAAGGTGCCCGAATACAGCAGACTATTATGGGTAAATAACCATGCGGGCAGATAATTATAGCAGAAAAGCATGTGGCACTACCTGAAAGGAGAGACTGGGTCCGGGACCTGCGTGCGCCCGACGCGCGTTTCGGATGTATTACCTTTGTCAGGTAATTAATCAACTTTTACATTTCTAACGGAAAAAAGTTTAAAAAAATTGTGCTCATGTAAAGTAGACATGTGGCAAATATTATTTATTATCTATTTTGTGTGATATAACTCTCAGATTGAAGTGCATTCGAATTAAAACTTTGAAAATTGCTAAATTTCTGCCAAATTCAGATATTTTCGCAAATAAACACAAGTCGCATCTAGCTATTGTTACCACTACAATGAAGTACAATATGTCACAAGAAAACATTCTCAAAATCACTAGGATCCATTGAAAAATATTTAGAATTGAGAGTCCTCAGTGGTTGATACCTTTTAATGGCTAACTGAAAAGATGGTAACAAATTGCAAGCTTTCGAGACTACACAGGTCTCTTCATCAGGCAAAGACTAAAACAAATTCTGAAGAATCACATATTTATGCACAACATAGTATAGGAAAAAAAAAAAAAAACATGGATAAGCCAGGTGACATGAAGCAGAATTACCATGGGTGATAAACAGTTACGTCCATAAATATTGGGCCAATTCTTAGATAAGGATTGTTTTATTGTCCTGTGATTAGGGTCTCTGTTGTAATGACCCTTCATGGTCTGAGGGGCAAGTTCCTTAGTTGATGTAAAAAGACATAAATCCATGTGACACATTCATTCCTGCATTAAGAGTGTCAAAGGTCATCATCAGTTTATATTCCCAGATTCTCCTGTCTTTCTGGGAATCTGGTCTGGGAATATAAACTGATGATGACCTTTGACACTCTTAATGCAGGAATGAATGTGTCACATGGATTTATGTCTTTTTACATCAACTAAGGAACTTGCCCCTCAGACCATGAAGGGTCATTACAACAGAGACCCTAATCACAGGACAATAAAACAATCCTTATCTAAGAATTGGCCCAATATTTATGGACGTAACTGTTTATCACCCATGGTAATTCTGCTTCATGTCACCTGGCTTATCCATGGTTTTTTTTTTTTTTTCCTATACTATGTTGTGCATAAATATGTGATTCTTCAGAATTTGTTTTAGTCTTTGCCTGATGAAGAGACCTGTGTAGTCTCGAAAGCTTGCAATTTGTTACCATCTTTTCAGTTAGCCATTAAAAGGTATCAACCACTGAGGACTCTCAATTCTAAATATTTTTCTATCCACTGGCTAACACGGTACCAAGATATATTAGGATCCATTGAAGCGTTCCAGAGTTATTGCCTTATAAAGTGACATTGGTCAGAAATGTAACATTTGGCTTGGTCGGGAAGGTGAAAGCGGGCAAATCAGAACCCTTGCTAGACTGCAAAAGACGTTCAGAAAGATTTAGCAGACTCTAGAGTTGAGGTACATTGTTCTACTATACAAGCTTTTGCTTTGGCCCATGTTCTTTTTTGTGATTTTTAAAATGTAAAATATGAAAATTATATATTTTTTATTTGCTTAAAGTACGAAAGAAAATGTGTCATCTTTAAATTTGGCCCTTTTCGAGATCATTTCATTTTCAGCTTACTTAAAGAGGTTGCCTACTACATTCTATAATGCCCCCACCGATTTAAACCCTGGTTGCGCGTGCACAGTAGCATCTGTCAGCGAACAGCCGTCAGCGCCATCTTTATGGAGACAATTTTTTTTTCGCGCAGTAGCATCTATCTGTTCAGTGAACCTAAAAAGGACTGTAAAAGGTGCACAGCCACTTTATTATTATTATTTTTTCTTTTTTTTGTTTAGGCTTGATAAATTTGTAAGCAGCAAAGAGGAACTGGAGCGAGGTCTTTATACTCGATTTACATTGGTGCTAAATGAAAAGAAGGCAAAGATTAGGAGTCTTAATCAAAAGTTGTCACAGACTGAACAAAAGGTGTCAGAGAAGAGGTATGTGCAGAAATGGCTTGTGGATATTTTTTATCAATTCTTACAAGTGCTGGAGACAAAAAATGTGATCACCCCTGTTTCTCATTATCATCTGGTGACACGAGTCTACCAAAAGCGCCTGTACACATTGGACCATGTAAATCTACCAAAAGCGCCTGTACACATTGGACCATGTAAAAGAGCATAAACTGATGGCTTTTGAATGAGGTCTTAGGCTATTTTGCTATGTTCACATGTTGCGCTTTTGCTGTTTTTTTTTTCTGCAGGCAAAACCTTCTTTCTTGGCACTAAATAAGATGCTTTCAGAAAGCAGGTTTTGCCGCTTTTTTGCTGTGTTTTTTTGGTGCAGATTACATGTGTAATTTGTCTACAGTACATGCTTAATAAAGTTAGCTTTATTCACCAAAAATGCAGCAGAAATGCAAAAAAAAGTGCACAGTTGCCTTTTTTGCAGCTTTTTTGCACTTTCTTATTGCTTTTCTATGATGATGAAATGCTGCAAAAACGCTGACAGAATTGACATGCCGCTTATTTGAAACCAAACAAACAGTCTTTCAGTTCAGCCAGGAAAAAAAGCAAGCGTGTGCATGAGATTTCTGAATTTTCATAGCTTTTGCTGGTACTGTAAAAAGCCGTGTTTAAATTGCATTAAAAAAACCTGCAGCAATACATGCTGCAAAAATGCAACGTGTGAACATTATGGTCATACCCGCCAACATCCACAAGTTCAGCTGTATAGGGGCGTCCCAACTGTCCCCATATATAGGATGGCGGAGAACTAATGGATCCAGCATGTACTAATTTTAGACTCTAAGGGCTCGCTCCCACTTGCGATTTAATCGGATGAATACAATCAGATTGGATTCAGATCAATGTTATTTTATCATTGTTTGTTCGTCTATGATTTATTTTCTAGCTCTGATTGGATCATGATCGGACTGGAAAAAAACTGCAGGATGCTGCGATTGCATCAGGGCTGTCAGTGTCCATTTTGGTGAAGTTGGTATAAAATAGACCGACTCCTAAAATATATAGTAAATTGGGTACTGTATTACAATGTAGCATGGGTGCTGTGGGGCACCAGGCGTCTGCCCTGCTGGTGCATTGCCGCTGTGGCGGTGATCGGAGCACGGCTCCGCTCCATTAGGGCGGTAGGGCCCACTACGAGGTTTGCAGTGACGTGGCAGTGGGCTTCATACAGTCTGATCAGAATGTTAACCTAAGAACCTCATGTTCAGTTATATATTTTTCTTGCCGAGAGGCATTAGATCATTGCATGATTTTTGGAGGTGCTGTCCTTTCTATTTTTTGAGTACAATGTTGTAATTGTTTTCATAATAATTTGGGAAAGTTATAAAATGTCCTAGAAATGTTGGTTTTGCTTCTAATCTAAGGATCCCGGATTTTAGTTGAGATGAATCTGTGCTGCCTTTTTTGTTCATGCTAAGTAGTGAGGCAGTGATGTGGAATTGGAGTCAGAAGTTAGTGAAATTGAGGAGTCAGAGTTGTCGGTTTTGCTTACCGATTCCACAGCCCTGGATTGCATGTGAAAATCGGATCGCATTCACCAATACAAGTCAGTGGGTGTGAGAAAAAAATCTCACTGCACTCAAAACATGTGAGTGCCGTCCGATTTTTACACACCCACGTCCTTGAAAATCCAACATTTCAGCAGCCATGGACAGTAAAATCACAGTGTGACTCGACATAATGGAATAGATATATACATATATAATGGCTAGATGTAAAGATGTCAGTGACATATATAATTCGTGCACTGCTTTTGTAGCTTACTGTACATGTATTTAATAAATAAATCTCTGAAAAAATGGTGTGGGATCCCCAAAATTTTATTAACCAGCAGAGGGAAAGCGGACCACTGGAGATGTTTATAGCCTAGAAGGGAGTAATACCCATGGCGCTTCCCAGGCTATTAATATCAGCTCACAGCTGTATACTTAGCCTTTACTGGTTATAAAAATGGGGGACCCCCTCAAAAAAATGACATAGGGTCCCCCTATAATTAATAATCAGCAAAGGCTAGGCAGACAGCTACGGGCTGATATTAATAGCCTAGGAAGGGGCCATGGATATTGGCCCCATCCCAGACTAAAATCATCTGCTCTCAGCAGTCCCAGAAATGGCGCATCCACAAGATGCGCCAGTTCTGGCACTTAGCCTCACTCTTCCCACTTGCCCTGATGCAGTGGTAAGTAGGTTGAAAGTATTGGGGTTGATGTCACCTCTGTATTTTCAGGTGACATCAATTGGAGAGGGGTCTATAAGACACTTCCTTTACTAACCCCATAGTAAAATTGTAAAAAATAAAAGTAACACCGAGAATAAAGTCCTTTTTTTTAAATAATAATAATGACACATACTACTTTAATGAACTAAGTTTACCAAAAACACATATACTCACCACATTTCCAAATCTACTGAAGCTAATGTCTCTTGTAAAAAAAAATTGTAAAAAATAATTAACAACCATATTTCTTACTTGGCCACCGAGGAGTTAATAACCCAATGGTCCCGCAATGCGTCTAGCTCTGCAATATCTAGATGGCAGGCTGCATTGCATGATGCGACTATGCAGCCTGCCATTCAGCAAAGACACTGAGCTGCGCTTGCTTGATCAGCTCTGTGCCTCGTGGTGAACTCCTTTGACTTTACTGGCGTCATCGCGAGCGTGAGAAAGTTCTCATGCTCAGGGTGCCATCAGAAAGGTAATATGAGTTCATAGCCCATGAACTCCTTTCACCTCAATTACGTCAGTGTGGGCGCCGTAGGAAAAGTTACAGTGGAGCTCGCACTGACGTGGCTCTGAACTCCGATGATCTTTCTTACGTCACCAGAAGCACCATAACTTTCTCATGCTTGCAGTGACATCTTTGAGGTGAAAGGAGTTTGTGGTGAGTTCGACGTCACCACGAAGCACTGAGCTGAGTAAGCACACGCAGCTCAGTATCTCTGCTGGATGGCAGGCTGTATAGTCACATCATGCAACAATGCAGCCTGCCATCTATATATAGAAGGGCTTGACGTGTCGCTGGACAATTGGATTATTATCTTCTAGGCTGACAGCTAAGGAATGTGGTTGTTTATTATTTTAATTCTTTTACAGGGGACATTTGCTTCAGTGGATTGGGCATGGGGTAAGTGTTTTTGGTTAATTAAGAGTCAATAAAGGAGTCTGTGTCTTTTATTCAAATATAGGACTTTCTTTATTCTGTTTGTTAATTTGACTGTGGAGTTAGTAATGGGGTCGTCTTATACAATACAAAGGTGACATCGACCTCAATACTATCACCTCCTTGCCATTGCACCAGGGCAAATTGGAAGAGCGAAGCTACATGCCAGATTTGGCGCATCTTATATATTTGCCATTTCTGGGGTGATAGAGAGTTGATGTTTTTAGTCTGGGACGGGTCCAATATCGATGGCCCCTTCCTAGGCTATTACTATCAGCCTGCAGCTGTCTGCCTAGCCTTTGCTGGTTTTTAGTTATAGGGGGGCCCTACACATTTTTTGAGGGTCCCCTGTTATGACCTGGTGGTCAGGACAATAATGGACCTGGTGGTTAAGAGCACACGGAATGACCTGATAGTTACTGATAATAAGGATGAGCTCTGGGACGTGGGAACTCTGCTGACCGCAATCCCTAAACCTATCAAACACACTAGAAATAGCCGTGGATAGCTCCTAACGCTCCCTATGCAACTCGGCACAGCCTAAGGATCTAGCTAGCCCTGAAGATAGAAAAATAAAGCATACCTTGCCTCAGAGAAATTTCCCAAAGGAAAAGGCAGCCCCCCACAAATAATGACTGTGAGTAAAGATGAAAATACAAACACAGAGATGAAATAGATTTAGCAAAGTGAGGCCCGACTAACTGAACAGACTGAGGATAGGAAAGGTTGCTTTGCGGTCAGCACAAAAACCTACAAAAAGACCACGCAGAGGGCGCAAAAAGACCCTCCGCACCGACTCACGGTGCGGAGGCGCTCCCTCTGCGTCCCAGAGCTTCCAGCAAGCAAGACAACAATAAAAATAGCAAGCTGGACAGAAAAATAGCAAACCAAAGAAAAACAAGCAGGAACTTAACTTCTGCTGGGAAGACAGGTCACAAGAACGATCCAGGAGTGAACTAGACCAATACTGGAACATTGACAGATGGCATGGAGCAAAGATCCAAGTGGAGCTAAATAGAGCAGCCAGCTAACGAATTAACCTCGTCACCTGTGGAAGGAAACTCAGAAACACCCACCAGAGGAAGTCCATGGACAGAACCAGCCGAAGTACCATTCATGACCACAGGAGGGAGCCCGACAACAGAATTCACAACATTCTCCATTTTAATAACAAGTAAAGGCAAAGTATACAGCTGTGAGCTGATATTAATAGCCTGGGAAGCTCCATTGGTATAACCTCCTTCACAGGGTATAAATATCTGCCTCCAGTTGACTGTTTTACATCTGGGAATTGCTCTATGTAAAATATCATGTTAAAATTGCATTGCAATTGGATTGAATTCTCATGGGAATTGGATGTAAATCGGATGGATGCTCAGTGTTGAAAATCTGATTGTATTCGCATGAAAAACGCATGACGCTTTCATGACACTTGTCCGACTTTTCAGGAGCAAAATTCGGAGCGATTTTAAAAACGTTAGTGGGACCCTGGCCTCAGAGTTAAGCTCCGCTAGAGATATTTGGCAGCTGCTCCATCATAGAGAGCAGAAGAGCCTTCGGCAGCTGAGCTCTCCTGTGTATGGGGGGGTTGGAGTAGACAGTTGTTGCCTGAACCATCAACCAAACTAAAGTTCAGCCAACAGTTATCTATGTGGTGTACAATGGTTTAAGTACATACATAGAGCTGTAGATCCTCATGATTGATTTTTGTTTGTTGTAATAGAGATCACTTCAGCAAGCCATTCACTAATATAAAAAAGTTACCGTACTTAATAGATGGATCTCAACCATTTTTTCTCTTTGTTCCACAGTACCAGCTCCCTTCCATTTGATACTCTCCCAATTGCGGACTATAATGGTTCAACGGATGAGGAAAGCTCCGATGTTAAAGAGCAGACTGGTATGAGAAAAGTGGAATTAGCAAATTTCCAAAGTTATAATATCCAAAATGCACTTTTAAAATCTGACCCGTGTCACTTTATGTAGCAATAACTCTGGACCACTTCAACAAATCCCATTGATTTTGAGACTGTTTTTTCGTGACTCATTGTAAGTTATGATAATGGTACATTTATGTCGATATTTTCTGCATTAATTTATAAAAATATCAAATTTTGTAAAAAAAACTTTTCAAACTTTGAATGATTATCCCTTTAATCCAGATAATAAATTAATAAATAACATTTTCCTCATGTCTACTTTACATCAGCACCATTTTTAAAATGTTTACTACTACAATCATGAAGCACCAATATATATTATAATGGTGAGCGGATAATACCAACTCTTTCTAAGCACCCCACGGGTGCCCCTCCAGGACCACTCCAAAACGCTATTACCACAAAAATACAGAGCAAAAACGTCCACTTCAACATACCGTAGTTGTATAAAAATATTCAAAAAGTTTATTAGTTTATAACAATCACATTAATGCATCAATACACAAAATACAGAATATGTGTGCTGTCAGCACAACCATATGGCAAGAGACACTAAAAGGAGAACGTGACTGTAGCCAAATTAGAGGGGGAGTACTATAGTACACCCTTCTGGTAACAGCATGAATCCGTAGTCTAAGATTCCATGCATGGCCATGTTTATATATATCAATACGCCCAATAGTACATACTCCAAGGCCACCCCATATATGCAATCACACAATTATATACAGTTGCTGCTTACCCATTAGCTGGTACCCCCACATCGCTTGGACCCCCCGGACGCGCGTTTCGCGTAGCTTTTTCAACAGGGTGTGATTTTTAAAATGTTGGGTTTTTTTTGTTTGCATTTTAAAAGGATTGCTTTGCCAGATTGCTATGCACGCCGTCTGGTGGTCAGTGCTCATAGCAAGTTAGCATTTCTGCTACATACAGGCGATCTGATCATCGCCTGTATGTAGCAGAGATCCTTGGACAACTGCAGCTTCTAGTCTCCCATACAGACTATTGAAGCATGGAAAGTGTAAAGAAAAAAAAAAGGTTTTAAAAATATAAAAAAAATGAAAAATGTATAAAAGTTGAAATCACCCCCCTTTCGCCCCATTCAAAATAAAACAATAAAAAAATCAAACACATATTTGGTATCGCCCGATCTATCAAGCTATAAAAAGATTTAATATGATCGATAAATGGTGTAGCGAAAAAAAAAACTCAAAAGCCCAGAATTACATTTTTTTTGGTTGCCACTACATTGCATTTAAATCCAATAATGGGCAATCAAAAGGTCGTGTGCACCCCAAATGTTATCAATCAAAACGTCAGCTCAACACACAAAAAATAAGCCCACACCCGGCCCCAGATCCTGAAAAATGGAGACTGTACGGGTCTCGGAAAATGCCGCAATTTTTTTTTTTTTTACAAACTTTGGATTTTTTTTCACCTCTTAAATAAAAAAGAACCTAGAC
This sequence comes from Ranitomeya imitator, assembly GCF_032444005.1. Classification (NCBI taxonomy): domain Eukaryota; kingdom Metazoa; phylum Chordata; class Amphibia; order Anura; family Dendrobatidae; genus Ranitomeya; species Ranitomeya imitator. Next base: position 135,698,858 of record NC_091282.1, read on the forward strand.
ATGTTTGGTGTCTATGAACTCGTAATGACCTGGAGAGTCATAATTGAGGGTCAGTTTTAGCATTTTGTAAACATGGTAAAAAAAATCCAAAAGAGAGTTGTGGAATTGCACTTTTTTTTGCAATTTCACCACACATGAAAATGTGTTCCCATTTTCTAGTACACGATATGGTAAAACCAATGGTGTCGTTCAAAAATACAACTCGTCCCGCAAAAAATAAGCCCTCACATGGCCAAATTGACGGAAAAATAAAAAAGTTATGGCTATGGGAAGAAGGGGAGCGAAAAACAAACGCAAAAAGAAAAAAAGGGCTCCATCATGAAGGGGTTAAAAACAGTGAACCTCATCGTATTAAAAATTGCTTTCAGGTAGTTTATCAATCCTTCAGTTGCTTTTCAGGATTTAATGAAAAGTGGCATAGAAGGAATGAAGAAATGTATTTTTACAATCAAAATATTGATATTGTCTGAACAGGCCACTATTGCCGGTAGACTCTAAGGCCGATAGCAAACATCAGGATCACACGATCAAGATCTCAGGGTGCCGATGGGATTAAAGAGAGAGCCCCCACACTCTGTTAACCATCTATAGTCACTATTGACTGCAGCATTTAAGGGGTTAAACAACCTCAGTCAGTGCCGACACTGATTGTGGCTAATGCAGCAAATTGTCAGCTATAGTGTACAGCCGACAGCTGCTGGATTGTCACCTCTAAGGGGATGCTATTCTCTTATATCTCAGGTCAGGTAAAAGACATATTGGCAGTCATTAAGGGGTTAATATCAAGAATAGGATGCCAATTATGTTAATATAATATTGCCATTAAGGACCAGTAATTTATTCCTTTTTTATCTCCATGAACTATATTTTTTTATATTTTGCCATCGACATACTTATTTGAAAGCTTTTGCTTTTTTTTGTAAGATATTGCAAGTGGGATGAAACAGTGAAAAAAACTGTGAGTTTGGGTTTTGATTTTATATTGTTCATTATGTGATAAAAATGACCTGTAAAAACTTATATAGGTTTTATGGGTTTCTTACCTTTTGTATTGTGGACTGTTATGAATGTGAAAATACCAGATATGCTTTTTTTCTGCCTTCATTTTTAAATTGGGAAAAAGGAGGGTTCACATTTTTGTATTAATTTAAATGTTTTTAAACTTTTTTTTGTTTGTTTTACAATAGCTTTTTTTTGTCTGCTTAGGAAACTTGAGCTCACAATACTTTTTACTACTATTTCAAAGTATTGCAGTATATACTGTAGATAATTGTCTCATATGGCTGGGCTTCACAGGAGTTCCAACATGGCAGTCTTGGGAGCCTTCAGCAGGATTCCGGCTGCCATAGTAACCCTTCTGCATCCCATGATAGTGTCATGGTTTGCCCAATGGAGCTAGTGCACATATGATTACACCATTGAAATACTGCTGTCAGTGATCTTTCTAATTGCTGAGTGACCACTGGAACTCCCACTGATCCTGAAAACCAGGGCTCTGAAGAGCCCCATATAAATGGAGCTATGGTGGATCATTCTAATGGGACCACCGGAGATCGCCAGTCTTCGGCATTCCCATGTGAATGACTAGAGAAACGGTGAGTATGATAGACTACCATTCTATTCACACAGTGATATTAAGAGCCCTGTTAAGATCGGTGGGTGTTTTATTGGTCGGATCCCCAATGATCAGTAATTTATCCTCTATCCATCGGATAGGGGGTATAGTCCAAACTTTAGAATACTCTTTTGATGTTGTAAGTGTTTAGTCCATAGTTTAGTGGAAACGGGTCAGTTGGTTGTTTCACAAGTTACTACAGTCGGTCAATTCTCAGCCTAATGAAACGCTATGGTCGATCGGTCAGTCACCAGTGTAGTACATGTGCTGCAGTCAGTCAGATCTCAGCCTGATTATTATTATTTATTTATATAGCACCATTGATATCACTTACAGTAAACAAAGTAACAATGACAGACTGATACAGAGGGACAAGATGGGTTTTCAGATTCCGTCTGAAGGATCCGAATGTGGTTGATAGTCGGACGTGTTGGGGCAGAGAATTCCAGAGGATGGGGGATATTCGGGAGAAGTCTTGGAGGCGATTGGATGAGGAACGAATAAGTGTGGAGGAGAGAAGGAGGTCTTGATAGGACCGAAGATTACATGAGGGAAGATATCGGGAGATTAGTTCAGAGATATATGGAGGAGACAGGATATGGATGGCTTTGTACTCCAGTATTAGTGATTTGAACTGGATACGCTGAGGGAATGGGAGCCAGTGAAGAGATTTGCAGAGGGGGGAAGCGGAGGAGTAGCGAGGAGAGAGATGAATTAGTCGGGCAGCAAAGTTAAGGATGGACTGGAGAGGTGCAAGGGGGTTAGCTGGGAGGCCGCAGAAAAGGATGTTGCAGTAGTCAAGGCGGGAGATGATGAGGGCATGCTCAAGCATTTTAGTAGATTGACAGTTGAGGAAAGGACTGATTCCAGAGATATTTTTGAGCTGGAGGCGACAGGAGGTGGAAAGAGCTTGGATGTGCAGTTTGAAGGACAGGGCAGAGTCGAAGGTAACTCCGAGGCAGCGGACTTCCGGTACGGGGGAAAGCATGATGTCATTGATTGCGATAGATACGTCAGGTAAGGAAGATCTATGGGATGGAGGAAAGATGATGAGTCCAGATTTGTCCACATTGAGTTTCAGGAAGCGAGAGGAGAAGAAGGAGGATATGGCTGATAGGCTCTCTGGGATTCTGGGCAGCAGAGCGGTGATGTCTGGGCCAGAGTGGTAGATCTGAGTGTCATCAGCATAGAGGTGGTACTGGAATCCATGGGACTTTATGAGTTGTCCCAAGCCAAGTGTATAGATTGAGAAGAGTAAGTGTCCTAAAACAGAGCCTTGGCTTAATCCAACAGAGAGAGGGTGGGAGGACGAGGTAGTGTGCGGTTGGAAAGGTACCAGGAGATCCAGGATAGGGCGAGGTCTTTGATTCCAAAGGAGGAGAGGATCTGTAGTAGGAGGCAGTGGTCAACTGTGTCAAAAGCAGAGGACAGGTCTAGGAGGAGGAGTACAGAGTATTGTCCATTAGCCTTGGCGGTAAGTAGGTCGTTAGTGATTTTGGTCAGGGCTGTCTCAGTTGAGTGATGGGGCGGAAACCAGATTGTAGATTGTCAAAGAACAAGTTAGATGAGAGGTGGGAGGAAAGTTCAGCGTGGACGTGCTGCTCCAGGAGTCTGGAAGCGAATGGGAGCAGCGATATTGGGCGATAGCTGGATATAGCAGTTGGATCGAAGGTTGGCTTTTTAAGGATAGGCGTGATTGTGGCATGTTTGAAAGCAGAAGGGAAGGTGCCAGAAGTTAGTGATAGGTTGAAGAGGTGGGTTAGGGATGGGATAAGTGTGGTGGTGAGGTGGGATTGGATGGGGTCGAGCGCACAGGTGGTGAGGTGCGATTTGGAGAGGAGACAATTAAGCCCCCCTTCAGTGATGTTGGATAGGGAGGTTATGAGGTTTGGGCATTGGTCTGGTATACAAAGGGGTTGTGGTGGTTGAACAATGAAGACTTTCCTTGACTGGTCGATCTTATTTTTAAAGTGTGTGGCAAAGTCTTCAGCAGAGATGAGGGAGGTTGTAGGAGGCAGTGGGGGTGGAGGAGAGAGTTAAAGGTTTTGAATAACTGTTTGGTGTTGTAGGATAGGGAAGATACAAGGGTTGTGAAGTAGGCCTGTTTAGCAGAGGTGAAAGCAGATTTAAAATCGAGTGTTGCTTGTATGAATACAGTTAAGTCATCTTGCGAGTGTGTTTTCTTCCAACGCCGCTCCGCAACCCTGGACACTTGCCGGAGCTTTTTAGTGGTGTTATTGTGCCAAGGTTGTCTATTGATACGTCGCACTCTGCCATGGACGAGAGGGGCAAAAGTGTCAATAGCTGATGCGAGAATGGCATTGTAGAAAGCAGTGGCAGTGTCTGTGTCATGTAGTGAGGATATGGATGTCAGTGGTAGGATGGAGTCAGAGAGTGTGTGGGTGTCTAGGTGTGCAAGGTTTCTGCGGGGGGTGCACATGTTGCTGGACATGGATGACTGGTGAGGAGGACAGGGATGAGAAGGCGAGCAGATGGTGGTCAGATAGAGGGAGAGGGGAGGTGGTGAAGTTAGATAGAGAGCAGAGACGGGTGAATACCAGGTCTATTGTATGTCCGTCTGTGTGGGTGGCTGCGGAGGACCACTGAGTAAGTCCAAAGGATGAGGTAAGGGACAGAATTTTGGAGGCTGTTGACTGAAGGGTATCAATGTGGATGTTGAAGTCACCCACGATGATGGTGGGAATGTCAGCAGAAAGAAAGTGGAAAATTGGTCAATAAAGGCAGTGGCCGAGCCTGGAGGTGCCGAGCCTGGAGGTCGGTATATGACGGCCACTTGGAGGTTGGAGGGAGAATAGATGCAGACAGAATGGATTTCAAAAGAAGGGAGGATAAGGAAGGGTAGAGGTGGGATTGGGTTAAAGGTGCAGTTTGAAGAAAGGAGAAGACCCACTCCTCCACCATGTCTGTTGCCGGGGCGAGGGGTGTGGGTGAAGTGGAGGCCTCCATAACACAGCGCAGCAGGGGAGGCGGTGTCAGAGGGTGTTAGCCATGTTTCTGTGAGGCCAAGGAAGGCAAGATTGCGAGAGAGAAAAAGGTTGTGAATCACGTGAAGCTTATTGCAGATTGAGGGGGCATTCCAGAGTGCTCCAGAGAGAGGGAGCAGGGGGGTGGGCGTCAGGGGCACGGGTTTTATGTTGGAAAGATTGCGGTAGTTCATATTAGATAGGGAGCGATAGGAGGGGGTAGTAATAGGAGGTATGAGCTGTGGGGGTCCAGGGTTGGGAGATATGTCTCCTGCAGTGAGGAGAAGCAGAGAAAGGGAGAGCAGGTGGGCGAAAGAGAGTGATGAAACTCTAAGGTCGATCGGTCAGTCACCAGTGTAGTGCGCGTGCTACAGTCGGTCATTTCTCAGCCTGATGAAACTCTATGGTCGATCGGTCAGTCACCAGTGTAGTGCGTGTGCTACAGTCGGTCATTTCTCAGCCTGATGAAACTCTATGGTCGATTGGTCAGTCACCAGTGTAGAGTATTTGCTGCAGTCGGTCAGTTCTCAGCCTGATGAATCTCTATGGTCGATCAGTCTGTCACCTGTGTAGTGCATGTGCTACAGTCGGTCAGTTCTCAGCCTGATGAATCTCTATGGTCGATCGGTCAGACTCCAGTATAGTGCATATGCTGCAGTCGGTCAGTTCTCAGCCTGATGAATCTCTTTGGTCGATCAGTCAGTCCACAGTGTAGAGCATGTGCTGCAGTCGGTCATTTCTCAGCCTGATGAATCTCTATGGTCGATCAGTCAATCCACGTTGCAGAGCATGTGCTGCAGTCGGTCAGTTCTCAATGTAAGTTCTGTGTTCGGACACCCAGTAGTCCACTGTAATCAGTGCTGCCTGTAGGTTTACAGCCTAGTGTAAATGCTGTAGTTCATCAGTGCACAGGTTTTTTTTTACGATTTCTTTTTTTGTTTGTTTTAATCTGGAGCTATAATTGTGGATCTACAATGTTGATTTTATATCATAATATATAGTTTTCTAGTTAATCTCATCTCCATGCTATGAACTCATTATGTTACACCCTTCTTGGAGTCATGACTTACGTTTTCATCTTTTCTATAAGTGCATTTCCTCACACCATCAGTGCGCATCATCACTTGTGGTTTACGCAGTTAAAGAGAAGTATGTCCTTTAAAAATAGTACAATAGTGCTGATACACCCAAGGTTTAGGCATGTGAAATCTCTCTTGTGCAATGCCAATCCAGTACTATAGCAGGAAAAGCGAAATGATCAGTCATCTGTAAACTGCGAGCTGTGATGAGAGATGTCGGTACAACTCTCCACCTGCTTCCTCTTTACACTATTGCTACAACATATGCGTGCTGGAAAGAATTTGTGTAAGTTGTCTAGAAAATAAAACTAATGCTTTAAACATTTCCAAGACAGGTCAACAAGTAAAAGTGCGCCAATACTGAACTGTTGATCATCTACTGGATGGTGGAAAAAGTTATTTCATTTCACTGTTCTTTGTCACATTTCTACACTACGCCTTAGTGTTTAATTATGCAAGAAATCAGTCATCAGTCTTGTCCTAGTTTTATTAATGACATGAACATATGTATTTACTTTTTAGATGTAGTCTTTTATTTTTAGAGTTGTGCTGCCATATTGTAGGCCCAGTGCAACATTTAGAGACTTTACAACGGTAGATGTAAATTATATCAATGACAAGAAGAAGCATTTCATAGCTTCATACGGCCTCCAGGATACATCTTCTCCACTTGTATAAAACAGTAACTTAGGGGATTCTATACAGATTCTATACAGACCCTATACAGTCTCTATACAGACTCCATACAGTCTCCATACAGCTCTCTTTCTCTCTCCCATTTTCAAGCATTATGTATACGACTTTTTACATGTTGGCTTATATTATGATGCCAGAAACATCTGCTTTTATGGAAAAGGACAGAGTATTGATGCAATATGAAATAAAACATTTTTATGTTGATGTATTTTAATACGGCATTAGGCTGCTGTGTTTTTCTCATGGTGCTAGCGGGGATCTCACCAAGGTCATGGCAGTTCAGTCCGGCTGGGAACGCAGCCTCAGTGACTGGAGGTAACCTCGATGATGTCACCGCCAGTCACTGAGTCTTTGTTCTCAGCAGCCCTGTCACCAGTGGTTCTCAGTCTGAACGGTCGCATATTGGCACCGTCCAGGTTGAAAACTGTTTTTCTCCTAGACATGGATTATGATGTGGGACAGAACGACGGACAGGTGAGGAATATTATTGCTTTTTATTTTTGTTTTCTTACAGAAGACGAGTGCTTCAGAATAGGAGCACATCCTGTCTTGGCCGTGGACACAGGGCGCTTCCACACAGATCTCCCCAAAACCAGATGACTGATGAGGGTCAGTTATTGACCGAAACGTCTCTTAATTTTCTGGAATTTCTGCATTCAATATATAAGTTCTTGGATACACCTATACTAGTGCCAAGTATTTGTATATCGCAGCTGATGGAATTGGTTATCTTAAATGTGCACCACCAGAGTTCCAGAAGTGCCGTGTTTTCCTAGTTACTTCAATGACTGCCTGAAGTCTGAAAGCTATGGACATCACCAAACTCTTGGTGTTCTCCTTTATGATTCTTTGCCAGGCCTTTACTGCAGCTGACTTCATTTGTTGCATGTGGGTCTTTCTGCATTAAGTTTTGTCTTAAGCATTATTTTCTTTTTAGGTCATTGTCCAACTTCTCTTTATGATAGAATTAGATACTGAAAACCTATGTCTTGGAGATTGTTCTTCACTTAGGTGGATGTGGATAAGAGTTTTTTCCTTCAGAATGGAAAGAATTCTGCGATCATCCACCACTGTTGTCCCCCGTGGACGTCCAGGCCTTTTTTGAGTTACCAATCTTACCAATGCACTCTTTTTTTTTTTTTTTTAGCCTAATGATGTGTTCCATTGAGAGCTCCTTTGACCGTATGTTGTGGGTTCACAGCAACAGCTTCCTAATGCAAATGCCACTATTGGAATCAGCTCCAGACCTTTTAACTGTTTAATTGATAATGAATTAATAAGAAAAAAGCCCATGCAGCCCATTAAAGAGCTTTTGAGATAATTGTCAAATTACTTTTGGCCCCTTGTAAAGGAGACAGCTACATTTTAAAGAGCTGTGATTCCTAAACACTCACTCCATTTAGAATGTGAATACCCTCAAATGAAAGCTGAGACTCTGCACGTTAAGACCATGTTGATTATAATAACTGTTTCTTAAATATTTTTTGGTAAACAGCTATATATTGCCACAACTTGCATCACTATCCAAATATTTCTGGTCCTAACTTTATAAAACAAATGGAGCAAAGCGTTATATATTAGGAAGCACAACATTCTCCTTAATAAATAAACATAATGGAGAACTCGAACTTTAATAGAATGTGTGTATTCATTCAGTAAGCTGCCATATAGCAGTGTGTTAAATTAATTTTTATCACGTGTATGTTGAATAATAAGCATTTTACCATAACAATGGGCACCGTTCTGTATGTGGTTCAATACATGAATATATAACATATATTTTAGGAAGAGTTCAAAGCCAGTGTGCCCATAATCCCGATTATGTTACATTTGGGATATCAAAAGCCACAATTAGCAATTTATCACTGTGTTCGGCAACTGTGCTCATTAACACACGACTGTTGATCAGTGCTATTGTCTACCAAAGATTCATGGAGATACTTTAATTGATTTCTAAAGAATTCTTTTGAGAAATGATATGGTGAATGACTGTGTTAAGTGGTTTATATTAATGAAGGCAATACATCATTCTCCGTCTATGAGAAATTGATGCTTTTTTCCAGTTTTGAAAATGTTGGAGAAATATGGAATAGTATTTATTTAGCCTCTTAACACAATATCACCTTCATGTATGTGAGCTTTCTCCACACATGGCAGATCCCAGCTGTATTAAACACTCGGCATTTGTATCTAACAGATGATCTCTTTCCACGGTTATTAGACATTTAAACTCCTCTTTCCATTTTTGACATTGGAATTTAGATGGAACGTGAATCAGTTCCTATCATTGCCCCACGATGGAATCACGGAGTGGTCAAAGTTTACTATGACAGCTGGGGGACTTGCTAAAGGCGCCCGTTGCTGATCTCTCGTTCTTCCTTTGAAGCTCAGCTGGACGCAGAGCTTCAAAGGAGACGACAATTTACACTGTATACTGCAATATGGTATCGCAGTATTGTAGTATAAACAATCCGACGATATCGTGTCCAAGCCCCCTGTGGAAAAGTAAAGTTACAAATAATGCAAAATGAAATTTAGAAGTTCAAACCACCATACTTTTCCCCTATTAAAAAATAATAATAATAATAATGAACATACATACACGTTCATAAAAGTCCTGTCTGTCAAAAAATAAAATTAGTTAACCTAATCAGTAAACATTGAAAGAAAAAATGAAAGCAAAACACCAGAATTCCGTTTTTTAAAGTCACCACTCCTCCATCAAGAACTGCAATAAAACAGATCAAAAACATTATATCTATCACAAATTGGTATCAATAAAACAGACAGCTCTTCAAGCAAAAAACCAAGCCCGCATAGCTGAAAAATCAAAATGTTACGGGTCTCGGAATACAACACTAACCAAAAGTTTTCTTTCTTTTTTTTTTTTTTTTTTTTTTTAGAAATGTCTGACTTTTTTTCTCCACTTACATGAAATAAAAGCAAAAAAAACAAGTTTGTTATCACCATAATCGTTCTGACCTGGCAAATCATGATTCGCACGATTTCTTTCCACAGAATGTATACCATTAAAACAAACTCCAAAAATCTGGGCAGCCTTGTCATTTAAAGCTATAATTAGTCCTGCAAAAAACTAGCTCTTGTACGGCTATATCAATGGAAAACTGATGTGGGCAAATTATGTGCTGGACAGCTAACACGATGATCCTTGGCTTGTCTATGGCCTTGTGTGTTGGACAGACTTATTGGGGCCAATTTATTGAGACAGGTGTTGCACACGCCAGTATTATGAATGCCTTGCTGGAGTAGAATGTGCCAAATTAATTAAAGGGAACCTGTCACCCACAAAATCAAAGATGAGCTAAGCCCACCGGCATCAGGGGCTTATCTACAGCATTCTGGAATGCTGTAGATAAGCCCCCGATGTATCCTGAAAGATGAGAAAAAGAGGTTATATTATACTCACCCAGGGGCGGTCCTGCTGCGATCCGGTCCAATGGGCATGGCGGTCCGGGACCTCCCATCTTCTTACGATAACGTCCTCTTCTTGTATTCACGCCGCGGCTCCGGCGCAGGCGTATTTTGGCCGGCACCTGCGCACTGCAGTACTTTGCTTTTGCTCTCAACAGGGCAGACAAAGTACACCTGCACTGGAGCCGCAGCGTGAAGACAAGAAGAGGACATCATCCTATGAAGATAGGAGGCCCCGGATCGCGATGCCCATCGGATCAGACCGCCCACCCAGGTGAGTATAATCTATCCTCTTTTTCTCATCTTTCAGGATACATCGGGGGCTTATCTACAGCATTCCAAAATGCTGTAGATAAGCCCCTGATGCTGGTTGGCTTAGCTCATCTTCGATTTTGGGGGTGACAGGTTCCCTTTAAGAAGTGCATTCCACTTTCTGAACTCGGCATATCTTAGCGGTGTACAGCAAAAATACTATTACACTCAAGGCATTTGAAATGCTGGCACTTTTGCTAAATTTGACGAGCATTGCGCAAAAACTTTGCGACTTTGTAAAGTATCTGACCAGTTTTCTGCAGGAAGCACTTTGATGAATCGCACTCCCATCGAGCTAAGTTATCGTAAGAATAGGACTAGCTAATGAATAAATGCCGACACGTCCTATTTGTTCAATAAAAACAAAAAAAAAAATCACACTTTTTAGAAAAACAATGATTTGACAATTTATTGAGTACATTGGCCACATTGAGTCATTCTGTGCCATAAATTAGATATGTCAACATAAGTGTCCAGTTTTGTTCATTCTCACTTAACGAACGTGAAATTTTTCTACCTTGCTTCTGAGTGAATGTAATTACGGTAATGCAAAAGGTTTTTACTGGTCCATTGGATATTTTCGTAGGACATTTTATTAGTCCTTATAATGGTGGTTTAGTGTCTGTCATGGATTACCGGAGGAAAACAATGTTTGATGATGTCCATGATTTTTTCACTCAAAGCGTTTGTGTGAAGCTTAATGAGATCTGCGACATGTATGGTGTTTATTCCTTTAAAGGCCTCTGGAAAATGTGTGAATTTTCAATCTACATGTATGATGTCATATATTATTCACATGTCCTGCTTTGATGGGAAACTATGTAAGTGATGACATGTTATGTTTTTCTGCTAAGCCTCCTTACAGCAATCCATCACACAGCTGTACTTTCATACGCTTCATTGTGATTCCATAGAGGCAAAGATCTTTATATTCACCTTCATGTGTTGTGTTGGTGTGAAAATTCTTTATGGTACCTTACGGTAAAACAAGTCATCATAAATGATACTTCATTGCTTAATATATCAGTAATCCTTATACTTAGTTGCCTAGTTCATAGAATCATAGAATGTCAGAATTAGAAGGGACCCCCAGGGTCATCGTTTCCTACCCCCCCTACCCCCCCCTTCAAAAAGGCAAGTGTAGGACCTGGTATAAGAGAGATGCCGTAAAGTGGCTACCAGGTACACATAAAATTGGCCATTTTTATGCGCTAAACGCTCTCATTTTTCATATTTCTAGTGCAGTAATGCAGTTAAATTTTCGTATTTCATGTTTGTATGTTTTAGTGCTGCAGTGTGCTGCCTTATTTACTTGACTGAGATGGTGCATTGTCATGCATGAAGATGATTTTGCTCCTGAAGGCACGTTTCTGCTTTTTAGACCATGGAAGAAAGTTGTCAGTCCAAAATGCTATTTACTTTGCAGAGGTCATTTTCACACCTTCAGGAACCTTATAGGGCCCTACCAGCTGTTTCCCAATGATTCCGGCCCAAAACATGACTCCTCCACCTCATTGCTGACATTGCAGCCTTATTGGGACATGGTGGCCATCCACCAACCATCCACTACTCCATCCATCTGGACCATTCAGGGTTGTTCGACACTCATCAGTAAACCAGACTGTGTGAAAATTAGTCTTCATGTATGTCTGGGCCCACTGCAACTGTTTCTGCTTGTGAACACTGTTTAGGAGTGGCTGAATAGTAGGTTTATGCACCACAGCAATTCTTTGAAGGATCCTACACCTTGAGGTTTGAGGGACTCCAGAGGCACCAGCAGCTTCAAATAACTGTTTTCTGATTTGTAATGGTATTTTGGAAGCTGCTCTCTTAATCCAATGAATTTATCTGGCAGAAACCTTCCTCATTATGCCTTTATCTGCATGAACTCTGTCTGTGCTCTGTTTCAGTCACAAATCTCTTCACAGTATGATGATCACTCTTAAGTTTTCGGGAAATATCTAGTTTTTTCATACCTTGTCCAAGGCATTACACTATTTAACGCTTTTCAGCAGCAGATAGATCCTTTTTGTTTCCCATATTGCTTGAAACCTGTGGCCTGCTTAATAATGTGGAACATCATTTTTAAGTAGTTTTCCTTTATTTAAAATCACCTGGAAAACTAATTATCACATGTGTTTAAGATTGATTTCAGTGATCCATAGAGCCCCTGAGACACATGATCCATTGAGCCCCTGAGACACAATACCTTCCACGAGTTTATTTGAAAAACAAAACAATTAAATCTTTATGGCACTTAAATCCAATTTGCATAATAATTTGGAACACAGTGTAGTCTTTCCTTTTACAAATGAGAATAAAGATGATCCCTCTACACTGTGACAGCTCTTCAGATATTTGTAGACAGCTATTAAGTCTCCTCTCAGTCTTCTTTTTTGCAAGCTAAACATTCCCAGATCCTTTAACTGTTCCTCCTAGGACATAGTTTGCAGTCTGCTCACCATCCATTGGACGAACTGCAAACTATGTCCTAAAAGGAACCGTTAGTTACGTGATTTCAGCTTGGTGTAGAATTCTCTGACATGATCTGATATTTCCAAGAAAATATACTTTAAAGCGTCCCCCAGCTTGCTCTTTCCAGTTCTGCAGCAGGTGATTGATAGGTCTTTCCCTGTGTACTTGCGAAAGAGAGACCAGATAATTATCTACTATAGCGCTGAGAAGAGCTGATCCTTGGGTGGCAACAGACTAGTCTTGTTTCTGTCTGTGCTCCCCCAACAGATCTTCAAAGAATATTTTCTCCTAAGCTCATTTCTCTAAAAGAGCCTGTCTTTAATTGTACAGCCAGATTGCAATTCATGCCGCCATGGATTTGGACAGCATGAGTTACCTGATACGCTTTAAAAAGAACCTACCTGGTGTTCTAAATAACGTTGCAGATTAAGCTATTTAGTGTACTCAGGGCCGTATTTAGAGTTTTTGCTGCCCTAGGCACTTTTAGTGCTGCCTCCCCCTTTGGTGAGTATCACACTATCGGCAGTGACTTTGGCAAAAATCGCTGATGTGAAAGTAGCCTTTTGCAGCAGATCCGGCAGTTTTTCCGCATCTGCCGCGTAACGGATCACTTACGGCAACACTGTGTTCGGCCTCATTCATTTCCTATGGAATTTGTGGACATTTGTGGCACTTGCCGCGATCCGGCAAATGCGGTATCATACCTCCCAACTTTTGAAGAAGGGAAAGAGGGATAAACCTAAGTGCGCCATGGCAAATTTTAGGCCACACCACTGACCACACCCATTTCACAACTAGTCACACCCATATCCATGCCCCAACCACACCCATTAAGTACTGCTGATCACACTGTTTCATAAACAATAATTATAAACAAGAAAAATATGGCCACACAGTGCTCCATACTGTATAACGACCCCACATGATGCTCAATACTGTACTTTTGAAGAAGGGAAAGAGGGATAAACCTAAGTGCGCCACGGCAAATTTTAGGCCACACCACTGACCACACCCATTTCACAACTAGTCACACCCATATCCACGCCCCAACCACACCCATTAAGTACTGCTGATCACACTGTTTCATAAACAATAATTATAAACAAGAAAAATATGGCCACACAGTGCTCCATACTGTATAACGACCCCACATGATGCTCCATACTGTATAATGGCCACACAGTGCTCCATACTGTATAATGGCCACACATGATCCTGCGTACTGTATAATGGCCACACATGATGCTCCATACTGTATAATGACCCCACATGATGCTCAATACTGTATAATGGCAACACAGTTTTCCATACTGTATAATGACCCCACATGATGCTCCATACTGTGTATTTGCCCCACATGATGCTCAGTACTGTATAATGGCCACACATGATGCTCCATACTGTATTATGGCCACACATGATGCTCCATACTCTATAATGGCCGTACAGTGCTCCATACTGTATAATGGCCACACATGATGCTCAATACTGTATAATGGCCACACATGATGCTCCATACTGCATAATGGCCCCCTCCCATCTTGTATGCATGGCTCATCTCCTCCCCTCCCATCTTGTATGCATGGCTCATCTCCCCCCTCCCATCTTGCATGCATGGCTCATCTCCCCCTCCCATCCTGTATGCATGGCTCATCTCCCTCACCTCTCCAATCCTGTATGCATGGCTCATCTCACCCCCCTCCCATCCTGTATGCATGGCTCGGCTCCCCGCTCTCATCTTGCATGGTTCGGCTCCTCGTCCTCTTTCATACTCCCCCTGTCCTCCCTGGCTGTCATACTCACCTCTCCCACACTGCGCCGAACATCCCTCCATCTCTGTCCTGACGCAACACCTTCTTCCTGCGTGAGCGGTCATGTGGTACCGCTCATTAAGTTCATGAATATGTGTCCATATTCATGACCTTAATGAGCGGTACCACGTGACCGCTCACACAGGACGAGCTGCCGGCGCTGAGACCAGGCATCGCTGGAGTAGGGTGAGTATGACGTCTTTAAGGAGGCAGGCGGTCGGGCGGGGGTTGACCCCGGACTTTAATTAAAAAAACAGAAAAAAACTTGCTCAGGTGCCGCCCCACGCATCGTCCCGCCCTAGGCACGTGCCCTCAAATGCCTAGTGGCAAATATAGCCCTGAGTGTACTGTATATATATGAACAATAACACAAATGCATAATAATATATATCAAAACTTGCATTTTGCTTTTTTCCCCAAGTTTTCCCCTCTGCAGACTTTAGTTGTAGTTCCAGCTTTCCCTCAGTTGGTGAAGACTAGCTGTTATGATGCCTCCTATACACAGAACACAGAGATATATGGGGTTCTTGCTTTCCTGCGTATCACACAATTACAAACAGCAGAAGCATTGAGGATTTTACACATTAATACTAAACTGTGTAACTGTGACTCCAGCTCTGAAAACGGTAGAATACTGCAGATCTGATTTTTTTTTTTTAGTTCTAGAATGATGAATAAGAAAATGGCTCTCCAATCTTAATGTACACTTGTTATTAGATCAGTTTTTCGAAATGTACTTTCGAAGAGGATTGTCAAGTAATTGCCCTTTTGTTTTATCATGCAAAGAGCAACAATTTTTCCCCTGAGAAATGGGAAAACAATGCTCCTGTGTTTAGATTGTTGTTGTAATGTTCCTTTTTTAAGTAGAACCTCAACCTATTCTGTTCAGTGTGAGAGAAGGCAGTTATTTGCTTCCCAGATTTTGTTCTGCTCAAGCTGTACATGTATTCAGTTTGTGAAAGAGGATTTTAGTAGTGAGACTTTTACTGGGCACTAGTAGTCAAAATAACAGGACAGGTGCACCATAAGGTGCTATAGGAGATCGGAGAGGATATGTTAACATGATAGTGGTGGCAGTAAAAAAGTGATGGGAGCTCACCTCCAATCATTGTATTGTTATTGCTTCAGGAGCGGTAGCCATTTAGTGACCATGATAAATTCACCCAAGTGCCTGATGAACGCTCCAGACCAAAGAGTATAGATGCTATATCTGTCTTATTACGAGGATTCCTAACTTAACACGGACCTATCACCATTAGGCCTCATAATTTACATGTCATGTTTAAACACGTACGTTAATAATGGTACCGTGCCATCAGTGTTTCGTACCAGTATGTCATACATATATGGTCCGGGCGTACATTTTCACCACCACTGTTTCATTAGTGTTTTTCACAGGTGGATAAAGAAATACCGTAAATAAATTAGAAAGGTTCTGATAGACTTTTCATTATTAAACCCAGATGGCATCCCTGTGCTTTATGAGTTTTTCACAGACCAATACATTTATCTTCGCACTTCTCATCTGTGACACTGGAGAAAAATGGATATTTCTCCATGAGTTTTGGATAAAACATGTCTTCGTAATTCTTCCCCGAAGTTTATTTTGTTTTGATACACAATCATAAAACATTTTTTTGCCTAATTGTTCTCAGACAAGCCCATTCCACGTGATGACAGTATTACACTTTTGGTATTACTGCAGCTTCAAGGTTGGTCTATTGGATATTAATATAAAAACTGCCTCACTCTTCTTGTAACTATACCAATTATGCATATTCTGACATTATTCACAAATCTTGGCTGCAGAATTCCAAACAGACAGATCACACCCTGTTCTCATTGACTTTGTGAATAAGTCAATTAAAATGAAAGCCAGCCGTGCTAAAATCTAGTTTTTAATTTAATTTAGTTACGGTAATACCAAACTTTCCAGGAGGCATCTTCATAGCCTGATAGTGTCCCCTTGGTGAATTGCACAGATTTATTGTTGGGTTTTTGGTCCAACCTATAGATCCATAACCAGATTATAGGTTGCCCTTCCAGAGATGCACACCTTAGCTCTTATGGAATATTTGGCTTTTTTGAATATTATTATGTTGTGCTTTGGAAAGGCACTAGTGGTGGATAGGTTTTTGCTTCTGTGTTTTTCGGTGTTAGGGACGGTAATTTATCCCACCTTTCTCCCAATAATTCTGCATATTTAATCTTTATTATTCGTGAATCAATCACATTTATATATTTTAAAGACACTGGCCATTGTACCCAATTGAAGTTTGCAGGTACTTGATTTTATCTTCTGGGAACCATATTATTATTGAGGTTTGTAGGTGGATTGATACATAACAGTATTCTATATACAGTATGGGGGAGTCTAGGCTCCTGGTAATGTAGATGAAGAAAATGCTTGCCTGATTTGATGATCCTCATCATATTGGGATACCTTAGTGAATTAATTCACCACATTTATACATCACTGTTGGGCGAATGTATGAGAAAAATAAGTTCTGCGTGGCCAATGCCATGAAGAGGCCTTCACTAGGGAATATCACATCGGTCATACTCTCAGGATTATTATTATTATTATTATTATTTATTTATTGTTATAGCGCCATTTATTCCATTGGGCTTTACATGTGAGGATTATGGTATGGGTTGGCATAATTTATTAAATCCGGACCTCTCTAGTCTTCATTTTATGTATACTAATGGCTTGAAGTTATGTTGATTCAGTCATGGAACGAGTGGTACAGCCATGTTTCCAAAATGTCCCAAGAGCCATTTTTCAACACCACAACACCAGGCTGCATTTTGCTTGTGTTACTGTGAGCAGCCTGCTTGGCCTAAATGACTTATCAGGATCTGCAGCTCCTCCTGACTTGTCTCCCATTGCGCACCTCTGGGGCGTCATAAGTCGGCAATTGTACAGGGAGCTGCCAGCAGCGGATCTTGATGATGCGTGCCAGTGCATTCAGTGCTGCACAACATTCATCAGACATCCAATAATAACCTCATTGATAGCAGCCAATGCGTGTAAGTGCGGGGATTTTTGCATGTGGTGCTTATATTCCATACTGCATGAATTGACATGTTTTGACCTTTTTGTTTTAATTTTTTAATTTTTTTTTTATCATTTGCACATAATTAACACTTCTATCGATCCTGTGATTTCCATAATCCCATGACTTTTCCTTCTTGGTGTTACTATTTCCGTATTTAGGGCTCTATGTGTTTGTAATGTTCTATCTAAATACCCTTGCATTATGTTTTTTGAATGTGTAAGAAAAGTGGAGCAAACTGATCCCCTGGCAGATGTTGTTTCATTTGTAGGTTGGATAACTGTGTAGACTGAGGAAGTCAAGTCTGTGACTGCTGTCCAAAATGATCCAAGAAAGTTTTTTTTATCTGAGAATCACATTATTGTAATGCAAAAGACTGGCACGTACTAGAACAGAATCCCAAACAATTTCAGAAATGTTTTGCTTGTCACTCCTCATAAACATGAGTCACCCTTAAACAATAAAATCTAGTATACTTTCCGTGCCTTTAGGGGGGTTGTCCACTACTCAGACAACCTCTTCTCAATCGAATGGCATACCTCCAACGTAGGCAGACCACGAAGCAGCTATGGATCTCATGGGTTGGTGGGACCTTTTTCTGAACGACCCTGCCTAGCGTCTGCCTACTTCTGGAAGCCTGGTCCCAACTCGCGGGCCCTTGCTTCCCTTATGGATAGATTCAGCTGGGCAGTAAGCAGGGAGAAGCTTTGATAATTGGCTTGTTCTGATGTTTCTGTCCAACCTGCTCTGTGACTTCGCCCATGTGCTTCAATTCTGACTTATATTAATAATTTTATTTATTTAGCACCAACATATTCCACAGCAATTTACAATTAATTGTTTTTTTAAATTTTGTTATTTTTTTGGGAGGGAGTTTTATATGGTGTAAGCCTTAAATGTAGGACTTGACTTCACTTACGCAGATTGTGAAGATGACCACACTGCATTACTGAAGCTCAATACTAAGCTTAATGAAGGACACTGATTAATTTAACGCAATTAGCAAAAATGATAGATGTTAAATGTGGCAGTACATTTAAATAGCGGAATCTGAAATTGCCTTGGTTATAACACATTAGAGAAATATTCCATAATTTATCATTTTCTCCTAGATTGAACCTTAATTTCTTGAATTTACTAGTCAGCAGTGAGGTAATGTGGTAGGTGCCCTTGTTCAGTTACCCAATAAGCAACACATATAGATGCCATGAAGAAGGATGGCGTAACATCACCTTGTAGTCCATTGTATCTTAATCAACTGCTTAAAGGGAACCTGTCATCATGAAAATCCAGTTCAGCCTGCAGGCACCATGTTACAGAGCAGTGGGAGTGGAGTAGATTATATCGTTTTGTGAGAAAAGACTCAATATAACCTGTGTTTTCATCATTTACACTTTTGCTCTTTCATGGTGCCTGCGGATTGGTCTTCATTTTCATGGTGACTGGTTCTCTTTAACTAATTCCCACTCTCTTTTGACAGGTCCTTGGTCTTCAGCAACTTCCTTTGGCATTACTGCAGAGGATGGAATTCAAAGGCATCAGGATCTTCCCTGCTTTAAAGGGAACCTGTCAGGTCCCCCTGTGCCCCCAGAACCACCAGCAGTTGCATCTGCATATGTAGTTTCTGGTAAAAGGGGAGGAAAGGAAAAAAGCGCACATATCTAAATGTAAATACGGACATATAGGCGGCACTCACCTTTTATAAATCTTGATATCTTGCATATAGGTCATTGGGACCCTTAAATGTTCATAGGTGGATTTCTTCTGTGGTCGGTATTCTGCAAATCCCTGGTAGCTAGTACATCACTCAGACCAAGTAACCATAGGAGTGTTATCCAATAAACTTTATACCAGGCTATTTTCGCACCCGTGGGTGTAGGATCCAAGGCTTCTTATTATCCAAAAAAAAGTTTTTATTATTTCTCAAGAAAAAGTACATACAACGCGTTTCGACAGTGTAAATGTCTTCCTGTCATGTGTTCCAAAATAGTGGATAGCTTTATAGGAAGTAGTATTATGCTAAATAGGGTGTGGACCACCAAAATTAGTTGCTGACACACCCACTATATAGCTGCTATACAAGTTAGAAGTCTACAAGGTGACATAAATGTATAAAAAAAATAATATTATGAAAAGGAAAAAAAAAACTTTCAAAGAAAAAAAATTCAATTATTTTTCCTTTTTGCAGAAATATATAAATATAATCAAATTAGATTATAAGGGTACGTGCACACGTTCAGGATTTCTTGCAGAAATTTCCTGGCAAAAACCAGACATTTCTGCCAGAAATCCGCATGCGTTTTTTGCAGGTTTTTTTGTGTGTTCTTTTCGCGGTTTTTTTCTCAATGCATTAAATATCGGGAAAAATGCAAAAAATCTGCAAAATTAATGAACATTAATGCGGAAAAAAAACGCATCATGTGAACAAAAATTGCAGAATGCATTCTAAATGATAGGATGCATATGTATGCGTTTTTTATCGTGAAAAACGTGAAAAAAATGCGAAAAAACCTGAACGTGTGCACATAGCCTAACAGATGTTATTATCATAAAATCTAATATATAATTGCCTAGAATACTACTTCCTGCAATTTGTGCCAACTTCCGTGGCTTTGTCCGGAGCTAATGTCCGGAGCTAATGTCCGGAGCTAATGTCCGGAGATTAATTGCCTAGAATACTACTTCCTGCAATTTGGGCCAACTTCCGTGGCTTTGTCCGGAGCTAATGTCCGGAGCTAATGTCCGGAGATAATGTCCGGAGCTAATGTCCGGAGATTAATTGCCTAGAATACTACTTCCTGCAATTTGTGCCAACTTCTGTGGCTTTGTCCGGAGCTAATGTCCGGAGCTAATGTCCGGAGCTAATGTCCGGAGCTAATGTCCGGAGATTAATTGCCTAGAATACTACTTCCTGCAATTTGTGCCAACTTCCGTGGCTTTGTCCGGAGCTAATGTCCGGAGCTAATGTCCGGAGCTAATGTGCGGAGATAATGTCCGGAGCTAATGTCCGGAGCTAATGTCCGGAGATAAGTGACGTCAACAGTGTCCAGTGTCTGATTGGTTGCCGCCTGCTTCGAGCGACCAATCAGAAACGTGCCGTACTGTGACACACTCCGCCCGCCATTTTGGTGTGATTTTTGAATTTTTACCTCACAGCAAGTTTCTACTGCGTGGAGGCGGGCCCAGTGACGTTGCTCTTCAAGCTCCTGCCGAATTTCGTCAAAAAAATGATAATACCATTTACCAAAACTATATATATTTAGTTGTGAAGTGGTTCAGTGACATTTTCACACCAATTTTGAACTTTTGTTTGGTGTTTTCTCCATATACTGCCTATTATTCACTGACTGTTATACTGAGAGACTGCCGTTTATTAACCTCTTCTTCGCCACATTGGGTATATTGCTCTATTATTTGCCACATAAGGACATTGTCCATTATTGCCCAGCAATTTCTCTGCAATATAAACTGCCTATTTATTAATATCTGCATTCCTGCAAAGAACTATTGCCTATTATTAACTGGCTATTTTCCTACTACCTGACACTGCCTCTTATTAACCTGTTGTTTGCCACCACCACGCTTAAAGCTGTTTAGCTTAGCCAACATGAGCTCTAATAGTAAGGATACTAATGACACAGAGCCCAAAGCTGCTGATGGCGCACGTAAGATTAGGTCTGATAGAAAGTATACTAATAATGCAGAGCAAAAAGACGCCGATGCCGCACGTAAGCGCAAACAGCGTGCTAACAAGAGTACAGAGGATAGATGCAAGCGCATGGACACTGTTAAGTATACTAATGACACAGAGTCCAAAGCTTATGATGGCGCACGTAAGATCAGGTCTGATATAAAGTATGGTAATGATGCAGAGCGAAAAGCCGCCGATGCCGGACGTAAGCGCAAACAGCGTGTTAACAAGAGTACAGAGGATAGATGCAAGTGCCTGGATACTGTTAAGTATACTAATGACACAGAGCCCAAAGCTGCTGATGGCGCACGTAAGATCAGGTCTGATATAAAGTATGGTAATGATGCAGAGCGAAAAGCCGCCGATGCCGCACGTAAGCGCAAACAGCGTGCTAACAAGAGTACAGAGGAGAGATGCAAGCGCCTGGACACTGTTAAGTATACTAATGACACAGAGCCCAAAGCTGCTGATGGCGCACGTAACATCAGGTCTGATAATAAGTATACCAATGACGCTGAGCGAAAAGCCGCCGATACCGCACGTAAGCACAAACAGCGTGCTAACGAGACTACAGAGGACAGACATAAGCGCCTGGACACTGTTAATGCTGCTTGCAATAAACGCATTACTAATGAGTCTTTTGAGGACAAAACTAATCGATTAAGTAATAAAGCTGCTGCTGCACGCTCTCAACGTTGCAAACATAATATTTCCACGTCCTCAGTCATAGATTCTGCCCACAATACAGCTTCTTTGTCTCCATTCATAGAATGTGTGCAGCTTGAAGCTCCTTTAACCGTTGGTAAATCTGCACGTAAGCGCAAACACTGTCCTACTTACACTCCAAATGATAAACGCCGTCGCCTGCACACTGTTAAGTCTGCTTATAAGACATGCTTCACACCTGACTCTTCTAAGGCAATAAACAAACCATTACCAAATGCAGCTGGTGCACGCCGTGAATGGCGCAAAAAAACCGCTTGCACCTCCATATTAATAAACTCTGACCACGATACACCTTCCAACTCCTCAGTGATTGAATCTGTGGACAGTGAAGATCCTCTACCAGGTCCACGCTTTATATATGTTGGCTTACAGAAACATTCCAATGCTCCGTTATCACAACCTGTACCTCAACATCCTACAGGTTTTACTAATGATGACAGTACCATAGTAGAACACTCCTGTGGTCCTATGAACTATTTATGTGAACATTGTCAAGCATTACATTTTAATGCTGAGATACCAGCAGATAAAAATTTTACTCTGTGTTGTCACAAGAGTAAAGTGCATATACCTATACCCCAATATCCCGAGGTCTTTAAACGATTGCTGACAGGGGAGAGTGAGTTCAGTAAGAATCTCATGGAAAATATTCGTAGTATTAACAGCTCATTTGCTTTCGCCTCCATGGGTGCCAATATATCCCCTCCACCTGGACATGGCCCTTACTGTTTCCGTATACATGGACAAATATATCATCGTACTGGAACTCTACATCCCAGTGATGATCAAGTTCCAGCTTATGCCCAACTGTATATTTTGGATACCGCTACCGCGAATGAACAACGTTTAAACTGTGAACAAAATCAAAAATGTCATCCCACTTTGATGAGTATAATTGCTCTTCAGTTAGACAATGTGAATCCATTTGTTGCTGCCTACAAAATGTTACGAGATGTGGAACATGAAGAACATCTTAAAGCTGAAGCTAATGGCACTCTCATGCCAAATATCATCATGGCCCTTAAACAAGATCGGAATCAAGACCCTCGCCGATATAATAATCCAACTGTCAATGAAGTTGCTGTCGTATTTGAAAATGACAAAGGAGAGCCACCATTTAATCGTGATATTTTAATACATTTACAACCGGACCCCAAAAATTCTTTGGCGCCAAGAACACAACAGGTCAGCATTCTACACAGTAATTAGATGCTTTACTCTATCCTTTATTTTTCCCTTACGGAGACCAGGGCTGGCATGATGGCCTCAAGCAACAAGGGCAAAGTCCACGCAGAGTTACACAACTGCAATATTACTGCTATGTGCTGTCTGTCCGTAATCAGTTTAATCCACTCCTGAATGGTGGCAAACTCACTCAGCAGTACTTAGTGGATGCTTATGTGAAAATCGAGGCAAATCGCCTAAATTATATCCGTCAACACCAAAAGGATTTGAAAGTAGAGGATTATTGTGTACTCCAGGAACATCTTCAGAAAAAATCCATTGAGAAGGGCATCCCCATTGGAAAAACGGTCATTTTACCATCTTCGTTTGAAGGCAGTCCCAGGAATATGCAGCAGCGGTACCAGGATGCCATGGCTATTGTGACTAAATATGGTCGTCCTGATCTATTCATCACCATGACCTGTAATCCGAAATGGAATGAGATTACTGAGAATTTGGAACCTTGGCAGCGTGTGGAACATAGACCTGATTTGGTGGCACGTGTTTTCAAAATAAAACTGGAAGCACTCTTAAAAGACATTAACAATGGATTATTTGGGAAAGTTTGCGCTATGGTTCATGTAATTGAATTTCAAAAACGTGGCCTTCCACACGCTCACATTTTGATTATTCTGGACAGCAACTCCAAATTAAGGACTGAGGAGGACATAGACAATACAGTGTGGGCTGAAATTCCCAATCCTACCCACTACCCTCAGCTCCATAAAATTGTTCTCCAACATATGATTCATGGTCCGTGTGGAGAACACAACCCAAATTCTCCCTGTATGGATCTGGGGAAGTGTACAAAAGGTTTCCCTAAAGATTTGCAACCAAGAACCATCATAGCTAAGGACGCCTATCCTACTTACCGCAGACACTTTGGCCCATCTTTTCAACACCATTCTAACATGATTGATAATTCGTGGGTGGTTCCATATAATCCGTTCCTGCTATTAAAATACAAGTGCCATATAAATGTCGAAGTTTGTGGTTCCATTCAGGCTGTGAAATATTTATTTAAATACGTCTACAAAGGACATGATAAAGCCAATCTTGAAATCTGCCAGACTAACATCCAACATGATGAAACACACCAATTCATGGATTCAAGATATGTCAGTGCACCAGAGGCAGCTCATATCCAATGCATAAACAATCTCATAGCATCATTCGCCTTGCTGTACATCTACCGCATTCTCAGCCACTCTATTTTCATGAGGATGACTCTATTGGAAACATCAAACAAAAGCTCCATCAAAATTCTACACTTATGGCCTACTTCAAGCTTAATCTGTCTGCTCTCTGCTGGATGAGGACAATAAGACGCCGTGCTAGTGGCAGCCCATTGCAGCAGCAATAGTTTTGTTTTGTTTTAGTTTTGTTTTGTTTTATTTTGTTTTGTTCTACTTTACTTTATTTTATTTTGGAATTATTTTTGTTATGTGTGAACCTTTTTCTTTCTGAACCTCAGCTTTTTGGTACTCCTAAGGAATTTTCTTTTCCCCAATACCTTCTCCTTCTGAACTTGGATCCGCTGGAATGCTTCCCTTGGATTTATGCTGAACCCTTGGATTTTTGCTGAACCCTTGGATTTCCCCTTGGCTGGTTGCTTCTGAACCTGGGATACTCTGATTTGTTTCCCCTGGATGCATACTGCTACCCACAGCTTTCTGGATGTATGCTTCTGATCCTTGGCTCCCCTGGAAGGTTTCCCTTGGATGTTTGCTGATACCCGCAGCTATCTGGATTTACAGTGCATTTGTGATCTCCTTGCAACCTAGGACTGGTATTATACGCACCTACTGCCAGGCGGCCACTACCTGTCTGGGAATTGGTACAGTTATGTCTGGAGGCGTGCACTGTATACCTCCCTACACGGACAGGCTTAGTGCGACTAACATGGGCAAGGTTTTGATTGATGTCCCTAAGTCTGTTCATAAACGTGTTGCTTACTCAAGGGTCCGACTTCTGGAGCTGCGCAGGCTAATGCCTTCTCCTGCGGTGGGTAGACCATGTGTCCCGTGTGAGGTAAGGCGACCCTACAGAGGCTGCAGAGCGGGCAAAAAACTTAAGGCAAGGCGAAGACGGTTTAAACCTGTAGTTCCGTCCATCATCATGGGGAATGTTCAATCACTGGGTAATAAGTCGGATGAACTGCTGGCATTAATACGGACCCAGAGGGAATACAAGGAATGCAGTTTGATATGTTTTACTGAAACATGGTTACGTGGCGAGATCCCGGACTCAAGTGTTTCAGTACCAGGATTTCACATGGTCCGGGCGGATAGAGACACTATGAAGAGCGGCAAAAAAAAGGGTGGTGGAGTTATACTCTACATAAACAATGGTTGGTGCAATCAGGGGCATGTGACTGTAAGGGAGCGCCATTGTTGTCCGAACATTGAATTGCTAGCTGTTGGCCTCAGACCTTACTATATTCCTAGAGAATTCTCGCTTGTTATTGCAATAGTGTTGTACATACCACCAACTGCAAACCATGAGGCTGCAGGTGAAGTGCTGTCAGGAGTCATTGCTCGGCTCCAGATGAAACACCCCAACTCGCTTACTGTAATCTCTGGGGATTTTAACCGGGCTAAAATGTCTACTGCCTTACCTAAATTCTATCAATTTGTTAAATGTACAACACGTGACAAAATTACGTTGGACTTACTCTATGCGAATGTCAAGAATGCTTATTCATCGTCTACCCTGCCGCCCTTGGGGAAATCTGATCACAATCTTGTACTATTGTCACCAGTCTACCAACCTGTTGTTAGTACACAGCCTCCTAAGATTAAATCAGTTAGAATGTGGAATCCAACAAATGAACAGGCTTTACAGGATTGCTTTCATCTTACAGACTGGGATGTGCTGCTTGGGACAATGGACGAGTATACAAATGTTAATGAAGTGGTTGGTAGAGTGACTGACTACATTAACTTCTGCACTGATATGTTGGTGCCGACTAAAAAGATTAGGTGTTTTGCAAACAACAAGCCATGGATAACAAAGGAATTGAAGCATTTGCTCAACAGGAAAAAAAAGGCATTTAAACTGGGTGACAAAGAGGAAATTAAAATGATACAGCATGAATTGAAGCATAAAATAAAGGAGGCCCAGGAAGCCTTCAGAATTAAACTTGAAAAGAAACTGTCCCACAATAATACCAGAGAGGTTTGGGCAGGAATGAAATTACTGACTGGGCTTAAGCTGAGGCTTGAAAATGATCCAGGAACAATGGACAAGGCTAATGAGATGAATGAGTATTTCAACAGGTTCAGCAGTACATGTGTACATGTGCCAACTGATAGTGGATGGGAACTGGGTGCAAATTCTGCAACATCGATATTGGAGGATGAGCAGACCTATTTTAGAGTATCCGAAAATGATGTGAGGAGGCAGTTTAAGTCACTTAACATTGGTAAAGCTGCAGGACCAGATGGACTCAGCTCACGTGTCCTTAAAGTGTGTGCAGACCAGCTGTGTACTGTCTTTACGCGCCTATTTAATGGAAGTCTACAAACACAGAGGATACCGGTGTTATGGAAAACTTCCTGTCTGGTTCCGGTACCCAAGACGACTTCTCCTGCAACCCTAAATGACTATCGTCCTGTAGCCTTAACATCTCATGCTATGAAGGCCTTGGAAAGATTAGTGCTTGCTCACTTAAGACCGAGGGTCAATGCTTTTATTGATCCCCTTCAGTTTGCTTACCGACATAGATTGGGGGTGGATGATGCTATTCTTTCTCTGTTACATAGGGTACATTCATTTCTGGAGAATGACGGAGCCACGGTGCGAGCGATGTTCTTCGATTTCTCGAGTGCATTTAACTCCCTGCAGCCACTTTTACTACACAAAAAGATGACTGATATGAAGGTGGAGGAGGGGATGAGAAATTGGATAACTGACTACCTATCAGATCGGCCACAGTTTGTACAGATGGGAGCAGTGGTGTCAAGCAGATTATTGAGCAGTGTAGGTGCCCCCCAGGGAACGGTGCTTGCGCCCTTTCTATTCACACTGTATACTTCAGACTTTCAGTATAAATCTGAACTTTGCCATCTTCAAAAATTTTCGGATGACTCTGTGGTTGTGGGATGCATTAGGGGAGATCAGGGGGATGAGGAATATAGAAGGGTGGTGTCGAATTTCGTGGATTGGTGCAATGGTAACTATCTGCAGCTAAATGTTAAGAAAACCAAGGAGTTGGTGGCCAACTATAGCAGGATAAAGTTGGAATGCTTACCGATCACTATTGCTGGTCAGGAGGTAGAGCAGGTGGAGAGTTACAAATATTTGGGGGTCCATTTGGATAGCAAACTGGACTGGAGATGCCACTCAGAGTTTGTCTACAAGAAGGGGATGAGCAGACTGTATTTCCTAAGGAAACTGAGGTCTTTTAATGTGTGTAGCAAAATGTTAGAAATGTTCTACCAATCTGTGGTGGCAAGTGCCATCTTTTTTGCAATCACGTGCTGGGGTAGTAGTGTGCGGGCCTCTGATGCTAATAAGCTGAATAAGATTATTAAGAAGGCAAGTTCTGCTGTGGGCTACAATCTGGACTCTTTTGGGGAGGTAGTGGAGAAAAGAACTCTGAGAAAGTGTATGACAATTATGAACAATAATGCACATCCATTATATGAGCTATTCATGAGACAGAAGAGCACCTTCAGCAACCGGCTAATACTTCTGAGGTGTAAGAAGGAAAAATATAGGAAATCGTTTGTGCCAACTGCCATGGGAATGTACAACAATAACATTAGGGTTAAACCACCAAGGTGAATGTCTACTTATTTCTCTACATTTCAGTTCACTCGTTGTGTATGTCCTATTCTAATGTATAATGTTCTTCTGTCAACAAACTGTCATGTCAACTATGGAATTCCTTTATGATTTTTATGATTTAAGTTGTGCTGCTGTGATACCATAATTTCCCACGGGATCAATAAAGTGTATCGTATCGTATCGTATCGTATCAGAACGACTATCATGCTCATATTTATTTATACCGTGAAATTCCCGAAAACTATGTTTGGAAAGAAGGTTCTTGGGAAGTTAGAAAGCGAGCAGGTGGTTCTGTGATTGGACGAATGTATACTGTCAGTGTGAAAGACCAAGAACGCTACTATTTAAGATTGTTATTGTTACATGTCAAAGGTGCAACCAGTTTTGACAGCATAAAAACTGTACACGGAGTCACACATGAAACCTTCAAAGATGCGGCATTAGCTCTTGGCTTACTATTTGATGATAGTCTGTGGAGAAATACATTACTTGATGCCAGTATTCTCAACATGCCAGCAGAGCTACGTGACATGTTTGCCTACATTTGTATTTTTGGTCCTCCAGCTAAACCTCGGGACTTATGGGATGAATTTAAGGAACACTTTGTAGAAGACTACTGCCATGCATACCACTCCGACACTCTGGAGTGTGTCAATTGTGAAGGCTATGCTATGACAGATGTCCAACATGTTCTTAAAGCTCATGGCAAAACTTATATTGATTTTAATTTGCCACGTCCAGTCAAGAAACAACACCTCCTCCCACAGTATGATAAAGATTATGAGTTATCAGCAGCTGCTGAAATGAAAGCTACTCTAAATGAGGACCAACTTTTTGCTTTTGATGCTATCACTCAAGCTTTAGAAGACACTAATTCTACAGCAAAGTGTTTTTTCCTTGATGGTCCTGGTGGCAGCGGAAAAACGTACCTATATCATCTACTCCTACATCAGCTAAGAGGACAAGGAGACATTGTGTCACCTGCTGCCACTACTGGAATTGCCGCCAACTTGCTACAAGGTGGAAGAACTATTCATTTTCTTTATGGGATTCCAATTCCTGTGAATGAAACATCTGTTTCCAGGATTAAGAATGATACCGATGCAGCAAAAGATTTGCACAGCACTAAACTTTTTATTATTGATGAGTGCACAATGCTATCCAAATATGCATTGCATGTCATTGATAGAGTTTTACGTGATGTCATGACAACAAATGTAGCTCACAAAGAAAAAACACCGTTTGGAGGTAAAGTGATTGTTTTTGGAGGCGACTTTACACAATGTCTTCCTGTCATCCCTCATGTGACAAGAACTGATGTTGTAGAGAGCTGTATAAAATATTCACAACACTGGCAACATTTTACTCGCCTGCCACTTATTAACAACATGCGCTCCATTGATCCTCACTACAGCAGTTGGTTGCTTCAACTGGGAAATGGTGAACTATCTAATGAACATAACCTTGGAGATGATGTAATTGAAATTCCTCCAGACATGGTATGTACTGGCTCTTTAATAATTGAAATTTTTGGAGATAATCTTTGTATTGATGTGAATGACACCGAAAGTATAAATACAGCTGCATCTCATGCAATTTTATGTCCAAAAAATGAGGACGTTGAGAAAGTCAATTCCCAAGTCATGGATTTATTGATAGGTGACTATACTGAATATATCAGTGATGATTCCATCGATCCTGATGAAGCTGATGACCTCGATCAATACCCACTTGAGTTTTTGAATTCACTAACACCAACTGGTATGCCTTCACATCGGCTGAAACTTAAAATTGGCACCATTGTCATGTTATTACGTAATGTGAACACGAACAAAGGTCTCTGCAATGGTACGCGGCTCATTGTCACTGCCTTACATGCCAATATCATACTGGCTAAAGTAATTAGTGGGTCAGCAGCAGGAAATGTGGTATTCATTCCACGAATTGATTTGTGTCCATCAGAGACTGGATTACCTTTTAAATTAAGACGGAGACAATTTCCCATCAAGCCCGCATTTGCAATGACCATAAATAAATCTCAAGGCCAGACCCTCCATCGAGTTGGCATTTATCTACCAGAACCTGCTTTTGCCCATGGTCAATTGTATGTTGCTTTTTCCAGGGTGAAGCAATGTTGCAATGTGAGGGTTAAAGTGGTTAATACACCACTTCAAGGACAATTATTGGCTGATAGTACTAAAGTCTTCACACGTAATATTGTGTACAAAAATATTTTAGTTTAAACTTAATTTTCTTTTTTTTCATTGTTCAGTTTTTCTAATAACATAGACAGCAATAGGCAAATTCTATGTGTAGAGATAAGGAAAAAAAAAATTAGTGTAGCCATAGACATATAGAATTTAAGTACTTATGTAGGAAATACGTATATAACATACGTACTCATTAGCATATAGGGTTAATAACTCTATATCATATCTACAAAAATTTAGAAATATGATATATCAATACATATTTTTATAGGTAAGTAGAACACACATTAAGTACAAGATGTAAGATGTGTATCATTTAAATGCCTGTATTTGGTGATAGGAACCTGTATTTGAAGCTCCAGCAGTATAGCTGCTGAGAGATTTCATTTTGTTTTTAAAAAGGGTGAGGTTTTTGTGAACAGGTAAGAGACGGGTGGGATGGCTGTTCACACACATCTCTATCTTCAGGTGTGTTCTGTACATAGAAATAGATATATAGATAGGTACATTTCACATCAACATTTTTCTGCTATTTGGAGAATTTATGGTGGAAAAAAGGCTATTTCTGCACTTCCTGCCTAAGGGCTGACCCACGCCACTCTTGCTGTAAGTTGCATGCAATGTATACGGAATTTGTACTTCACTTGCGGCAGGTGCGGCACATGTGGTTTCTGCTGTTTTCGCCACAAAATCTCCACTTACCAGTGTTTTTGTTGTGGCTGCATTTAATGCAATTGCCGAAGCCGCGTTTGCTGCATTTACTGCAAGTTAACTCCAAGCTTCATCTACATTGCATGGCACTTGCTGAAAGTGTGTTGTAGGTCAGTTCTTTGGTGCCAAGTGTGGAAGTTGTATTGTTTTTAACATTACTTCTGCAAATATCAGAAACATGCAGATGTGAAAGAGGTCTGAGTATTAAGAAATAGGAATCAGTTAGTTAGGACCCATCAGCTCAAAGGCTACCGTGATGTGGTTGATGGGCATGCTTATATTAGCCCATCGGTGTACTATGAACGTTGATTTCTTAAATTTTACACTTCTGTAAAAATAAACACAAAAAATTTGGGTACACAAAAAGGCTTTTATTTCTGTTGTACCTATTAGAATTATTTAAAATGAAGGCTTAGCTAAGCCCAAGAGATGATTAAAAACGTTTCATACCAACCCATCAGATGTAAAATTACTGTGAAAATACCTGATGGGCACACAAGTATGCGCCAGTATGGGTACTAAGAGCCTTTCCACATAATAATGAAATATTTTAAAATGTCATAGAACATACCAATATACATAGTTATTGATACATATTATTTATTATTTACATTATTGTTCTTAAGCAAAGAACCGTTGTTGTGGCATTTGCCACAACACGCAAAGTTGTCGTCTGATGTCTTTCATCCCTCCCCTCATAAGCATGTTCATGGATCCTGTGTAACTGTACCTTAAATAACAAGAATTGTCAAGAGCTGGTGAGTGCAGCCATTTTTTGTTCTTTCTTACTATTATTTATTAATTGTATTATTCTTACATTTGAATAAATAAAGTATATATGGATTCTAGACTCCCGATTCTTTAGAATCGGGCTGCCATCTAGTTACAATATAATTATATAGCGAATTTAAATGGTTATATGTGACATAAAATACATTTAAAACACATAGATTATAAAAAACAGTGCCAAGTAGAATTATGGAAAACACTTTTTTTGTATTTTATATTCCCTCAATAACTTCATTTAATCCATCCGGATGTAAAGTTCCCATTTTAAAAATCCAATCGGATTCGTTGCAATTCAATTTATCAGTGCGGCTAGAGCAGATCTCCGGAATTTGCTCAACTGGTGTAACTTTTATGTTAAATTGTTTGTTGTGCTTCAAACATAAATGTGGAGACGAACTATGCTTCATGAAGCCATTTTTTGCATTGTGTCTGTGGCCAATCATACGTGTTCTCAGGGACTGTATAGTACGTTCCACGTATTGAACGCCACAGGCACATGTGATGACATTCCCCACAAATTGGCTGTCGCAGGATAATGTCTGTGTAATTGGGAAAAATTCTCCTGTGCTGTTACAGTGGCTATGTGGTCTATCATTTTACAGCAATAGCACTTTTTTGAACTACATTGCAAAACACCAGGTTTAAATGAAGTTATTGAGGGAATATAACATACAAAAAAGTGTTTTCCATCATTCTACTTGGCACTGTTTTTTATAGTCTATGTGTTTTAAATGTATTTTATGTCACATATAACCATTTAAATTCGCTATATAATTATATTGTAATTTTATGATATTAACATCTGTTATAATCTAATTTTATTATATTTTTATATTTCTGCAATTTTTTTGTTTTTGATTTTTTTTTTTAACCCTTTCCCGACCCATGACGCCACGCACCAAATCCGCTGTGCCCATGGTGCGGAAAATACCGCGCGGAAACGCTGCGTTGTATTTTCCGCAGCATGTCAATTCTCTGTGCGGATTCCGCCGCGTTTTACACCTGTTCCTCAATAGGAATCAACAGGTGAAATCCGCACAAAAAACGCTGGAAATCCGCGGTAAATCCGCAGGTAAAACGCAGTGCCTTTTACCCGCGGATTTTTCAAAAATTATGCTGAAAAATCTCACACGAATCCGCAATGTGGGCACATAGCCTTAGGGTTAGGGTTGGAATTAGGGTTGTGGTTAGGGTTGTGATTAGGGTTATGGCTACAGTTGGGATTAGGGTTAGGGGTGTGTTGGGGTTAGTGTTGGAGGTAGAATTGAGGGGTTTCCACTGTTTAGGCACATCAGGGGTCTCCAAACGCAACATGGCGCCACCATTGATTCCAGCCAATCTTGTATTCAAAAAGTCAAATGGTGCTCCCTCACTTCCGAGCCCCGACGTGCGCCCAAACAGTGGTTTACCCCCACATATGGGGTACCAGTGTACTCAGGACAAACTGCGCAACAATTTCTGGGGTCCAATTTCTCCTGTTACCCTTGTGAAAATAAAAAAATTGCTTGCTAAAACATCATTTTTGAGGAAAGAAAAATGATTTTTTATTTTCACGGCGCTGCGTTGTAAACGTCTGTGAAGCACTTGGGGGTTCAAAGTGCTCACCAGATATCTAGATAAGTTCCTTGGGGGGTCTAGTTTCTAAAATGGGGTCACTTGTGGGGGGTTTCTACTGTTTAGGCACACCAGGGGCTCTGCAAACGCAACATGACGCCCGCAGACCATTCCATCAAAGTCTGCATTTCAAATGTCACTACTTCCCTTCTGAGCCCCGACGTGTGCCCAAACAGTGATTTACCCCCACACATGGGGTATCAGCGTACTCAGGAGAAACTGGACAACAACTTTTGGGGTCCAATTTCTCCTGTAACCCTTGGGAAAATAAAAAATTCTGGGCTAAATTATTTTTGAGGAAAGAAAACGTATTTATTATTTTCACGGCTCTGCATTATAAACTTATGTGAAGCACTTGGGGGTTCAAAGTGCTCACCACATATCTAGATAAGTTCCTTTCGGGGTCTAGTTTCCAAAATGGGGTCACTTGTGGGGGGTTTCTACTGTTTAGCCACATCAGGGGCTCTGCAAATGCAACATGACGCCCGCAGAGCATTCCATCAAAGTCTGCATTTCAAAACGTCACTACTTCACTTCCGAGCCCCGCCATGTGCCCAAACAGTGGTTAACCCCCACATATGGGGTATCAGCGTACTCAGGAGAAACTGGACAACAACTTTTGGGGTCAAATTTCTCCTGTTACCTTTGAGAAAATAAAAAATTGCAGGCTAAAAGATCATTTTTGAGAAAATATATTTTTTTTTTCATGGCTCTGCGTTATAACCTTCTGTGAAGCACTTGGGAGTTCAAAGTCCTCACCACACATCTAGATTAGTTCCTTTGGGGGTCTAGTTTTCAAAATGGGGTCATTTGTGGGGGATCTTCAATGTTTAGGCACACAGGGGCTCTCCAAACGTGACATGGTGTCCGCTAATGATTGGAGCTAATTTTCCATTTAAAAAGCCAAATGGCGTGCCTTCCCTTCCGAGCCCTGCCGTGCGCCCAAACAGTGGTTTACCCCCACATATGGGGTATCAGCGTACTCAGGACAAACTGGACAACAACATTTGGGGTCCAATTTCTCCTATTTCCCTTGGCAAAATAGGAAATTCCAGGCTAAAAAATCATTTTTGAGGAAAGAAAAATTATTTTTTACTTTCATGGCTCTGCGTTATAAACTTCTGTGAAGCACCTGGGGGTTTAAAGTGCTCAATATGCATCTAGATAAGATCCTTGGGGGGTCTGGTTTCAAAAATGGGGTCACTTGTGGGGGAGCTCCAATGTTTAGGCACACAGGGGCTCTCCAAACGCGACATGGTGTCCGCTAACAATTGGAGCTAATTTTCCATTCAAAAAGTCAAATGGCGCACCTTCCCTTCCGAGCCCTGCCGTGTGCCCAAACAGTGGTTTACCCCCACATATGAGGTATCGGCGTACTCGGGAGAAATTGCCCAACAAATCTTAAGATCCATTTTATCCTATTGCCCATGTGAAAATGAAAAAATTGAGGCGAAAAGAATTTTTTTGTGAAAAAAAAGTACTTTTTCATTTTTACAGATCAATTTGTGAAGCACCTGAGGGTTTAAAGTGCTCATTAGGCATCTAGATAAGTTCCTTGGGGGGTCTAGTTTCCAAAATGGGGTCACTTGTGGGGGAGCTCCAATGTTTAGGCACACAGGGGCTCTCCAAACGCGACATGGTGTCCGCTAACGATGGAGATAATTTTTCATTCAAAAAGTCAAATGGCGCTCCTTCCCTTCCGAACCTTACCATGTGCCCAAACAGTGGTTTACCCCCACATGTGAGGTATCGGTGTACTCAGGAGAAATTGCCCAACACATTTTAGGATCCATTTTATCCTGTTGCCCATGTGAAAATGAAAAAATTGAGGCTAAAAAAATTTTTTGTGAAAAAAAGGACTTTTTCATTTTTACGGATCAATTTGTGAAGCACCTGGGGGTTCAAAATGCTCACTATGCATCTAGATAAGTTCCTTGGGGCATCTAGTTTCCAAAATGGGGTCACTTGTGGGGTAGCTCCAATTTTTAGTCACACGGGGGCTCTCCAAATGTGACATGGTGTCCGCTAAAGAGTGGAGCCAATTTTTCATTCAAAAAGTCAAATGGCGCTCCTTCCCTTCCAAGCCCTGCCGTGCGCCCAAACAGTGGTTTACCCCCACATATGAGGTATCAGCGTACTCAGGACAAATTGGACAGCAACCTTCGTGGTTTAGTTTCTCCTTTTACCATTGGGAAAATAAAAAAATTGTTGCTAAAAGATAATTTTTGTGACTAAAAAGTTAAATGTTCATTTTTTCCTTACATGTTGCTTCTGCTGCTGTAAAGTACCTGAAGGGGTAATAAACTTCTTGAATGTGGTTTTGTGCACCTTGAGGGGTGCATTTTTTAGAATGGTGTCACTTTTGGGTATTTTCGCCATATAGACCCCTCAAACTGACTTCAAATGTGAGGTGGTCCCTAAAAAAATGGTTTTGTAAATTTTGTTGTAAAAATGAGAAATCGCTGGTCAAATTTTAACCCTTATAACTTCCTAGCAAAAAAAATTTTGTTTCCAAAATTGTGCTGATGTAAAGTATACATGTGGGAAATGTTATTTATTAACTATTTTGTGTCACATAACTCTCTGGTTTAACAGAATAAAAATTCAAAATGTGAAAATTGTGAAATTTTCAAAATTTTCGCCTAATTTCCGTTTTTATCACAAATAAACGCAGAATTTATTGACCTAAATTTACCACTAACATGAAGCCCAATATGTCACGAAAAAACAATCTCAGAACCGCTAGGATCCGTTGAAGCGTTCCTGAGTTATTACCTCATAAAGGGACACTGGTCAGAATTGCAAAAAACGGCAAGGTCTTTAAGGTCAAAATAGGCTGGGTCATGAAGGGGTTAAAGAAAAAAAATTGAAAGGGTTTTTTATTCTTTGAAAGTTTTTTTTTTTATTTTTTTTTCCTTTTTCTTTTTTAATATATATTTTTTTTATATATTTATGTAATACTTTTGCTCTCATTATGTCACCTTGTAGACTTCTAACTTGTATAGCAGCTATATAGTGGGTGTGCCAGGAACTAATTTTGGTGGTCCACACCCTATTTAGCATAATACTCCTTCCTAGAAAGCTATCCACTATTTTGGAACACTTATGACACGAAGACATTTATACTCTCGAAACGCGTTGTATGTACTTTTTCTTGAGAAATAATAAAAACCTTTCTTTGGATAATAAGAAGCCTTGGCTCCTACACCCACGGGAGCGCAAATAGCCTGGTATAAAGTTTATTGGATCTGCATATGTAACCACCCTACCAAACGGTCCCTGTATCACATTATACACATAAACAGATGTTTAGAAAAGTACTGCTAAAGTCCGTTTATGATATATAAATGAGGGCTTTGACTAGTCAGTGGGGCAGTACTGTCCCCAGACTAGTCGGTCCACTTAGGTGACGTCTGAATGAGGCCTTAAGCTGATGAAAGGAGTGCTTGGTTAATTGGCTGATACGAGTACCATGATTTCATAAGAATTTTCATTATAGTAGTAAAATAACATGATATGGCCTGATAAATGGAAATGAGATCTTATTTCATGATGAATATTTAGTAAAATAGGCTTGAGGGCTGATTTCTCCTATTTCATTGCTTTTTAATGTTCTCTCATTGGCATGTGTGTGCTCATCGTAAATGCGTGTAATATATGTCAGAACTCTAATAAGGGAATAATATTGGTATTGTCAGTTTTATGTGGAACTGACATTTCACGTATTAATATGTTAACAGTACATGACATGGATATGTGTGAATGAGGCCTAATGCCACATGCTGGCCAGGGTTTTATGTTCCTGTGCTTTATCTGAATGCAACATGAGAAAGCCATGGGGAGAAGAGAGCAAGGTATACAGCATACATCAGTTCATCCCCGCGCCATGTCATATTGGCTTAAGAAAACGATACCGGCAGCACGGAAATATCCTAATCAACCTCATGTTGGCAAAGCTTTCTCCTGACGCTCCAGGCAGTCCTGGTCCTTTCTCCTGTATGGATGAGGCTCATCAGGATAAACCCATAGACTCACTACAGTAATAGTCTTTTTGTGGGTATTTCTCAGATATAATGTGACTTTTAGGCTGTGTGCACACGTTGCTGTTTTTTCACGTTTTTCCCCGATAAAAACGCTATAAAACCGCAATAAAATACAGCATACAATAAGCATGCCATCATTTAGAATGAATTCCGCATGTTTTGTGCACATGATGCGTTTTTTCTTCCGTGAAAAAAACGCATCACGGTAAAAAACGCAGCATCTTCATTAATTTTGCGTGGTTTTTTTGCGGATTTCCCACTACAAAATGCATTGGGAAATGTCCAAAAAAGAAAAAACGCGGCAAAAACGCGTGCAGATTTTCTTGCAGAAAATTTCAGGTTTTTCTCAGGAATTTTCTGCGAGAAATCCTGAACGTGTGCACATAGCCTTAAATGGATTATATAGAACTTTTACATGAGTAGACAAGTTCTATCTCCTTTTTGTGAGGTCATACATTTTGCATCATTTGGAAAAGTTTTTTCTAATAGTGTTATGATTAGATAAAAAAGGTTAATCAGTTCTGCACGTTTGTTCCAGAAATCGGTCGTTCTGTCCATGTTGAAAGCAGCTTTTAATACTGAAAACTACTGTACTACGTCACTCGCAACGGGAATTGCATCATTAAAGTAATTAACAAGTACTAAACTGGGATGATAATCTTCCCACCAGGCCTACTTCATCCGTATAAGCCACACACTAGTCTACATTTCCATGGATCGGGGCTTGTCTGCTACATTGTATTTGGGTTATAACCTGAACATATAGAATATCATTTAAAACACATGTTGGGGCTTTGTATAATTTGATTCACAAACCTATGTCAAGATATAAAGATTTAACTGCAGCTTTACAGATTGTGTCCCCCTAATGTACAATATTCACTTTACATGTGCTAGACAAAACACTCCACATCTGCTCCACTTTAGTCTTCAGGTTATTACATTATCAGATATCCCTTGATGGTCTTTTATTAGGAACT
Organism: Ranitomeya imitator; assembly: GCF_032444005.1. Classification (NCBI taxonomy): domain Eukaryota; kingdom Metazoa; phylum Chordata; class Amphibia; order Anura; family Dendrobatidae; genus Ranitomeya; species Ranitomeya imitator. The sequence goes on from NC_091282.1 coordinate 135,737,100, forward strand.
TATTATTATGACATTTTAGGAACTTTGAAATTCTGAGATGTTTGATCATTGTAGAGAGGCTAAAGTTACGTCGGAGTAAGCATCGCGGTCACAGAGGATTACCCAAGTCTTTGTAGATGTATAAACTGGGAAATGTTAGAGAGAACCATAATAATAATAATATCATGATCTGTTCCCAGGTTAATGGGGCTGCACTATCCTTAGGCCGGACAACCCCTTTAAGAAGAGGAATACTGGTGGTCTAATATCTTAGTATTAATTACTTTAAAAGAATGTCACTTAAAGGGTTGCACTTATGATCCCATCTTCCAGGGTGTGTTGCTCCCCTGCCTCCTGGCTTCCTGCCTCTTAGGGGGCAGTGCGCACCTGAATGGTTGACCGTTTGGACCAGCGGGATTGTTACGCTGTAGGGCCAAACTGTCTGCTCCTTTGGCTCTTCGGCATGAGAGGAGCACAGTGGCACTGAAGCTAGCCGGATCGCTCCATCTGGGCAGCTTCAGAGCAGTTCTTGCAGGCTCTATAGCAAGAAGCATGGAATCTTGTTCTCCTTGCCAATGACTCTGACAGACGGCAGAAGTGGACTGTAAACTAGGCAATCAGCAGTACACTGTAGAATTAAAAATCCCTCCTTTGTGCAAAACAAAGAGGATGTTTAATAAAAGCTAAATTGTACAGTTGCTTCTTTTACAAATACTTTGCAATTTTACCCATTGATGATGATGAGAAAATCCTTTCATTTCATACCTGATTAATAACAACAACTGAGATGGAGGCACAACTATTTTTCCCACTGTTAACTTGCAGGAAATCCAGCTTTGGATTTTACAAGTAAAGGCTCAAACAAACGTCTGTGGATCTCGGTCCAATCACACATTGCAATGTACGGACTGTGACATCCTGATAGAAATACATGAAGCAGTCATACTCTGATCAGGAGACCCGTGTCCAGACCGTGCATTGCTGGCCGTGATCGAGGTCCACAGACGTGTGAATGAGCACTAAGTCACACCTTACACTCTGCCAGGGATGCACAGCCTCACCAACCACAGGCTTCTAAATAGCCGACCCATTGGCTCTCACATAGTTCAGCTGGCTTTAATGTAATGGCAGAGGATAGACTTTTACCGTTTTACAATTTTGGAATACGTTCAGTGGTGCTGGTTTCCCAGTTGACCATTTACCGTTTGTTTGTTTTTTCTTGCTCTGTTTCCGTTGAGTTTTTCTTCAATCTTTGATTAAGTTTGCAAAAGTTAATCAAAAAGCAAATAAAAAAATAGAACCTGTATAAATGGATTTCAATATACCGTAATTATAGATGCTTGTGGCCGCTGAGTATACATTGGCTCTAGACAAATGTTTAGACACTAACTTGCTTACATATATTCATATCAACCAGATCAGGAAAATTATCTAATTCTTTAATTAGGTTCATGTCACATTTCATCTATCTCTGTTTTTTTAAGATATCTTCATCTTATTTTCAGTTATTTCCATCTTATAAAATGAGAGCATATTGCTAACTTGTATTGGGACCCACCTATGGGACCACCTTAGATTTTGAGCCCGAAGGGCGCTCTGACAGTCTGTCTTACCGGTGGTAACGTTACTGCCGATCAATACGGTGTCACACAGATGATAGTGTGGGAAAAACCAAAGAAAGCCTGTAAAACGCAAAAAAAAAAAAAATACAGCAAATCCACAGAAAATCTACAAACATTTTTAAACCTGCATTTTTTTATTCAGATTTGACTGACTCAATTGGAATCAATGGGTTAAAAACGCTAAAAATCCGCACAAAGAATTGACATGCAGCAGAAAAAAATGCACTGCAAATACTCAAGGAAAATTACTGATCAGGATTCTCGTTTCATTAGCTGGCATAAGGACTGCATATGGATTTTGGCCCATTTTCACTTGGAAAAAACAACTCAAAAACGCACCGTGTGCACATAGCCTTATAGTCTGTGAAGATACTCCTATAGCTGTGTTTTTTTGCTGACTGACTGGTTGGCAAAAAAGCCCAAGACATTTGTTTTTGATCTGAATCACTGATCTATTTTGCAAATGCATGTCTATGGTTCCATGAAGAATCACTGACCGCACACATTGCCGCCAATGTGCAGGCCGTGTGCTGTCCATATGGTTCTGTAAAGATTCACTGACCGCACACATTGCCACCAGTGTGCAGGCCGTGTGCTGTCCATATGGTTCTGTAAAGATTCACTGACCGCACACATTGCCACCAGTGTGCAGGCCATGTGCTGTCTATATGATTCCGTGAATAATCACTGACCGCACACATTGTCACCAGTGTGCAGCCCATGTACTGTCAATATGGTTTCGTGAATAATCACTGACCGCACACATTGTCACCAGTGTGCAGGCCATGTGCTGTCCGTATCGTTCCGTGAAGAATCACTGACCGCACACATTGCCACCAGTGTGCAGGCCGTGTGCTATCCATATGGTTCTGTGAATAATCACTGACCGCACACATTGTCACCAGTGTGCAGCCCATGTACTGTCAATATGGTTTCGTGAATAATCACTGACCGCACACATTGTCACCAGTGTGCAGGCCGTGTGCTGTCCATATTGTTTTGTGAATAATCACTGACCGCACACATTGCCACCAGTGTGCAGGCCGTGTGCTGTCCATATTGTTTTGTGAATAATCACTGACCGCACACATTGCCACCAGTGTGCAGGCTGTCTATGTGATTCTGTGAATAATCACTGACCGCACACATTGTCACCAGTGTGCAGGCCATGTGCTGTCCGTATCGTTCCGTGAAGAATCACTGACCGCACACATTGCCACCAGTGTGCAGGCCGTGTGCTGTCCTTATGGTTCTGTGAATAATCACTGACCGTACACATTGCCACCAGTGTGCAGGCCGTGTGCTGTCCGTATGGTTTCATGAAGAATCACCGACCGTACACATTGTCACCAGTCTGCAGGCCGTGTGCTGTCTGTATGGTTCTGTTGAGGGAGGATCTAAAGTGATCCTTCACGGTTGACTCAGTGATTTCCAAATTAATCTAAAGGGCGTTGCCGGCAACTGAAAATGACCAGACGGAGACTCGTGCCTCTGTGTGGGGGATCGAGCAGATCTCTGGGCCCCCGTTTATTGTGTATGAGTTTTCATAGTCATAGAAATTATACTTCAACCAATCAGCATAAGAATACGCTCACAGTTCTTAAACTATAAGAATACAGGAAAAACTTAACCCATGAGGATACAGGAAAAATGGAAACTACAGATATGGCCATGTCTTTTTGGCATAGAAAAACATATTAACAGATGCCTCAGTCTTGTATAGCGATACACCCACGAGTCTCTTATCTGGCTCGGCTCCAATTAGAACACTCAAGGTCTTTATACCAATTATGAACCATAGACTAGCTGAATAACAAAATATTATCTTCGTGAGAAACATGACAGTTACTTCATAGCAGTTGTAACCTTCTACCTAAGTAAATAACAGAATTTATCTTTAACCAACAACAAAATGGAGTCAAAGCACAAAATGGAGAATCTTTCATAATTTGTTCCTTCACATTCCCCCCCTAGGTAAATTTTGTTAATTAATGTCCAGCATCAGAGGTACTATCCCAAGCTATAAGCTCGAGGGGTACTGGTCTTCACATGACTGGTGCCATGTTACCAGCCATGGCTGTTGCAGCGTACCCGTCCCCCCTGTATACTAGAATTTACAAATAACAATTATTGATGACGGTGGTGGGGATCTTTTGAAGATAGCCATACGCTTGGCTTCAACATCTTCATCAGGTAACTTTGTGAAATCGGTGTAGAGAAGAGCAGGGGTGGCAACGCTTTTGGTTTCATCATTAGTTGTCTTAGTGCAGAATTTCCTAACACATACAGAAATACACCAAAAAACAAATTTTAGTATTACATACATGACAAGGATAAAGGCAGCGATGTGTAACAAACTTTGCAAGATTCCAGCTATCCAGCCGCAAGTCCCTCAAACCAATTGGCTGGATTAAGAAAAGAGAAGATATCTGCCCACCAACTGTCCTTATTATAGTCATTATCTTTATCATATTGATCTCTGACTTTTTGAATATCTTCTAACTTTAACTTTAGAGTACTATTGGGATCTGTATAATAACAGCATGCGGGTCCAATAATCTGACACATACCACCCTGTGCTGCTGTTAAGTAGTCCAGTACTGCAGTATATTGATTAGTGACTATGATAAGTTGGTTTTGGACAGCGACAGTAGTATTAAGTATAGTATATTCAATATATCCCAAATTTGATCATCTGGATAATCTGTGGCCCTAAGCAATTTATCCCACATTTGTGTAATCATAGGGTAAATGAAAATAGAATTGAATTTTATTGGCTATACCCATCTGTACTATTAATCTTTCATGATATTGTACAAACTTATTATTCAAGGATGTTGGAGAATTTAGGCTGTCCCATTCGGTTATCAATATTATTATATGGAAATACGAAAAAACAAAACATCATGTCCCCTTATTTGCCACTAGTCTGTTTGACCAGCTTGCAGTGCGATACGTGGATCCACGTCGGCCTTCCTTCCAGCTTTACTGACATAGGAATAATGAGGAGGACTTGGTAGGGACCATCATACAAGGGTTCTAATCCGTGTTTTCTGACATAGCTTTTCACGACCATAAAACCACCAGGCTTCAAATTGTGACAAGTGTCGGTTTCTGCTGAATCTGGAAGGGAAGAAGAAACTAAAACATGGGTGTTAGCAACATTTTTACTAAGCTGAATAACATATTGAACAGCACGGACAGTTTCTTCTGATAACTACTGAGGCTGGAAATTTGTAACTGAGGACCTAGCACCAAACAATATCTCATATGGGGACAGGCCATGTTTTGCAATAGGGGTAGTTCGAATGTGTAAGAGCCCTGGCCATGGAGCTGTAGTCTCCTGCATCATTTTGGTCAATTGTCCCTTTAGTGTGCCGTTCAGCCTCTTAACTTTCCCACTAGATTGTGGATGGTACGGAGTATGGAGGGCTACAGTGGATCCAAGCATTGTCAGAACCTCCTGATACACATGAGAAGAAAAGGCCGGGCCTTGGTCACTTTCATCAACTTCTGGAACACCATATCTGCATATAACTTCCATCACCAGTTTCTTTGCTGTGGTTTTTGCAGTCATGTTGGTAATGGGGAATGCTTCTGGCCAACTGGAGAACATGTCGACAACCACCAGACAATATTCATACCTTCCAGACTTAGGCAACGTGATGTGGTCCACCTGGAGCCTTTGGAAAGGATAGTCGGGCTTAGCAAGATACTTTGGGGGGTACACGTTGAAGTTGACCGGGATTGCAGGTCTGACAGATATTACATGCACGGTTGAGTGCTGTCAGGACTGTAGAAATACCTGGAGCCCAGTAGAATTTTTGTACCAGATCAAGGGCCTGTTTTTTTTTCCTCGATGTGTGGGCCCATGTGCCCACGTGGCAATAGCAGGGTACATCCGCTTAGGGAGACACACAAGTTGGTCCTTTTTCCAGTGACCATTGTCCATACATGCTCCATCAGCTTCCACTGCTTCACTTCTTCCTTTGGAAACATTCTCTGCATCGTCATTAAGCGGTCTCGCGTATTCCAGCAGAAAACCTCAGTCTGGCATAGATCATCAGGTTCCTGTAGAGTCAGTGTTTATTGTAACTGTTTACGCTGAGAGCGTGTGGTCACCATAGCTGGTATGGGCGGTTCAACGGGTAGGAGAGCAGCAGCTTTTGCTTGCATATCCGCAAAGGTGTTACCAACAGTCTGTGGACTGTTCCATAGTACCATTCTCCTTAACTTTGATAGTGGCCACCTGGGTAGGTAATTTGATTGAGTCCATAAGGGTTTTAACAGCTTCAGCATTCTTCACTGGAGTCCCGGCAGTAGTAACAAACCCTCGATTGGCCCATAGGGCTCCGAAATTATGAGCAATACCAAATGCATACTGTGAGTCCGTGTATATATTGGCCCGCCTGTCTTTGGCCAGAAGACATGCAGTAGACAGAGCCTGAAGTTCTACTTGTGCTGACAGTGAGGGAGGGAGTGCAGCTCCGGGCAATACAGTGTCTTCCGTAGTAACAGCTTATCCGGTGTGGAATCTGCCAAAATCATCACCATATCTTGAACCGTCTTTCAGGGCATTGTAGAGAGGTTGCATTATGCGGGATGCGTCGGGTATTCACTGACAACAATAAGTACATAGTTCAAGAAAACGCTGGAGTGCAGTCTCATCTTTTGGGAAAGGAAGGGAGCTGACGGCTATTTTTCTTTCTTCTGTGAGGTGTCTGGCACCCTGAATGAGACAGTGACCCAAAAATATCACTTGACCAAGGCAGAACGGAAGTTTCGAGGCCGAAACCCGACAGTTCAGATCTGCAAGATACTTGAGGAAACTAACAGTGGCAACAATGGCTTCCTGCTCTGTCCATACACAGAAGAAAAGATTACCCACATACTGAAGTGTTATGATTAGGCAATTCAGTACCACAGTGAACATAGAGGTCAGAGCACATACAGTGATCGGACAATAATCCAAAAACATAGAATGAGCTCTGAGACGTGGGAACTCTGTTGACCGCAATCCCTAATCCTATCCAACAACACTAGAGGCAGCCGTGGATTGCGCCTAACGCTACCTATGCAACTCGGCACAGCCTGAGAAACTAGATAGCCTGAAGATAGAAAATAAGCCTACCTTGCCTCAGAGAAATACCCCAAAGGAAAAGGCAGCCCCCCACATATAATGACTGTGAGTAAGATGAAAAGACAAACGTAGAGATGAAATAGATTTAGCAAAGTGAGGCCCGACTTTCTGAACAGAGCGAGGATAGGAAAGGTAACTTTGCGGTCAACACAAAACCCTAAAAACCACGCAAAAGGGGCAAAAAGACCCTCCGTACCGAACTAACGGCACGGAGGTACACCCTCTGCGTCCCAGAGCTTCCAGCAAACAAATAGATAAGCTCGACAGAAGAAAAGCAAACAAAATAGCAAAGGAAAACTTAGCTATGCAGAGCAGCAGGCCACAGGAACGATCCAGGAGGAAAACAAGTCCAATACTGGAACATTGACAGGAAGCCAGGATCAAAGCACTAGGTGGAGTTAAGTAGAGCAGCACCTAACGACCTCACCACATCACCTGAGGGAGGAAACTCAGAAGCCGCAGTACAACTTCCCTCCACCAACGGAAGCTTACAGAGAGAATCAGCCGAAGTACCACTTGTGACCACAGGAGGGAGCTCTGCCACAGAATTCACAACAGTACCCCCCCCCTTGAGGAGGGGTCACCGAACCCTCACCAGAGCCCCCAGGCTGACCAGGATGAGCCACATGAAAGGCACAAACAAGATCGGGAGCATGGACATCAGAGGCAAAGACCCAGGAATTATCTTCCTGAGCATAACCCTTCCACTTAACCAGATACTGGAGTTTCCGTCTTGAAACACGAGAATCCAAAATCTTCTCCACAATATACTCCAACTCCCCCTCCACCAAAACCGGGGCAGAAGGGTCAACAGAAGGAACCATAGGTGCCACGTATCTCCGCAACAATGGCCTATGGAATACGTTATGTATGGAAAAAGAATCTGGAAGGGTCAGACGAGAAGACACAGGATTAAGAACCTCAGAAATCCTATACGGACCAATGAAACGAGGTTTAAACTTAGGAGAGGAAACCTTCATAGGAATATGACGAGAAGATAACCAAACCAGATCCCCAACAAGAACTCGGGGACCCACACAACGTCTGCGATTAGCAAAACTTTGAGCCTTCTCCTGGGACAAGGTCAAATTGTCCACTACCTGAGTCCAAATCTGCTGCAACCTGTCCACCACAGTATCCACACCAGGACAGTCCGAAGACTCAACCTGTCCTGACGAGAAACGAGGATGGAACCCAGAGTTGCAGAAAAATGGCGAAACCAAGGTAGCCGAGCTGGCCCGATTATTAAGGGCGTACTCAGCCAAAGGCAAAAAGGACACCCAGTCATCCTGATCAGCAGAAACGAAACATCTCAGATATGTTTCCAAGGTCTGATTGGTTCGTTCGGTCTGGCCATTAGTCTGAGGATAGAAAGCCGAGGAAAAAGACAAGTCAATGCCCATCCTACCACAAAAAGCTCGCCAAAACCTCGAAACAAACTGGGAACCTCTGTCAGAAACGATATTCTCTGGAATGCCATGTAAACAAACCACATGCTGGAAGAACAATGGCACCAAATCAGAGGAGGAAGAGACAAGGGTACCAAATGGACCATCTTAGAAAAGCGATCACAGACCACCCAAATGACTGACATCTTTTGAGAAACGGGAAGATCTGAAATAAAATCCATAGAGATATGTGTCCAAGGCCTCTTCGGGACTGGCAAGGGCAAAAGCAACCCACTGGCACGAGAACAGCAGGGCTTATCCCGAGCACAAATCCCACAGGGCTGCACAAAAGTACGCACATCCCGCGACAGAGATGGCCACCAAAAGGATCTAGCCACTAACTCTCTGGTACCAAAGATTCCAGGATGACCAGCCAAGACCGAACAATGAACCTCAGAGATAACTTTATTCGTCCACCTATCAGGGAGAAACAGTTTCTCCGCTGGACAACGATCAGGTTTATTAGCCTGAAAGTTTTGCAGCACTCGCCGCAAATCAGGGGAGATGGCAGACACAATTACTCCCTCTTTGAGGATACCCGCCGGCTCAGATACACCCGGAGAGTCGGGCACAAAACTCCTAGAAAGAGCATCCGCCTTCACATTTTTAGAGCCCGGAAGATATGAAATCACAAAGTCACAACGGGCAAAAAACAACGACCAACGAGCTTGTCTAGGATTCAACCGCTTGGCAGACTCGAGATAAGTCAAGTTCTTATGATCAGTCAAGACCACCACGCGATGCTTAGCTCCTTCAAGCCAATGACGCCACTCCTCGAATGCCCACTTCATGGCCAGCAACTCTCGGTTGCCCACATCATAATTTCGCTCAGCAGGCGAAAACTTCCTGGAAAAAAAAGCGCATGGTTTCATCACTGAGCAATCAGAACCTCTCTGCGACAAAACAGCCCCTGCTCCAATCTCAGAAGCATCAACCTCGACCTGGAATGGAAGCGAAACATCTGGTTGACACAACACAGGGGCAGAAGAAAAACGACGCTTCAACTCTTGAAAAGCTTCCACAGCAGCAGAAGACCAATTGACCACATCAGCACCCTTCTTGGTCAAATCGGTCAATGGTTTAGCAATACTAGAAAAATTGCAGATGAAGCGACGATAAAAATTAGCAAAGCCCAGGAACTTTTGCAGACTTTTCAGAGATGTCGGCTGAGTCCAATCATGGATGGCTTGGACCTTAACAGGATCCATCTCGATAGTAGAAGGGGAAAAGATGAACCCCAAAAATGAAACATTCTGCACACCAAAGAGACACTTTGATCCCTTCACAAACAAAGAATTAGCACGCAGGACCTGAAAAACCGTTCTGACCTGCTTCACATGAGACTCCCAATCATCCGAGAAGATCAAAATGTCATCCAAGTACACAATGAGGAATTTATCCAGGTACTCTCGGAAGATGTCATGCATAAAGGACTGAAACACTGATGGAGCATTGGCAAGTCCGAATGGCATTACTAGATACTCAAAATGACCCTCGGGCGTATTAAATGCAGTTTTCCATTCATCGCCTCGCTTAATTCGCACAAGATTATACGCACCACGAAGATCTATCTTGGTGAACCAACTAGCCCCCTTAATCCAAGCAAACAAATCAGATAACAATGGCAAGGGGTACTGAAATTTAACCGTGATCTTATTTAGAAGGCGGTAATCTATACAAGGTCTCAGCGAACCATCCTTCTTGGCTACAAAAAAGAACCCTGCTCCTAATGGCGACGATGACGGGCGAATATGCCCCTTCTCCAGGGACTCCTTCACATAACTGCGCATAGCGGTGTGCTCAGGCACAGATAAATTAAACAATCGGCCTTTTGGGAACTTACTACCAGGAATCAAATTGATAGCACAATCACAATCCCTATGCGGAGGTAGGGCATCGGACTTGGGCTCATCAAATACATCCCGGTAATCAGACAAGAACTCTGGAACCTCAGAAGGGGTGGATGACGAAATTGACAGAAATGGAACATCACCATGTACCCCCTGACAACCCCAGCTGGACACCGACATGGTTTTCCAATCTAATACTGGATTATGGACTTGTAGCCATGGCAACCCCAACACGACCACATCATGCAGATTATGCAACACCAGAAAGCGAATAACCTCCTGATGTGCAGGAGCCATGCACATGGTCAGCTGGGTCCAGTACTGAGGCTTATTCTTGGCCAAAGGCGTAGCATCAATTCCTCTCAATGGAATAGGACACTGCAAGGGCTCCAAGAAAAACCCACAATGCTTAGCATACTCCAAGTCCATCAAATTCAGGGCAGCGCCTGAATCCACAAATGCCATGACAGAATACGATGACAAAGAGCAGATCAAGGTAACGGACAGAAGAAATTTTGACTGTACTGTACCAATGGTGGCAAACCTAGCGAACCGTTTAGTGCACTTAGGACAATCAGAGATAGCATGAGTGGAATCACCACAGTAGAAACACAGCCCATTCAGACGTCTGTGTTCTTGCCGTTCAACTCTGGTCAAAGTCCTATCGCACTGCATAGGCTCAGGTTTAAGCTCAGGTAATACCGCCAAATGGTGCACAGATTTACGCTCACGCAAGCGTCGACCAATCTGAATGGCCAATGACATAGACTCATTCAAACCAGCAGGCATAGGAAATCCCACCATGACCTCATTAAGGGCTTCAGAGAGACCCTTTCTGAACATAGCTGCCAGCACAGATTCATTCCATTGAGTGAGCACGGGCCACTTTCTAAATTTCTGACAATATATCTCTATCTCATCCTGACCCTGACAAAGAGCCAGCAAATATTTTTCTGCCTGATCCACAGAATTAGGCTCATCGTCCAGCAATCCGAGCGCCAGGAAAAACGCATCGATATTACTTAATGCAGGATCTCCTGGCGCAAGAGAAAATGCCCAGTCCTGAGGGTCGCCACGCAAAAAAGAAATAATGATCAAAACCTGTTGAACTGGATCGCCAGAGGAGCAAGGTTTCAAGGCCAGAAATAGTTTACAATTATTTTTGAAACTCAGAAACTTAGTTCTATCACCAAAATACAAATCAGGAATAGGAATTCTTGGTTCTAACATAGATTTCTGATCAATAGTGTCTTGAATCTTTTGTACTCTTGCCGAGAGCTGATCCAAACATGAAGACAGACTTCTAATGTCCATTGCTACACCTGTGTCCTGAATCACCCAAATGTCTAGGGGAAAAAAAAGGCAAAACACAGTGCAGAGAAAAAAAAATGGTCTTAGAACTTCTTTTTTCCCTCTATTGAGAATCATTAGTACTTTGGGCTTCCTGTACTGTTATGATTAGGCAATTCAGTACCACAGTGAACATAGAGGTCAGAGCACATACAGTGATCGGACAATAATCCAAAAATATAGAACGAGCTCTGAGACGTGGGAACTCTGTTGACCGCAATCCCTAATCCTATCCAACAACACTAGAGGCAGCCGTGGATTGCGCCTAACGCTACCTATGCAACTCGGCACAGCCTGAGAAACTAGCTAGCCTGAAGATAGAAAATAAGCCTACCTTGCCTCAGAGAAATACCCCAAAGGAAAAGGCAGCCCCCCACATATAATGACTGTGAGTAAGATGAAAAGACAAACGTAGAGATGAAATAGATTTAGCAAAGTGAGGCCCGACTTTCTGAACAGAGCGAGGATAGGAAAGGTAACTTTGCGGTCAACACAAAACCCTAAAACCACGCAAAGGGGGCAAAAAGACCCTCCATACCGAACTAACGGCACGGAGGTACACCCTCTGCGTCCCAGAGCTTCCAGCAAACAAATAGATAAGCTGGACAGAAGAAAAGCAAAAAAATAGCAAAGGAAAACTTAGCTATGCAGAGCAGCAGGCCACAGGAACGATCCAGGAGGAAAACAAGTCCAATACTGGAACATTGACAGGAAGCCAGGATCAAAGCACTAGGTGGAGTTAAGTAGAGCAGCACCTAACGACCTCACCACATCACCTGAGGGAGGATACTCAGAAGCCGCAGTACCACTTCCCTCCACCAACGGAAGCTTACAGAGAGAATCAGCCGAAGTACCACTTGTGACCACAGGAGGGAGCTCTGCCACAGAATTCACAACACTGAAGCAGCGTGACATAGGGGTGATTTAACTGCCAGGGTAAAAGACATTGGCCCATATTTTTTGCAAACTGATTGGGACTGTTTTGGGCCCCTTGTGGCATAACTGTCCACGTCAATTGTCGTCCCTGATAAGTGAATGCAAATAGAAACTGGCAATCAGGGAGAAATGGAATGCTGAAGAAGGCATTGGCGAGGTCGATGACTGTGAACCAAGCAGCATCCTGAGGTATCTGGGACAAGAGTATGTGGATTAGGCACCACTGGAGTTTCTAGAACAGTGGCTGCATTAACTGCCCGTAGATCTTGTACCAGCCGGTACACAGGGGGTTGGCCGGTGGGGTCTTTTTCTTAATGGGAAACAAGGGCATGTTACATGGAGAAACACAGGGTACCAGGGCACCATTATCGAATAACGTTTGTATTTGCCCCTTGAGGCCCCGCTCCTGATCATGTTTCAAAGGGTACTGATGGACTTTGGGAAAAGGGGCACCAGGTTTGAGAAACACTTTTACTGGTTCTACAGGCATTATTAGGGGTGAATCTGGGCCTATCAGGGCCATCATAACCGTGGGAAGGGCATGTAAGATATACATCTCATTATGTTCATCTGCATAGGGGTTATATAACGTAAATACCATCTGACCATCATCTTGGAATTATATTCTGGAGCGGAACTGTGATAATAAATCTGCCCCCAGTAAATTTACCGGACATGAGGGAGAGATTACAAACTGAGCAGTAACTTCAGGGAAAGGTCCCACAGGGATGGGTTTTGTGAGAGTATATTTATTGGGTCTGCCATCTACTCTAATTAAAACAAGCTCTTGATCTGAGAATTGACATGGCGGGGCTTGGGAGGGAGATTCCCAGACATAGGGTTAAAATGGATATTGGAGTATGGGACTGGATTTGTGTAAGGTGGGAGGAGGGCAGGAGCTGGAGTCTGGTGGGCCACTGATAAGGAACCAGCTGCGTCCTTGCAGCTGTGGGGGGGGGGGGCTGAGATTGGATTGCAGCTGCTGATTTAACCCTTGATCTCACTGTTGATGCAGAGCGGGTTAAGTTCTTCTGAAAACTTTGTACTACTTTTTTTTTTTTCAATGCATCGTCCAGAATGGAAGCCTCAGTATCGGGTCTCATTGACATTATTGCCTTTTTCAATTCAGATTTAAGGCCGGACATCAAAGCTACTGCAAAAAGGTGTGAATGGGCTCTATTATACAGTGAAAACCCCAAATCTTTAAGTACTACCTTAAGACGCCCATAGAACTTCTCGGCAGTCTCCCCCTTGTCCTGTGTGACATATGTGAGGGAGGTAGCTTGGTCCGCTAGTCTATCTTATGCCCAAACCTTTAAAGCATTTCAGAAATCAACATCACTCTGATAGGTTCCCCCGTTCACATTATACATTATGCCACCCTCAATAATTGGAAAATACCCCTCTCCAGCCTTCACATGGAGTAAGTGTAACAGATCTTTCCGGGGAGTGGAATAAATCTCTCGATTCGCTGCTATTTGTCTATAGAAGGCCATGGGGGATGTTTCTGAATCGGGTAACTAAAGTAGGAGGGGGTGGATACTCATAACCACTAGCAATACTAAGCATAGCAGGGACTGGTGCTGGCGGTGGCTGATAATAAGTGCCGTCAGCGTTTAGCAAGGGAAAGGTGGGGGCTACAACTCCGGGTCTTCTTGCTTCACAATTGTAACAGACCTGTTTCCACTGAGAATTAGTAACTCTGCATACATCACAAATCCACCCGGCAGGATCATAGGGTGGGGGCGCACTGAGTTTTGGCAACCCAGGATATATTGGAGCTTTGGGGTTAAGGGGCACAGAGCTTACAGTCGGGAGAAGAGGCTTGATTTCCTGGGGAGGGACCTTATCATCTAGCAGGGAGCCCCCCTGTTTCAGACTATTATTTTTAATTGTTTGTCTTTCTAACACATTACCCTCAATCACTTTCTCAGTTCCTTCTTGCACCACAAACATCCAGTTTTTGTCATAGTAATAGACAACTTTCCTTTTTCAACGTAACAAAAACAAATCAGAATTCACTTTCTCTGTTAATCCTTAATTTGCTATATATCAACCACTCAACTTGAAGCAGGTGAATCTTTTACCAATCTTTCAATTACACTGATAACCAAACAATCTCTTTCAAGTTTCCTTCTAAAACTAGGCGCCATTTTTTACTTTAAACTTACAATATTTCTTTCTACTTCAATACAATATTGTACTATTGCTTTAAATAAAGCATAGATCTTCCAGTACATATTACACAAGGATAGAAAATTCAGAGAGGACGCAACATTGTGCCCCCTCCATACCAGAAACACAGAACAGATAAGAACATCACAGCATTCCTCAACACAAAAGAAAGCAATAGCGCAGCTGTTTGACCCCTCCCATCGGATATTTTGGAAATCTATACACAGAAACAGAATACAGCAGTTCTCAGACTTAATTAATTTCTACAAAACCTTCATCACACAATTCATATGCCAGAACACCTTAGAAAAACCAATGATTGAGAATATTTTCCTCATCTTTGGGCTAACAGTATCAGATTCAACACACAAATTCAAAGTCTTCTCTTACTTCCATGGAAACATGATTCTCCTTTAGAGCTAAATATCCTTACCTAGTTGTGCACAATTCCGAGAGGCCTTTACGGTTTGTTCCACTGGGTCTCTCTGTCCCCCGCTGGAACAACCCAAAAACGCGGTATTCAGTGAAAGCAGGAGGGCGTCTTAGACTTCCCTCCGAATACCTCTGGATATATATACTGTATACTTCTATATATTCCTGAGTTACGTATCCTACCCAATCTTCGATCACCTCACCGCGCCTGATTCTAACAATGATCAGGATTTCAGGATATTTTGACTATAAAGAGAATTACATCATTGGTCAATCCGGGGTGTCCGTCCCTTATGAGGTACGGTTCGAGCACTGGGCTCCCAACGGAACTACACCTCTATATGATTCCACCCAAAAATCACCCACCATCGGGGACAAACCTCAGATCCTCTTTGCAGCAACAAACACAGGAAAACCACACCAAACGGACAGTATAACTGCCAACTTACCGTGGTTGTTGTGGGGGATGATCAGTCCCAATTTTCCAGTGCCTGTGTCCGCTCCGAGGGTCCTTTGTCTTGTTGTCCTCCGGGGGGCAGAGGCGTTCCTGTTTGGGGCCCCACGTTTTCGGGCGCCAAGCTGTTGAGGGAGGATCTAAAGTGATCCTTCACGGTTGACTCAGTGATTTCCAAATTAATCTAAAGGGCGTTGCCGGCAACTGAAAATGACCAGACGGAGACTCGTGCCTCTGTGTGGGGGATCGAGCAGATCTCTGGGCCCCCGTTTATTGTGTATGAGTTTTCATAGTCATAGAAATTATACTTCAACCAATCAGCATAAGAATACGCTCACAGTTCTTAACCTATAAGAATACAGGAAAAACTTAACCCATGAGGATACAGGAAAAATGGAAACTACAGATATGGTCATGTCTTTTTGGCATAGAAAAACATATTAACAGATGCCTCAGTCTTGTATAGCGATACACCCACGAGTCTCTTATCTGGCTCGGCTCCAATTAGAACACTCAAGGTCTTTATACCAATTATGAACCATAGACTAGCTGAATAACAAAATATTATCTTCGTGAGAAACAGGACAGTTACTTCATAGCAGCTGTAACCTTCTACCTAAGTAAATAACAGAATTTATCTTTAACCAACAACAAAATGGAGTCAAAGCACAAAATGGAGAATCTTTCATAATTTGTTCCTTCACAGTTCCATGAAGAATCACTGACTGCACACATTGTCACCAGTGTGCAGGCCGTGTGCTGTCCATATGGTTCTGTGACTAATCACTGACTGTACACATTGTCACCAGTGTGCAGGCCGTGTGCTGTCTGTATGGTTCCATGAAGAATCACTGACCGCACACATTGTCACCAGTGTGCAGGCCGTGTTCTGTTCGTATGGTTCTGTGAATAATCACTGACCGCACACATTGCCACCAGTGTGCAGGCCGTGTGCTGTCTGTATGGTTCCATGAAGAATCACTGACCGCACACATTGCCACCAGTGTACAGGCCGTGTGCTGTCCGTATGGTTCCATGAAGAATCACTGACCGTACACATTGTCACCAGTGTGCAGGCCGTGTGCTGTCCGTATGGTTCCATGAAGAATCACTGACCGTACACATTGTCACCAGTGTGCAGGCCGTGTGCTGTCCATATGGTTCTGTGAATAATCACTGACCGTACACATTGTCACCAGTGTGCAGGCCGTGTGCTATCCGTATGGTTCCATGAAGAATCACTGACCGTACACATTGCCACCAGTGTGCAGGCCGTGTGCTGTCCATATGGTTCTGTGAATAATCACTGACCGCACACATTGCCACCAGTGTGCAGGCCGTGTGCTGTCCGTATGGTTCCATGAAGAATCACTGACCGCACACATTGCCACCAGTGTGCAGGCCGTGTGCTGTCCGTATGGTTCCATGAAGAATCACTGACCGCACACATTGTCACCAGTGTGCAGGCCGTGTGCTGTCCGTATGGTTCTGTGAATAATCACTGACCGTACACATTGCCACCAGTGTGCAGGCCGTGTGCTGTCAGTATGGTTCTGTGGATAATCACTGACCGTACTCATTGTCACCAGTGTGCAGGCCGTGTTCTGTCTGTATGGTTCTGTGAAGAATCCCTGACCGCACACATTGTCACCAGTGTGCAGGCCGTGTGCTGTCCGTATGGTTCCATGAAGAATCACTGACCGTACACATTGTCACCAGTGTGCAGGCCGTGTGCTGTCCGTATGGTTCCATGAAGAATCACTGACCGCACACATTGTCACCAGTGTGCAGGCCGTGTGCTGTCTGTATGGTTCCATGAAGAATCACTGACCGCACACATTGTCACCAGTGTGCAGGCCGTGTGCTGTCCGTATGGTTCTGTGAAGAATCACTGACCGTACACATTGCCACCAGTGTGCAGGCCGTGTGCTGTCCGTATGGTTCTGTGGATAATCACTGACCGCACACATTGCCACCAGTGTGCAGGCTGTGTGCTGTCCGTATGGTTCTGTGAAGAATCACTGACCGTACACATTGTCACCAGTGTGCAGGCCGTGTGCTGTCCGTATGGTTCCATGAAGAATCACTGACCGTACACATTGCCACCAGTGTGCAGGCCGTGTGCTGTCCATATGGTTCTGTGAATAATCACTGACCGTACACATTGCCACCAGTGTGCAGGCCGTGTGCTGTCCATATGGTTCTGTGAATAATCGCTGACCGTACACATTGTCACCAGTGTGCAGGCCGTGTGCTGTCCTTATGGTTCCATGTAGAATCACTGACCGCACACATTGTCACCAGTGTGCAGGCCGTGTGCTGTCCGTATGGTTCTGTGAATAATCACTGACCGTACACATTGTCACCAGTGTGCAGGCCGTGTGCTCTCCTTATGGTTCCATGTAGAATCACTGACCGCACACATTGCCACCAGTGTGCAGGCCGTGTGCTGTCTGTATGGTTCCATGAATAATCACTGACCGTACACATTGTCACCAGTGTGCAGGCCGTGTGCTGTCCGTATCGTTCCATGAATAATCACTGACCGTACACATTGCCACCAGTGTGCAGGCTGTGTGCTGTCCGTATGGTTCTGTGAATAATCGCTGACCGTACACATTGTCACCAGTGTGCAGGCCGTGTGCTGTCCTTATGGTTCCATGTAGAATCACTGACCGCACACATTGTCACCAGTGTTCAGGCCGTGTGCTGTCCGTATGGTTCTGTGAAGAATCCCTGACCGCACACATTGTCACCAGTGTGCAGGCCGTGTGCTGTCCGTATGGTTCTGTGAAGAATCCCTGACCGCACACATTGTCACGAGTGTGCAGGCCGTGTTCTGTCTGTATGGTTCTGTGAAGAATCCCTGACCGCACACATTGTCACCAGTGTGCAGGCCGTGTGCTGTCCGTATGGTTCTGTGAAGAATCCCTGACCGCACACATTGTCACCAGTGTGCAGGCCGTGTACTGTCCGTATGGTTCTGTGAAGAATCACTGACCGCACACATTGTCACCAGTGTGCAGGCCGTGTGCTGTCCGTATGGTTCCATGAAGAATCACTGACCGCACACATTGTCACCAGTGTGCAGGTCGTGTGCTGTCCGCATGGTTCCATGAAGAATCACTGACCGCACACATTGTCACCAGTGTGCAGGCCATGTGCTGTCCGTATGGTTCCATGAAGAATCACTGACCGTACACATTGCCACCAGTGTGCAGGCTGTGTGCTGTCCGTATGGTTCTGTGAAGAATCCCTGACCGCACACATTGTCACCAGTGTGCAAGCCGTGTGCTGTCCGTATGGTTCTGTGAAGAATCACTGACCGTACACATTGTCACCAGTGTGCAGGCTGTGTGCTGTCCGTATGGTTCTGTGAAGAATCACTGACCGTACACATTGCCACCAGTGTGCAGGCCGTGTGCTGTCCGTATGGTTCTGTGAAGAATCACTGACCGCACACATTGCCACCAGTGTGCAGGCCGTGTGCTGTCCGTATGGTTCCATGAAGAATCACTGACCGCACACATTGTCACCAGTGTGCAGGCTGTGTGCTGTCCGTATGGTTCTGTGAAGAATCACTGACCGTACACATTGTCACCAGTGTGCAGGCCGTGTGCTGTCCGTATGGTTCTGTGAAGAATCACTGACCGCACACATTGTCACCAGTGTGCAGGCCGTGTGCTGTCCGTATGGTTCCATGAAGAATCACTGACCGCACACATTGCCACCAGTGTGCAGGCCGTGTGCTGTCCGTATGGTTCTGTGAAGAATCACTGACCGCACACATTGCCACCAGTGTGCAGGCCGTGTGCTGTCCGTATGGTTCTGTGAAGAATCACTGACCGTACACATTGTCACCAGTGTGCAGGCCGTGTGCTGTCCGTATGGTTCTGTGAAGAATCACTGACCGCACACGTTGTCACCAGTGTGCAGGCCGAGTTCTATCTGAGATTTTACAATGTACAAGAGTTTTGCAATTTTTTTATTTTTTCTTCCTAGAAAATCACTGATGTAAAAACTGAAACACTGACTAAAATCTGATTCAAAACACTGATGAAATTTGGTCCATTTTTATGAACAAGAAAAATCACTGCTTTCTGAAAGAGACCTTAATAGTGGTCCCATAGGTTACACCCCCACAAATTAATAAGTGATGGCATACCCCCATTACATAGTAGGTATGCCCCTTGAAACTAGCAATAGTTAGTTGACAGGTAGATGGGGCTATCACTGCGGGATCAGGCTACTCAGGGATAGCTTGTAGTCTGTGACCAACGAGACGCATAGCTACATACTCACAACTGTAGGATATCTTTTATGGACATTATTTGCAAAGTAGTTTTTTTTTTTTTTTGTTAAATCCTGATTGGACGAGATAATACAAGACCCAGTTATTGGACGGTTCCAGATGCTTCCAGTGTCCGGCAGTGCTTTGTGTTACCGCAGTGTCTAATTTGCTGTCCGTCTTCCACACCTTTACATTCTACATTTCATCTACTTTCATTCTATGGAAGAGAATGACCAGCAGTGAAGTACAGGCAGCTGCTGCCTAAATGTGTCCTTAATTGTGATATCAGGGTCTGTCATGGAGATTGATGGAGCTCCTAGTTGTGCCTTGTGGCCCATAGTCCACTATAAAATAATAATCTATATGCTGCCGGCTGAGATACTATGATACCAGTGCGGAGGAATGCAGCTTGTGGGGCGTTCAGAAGACAGTACCTGACTTACAGTGCCACAATGGGAGCATTATGCTAGCGGTACAGCGCTCTGTGACATGGGTCAGAGATAGAGGCCCCAATTATGCAGCCGGTGAAAGCTAAGACGTATTTCGGTTATTTGAGACCTATTATCCACTAAAGTGGTTTTCCATAGTTTATTATTTATAGAAACTTGACAGATTGAACGGTAATGTTGGCATCTCGGCATTCTTTCTTCTATTTGGCCAGGCCAAGTAGTGCCACTAATTATTTCTTATATATGATTTGTTTTGCTTCACCATCGTGCACTGTCTGAATATTTTCCCTTGTCTAATTGGAGGAGCAGTAAAGTAAAACTCTGATTTGATTATACTGTATGACCAGAAAGTATGCAGGAAATGGTCTTTAAAATAGTGTTGAAACGATTGAAATAATAAAAAGTTGTTTTTGTCATTTTGGTCTTCAGGCATCAATGACATCTAAATGACATTTCTAATAATTTCAAAGTATTTTGAATATGTGAAGAGCTACAATTCATGCTGCTAAAACCACAGGAGAAGAGACGGTCATACTGTTGGTACAGCCTGTGCAGGGGCCCACGGGGTAAGGGGGCCACGAGCACCTCCATAGCATCTGATATTGTGCATGATGAGCTACTGGACTGAAAAGGGCCCATATGTTGTTCTTGCACAGGGGCCCTGTAAGAAGATGGGAATGTTGCCCTCTTTTCCCCTAAAAGACACGTGTATTGTTTCAATGTATTCTATGTGCGACATGTTTAGTAATGTGCATTATTAGTGATAGAATGTGTTCTTCCCCACAGCAGAGAGTTATTAAAAATTGTTAGGGTAAGTTCACACAGGGCGTTTTTGTTGCTTTTTCTTTCTGCAGCAAAACCTGATCTTCTTGGCTGGAAAGAAGCTGCGCCAAAAACGCAGGTTTAGGTGCGTTTTTTGCCACGTTTTTGGTGCGTTTTTTCATGCATTTTTTTTCTTTTCTTTGTGCATGCCAATAAAGTTGAGTGCACATAGAGAAAAAAAACTTCCTGTAGATAGAGAGAATAGATAGAATACATAGAATAGATAGAATGGAATAGATATATTACCTGTGGTATCCTCTTCCCCGGCATTTTCCCACGGTCCAGAGGTTACCTCAGGTCAGGCTGTGAGGGAGCGCAGGCTCGGTGACGTCACCGCTAGTTACTGAGCCTGCGCCCGCTCTGTCTCATTCATTCCCCAGTTGCTTACAGCTGGGAGCAGTCGCATTAGCAGCGCTCCCGGTTGTAAGCTTTATCTCCCCCAAATACTGAGTGGGACACTCGTTATATCGGACTACGACGGATCAGGGAGTATTTGTGTTGGTTTATTATTTTTATTTCAGGAGATCGAGGGCTCCACTTATAATGGCAGGCTAATAAAGATGGCAAAACTGTGTGGTGTTTTATTTCATTAAAAGACTTTTTTTCTTACTGTGTGTGTTTATTTAACCCTTTAACTACTACATGATTAGTAATGGATAGGTGTCTTATTGACACCTTTCCATTACGAAGCCAGCTTAATGTCACCTTACAATACAAAGGTGACATTAACCCCTCATTACCCTTCTTGCCACCACTACAGGGCAAGTGGGTAGAAGCTCACCCTTTTGAAGGTATTCTCACAGCCCATGAGAATTTTAGTCCGAGCACGGAAACGTCTCTGCTTGACGCCAGGTAATTGTGCATGAAAATGAAGGATCCAGCTCAGGAAATGAAATCAAAAGTCTTTATTTGGACAAATTAAAAAATAAGCTGCTTGACAAACCGATGAATACCGGAGGAAGGAATGTCTTGAGTAACTGGACACGTTTTGAACACATATTTTGTTCTTAGTCCATGGTGAAACTGAGGACTAAGAACACTATACGTGTTCGAAACGCGTCCAGTTACTCAAGACATTCCTTCCTCCAGTATGCACTGGTTTGTCAAGCAGCTTATTTTTTAACTTGTCCAAATAAAGACTTTTGATTTTATTTCCTGAGATGGATACCTTCATTTTCATGCACATCTAATAGATGCGCCTTTTATGGGCAGCTGCGGGCTGCTATTTTTAGGCTGGGGGGACTATGTCAATGGCCCTTTTACCAGCCTGAGAATACCAGCCCCCAGCTGTGAGGTTTAGCAAGGCTGGTTGTCACAAATGGGGGGGGGACCCCACACTTTTTTTTTAAATTATTAATTTAAATAATTTAAAAAAAAATGTGAGGACCCCTCTATTCTTGATAACTAGCCTTGCTGAAGCTGACAGCTGAGGGTTGCCCGTTGTCTGGCTAGTTATAAAAAATAGGGGGGGAACCCACGCCGTTTTTTTCTTTTTAATTATAACGCAGGAGCGGCAGATGAAAACTCCCATCCGCCGCTCCTCCTCTCACTGTAATTAGCGACTGTACGTGTCAGATGATGGGAGCAGTAGTCCCATCAGCTGACACCAGTAACCGGAGGTGAAGTTTATACCCCCGATCACAGCTGAGCACTCCCACTGTCTTCTGACAGCGTGGGAACTGCAGCTCTCTGACATGCATATGACAGTGTGTCAAACACTAATTTCGGACACCCCATTCAAGTGAATGGGGTTCGGGTCCACTCTGCTGGATGAGAGGCTGCATGGATGCATCATGCAGCCTGCCATCTAGAGGTAGCAGAGTCGAGTGTGACGTCGCATCCGGCTGTCCTTGACTTTTCTGCAGCAAATACGCTGCAAGTAATGTCAACCTGCATATTTGCAACATTTTTTCATCATCCATTCAAGTCAATGGGTGGAAAATGCTGGAAAAACTCTGAAAGAAGTGACATGCTCTATGTCCAAAAAGCGCAGCAAAGCACAAAATACTGATGACACAAAAAACCAATGTGTGTGCATGAGATTTCTGAAATCTCATAGGCGTTGCTGGTAGTGTAAAAAGCAGCAGAAAATTTAGCATAAAAAAGTGAAGTTACCCTTATGGTTAATAGTTGGGACTAGTCCAGGGTGCAAAAGGATCAGAGACCGTTTCCTGTCAAGAAGTTAGATAGGGCTCAGCACACAGTAGCAGCAGACCTATGGTCTGATCAGTGAACCAAGCCTCATGAAATGGGTGTCCCTGAAGTAAGAGGAGACCGAGGCAACAGATAGCGAGATCCAGAGTAGAGACTGAGGCATGATGGTGGTTGGAGTGTGTTTTTTTACCGAAGACTGGATCTGGTGCAGAAGGCCTAGCCTTCCCAAGTTCGCAAGCCAAGGTGTCAATGGGACAAATTGGAGCAGGAAATGGGAGAGGAAGAGAGTGCCCCGGGCAGTAGTTCCAAGACAGAGAAGCTAAGTAAAGGCCATAATAGCATACGTAGTTCACCTAAGGGAAAAAAGATTAAAAACCGTGAAGTAGAGGACTGTCGCCGACTGGACTGGAGTGCCATTATTGGGGGTGAGGGTAGTTCCCAAAGCATTGTGCTGGGTAGTGGTGAAGGCGGAGGAAATAACTGAGGCAGAATCGAGTGAGTTTAGGAAGGGAAAGAGGTAATGTGTATGAAGATATTCCGTGTGCTAAGAGAAACATCCGAGAAGTTTTGTACCCGCTATTCACTTTATATAACCCTCCCTATATTGATGTTCAGTAAAAGACAGTTTATATTAGAATGGTGGTCTCCCTCACTGAACTTTACAGCATTTGGATCCAGCCGAAGTCACCGCTAAGCAAACACACCCAGCCAGGACCCCCATTTTCATGTAAGAGTTTCAGGACATGGAAGATGAGTACCTCGCCCATGGCTACCGCGCTGGGCCATGTTACATTAACATGAAGGAAGTTTAAAAATTGCTTAGTCTGCTCTTTACTAGATTTCCATAAACGTCTATGGACAAGGTCAAGTGCAAGTGCTGCTACCTCTCTATTAAGGCATGTGCATACGGACAGTTTAAATGGACGAGTACTATCCATGGATATGACCGATATCACACATACTCACACTTGTTATTCTATGGGGCCATGCACATGTCCAATTTTTTTCCTAGGACCAATTTGCCTCTGAGAGCCATTTAACTCTACAGGTCTTTGGAAAAACTCTGATCGCGCTTGGCGGGCATCTGAGTGAGGTCTGATTTTGACAGACTGAGTTTGCATCTCGGCTTTGGGAAAATGGCCGCCGCGATCTCTAATGCGCACGCGCGGCATCCCGCGGCCATTTTCCTGAAGCCCCGTGCAGCAGAGCACTCGATCTGCGCACGCGCGGCCCCAGGAAGATGGCCGCCCCCACCGACGAAAGGGATGACAGCGCAGATCGCGCGCTGTGTCTTCACCACTACGCCACTACGCCACCAACGTAAAGCTGAGGAAGAACCAGCGATGTCACCACGCCCTCCCGACCTGACCAGCCTGATTGACAGGCGAAAACGGCGACTTTGGTAAGTTATTTCTCAGCATACATGGGGAATCGGGGTACACTACATACACTATAGGAACACACAGCGCAGGCCCTATTTAACAGTATTTATAGCTCAATCTCAAAAAACGGGGTGACAGGTTCCCTTTAACTCACAGTCATTATATATGGGGGGCTGCCTTTTCCTTTGGGGAATTTCTCTGAGGCAAGGTAGGCTTATTTTTCTATCTTCAGGTCTAGCTAGTTTCTCAGGCTGTGCCGAGTTGCATAGGGAGCGTTAGGCGCAATCCACGGCTACCTCTAGTGTGGTTTGATAGGTTTAGGGATTGCGGTCAGCAGAGTTCCCACGTCTCAGAGCTCGCCCTATGTTTTGTGGTTTTTGTCAGGTCACTTGTGTGCTCTGAACTTCAAGGTCCATTGTGGTTCTGAATTACCTATTCATAACAGTACTGGAGGCCCAAAGTACTATGTTTCTCAATAGAGGGAAAAAAGAAGTTCTGAGACCATTTTTTTTTCTTTGCACTGTGTTTTGCCTTTTTTTTCCCCTAGACATTTGGGTGGTTCAGGACACAGGTGTGGTGATGGACATTAAAGGTCTGTCTTCATGTGTGGATCTTCTCACTGCAAGAGTACAAAATATTCAAGACTTTGTGGCTCAGAATTCTATGTTAGAACCAAGAATTCCTATTCCTGATTTGTTTTCTGGAGATAGAGCTAAATTTCTGAGTTTCAAAAATAATTGCAAACTGTTTCTGGCGTTGAAACCTCGCTCCTCTGGTGACCCAGTTCAACAAGTTAAGATCATTATTTCTTTATTACGTGGCGACCCTCAAGACTGGGCATTTTCCCTTGCGCCAGGAGATCCTGCATTATGTAATATTGATGCGTTTTTTCTGGCGCTCGGATTACTGTACGATGAACCTAATTCAGTGGATCAGGCAGAGAAAAATTTGCTGGCTCTGTGTCAGGGTCAGGATGAGATAGAGATTTATTGTCAGAAGTTTAGAAAGTGGTCTGTGCTCACTCAATGGAATGAATGTGCTTTAGCAGTAATCTTCAGAAAGGGTCTCTCTGAAGCCCTTAAGGATGTCATGGTGGGATTTCCTATGCCTGCTGGTCTGAATGAGTCTATGTCTTTGGCCATTCAGATCGGTCGACGATTGCGTGAGCGTAAATCTGTGCACCATTTGGCGGTATTATCTGAGCATAAACCTGAGCCTATGCAGTGCGATAGGACTTTGACCAGAGCTGAAAGGCAAGAACACAGACGTCAGAATGGGCTGTGTTTCTACTGTGGTGATTCCACTCATGCTATCTCCGATTGTCCTAAGCGCACTAAGCGGTTCGCTAAGTCTGCCACCATTGGTACGGTACAGTCGAAATTTCTTTTGTCCGTTACTTTGATCTGCTCTTTGTCTTCCTATTCTGTCATGGCATTTGTGGATTCAGGCGCTGCCCTGAATTTGATGGACTTGGAGTTTGCTAGGCGCTGTGGGTTTGTCTTGCAGCCCTTGCAGTGTCTTATTCCATTGAGAGGAATTGATGCTACGCCTTTGGCCAAGAATAAGCCTCAGTATTGGACCCAGCTGACCATGTGCATGGCTCCTGCGCATCAGGAGGATATTCGCTTTCTGGTGTTGCAAAATCTGCATGATGTGGTCGTGTTGGGGTTGCCATGGCTACAAGTCCATAACCCAGTATTAGATTGGAAATCAATGTCTGTGTCCAGCTGGGGTTGTCAGGGGGTACATGGTGATGTTCCATTTCTGTCTATCTCATCATCCACCCCTTCTGAGGTCCCAGAGTTCTTGTCTGATTACCGGGATGTATTCGATGAGCCCAAGTCCAATGCCCTACCTCCGCATAGGGATTGTGATTGTTCTATCGAGTTGATTCCTGATAGTAAGTTTCCTAAGGGTCGACTGTTTAATTTATCTGTACCTGAGCACGCCGCTATGCGGAGTTACGTAAAAGAATCCTCGGAGAAGGGTCATATTCGGCCGTCATCATCGCCATTGGGAGCAGGGTTCTTCTTTGTGGCCAAGAAGGATGGTTCGCTGAGACCTTGTATTGATTACCGCCTTCTAAATAAAATCACGGTCAAATTTCAGTACCCCTTGCCGCTGCTATCTGATTTGTTTGCTCGGATTAAGAGGGCTAGTTGGTTCACCAAGATAGATCTTCGTGGTGCATATAATCTTGTGCGTATTAAACGGGGCGATGAATGGAAAACTGCATTTAATACGCCCGAGGGCCATTTTGAGTACCTAGTTATGCCATTCGGACTTGCCAATGCTCCATCAGTATTTCAGTCCTTTATGCATGACATCTTCCGAGAGTACCTGGATAAATTCCTGATTGTATACTTGGATGATATTTTGGTCTTCTCGGATGATTGGGAGTCTCATGTGAAGCAGGTCAGAATGGTGTTCCAGGTCCTGCGTGCTAATTCTTTGTTTGTGAAGGGATCAAAGTGTCTCTTTGGTGTTCAGAAGGTTTCATTTTTGGAGTTCATTTTTTCCCCTTCTACCATCGAGATGGACCCTGTTAAGGTCCAGGCCATTTATGATTGGACTCAGCCGACATCTCTGAAGAGTCTACAAAAGTTCCTTGGCTTTGCTAATTTTTATCGTCGCTTCATCTGTAATTTTTCTAGTATTGCTAAACCATTGACCGATTTGACCAAGAAGGGTGCTGATGTGGTCAATTGGTCTTCTGCTGCTGTGGAAGCTTTTCAAGAGTTAAAGCGTCGTTTTTCTTCTGCCCCTGTGTTGTGTCAACCAGATGTTTCGCTTCCGTTCCAGGTTGAGGTTGATGCTTCTGAAATTGGAGCGGGGGCTGTTTTGTCGCAAAGAGGTGCTGATTGCTCGGTGATGAAGCCATGCGCCTTCTTTTCCAGGAAGTTTCCGCCTGCTGAGCGAAATTATGATGTTGGCAATCGAGAGTTGCTGGCCATGAAGTGGGCATTCGAGGAGTGGCGTCATTGGCTTGAAGGAGCTAAGCATCGCGTGGTGGTCTTGACTGATCACAAGAACTTGACTTATCTCGAGTCTGCCAAACGGTTGAATCCTAGACAGGCTCGTCGGTCACTGTTTTTCTCCCGTTTTGACTTTGTGTGTTCGTACCTTCCGGGCTCTAAAAATGTGAAGGCGGATGCCCTGTCTAGGAGTTTTGTGCCGACTCTCCGGGTTTGCCTGAGCCGGCGGGTATTCTCAAAGAGGGAGTAATTGTGTCTGCCATCTCCCCTGATTTGCGGCGGGTGCTGCAAAAATTTCAGGCTAATAAACCTGATCGTTGCCCAGCAGAGAAACTGTTTGTCCCTGATAGGTGGACGAATAAAGTTATCTCTGAGGTTCATTGTTCGGTGTTGGCTGGTCATCCTGGAATCTTTGGTACCAGAGATTTGGTGGCTAGATCCTTTTGGTGGCCGTCTCTGTCGCGGGATGTGCGTTCTTTTGTGCAGTCCTGTGGGATTTGTGCTCGGGCTAAGCCCTGCTGTTCTCGTGCCAGTGGGTTGCTTTTGCCCTTGCCGATCCCGAAGAGGCCTTGGACACATATCTCTATGGATTTTATTTCGGATCTCCCCGTCTCTCAAAAAATGTCGGTCATTTGGGTAGTTTGTGATCACTTCTCTAAGATGATACATTTGGTACCCTTGTCTAAATTGCCTTCCTCCTCTGATTTGGTGCCATTGTTCTTCCAGCATGTGGTTCGTTTACATGGCATTCCAGAGAACATCGTTTCTGACAGAGGTTCCCAGTTTGTTTCGAGGTTTTGGCGAGCCTTTTGTGCTAGGATGGGCATTGATTTGTCTTTTTCCTCGGCTTTCCATCCTCAGACAAATGGCCAGACTGAACGAACCAATCAGACCTTGGAAACATATCCGAGATGTTTTGTTTCTGCTGATCAGGATGATTGGGTGTCCTTTTTGCCGTTGGCTGAGTTCGCTCTTAATAATCGGGCCAGCTCGGCTACCTTGGTTTCACAGTTTTTCTGCAATTCTGGGTTCCATCCTCGTTTCTCTTCAGGGCAGGTTGAGTCTTCGGACTGTCCTGGTGTGGATACTGTGGTGGACAGGTTGCAGCGGATTTGGACTCATGTAGTGGACAATTTGACCGTGTCCCAGGAGAAGGCTCAACGTTTCGCTAATCGCAGACGCTGTGTGGGTCCCCGACTTCGTGTTGGGAATTTGGTTTGGTTGTCATCTCGTTATATTCCTATGAAGGTTTCCTCTCCTAAGTTTAAGCCTCGTTTCATTGGTCCGTATAGGATTTCTGAGGTTCTTAATCCTGTGTCTTTTCGTTTGACCCTTCCAGATTCTTTTTCCATCCATAACGTATTCCATAGGTCATTGTTGCGGAGATACGTGGCGCCTGTGGTTCCATCTGTTGATCCTCCTGCCCCGGTTTTGGTGGAGGGGGAGTTGGAGTATATAGTGAAGAAGATTTTGGATTCTCGTGTTTCGAGACGGAAACTCCAGTATCTGGTTAAGTGGAAGGGTTATGGTCAGGAAGATAATTCCTGGGTCTTTGCCTCTGATGTCCATGCTGCCGATCTTGTTCGTGCCTTCCATATGGCTCATCCTGGTCGGCCTGGGGGCTCTGGTGAGGGTTCGGTGACCCCTCCTCAAGGGGGGGGTACTGTTGTGAATTCTGTGATCAAGCTCCCTCCAGTGGTCACGAGTGGTACTGCGGCTTCTGAGTTTCCTTCCTCAGGTGATGAGGTTAAGTCGTTAGGTGCTGCTCTATTTAACTCCACCTAGTGCTTTTATCCTGGCCTCCAGTCAATGTTCTAGTATTGGTCTTGCTTCCTCCTGGATCGTTCCTGTGGCCTGTCTGCTCAGCATAAGCTAAGTTCTGCTTGTGTTACTTTTTGCTATATTTTCTGTCCAGCTTGCTTTTTTGGTTTTGCTTGCTTGCTGGAAGCTCTGAGACGCAGAGGGAGCACCTCCGTACCGTTAGTCGGTGCGGAGGGTCTTTTTGCCCCTCTGCGTGGTTGTTTGTAGGTTTTTGTGTTGACCGCAAAGCTATCTTTCCTATCCTCGGTCTATTCAGTAAGTCGGGCCTCACTTTGCTAAATCTATTTCATCTCTGTGTTTGTATTTTCATCTTAACTCACAGTCATTATATGTGGGGGGCTGCCTTTTCCTTTGGGGAATTTCTCTGAGGCAAGGTAGACTTATTTTTCTATCTTCAGGTCTAGCTAGTTTCTCAGACTGTGCCGAGTTGCATAGGGAGCGTTAGGCGCAATCCACGGCTACCTCTAGTGTGGTTTGATAGGTTTAGGGATTGCGGTCAGCAGAGTTCCCACGTCTCAGAGCTCGTCCTATGTTTTGTGGTTTTTGCCAGGTCACTTGTGTGCTCTGAACTTCAAGGTCCATTGTGGTTCTGAATTACCTATTCATAACATACATCGTGCAGCTATGTGGGTGAGGAAAACAAGGGAATACATCGCGCAGCTATGTGGGGGAGGAAAACAAGTGACTACATCGCGCAGCTGTGCAAGTGAGGAAAACAACGGAATACATCGTGCAGCTGTGCGAGCGAAGAAAAGAGTACATCGTTCAGCTCTGCGAGCAAGAAAAACAAGGGAATACATAGCGCAGCTCTGTGAGCAAGGAAAACAAGGGAATACATAGCGCAGCTCTACGAGTGAGGAAAACAAGAGAGTACATCGCGCAGCTATGCAAGCGAGGAAAACAAAGGAATATATTGCGCTGATCTTTGAGCGAGGAAAACAATTGAATACATGGCGCAGCTCTGCAAGCGAGGAAAGCAAAGGAGTACATAGCACAGCTCTGCGAGTGAGGAAAACAAAAAAATACACAGCGCAGCTCTGCGAGTGAGGAAAACAAGGAAATACATTGCGCAGCTCTGCGAGTACGGAAAACAAGGAAATACATAGCGCAGCTCTGCGACTGAGGAAAACAAGGAAATACAGGGTGGAGCGCGGTAATATGCTTTTTTGCACTGCATGCTGTGGCGGCACTGTCGGTCGAAGAGAGGGGAGAGTGGGTGTGGCTTACAGTGGCTGATGGGAGATTTGTATTCCTCTGCCTTTCAGTTGCCATCATGCAGTGGACACGTGAGGAGAGGTCATTTTGTGTTGAAGCGTATTTTTCAAATGCCCACTCGATCATTGCAGTGCAATGTGCTTTTCGTTTACAATTCGCTGTTCCTCCACGCGGACGTGTTCCTGGACGGCAATCAATTGTAAATTGGGTGAATGCATTCAGAGCAGCAGGGAATGTGTCATGTGTACGAAGGGGACCTGAGAGAAGGATTACAACACCACAAAACATCGAGAGAGTTAGAGCAGCAGTACTGCAATCTCCAAAACGCTCTGCTCGGAAGCAATCATTTGCTCTTGGCATTTCAAGACGTTCTCTCCACCGGATTTTTTTTTTCAAGATAAAGGTCGTGCCATAACTGTGAACTCCGAACGGTACTTGTCTATGATACAGGATTATTTTCAGCCGGCTCTCGAGGCAATGGAACTAGAGGATACATGGTTCCAACAGGATGGTGCCACTGCACACACAGCGAGGGTTACCATGAATTGTTTGAGGCAAATGTTTCCTGGACGGCTTATCTCTTTGAGGGGAGATGTGAACTGGCCAGCACGCTCACCAGATTTAGCCCCATGCGATTTTTTCCTTTGGGGTTACCTGAAGTCTAAGGTGTATATCAACCGTCCCAACACCTTGGAAGACCTAAGGAACAATATTGAAGCTGAAATTGGCAGAATACCAGTGGACATGCTTGTTAGAGTTCATGAAAACTTCAGAAAACGTATGCAGCAGTGTGTGGATAGCGAAGGTCGACATTTGCCAGATACACTATTTAAAACCATGTAATTTAAAAATTCCATTACTGTTCAGTATAATTAAAATATAAAATAAATTTTTCTAATGATCATAATTTTTTTATTTCATTCCCAAATCAGCAAATTACCGCGCTCCACCCTGTACATAGCGCAGCTCTGCGAGTGAGGAAAACAAGGAAATACACAGCGCAGCTATGCGAGTGAGGAAAACAAGGGAATACATAGCGCAGCTCTGCGAGTGAGGAAAACAAGGAAATACATAGCGCAGCTCTGCGAGTGAGGAAAATAAGGGAATACATCGCGCAGCTCTGCGAGTGAGGAAAATAAGGGAATACATCGCGCAGCTCTGCGAGTGAGGAAAATAAGGGAATACATAGCGCAGCTCTGCGAGTGAGGAAAATAAGGGAATACATAGCGCAGCTCTGCGAGTGAGGAAAATAAGGGAATACATCGCGCAGCTATGTGGGGGAGGAAAACAAGTGACTACATCGCGCAGCTGTGCAAGTGAGGAAAACAACGGAATACATCGTGCAGCTGTGCGAGCGAAGAAAAGAGTACATCGTTCAGCTCTGCGAGCAAGAAAAACAAGGGAATACATAGCGCAGCTCTGTGAGCAAGGAAAACAAGGGAATACATAGCGCAGCTCTACGAGTGAGGAAAACAAGAGAGTACATCGCGCAGCTATGCAAGCGAGGAAAACAAAGGAATATATTGCGCTGATCTTTGAGCGAGGAAAACAATTGAATACATGGCGCAGCTCTGCAAGCGAGGAAAGCAAAGGAGTACATAGCACAGCTCTGCAAGTGAGGAAAAAGAAAAAATACACAGCGCAGCTCTGCGAGTGAGGAAAACAAGGAAATACATTGCGCAGCTCTGCGAGTACGGAAAACAAGGAAATACATAGCGCAGCTCTGCGACTGAGGAAAACAAGGAAATACATAGCGCAGCTCTGCGAGTGAGGAAAACAAGGAAATACACAGCGCAGCTATGCGAGTGAGGAAAACAAGGGAATACATAGCGCAGCTCTGCGAGTGAGGAAAACAAGGAAATACATAGCGCAGCTCTGCGAGTGAGGAAAAGGGAATACATCGCGCAGCTCTGCGAGTGAGGAAAATAAGGGAATACATCGCGCAGCTCTGCGAGTGAGGAAAATAAGGGAATACATAGCGCAGCTCTGCGAGTGAGGAAAATAAGGGAATACATAGCGCAGCTCTGCGAGTGAGGAAAATAAGGGAATACATCGCGCAGCTATGTGGGGGAGGAAAACAAGTGACTACATCGCGCAGCTGTGCAAGTGAGGAAAACAACGGAATACATCGTGCAGCTGTGCGAGCGAAGAAAAGAGTACATCATTCAGCTCTGCGAGCAAGAAAAACAAGGGAATACATAGCGCAGCTCTGTGAGCAAGGAAAACAAGGGAATACATAGCGCAGCTCTACGAGTGAGGAAAACAAGAGAGTACATCGCGCAGCTATGCAAGCGAGGAAAACAAAGGAATATATTGCGCTGATCTTTGAGCGAGGAAAACAATTGAATACATGGCGCAGCTCTGCAAGCGAGGAAAGCAAAGGAGTACATAGCACAGCTCTGCGAGTGAGGAAAACAAAAAAATACACAGCGCAGCTCTGCGAGTGAGGAAAACAAGGAAATACATTACGCAGCTCTGCGAGTACGGAAAACAAGGAAATACATAGCGCAGCTCTGCGACTGAGGAAAACAAGGAAATACATAGCGCAGCTCTGCGAGTGAGGAAAACAAGGAAATACACAGCGCAGCTATGCGAGTGAGGAAAACAAGGGAATACATAGCGCAGCTCTGCGAGTGAGGAAAACAAGGAAATACATAGCGCAGCTCTGCGAGTGAGGAAAATAAGGGAATACATCGCGCAGCTCTGCGAGTGAGGAAAATAAGGGAATACATCGCGCAGCTCTGCGAGTGAGGAAAATAAGGGAATACATCGCGCAGCTCTGCGAGTGAGGAAAATAAGGGAATACATAGCGCAGCTCTGCGAGTGAGGAAAATAAGGGAATACATCGCGCAGCTCTGCGAGTGAGGAAAAGAAGGGAATACATCGCGCAGCTCTGCGAGTGAGGAAAATAAGGGAATACATCGCGCAGCTCTGCGAGTGAGGAAAATAAAGGAATACATAGCGCAGCTCTGCGAGTGAGGAAAATAAGGGAATACATAGCGCAGCTCTGCGAGTGAGGAAAATAAGGGAATACATCGCGCAGCTCTGCGAGTGAGGAAAATAAGGGAATACATAGCGCAGCTCTGTGAGTGAGGAAAACAAGGGAATACATAGCGCAGCTCTGCGAGTGAGGAAAACAAGGAAATACATAGCGCAGCTCTGCGAGTGAGGAAAATAAGGGAATACATCGCGCAGCTCTGCGAGTGAGGAAAATAAGGGAATACATCGCGCAGCTCTGCGAGTGAGGAAAATAAGGGAATACATCGCGCAGCTCTGCGAGTGAGGAAAATAAGGGAATACATAGCGCAGCTCTGCGAGTGAGGAAAATAAGGGAATACATCGCGCAGCTCTGCGAGTGAGGAAAAGAAGGGAATACATCGCGCAGCTCTGCGAGTGAGGAAAATAAGGGAATACATCGCGCAGCTCTGCGAGTGAGGAAAATAAAGGAATACATAGCGCAGCTCTGCGAGTGAGGAAAATAAGGGAATACATAGCGCAGCTCTGCGAGTGAGGAAAATAAGGGAATACATCGCGCAGCTCTGCGAGTGAGGAAAATAAGGGAATACATAGCGCAGCTCTGTGAGTGAGGAAAACAAGGGAATACATAGCGCAGCTCTGCGAGTGAGGAAAACAAGGGAATACATAGCGCAGCTCTACGAGTGAGGAAAACAAGGGAATACATAGCGTAGTTTTGCGAGTGAGGAAAACAAGGGAATACATAGCGCATCTCTGCGAGCGAGGAAAACAAGGAAATACATTGCGCAGCTCTGCCAGTGAGGAAAACAAGGGAATACATAGCGTAGTTTTGCGAGTGAGGAAAACAAGGGAATACGTAGCGCAGCTCTGCGAGTGAGGAAAACAAGGGAATACATAGCGTAGTTTTGCGAGTGAGGAAAACAAGGGAATACATAGCGCATCTCTGCGAGCGAGGAAAACAAGGAAATACATTGCGCAGCTCTGCCAGTGAGGAAAACAAGGGAATACATAGCGCAGCTCTGCGAGTGAGGAAAACAAGGGAATACATAGCGCAGCTCTGCGAGTGAGGAAAACAAGGGAATACATAGCGTAGTTTTGCGAGTGAGGAAAACAAGGGAATACATAGTGCAGCTCTGCGATTGAGGAAAGACATGCATTTTAAGCAAAGATACGTCAACTTTTGGAAGTACAGGATAAATAGTTGTTTAAATAAACATAAGAAGTTGCTTGCGCCTTTTCCCCTTTGATAGCCTGGGTTTATTATGACACTTTTATGGCTCTACCACTAAAGACTGATAGTGTTGGGTTTCTATAGATTTCTCCGGTTACACCAGTCACTGGATGCTAAGTCTTATTAAATAGTGATCCCCAGCTGTGTTGGCTGAGCAGAGTTTGACTTCTCCATGAGAGCGGTATCTGCATAGCTCATTTATCACATGACGGGTAATTCAAGAGCAGCATTACCAAAGCTTTTAGGCCATGTTCACACAGTGCGTTTTTTACCGCGGAACCGCGGCGGTTTTGCCGCTGCGGTTCCGCAGCTGTTTTCCATGCAGGGTACAGTACACTGTACCCTATGGAAAACAGGACACACTGTGCACATGGTCCGGAAATTGTAAAAAAAAAGACGCGCTGAATAGCTCCCGGAAAAAAGAAGGAGCATGTCAATTCTTTTTCCGGAGCCGCAGCGGTTCTGCACCCATAGACCTCCATTGTGAGGTCCAAACCGCAGTAAAACCCGCAGATCAAAAATATATCTGCGGGTTTTACTGCGGTTTGATGTGCAGAACCGCTGCAGCAGGAAGTGCGGGGAGCGGGCGGAAGTGCGTGGGCGGAGTGTGGCTGCCCCCCCCGTGTTCCGATCCCGCCCCCCCGTGCTCCGATGCCCCCCCCCAGTGCTCCGATGCCCCCCCCGTGCCCTAATCTCCCCCCCTTATACTCACCCGGCGTCCCGGTGTCCGTCCGGCCGTCTTCTCCCTGGGCGCCGCCATCTTGCAAAATGGCGGGCGCATGCGCAGTGCGCCCGCCGAATCTGCCGGCCGGCAGATTCGTTCCAAAGTGCATTTTGATCACTGAGATATAACCTATCTCAGTGATCAAAATAAAAAAATAGTAAATGACACCCCCCCCCCTTTGTCACCCCCATAGGTAGGGACAATAAAAAAAATAAAGAATTTTTTTTTTTTTTTTTTCACTAAGGTTAGAATAGGGTTAGGGGTAGGGTTAGGGGTAGGGTTAGGGGTAGGGGTAGGGTTAGGGGTAGGGGTAGGGTTAGGGTTAGGGGTAGGGTTAGGGTTAGGGGTAGGGTTAGGGGTAGGGTTAGGGGTAGGGTTAGGGGTAGGGTTAGGGTTAGGGGTAGGGTTAGGGGTAGGGTTAGGGGTAGGGTTAGGGTATTTTCAGCCATTTTAACCCTAAAAAAATTCCTAGAAAACACACAGACTCTGGCTAGAAAACTGCATCAAAAAAACGCATCAAAAAACGCATCAAAAAACGCATCAAAAACGGACCAAAAAAGGACCTGCGTTTTCTGCCAAGAGCTGCAGTTTTTTAAAAAACAGTCAGGAAAAAAAAAGGATGGAAATCCTGAACGTGTGAACATACCCTTATACTGTCACCTAAAGCGCCATTTAATCTACAGCAAAAATCTGGAAACGTGCAGTCTAATAGCTCGCTTATTAAGTCATTCTATCCTGCTACTGTAAGCCGAACGTTTAATATCTTTAGTTGCAGTAGTAAATCTTTTTATAGTCAATCCATTTAAATTGTACCACAAAAAAAACCCTTTGATGTCAAATGTTTTACCATGGAGTCTTCTGAGCGAGTGCTACTGGAAAGTGACAGATTGATAATCGCTTGTCTTGCTTATAGCCTAACAATATGCATAAAGTCCTAGAATCATTTATGGTTTGAATCACACATGTAGTTTTTGTTCTGGTTTATTGTGCAAAGTGCATACATGGGTACAATGATAATGAAACGTAGAAAGGAAAACTGATGTGTTCCCTTTTACATTTACTGTTGTGTTTGCCTGCAGACACTTCATAGAAAAATGCTATAAAATGAATGCGTGAATTTAGCTTTAGAAAGTGAATTTCACGGATTCAGATAACACTTTGCTCCTAAAGATGAAGTATAAAAACTATTTTGATCTCTTACTTCTGCTTACATTGCAACATTTCAGAGAAAATATACTTTGAGAATCTGCCCCTGGACTATGTGTCTTGGGTGTCTAGTCCAAGAGGACTGTGCCAAATGACTTCTTTGCTTCCCACTCTCCCAACTGACTGTTCTCTCCCTAGAAAAATATTTAGAATTGAGAGTCCTCAGTGGTTGATATCTTTTAATGGCTAACTGAAAAGATGGTAACAAATTGAAAGCTTTTGAGACTACTCAGGCCTCTTCATCAGGCATAGACTCAATTCTAAATATTTTTCTATCTACTGGCTTACAACGGTACCAAGATATATATCTTTCCTGTTTTCTCCCTAAGAACCGATATTGAGAATAAAAGGATCCTCCAAACGCAAAATAGTGTCTAAAAAGTATTGCTTTTTATTTAACACTTACCGTATTTTAAAAACGGACATAATTAAAAAAGATGAAAACATATACAAACAGAAAACTAAAAATACACTGTGCAGAGGTTATATTAAGAATCACTCCATTATTAGGGGCTTATACAAATAGAGCCTGTAAAGTAGTAAGTACCTAATATTGATGATGGAAATATATGCTGCAGTCTTAATCACACTAGCTATGCAATATACATCATAATGAACAAGCAAGACATTAAGAGTTAATTTGCAAGAAACAAAGTGCTGAGTGCTTAATACATACACAATGGTGCCTTGGAGATGCTGGAGACTGTCCCAGGTGTGTGGTGCAGAACAGACAGCTTTGATATTAGAAATAGGGCTGTAATAGCATGATTCCAAACCATCTGTTAGCAGACAGACCAGGGGCAGTAACACAAATATGGTTTACCAAGCAGATATCTAAGCAACACTCAGTATAGGCATACAAACAGGGATATTTAGCCGAGCTCCTACCTGCAACAGTAGACCCCCTTTACGTTCGTTTCGGCACTTCTTCCTCAGAGATCAGCCTAAAACTACAGGGGGGAACTTGTTAATTATGTCAAGTGAACTGGCACCACAGTCACCAAGAAAACAATTGCTAACACATTACGCCGTAAAGGTTTAAAATCCTTCAGTACCCGCAAGGTCCCCCTGCTCAAGAAGGCACATGTGCAGCCCTGTCAGATGGTACAAAGGTCAGTTACCGTCTTGATGTTAGACCTTGGTGCTGGCAGCCACATGGGAGGTGTGAGGTGCCAGCTGTTTCCAGTTTCTTCCAACAGGATACTCAGCGTGACCTTCCTTAGAAGTGAAAGAAGGTCCAAAGCCTCCCTTGAGCATTTAACCCCTTGGTCAGTGTCACGGATCCCTTCTCCGTGGTGTCACTTATTCGTCACGTGCCTGCTCTCACACGTGACTTGGGGTTGTGCCTGCAAGGGTTAATCTATCTCCTCACTCTCAGTCCAGCATTCAACCTCTGTCCTATGCTGTAATGGGAGCATAAATCACACACCGACCCAGGCCACACACCCGCTCATACACGCTGCCACCACTCACCGAATACACGGGCGATGAGTCCCGGAACTAATAATGCTAATAATGTCCATCACTCATAAGGCTCACACACCTTAGGGTATGGATTCTTTTAGAGCATTCAAGGTTCAACTTGTTAAAGTTTTATACTTTAATAACAAAAGCTTCAAAGCTTACAATAAGAAAAAAGTATAAAAATATGATAATAAAAAGACATACAACTTATACAAAACAGTATAAAATAAAGAGGATAACTTACAGAAATTATCTACGGTAACTGGTAGTTGCTTCTGCTCCCTGAGGGTAGGACGAATGTAGATTGGATCACACCAGCTTCTCAGGCTGCTCCCATCATGTGAACACAATTCTCTGTCTGTAGCCTAAATTTATAACTTTGGTCTGGAGTTCAGGTTTCTAGACCGGCCCCTCAGGTTAATATCACAATTTCTACTAGGAAGTACCTATTAACACCTAGCTGCGACTTGCCTTCAGGACAGATGTTACATTATCACTAGTCACACATATAACCCTAGACATATGTCACTACACACATATAGATATATATACACATATTCCACCACAGTCAGTTTCTCCATTTCCCACCCTTGGGATGGTCCTAATTTTCTCTTGAATTGGCTCTGGTAGCTGAAACTCCAAAACCTATGATGGATTATAACTTCTCAATGTAAGGTTACAGGGTGGCGGTTTTGTCACTGATCTACTTGGTGACCAAACACAGCTTCTCTACCTGGCTTCTACTAGCTGTTCTATTTATCTCCCCACCAAGGGTGCTAGAACGAGTTGAGATCTATGCCGAGATCTCGAAAATGTAACTGGTATATGGCTTGGATGTACGATAACTCCATAACTCCTTATGAAATTACTGATCCCATTTATCTGGGGGAGAAGATTTGTTTGAAAGAATTAAGCAGCTTGGCTCCCAGCAGGGGTTCATCCTACTAAGCGTTTTTTAAAAATGGCAAACATTTTCAGGGGTTCGTCCATGATAAAAGTTTGGAATCTATTGTCATTGATAAAAATGATCGGGATGGTCTGGTCAGCAATGTAATAAGAGGCACGTTCAACGCACTACAGTGACTTGCTTTTAGCACCTATGTAGATTGTCTGGAGATGAATTGGAAGATAATATACTGCTTTAAGGAAAGTAGAAAGCCCTGGGTTTCATGTTCTTCAAAATTATTATTTCCGCAGCACTTTACAGACATCAACATCACTGTCCTCATTATGGCTCACAATCTTAATTTCCTATCACTGTGTATTTGCAATGTGGGAGGAAACTGGAGAACCCGAAGAAATCCATGCAAACACGGGGCGAACATACAGACTACTTGCATATGCTGTCCTTGGTGGATTTGAACCCAGGACTGCAGCACTTCGAGGCTGCAGTGCTAACCACTTGGCACTATCTTTAATGAGTAACTTTACCCTTAGATCTCCATTAAAGGCCTGTCTTCTACTTTGCACTAGAGGTCCTTTCTTTTTCTTTGAGGTCTTGGTTTTGTATTCTAAATCACGTGACAAGGCTCTGGTAAGGGTCATTATTGACTTCTAGGATTGCTACCCTATTCCCCCTATTTTTGAAACGACCCTTTGCATACAGTTATCAGGCTATTTACACATATTTCCCAAGTCCCTTTGTTATCATTTGATGTACCAACCATTTATGTGACATCCGATCAAGTTCTTTTGAACAGTACTGATATGTAAAATGCACTGTCATGACTTTGTGGTTGGGTATCCTGGGGCCAGGTGCTCCTTCCGAGCACCCTAGCTATCCCTGTTCCCCATAATACTTCTGATGGTGAAAACGCCAGGGCTTATTTACCTTGCTGAGCTCCTGAATCCGCCATCAGTCTGTTCCTTCCCCCCCCCAACCAATGAAGAGGGGAGTAGTAGTGTATGGCTATATATCAACTAGACTAACAAGGTAATATGAACAGGGATAAAGGAAAATACAGTCATACAAAAATGCATACACAAACAACTGAGGGATACACCGGTAAGTGATGGATAGGAAAAAACAATGTAGGACAAGGAGATTTGCACACAACCAAAACCTAGCAACAGTCATAGATAAATCCAAATGCCTTGTCAAACAACACCCCATCAGCTTCTGAGCCATGCCACAATGAAGCTAAGTCTGGCAATGGCTGCTTGCCAGAGTCCAGTTTTATATAGGAGAGGTGAGTGGCCGACATAGAACAGTTGATAGCCTTAAGGCAGGCAAGCTTCCAAGAACTCTCAACTGAGTATATTAACCCCTGCACTGCTAGAATAAACCTGCACCATTTAATATGAAGGTAAAGTGCTTCTAGTCAGTGCAGGAGTAAGAGAAATCAGATGGCTTGGTCTTCTCGATCCTCTCTGTCGTGGCAACCCCGTGACATGCACGGCTTTATATAACGCACATAGTAGTGGAACCACTGTGCCATGGACCGAGGAGAGCCTGGAGGGGCATGACTAGAAGAACACCTCACTCTTCACTAGAGTTCCTGATAGTATGGTTAGACTTGACTCCAGATGGACTCCAGGTGCTACTTCAGGACAGACCTAGGACACAAGGCAGCTGACCCCCAAAGGGGTGGGGAGCTGGTATGGCCAGGAATGGGAAGACATGGAAGGTGCTCCTGGTGCAGGCAGGAATGGCTGGTATACAGGAAGGCAGCAAAAGCACAAAAAGAGGACTCAAAAATTCAAAAAACAGAATTAAAAAAGTAGCAATGTTTACCTGCCCAGGCCTCCAAACAAATGCACTATCAGGATGCAGTGGACCCATGTAGCGGTAACATAGGTGCAAAAATACCGATGAGACAACCACTCTCAGCCTACCAATCCATGGAGGGGGCGGTTGCTTGGTATATTAATGCACAATAGTGGCTTGTATGGGGCACTGTTCACATGCGGATGATGCACAGCATCCAGGTTAACAGCCTATCAGTGACGCCCATACTCGATCAGGCGGGCTGCCCAGTGCTATCCAAATGCATCCCATTTGAACAGACACCAGTTTCCAAGACTAAATGGGCCCAGCTGCACCCTGAAAGATAAAGTGCAAAAAATACATATAAAAATATTTCAGGTATTAGTCGATATTTTGGCCAAGATATGCAAGCTCGCAACCCGCGTCAAAGGTCTTCCACGCTTGTGTGTCCTAACACTAAACAGCAAAAGCTCAAAAAGAGGACTTAAAAATCCTCCAAAAATTAAAAAAAATACCAGCAGAAAAAAGGCAGCGATGTTTACCTGCCCAGGCCTCCAAAGAAATGCACTTGGATCTGTAGGTTTCTGGATCTTCTGGATTTGTAGGTTTCTGCTCCCCAATATGAATAAGGGTAACAAAATTTGCTAATGAGTTAATGCCCCTATGCAAAGGCCCAGAGATTATACTGAGTACATGTTCCATCTGCAAATAAAA
The DNA here is from genome assembly GCF_032444005.1 of Ranitomeya imitator. Classification (NCBI taxonomy): domain Eukaryota; kingdom Metazoa; phylum Chordata; class Amphibia; order Anura; family Dendrobatidae; genus Ranitomeya; species Ranitomeya imitator. The sequence goes on from NC_091282.1 coordinate 135,778,617, forward strand.
ATTGAATAAAACACATAAGGGAAAATTGAAAGTGTGGATGGGGTATTTTTATGTTTAAATTGACATGGTCTACCAATTAATGTATTCTGAAATGTTATTAATAAAGTATACTATAATTTCTGTGACGTGTGAACCTGTTTACTGTTTGTGTACGTGTAATATTATCCTGGTTGGGATGATTTCTGAGGTTCTTGTATGTTATTCAGTATAGAATAGAACTAGTAGACGCACAATTTACACTGCTTCATTATGGTGCAATCTCAAACTAGACTATCGGTTTGTCTTCTCCTCCTTGATCTGTCTACGTCATGTACACTTTTTCTATACTCCCTCTAAGTGTTTTCAACACTTGTCCCAATGAGAAGTTTGAGAAAACGGAAACAGAATAGACTAAAGGAAACATTAGGGCAGATAAGAAGGAAGGCGAAGAGAGTGCGGAGGCAGTGGAGATAATGTCATCTTATGTCCAATAATGGAGATTTTCTCCGCATATTGTAGTCTATTTTTTCTTTAAATGAAATATTGGCTGAACCTCTGCCCAAGATCATCATGTTATAAGAAGCAATTTTACCTTACTGAAGCGATATGGAAGTCAGCGGATCCCAACAGTTCACATTGTGATTCCTGGTTCTTCTGTCGTCTTATCAGAACACCTAAGAAATGAAGACTGCTGCTCCAAGAATGTAGTTATCTTTCAGGAAGGAAGATTAAGCTAGACAAGCTGACAGTAAATGAGTGGGGGAGAGCAGTGTTTGTGAACTTGAAAGATTAAGTCTGATTAGACATTTAACTTATTTCGTCAGAGGTGTCTTGAAGACGCCTACTAGCCCTGTATGCCCTGGACTACACAGAAACTCCGCATTTTAATTTTATCCAGTTCTTATGGTTATCCTTTATAAAAATTAATCTCTAACTAAATAGTCACGGTTTTCTAGGACCATCTGTTGGGAAAGGAGTCCTGGAGAGCAGAGTGTGCTATGCTGATTTGGACATGTGTAACACAGCACATTGAGTGTTATGGGTTTTTTTTTGTCTTTTTCCATCCAAATTTCTTTACGTAGAAATCTGTATATGTTGTTAAAAATAAAATTGTACTCTTACGATTAAAGGGGATTTCCAGACTTCAGAAAAAAATCTACAGTCATTGTAGTGCACATTTTGCACAATGTCAGGACTCCACTTGATTGCCAGATTGAACGAGGGATAACATGAATTCCACTATGTCATTTGCATACTAGCGATCGCTTGCTGACTAGATTCTCATCTGCTTTGCTCAATAGCGGATCAGTCTGCTTCAATAATAGATTGTGCTAATGAGCGAAGCGGATCAGAATTTAGTCAGCATGTGACTGCCTGATCGGTCTGGAAATTGAGGGGAATCTTAACAGCATGTACAATGCAAACTGTCATGATTCACCTAGATGCATTCACCACAAAAATTGACCATAAACCAAGAAAACCACTATAATTTTTGTTAAACCCTCATCTGAAGTAGCATCAAGGCATGAAAATCAAAAGAGCCCATATACAGCCAATCAAAATGTGCATGCTATTTTGGGTATTGAGTGGGCCATTTTACAATGGCTCTTAGATCTTGAAATAAAAATAAGTTCCACAATTGGATGTATTTAAAAAAAAATGCTCCTGCGCTGAGATAATCTTATAAATGTGACCCTGCCGATCAAGGGGAGTCCTGACGTTGTGCCCCTGCCATACACTGTGTAATGTCTGTGTCTGACCGTGCAGGGACATGGTCTGATTATACATCTCCTGGGCAAAAGAGTATACAGACAGGACAATTGGGGATCACATCTGATTTGTTTTTTGAGGCAAAACATTGCTTAAAAACGGGCAGTGAAATGTTTTACCTCACAGAAAGAATCAGTTGTGACCCCATCCTGTAATAGCTGTATACTCTTTTCTGCATCTTCCCCTGCCCAGGAGCTGTGGTACGATCAGACCATGTCCCTGTACGGTTAGACACAGCCATTACACAGGACACAGCAGGGGACATTTATAAGATTATCTCAGCACAGGAACATTTTTTAAGCACATCCAAGTGTGGACCTTATTATATCAAGATGTATTAATTAAACTTTGTTTGTGGGGAAGCCGCTTTAATAGCTTTATCAACCTGCCCGGCGGCTGCCCTTACCGCAGGTAGAAAATTAACTGCATTTCCCCGGCAGCATTATGGTTTCAGTCACTGCTCTGTTTACACTGAGCGCCGGCTGTATCCGAACCCCTGGCCCTGACTAACACTCCCTCTGCATTTTTGCTGGCTGTCAGTCAGTGCCGAGGGTGCGGTTACTCTGTATACAGAGCGGTGACTGAACCGTCGCCACCTCTGTGACTGAAACCAGAAAGCTGCCAGGGGGAATAAAGTTAATTTTCTCCCCACAGGCGCCAGACAGGTTAGTAACACTATTATCCTGCAGATTAATCCCAGATCTCCAGGTTAATAGTGTTTTTTCTGGTGCCAGGTTCCCGTTAATTGGTTTTATATAGTTATTCATACATATTTAGCATTTATACATCCCATGCAATAAGCCTAGTAGAGCGCTCCATAAGATGTAATAAATGATCCAGAATGTATTTCCAAGGTATAATGGCTGGTTACTTTACTAATAGTACTGTTTTCATTTTTCAGCTCCACCATCTGTATCCAGGAGCCATTCTCTTTTAATCAGCCCTGATGATTCTCCAGATATCGCTCCAAGCAGAAAGCGAAGGCAACGAGGGCAAAAAGAATATTACACACAAGTGAAGCATAAACCTTCGGAACGTGGAGCTCCAGAGGACCAAAGGTAGTACAGCACTTTTTTTATTGTCATTTACTGGATCCTTAGTATATATCTGTATATAGTTTTTTCATTACGTGTATATAGTGTAGTGTGATCATATACTCCCCTCTTGGCGCTCTCTCCGGGATCCAGCGCGGTTCTGATCCTCTTCTCAGTGACGTCACCGTTCTGCAGACAATTCATCTCACTCTCTGCCCCATGTTTGAAGTCTCTTTTACAGTGTAAGTCTATGGTGCCTTGTTCTGACGCTTGATCCATAGATTTACATTATAAAAGCCACTTCCGGCTCACGCAGATCACATTGAGGCCCAGAGACCCTGAAGAGCAGTGATGTCACTGAGAAGAGGAGCAGAACATTGCTGGACACCGGAGAGAGCAGCGGTTGTGAGTATATTAATGCACTCACATTACATTATATGCACATATATACAGACATTTAATAAGAAGACTATACATGGGAGCGCTGCTTTAGTTGCAATTACCATCGCTTCATTTAAAGGACATGTGAATATTTTGAATTGGGCCTGCTCAATAATTGTAACTTGTTTTTAAGTGTTTATGACAGGTTATAGATACAGCTATTAAGTTCTCAATTTCACTTGCATAAATCTGCGTGTCATCCTTGTCTTCCGCCCTGAATGATCAGTCCAGATGCAGCAGATTTCTGAACAGTCAATCACACTCCGCTGTGAACAGATTGTTTGCTCTCATTTCTACCCAACGTTACTAATGTAGAATGTCAGGGTCAGGGACACTGTGTCTCTGCAGATTGGAGCAAATTTAATACAATATGGACCCTTTTTTTCTTCTTTTGCTTCTCTCTATGTTACTCCTTGGTCACTATTACGCCAAAAAATCACATAAATGTGTAGATTCAAGGACTGTGTCTGCTTCATGGTGAACCTTGTTTTTTCCATTTTCGTTTCTGCTTCTTGTATTTTCTTTTCATTGCAAACATTACAAGGGAATTTGTCATGCCCTTGGATGTATATAACCTGTTAATATGGGCATACAGGTGATAGAAATGTTTGACTAGTCCTACCTGTCTGCCACATATTTGCGGTCTTGTTGTTGAGAAATCTTATTTTATATCTGTATACTAATGATTTCTTCCGGGGCATGTGGTGCCTGTAAGAAATCCCTTCTACCTGTCTTCATTAACATGCCACCCCCGTCCCATGCACGTCACAGTGCCCGGTGACCTGCAGTTGTGGCTCCAGAATCCCGCGCAGGCGCCCTGCACTCCCTCCACAATCCATACCTTTTCCTCTCTTCTATGGGCAGTGTATTCAGGCTTCTTCTGTATCAGCGAAAAACTGCAACTTCCGCTCCGGTGACCTCCGGCGTGCGCGACGACGATAAGGTGCTGCCCCCACTTCCTCCCTGTATAGTCATTTCTAGGAATGTATACATACATGCACAAGGTTCCTTTGCAGAGCCCCATCTGAATGGAGCATGCGCACCTCCACTTCATTCTCTATGGGACGGCTGAGTACTCTATTTGGCTATGTAAGGTTTCTAAACATAAAATTAGACGTTCAATCTGCCAACTAACATGGCACCACGTGCATCAAGCATCGGCACTTAGTAATCCTACACTTATCTGGATGAAAGTTATTTAAATACCCACATGGTGGCAACAATGCAAGTGGTGGAAACCTCCCGACATCCCATTGTGGAGTCAAGCAGGGTTCCACTTATTCATGGTAAAACATATGCACATGAATATGACACGTCAGTAGGAAATATTGTCTGAAACAATTTATTGTCCTGATGGCTTAACCATTGTGACTGTTCGGCTGGGTCCCACGTAGCGATCGGCACTCGTCCTGTGCGTCAGACGTACGGCTGCTAAGAAACCACATCATAAAAGTCACCGGCAGAAGCTGAATTGTTAATGTCTTGCCTATTGTTAAATGCCAGTTTTACAGAAGACGCATAGCCATTAATTATAAGCAAGCAATTTGCAATTCATTTCTAATAATTCAGATGACAGCCTGATGATTTTAATGAAGTAGCACCTAGGATGTTGCTGCACCCGTGCCGAATGTTACCTGGGACCTCTGTGGAATAACAAAGCCTCTGGTTTATAAGGCAGATATTCTAGAAGCTATTACAAGTAAGTCACAGAACAGCGCGCTGAGTATCTGCTTAATCTGTTCCTCATTCTCACAATTTATACACTATTTCTTTTATTTGTCTTTCTAACGTCTCCAGTCTTCACATGTCATATCCCAAGCCTTCCACCCTTCCCTCTTAAACAGTGTCACATCATTTAGCGATTTAGTTAATTTCCATTGCTCTGTGACATTCTGGGGTCACCTAAGGTAAGTTTTAAAAGCTGTCAAAGTTCAGTTTGTATAGGCTGTCAATCATCCGGCTTGTCAACACCCCTTTTAATCCTGGCTGTCATCTTAATTTTAGTTAGGGTCATCCAGATGTTTTAGTGCAATTTGTAGAAACATTCATGAGCAGATAGGGAACAGAGGAATAATGTCCTTATGATTATAATTTTGGGCTGAGGGTACATGGAAAGATGGAAGATTAAAGGAGACAGCACTCAACAGTTCAGTGTTGCATTAGCCTACTTCCCGAGCACATAGCTGTGTGAATAAATATTTTTGTAGCCAGATCTCAGCCCAGCAGACCTCATCCTGTAATTCCCCTCACAAAACTTAATCTCTTCTGATTTTTCTGAGTTTGGCTAATGCTGATATGTTTTTTGTGCTGACATGGACAATTTTCTCAGGCGGTATGAAGAAAATTGCAGCCTTTCATGTGCACGCTCAAGTCGTTCCTTCTTTTTACAAAGCAGTTATTAAAGTAATGTTCCTAAAGGACATATACAATAATACTAGCACACATACATTATATAGAGTTGCCCCAGATCAAGACATCCCTTTCAGCCAGAGTGGAGATCCTCGGCAATTAACGGCTCCCACTTTGGGAGAGTCCATATAAATAATGCATTATGTGGTCACCTCTTAATAACGATTGGCACCATGTAATTCTATATTAATTGGATACTGCAGGATAATGCGTGGCTACCTACAGCCCATCATCAAGGGCTAGAGGCTACCTACAGCCAATTGTCAGGGGCTATTGACTACCTACAGCCAATTGTCAGGGGCCAGCAGCTATGTGCAGCCAATTGTCATGGGCTAGCGACTACCTACAGACAATTGTCAGGGGCTAGCGACTACCTACAGCCAATTGTCAGGGGCCAGCAGCTATGTGCAGCCAATTGTCAGGGGCTAGCGACTACCTACAGCCAATTGTCATGGGTTAGCAACTACCTACAGACAATTGTCAGGGACTAGCGACTACCTACAGACAATTGTCAGGGGCTAGCGACTACCTACAGCCAATTGTCAGGGGCTAGCGACTACCTACAGCCAATTGTCAGGGGCCAGCAGCTATGTGCAGCCAATTGTCAGGGGCTAGCGACTACCTACAGCCAATTGTCATGGGTTAGCAACTACCTACAGACAATTGTCAGGGACTAGCGACTACCTACAGACAATTGTCAGGGGCTAGCGACTACCTACAGCCAATTGTCAGGGGCTAGCGACTACCTACAGCCAATTGTCAGGGACTAGCGACTACCTACAGACAATTGTCAGGGGCCAGCAGCTATGTGCAGCCAATTGTCAGGGGCTAGCGACTACCTATAGCCAATTGTCATGGGTTAGCGACTACCTACAGACAATTGTCAGGGACTAGCGACTACCTACAGACAATTGTCAGGGGCTAGTGACTACCTACAGACAATTGTCAGGGACTAGCGACTACCTACAGACAATTGTCAGGGACTAGCGACTACCTACAGACAATTGTCAGGGGCTAGCGACTACCTACAGCCAATTGTCAGGGGCTAGCGACTACCTACAGCCAATTGTCAGGGACTAGCGACTACCTACAGACAATTGTCAGGGGCTAGTGACTACCTACAGACAATTGTCAGGGGCTAGCAACTACCTACAGACAATTGTCAGGGGCTAGCGACTACCTACAGCTAGTGATGAGCGAATATACTCATTACTCAAGATTTCACGAGCATGCTCAGGTGTCCTCTGAGTATTTTTTAGTGTTCGGAGATTTAGTTTTCATCGCCGCAGCTGAATGATTTACATCTGTTAGCCAGCATAAGTACATGTGTGGGGTTGCCTGGTTGCTAGGGAATCCCCACATGTAATCAAGCAGGCTAACAGATGTAAATCATTCAGCTGTGGCGCTGAAAACTGAATCTCCGAGTACTTACAAATATTCGGAGACCACCCGAGCGTGCTCGAGAAATCTCGAGTACCAAGTATATTCGCTCATCACTACTTACAGCCAATTGTCAGGGGCTAGCAACTACCGGCAGCCAATCATCAGGGGCTAGTAACTACTTACAGCCAATCGTCAGGGGTCAGCAGCTATGTACAGCCAATTGTCAGGGCCTTGCGGCTACCTACTGCCAATCATCAGGGGCTAGCAGCTACCTGCAGCCAATCATCAGGGGCTACTAACTACTTACAGCCAATCGTCAGGGGTCAGCAGCTATGTACAGCTAATTGTCAGGGGCTCGTGGCTACGTACAGTCAATCCTCAGGGGCTAGCAGCTACCTGCAGCCAATCATCAGGGGCTAGTAACTACTTACAGCCAAACGTCAGGGGTCAGCAGCTATGTACAGCTAATTGTCATGGACTAGCAGCTACTTACCGTCAATCCTCAGGGGCTAGTAACTACTTACAGCCAATCGTCAGGGGTCAGCAGCTATGTACAGCTAATTGTCAGGGGCTAGTGGCTACCTACAGTCAATCCTCAGGGGCTAGTAACTACTTACAGCCAATCGTCAGGGGTCAGCAGCTATGTACAGCTAATTGTCAGGGGCTAGTGGCTACCTACAGTCAATCCTCAGGGGCTAGTAACTACTTACAGCCAATCGTCAGGGGTCAGCAGCTATGTACAGCTAATTGTCAGGGGCTAGTGGCTACCTACAGTCAATCCTCAGGGGCTAGTAACTACTTACAGCCAATTGTCAGGGGTCAGCAGCTATGTACAGCTAATTGTTAGGGGCTAGTGGCTACCTACAGTCAATCCTCAGGGGCTAGTAACTACTTACAGCCAATCGTCAGGGGTCAGCAGCTATGTACAGCTAATTGTCAGGGGCTAGTGGCTACCTACAGTCAATCCTCAGGGGCTAGTAACTACTTACAGCCAATCGTCAGGGGTCAGCAGCTATGTACAGCTAATTGTCAGGGGCTAGTGGCTACCTACAGTCAATCCTCAGGGGCTAGTAACTACTTACAGCCAATCGTCAGGGGTCAGCAGCTATGTACAGCTAATTGTCAGGGGCTAGTGGCTACCTACAGTCAATCCTCAGGGGCTAGTAACTACTTACAGCCAATTGTCAGGGGTCAGCAGCTATGTACAGCTAATTGTTAGGGGCTAGTGGCTACCTACAGTCAATCCTCAGGGGCTAGCGATGCCATATATCCAACAATCAACTAATTACCGGGTTAGACTTCACCCTAAGTGCTCAGTCAAACAAATATATAAATGGACCGAGATCAGAACGCAGTGCGCAGACTGGCCGGCGGCTCTCCCGATCCGAGAGTGACATCTGCATAGAAATACAAGAATCTGACATGTTCAGGACTGGAGAGCCGCCGACCAGTCCGTGCACTGGGTTCTCAGTCCGATTTATACAGCCATTTGACTGCGCCCTGAGAACGACTGACCCCGATATTCCAATTATTTAAAGTCTGAAAAGACGGAAACCAATACATGCTTATACTGCTTATCAGGATAACTGGGTATGAGATCTGTAATGGTGACCAAATGACTTGTTAGCCAGCTCTCCCAGGCACGCAGATAACAAGGGTAACTTGAACATCTGTTTTTGTTCTTTTTTTTTGTGCTTTTTGTCGTTATCTTTGCTGATATTTTTTCCACTTAATTCTCTTTTTGCTGAGCCATTTAATTCCATTTAGAAAGCAATTTGTCATGTGAAAATGATCTATGGAACAAGTACGGTACTTGATGGATAAAAGCAGCACAGATTGCCTTGTTGTCAGAGGATGAATCAGTGATTAAATGGCCCAAGTGCTGAGGTCAAAGAAAACCAATTCATGTATGTGATGTATGAGCTTTGTGTATGGAGGCAATAATTGTGCGCGCACATGTTGGGATGTCCGGCCTGGTATACTGCACTAACAAAGCAAGCAGAGGAATGGCGGCTCTGAATGCTTCCTGGCCAATATTGAGCAGTGATTGTGCAGATTGTGATTTACTGGCCTGAACATTAGCCGACTGGCTATGCTACATAGCTCTATGATTTATTCATTGCTCTCAAAATTGCAATTCGCCGTAGTAAAGTAACGCTAACAGATGAAACTAGGCGCACATGGTGACCGTTCACAGGTACCGGCGGCTGCAGACCTCCACTGTGCATGGGAAATATGGCTACAGTGCAGGGCATTGGGAACACTACTGACAATTAGCTAGTATGAATATAAATAGTATACTGAACTAATATTTTATGTATTTTCATCTGTAACAGAAATTGCTGGTATAATGGATCCTCTATTCCACAGCTGACTAACCAGGGTGCTCAGGTTAACAAACCCTACGCGTCTTCTTTCTTCACCTTTAATCCCCACTCTGAGATCCAGGATCATTACCAGGGTCAGGACGTGAAATAGAAAAGCTTCTTCAGTAAATCTAAATTGAAAATCAATTTTGAAAACTTTTTTGGGGTCCACAGGCAAAATGCAAAATTGTCTGTCTCCATGGTAACAGACTGCCAACAAACCTTGTGTAATGCAAACTTGTCTGTCTCCGTGGTAACAGACTGCCAACCAACCTTGTGTAGTCAGATCCACAAGTCATTCTCCCGTCTATCTGTTACTGACTTTTGGCATGGGTCTCCAGGTTAGGTGGATCCTCTAAGCCCCAGGTATTTGTGGGCACACGTTCCCCTGGCTTCGACGCTGAGAGCAGAAATGAACCTGGTCAGGGAGGACTGGAATGGATCACCGGGAATCCAGGATCCATGTCCTGTAACAGATAAAAGTCTCTTCTTACATGTGTCCCTAGCTGGGCTCGTAGTAGACCCGATGATTCAGGTAGTCGGTTGATCTTGGAATGCAGTTTGGCGTACATGTGCAAGTTTATCTGTCTGAAGCATGAAATAATTGCTTCCAGTAAGCCGGCCTGGAGGCAATTTGACTCCTTATATGATACGATCAGTTTTCTGCACCCACGGGGTGTATAAAGTTTACACTGTGCTCACTGCTTTTGCTTACTTAACTTACCTTTTATTTCTAAGCACTTCGTGAATCTTAAAGTGTCCCTTGCCAGCTATAAAGACAATTGTGCGGCATAAGATATCTCCCTCCTTTCCAGATGTCCTGCAGCTGACGTTTAGGAAGATGAAGAATATCTTAATGCTAACTTTCTCTGCTTTGTAATGTACACTGTATACTACAATATCAGAATAATATTCAGAAGCCAAACACTTTGTCTTATTGGTTTGCACACGCACAAAACGGTCGTCAGCAAATCTGCCAGCAGAAGTATCCGTAACTTGCTGTGGTAATGATCAGTATGTTTAAAGGAAATCTGTCAGTAAGATCAACATTTCTAAACTGCATAAATTGGCATGCAGGTCTTTGAAATGTAAATCCATTGACACCTTTATATCTTTTATCTGTTGCTGCATTTCTCAGACATTCACATTTTAATTCATATGCACCTAAGGCATTAAGTGCTTTTGGACAGAGAGAGCACTTAATGAGTCTCAGCCTCCTGAGCTTGTCTCTCCATGGGGCACCAGCCTCTTTAGCTTGATTGATAGGGCTATCTCTGGGGTGACATTAGTCACCAGGCAAGGAAATAAGACAGTACTAAAGACAGAAGAAGCCGGTGCTTGATGAGGAAACAATCTCTTTAGGCAGTGGATCTGGAAGTGCTCCATCATGCCCAGACCTCTTAATGCCTTATTTGCATATGGATTAACACACTGATTTCTCGGGATTGCAGCGACAAATAGAAGATATAAAGGTATTGGTGAATTTAGCTTTCAATGACCAGCATTCCCATAGTAATCTGTTTTGGGAGGATGAGTGTGATCTAAGGCTACTTTCACACATCAGGTTTTTTGTTTCAGGCACAATCCGGCAAGTTTCAAAACAAACGGATCCGTTTTTTTTCTCTCTCTCTGTCCTTTTCCAGGAAGTCAATGTAAACTCCATATTAAAAATAAAAACCGGATCCGGCAGAAAAACGGATCCGTTGCACCAGGTTTTTACACTACAGTATTTGCAACGGATCCGTTTTTTGAATCATTAGGCGGATTCTGCCTGAAACAAAAAGCCTGCTGTGTTGAAGTAGCCTTAGTGATGGATTTAATTTGATGGGATCTGGAGCAAAGCTCTCGTGTGTAGCATATAGATTTTGATGTAGAATTGAGAGGTTTTTACCACTGTATATGGAATGGGGTTAAATTATCTGTAAAAATCTGAAGAAGAAACTTCACTTACTTTAAAAATCCACAGTAGATAAGATTTGCTCAAGTCTCAATTCCATGGCCAGTGCCGCGATCTACCACTCATTTTCTGTACACAAATCTGGATGGTAAACCTGCAGCATTTCTGTCCAGTGTGGACCTGTTTAAATATTTTTTTTCCAACCTACAGTATATTTATTTATGGAAAAGGTGCGACTTTATAACTTGACATTATGTAAAAACCACAAAATGGGATTTCTCAGGTTGTTGGTGGATTATGGCCTCTTTGAGCAAACCCGCTGTGCTGTTTCACTTTTCTTTTACCCCCGGATCAGGTGCACTTTTACTGGTTTTGTACTTACCCTGTGTATATGGCCATCTTAAAGCATCCGTGACATTCTCGAAATGAATCTCATATATTTGCATAGAGAAAAGAATAAAAACAACTGCTTTTATTTAGGTAAAATGAGATATAGAATCCACTGTGCCCGTTTTCAGTTTTATGGGCCTTCTGTACACATTACAATAGTGATGCTCTTTATCCCGGAACTAGGCATTCTTCATCTTGTGTGGCCAAAACTTTCCGGACAGATTAGTGGTGTGAAGGGGTTCATTTGAAGCTTCATTTTATTTGCCTTCGGAAAGGTTATAACGTTGATAATTGTGCACCTGGGTCCACGATTGTGCGAGCAGTATAATGGTCTCCTAGTGTGAATGTGTACTTCTCCTACTAGCCATTGTCTTGTCCAGGTCAGGTTTGTGGGCTGGGGACTACACTCCATTGCCCTTTGAAGGAGAAGGCTTTGTTTCTGATTGCTTAATACATTGTCGAAGGTTATTTGACAATTTTACAATAGTTTGCCTTTAAAGGAATTTCCCATCATAGACTTATCTATTGGACGCCATTAAAGAGTTTGCATAGAAATTAAAAAAAATGCTTGTGTCTACTCGATGTGTGTAGTTTGGCAGCTGAGTTCCAAACCAGACAGAACTTTTAGATAGCCATGTTTTTCTATTCTCTTACATCCCTTCAATTTGACCCTTATCTAACATTTAAAGCAGATTGACAAACCCTTGTTCCGTCAGGGAGGATAGACACTGACACCCACATCCAAGCAGAGGTTAGTATGTGTGTCTGCAGCTCTCCCCATCTCCACTAGGATAGCGGCCATCGCTGGTCAAGACCGTCCAAAATAGACCTTCCAAAAATGGACCTTCCAGAAATGGACCTTCAGTGACATGTTGATTGACCATGGCCCTGTGGTTTTGTAGGTAGGACATGGTCATGAATTAATAATTTTTAACTAATTCATTTCACATTTTCTCAGACATGCATTTTTTTTAATGATATGTCAATATAAGGGATAGAAGCCCTTGGCTCCATAATTTCTTGTAACTTTAGTTGAAAGAGCAAGAACCTGCATCTTCTGGTATTGAGCAACAATGTCATAGCTCTGGATGACTCGTTAGTAGAACTCCGACACTAGATGTCTATTGCATTTTTATCTGCAGACTCATTACTGTGTACATACTACATGTAAGATATATGATGGAAAGCATTAGTAACAGTGCTTTGTGGTCCCCAGCACTTTGTACAGTACGTGAAGACGCCACATTGTGTCTGAGTCATATACTTCACTCACTTTCTGGATTATACCTAAAGTCTATAGCTGATGTAATAGAGCAGACTTGCTCACAGTGTCCATGTTATGACCACGTGCCCACTAGCACATATATATCACTGTCTGGGGAGCCCCAGGTAACTTTCCGACAGACAAAGACCACTTTACTGAAATAGTAAAGCCTCAGCTGTACCTGTCTTTCTCTACAAAGTGCTGTATTCAGTTAAAACTGATCTGTCACCAGATTCCAAAGAGTAAATAGAAACTCTATACACTGACGAGCAAAAGGGTAACAATTAGTATTGAGCGAACGTGCTCAGATAAAGGTGTTATCTGAGCATGCTCGAGTTCTAATACAGGAAAGATATATATCTTGGTACCGTGTTAGCCAAATAGTTCTAATAGAATTTCTTCGGTGTGCTATAATAATAGGTGTGATTTGTCCTTTTTAATTCTCTACCCTGAGTCAATACTCAAGAAGTTTTAAAGTAGAGGACTCCGTTAGTCCTTTTTCCAGGCCTATAAGTGTTGATTATTTGGCATCTCTGCTTGAATATATTTAGGAGGTGAATGGCATCATGTTCTGCTTAGTAAAACTTTGTAGCCATTTCACATTGTCAGGTAGCGTCTAAGTGATGTAGATAAAAACCCTATTGATCATGATAGAGTGTGGCTATTGAATTTTGTTAACTGATTAAGACGCCTCAGAGAAGATCTCATTTACATGTATAAATATATGTGTGGTCAGTGCAGAGGACTGGCGCATGACTTATTCCTTCCAAAGACCATACTGAGGACCAGGGGGCACAGGTGGAAGAAAGGCGATTCCAGCAGCTAAACAGGAAAGGGTTCTTTACAGTTAGAGCATTCAGACTGTGGAATGCCCAACCACAGGAGGTAGTTATGGCAGACACTGTAACAGCTTTTAAAAATGGGCTGGACGATTTCCTTGATACATACAACATTGTGGGTTATAGTTATGGTAATTTAATGACAAAATGTACAGTTAGTGCAGGAAGGTTGAACTTGATGGGCCTAGGTCTTTTTCAACATATGTAACCATGTTAGTTTAGGAACTAGGGGGCAGTTACTTTTTTCTACATGAGCCCAGGTAGGGCTGAATAGCATGTTTCCTTCAATAAATGTTGTGGTTATGTGTATTATCTTGTTTACAAAAGTAGTTTATTGTTTGAAACTTTCTAGTGCGACAAATATGCAAAAATAGGAAGAATTAGGAAAATGACAAGCGCTTTCTCCCAGCATTGAAGCAAAATATCAGGACAAAAGTGCAAATTGATGTATCCATGTTGATGTATTCAAAATTTCTAACTAATCAGTCCCCCTTGTTCCTTAGCTTGAAGGATTGTTAGATTTTTCAGATAAATGCGGAACTCTCTCTATTGTAGCCAATGTTTTGGTGGCGGGGCCTGGTGAATGAATAGCACTACTCAGGCTGGGGGTTTACAGACCTCATAATGAGAACCAATCCTTCATCCCCTACTGCGTCAATCATGGGACAAGACTCCCGGGAATCCTTCCCATTTTACTGGCTGACGTAGGCTGGCGTATCGTGAGACCTCCCCTGCCCTAATGTCGGTGAGTAGGTAGCTGTGTGTGATTACAATGTACTTATGGCATGCTGCCTGTGAGCCTCGTCTCTTACATCCCAGGGCACAGAGGACAAGCTCCACATAAATCTAATAATGGCCAACGAGGATCCGCTCTAGTATTGTATGGCGTAAGGACAAAGCTTCGTTCTATACTGAAATGAAGCTCATGTATGTCTTTTCTAGCTTAAGTGCTTGATTTAGCTTTCCCTTAGCTGTAATACTCTGTAATTAGCGTGATATATATTCTCACTAATGGGGATTCTACAAAAGTGACTCCAATATTTTATTCTTGGACATATTTTTCCAAGGATTCATTAGCTAAAATGTGAGAGAGCGCCTGGTCATGTAGATACCAGGCTTTAATGAGAATTTATTTACCACTGTGCCATACATATAATCTCAGTGTAATGTACAGACATCCTCGTGCGTCTCTCCTATATCTGCCTGCTCATTACCATCTGCTTATTTCCGCCACTTGTAATAAAGCAGCCCCCATTATAGCATTGATCTGTGCACTTGCTTTTTTTTCTTCCTTGCTTGCCTGTAGGTTTTGTGCACATCTGAAACATATTTGGTCAGCGCACATTTCCCCCCCATAACCTTCTCCTGTAAATTTCTAAGAAGCTCTTTATACTCAGGAAGAGGTTGGAGCTATGATTCATGACACCGCTTACAGGCATAACTGATCCAACGCATTGCATGGATCCCCCTTGTTGCTAACTATTGAAGGGGGCTGTAGCTTTTCCATCTTGATTTTTCAGAAGTGCCAAAACCATTTTATACAGAATTAGTATAAGTGTTTTCCAGTCAGAAAGATTTCAAATTATGGATTTTTTTGTTTATGAAAAAATGGCTCCCATTTAAAGAGGAGCAAGTAAATTCACAGGACCTTGGTCCGGTGGCCATGTCAGTGTTCCGTAGCCGCGACCCCAAAGCCCTTCTACCTGCTTCCCACTTGCAGGAATCACCGGTGCCTCTTCTGATCTGTAGGCCGGTTGCAACGTCATAAGTGCAGCTTGCTGGACACTTAACGTCGCGCTTTACCTACTAAACAGAAGAGGCGCTGGGGATGATCAGCTACGAGGAGTTTTGAAGGGATCCCATCTGGGGGTCACAAAACACTGATGGGTCCTACAAATCGATTTGCTTTTCTCTGTTTCCATTGCTTCAAATATTGTTATGATGTTTTTGTAGACGTGTACTTTCATATGCTCCCTTCCCATAGATATTGCATTTTACAGTAAGAAATCAAAGGAAACACTTAAAAGGGGTTGTCCACTATTAGAACAACCCTTCTTAAATTTAATGTTCGGCCCAGATAAAATAAACCTATAATAATAATAAACTTTATTTTTATATAGCGCTAACATATTCCGCAGCGCTTTACAGTTTTGCACACATTATCATCACTGTCCCAGATGGGGCTCACAATCTAAATTCCCTATCAGTATGTCTTTGGAATGTGGGAGGAAACCAGAGAACCCGGAGGAAACCCACGCAAACACAGGGAGAACATACAAGATCCTTGCAGATGTTGTCCTTGGTGAGATTTGAACCCAGGACCCGAGCACTGTAAGGCTGCAGTGCTAACCACTGAACCACCATGCTGCCCTAACCTATAACTCACTTCCCGTGCCTGCGCTGTTCCAGCAGTGTCAGCACTCGCGGTCCCTGAGATGTGATGCGTTGGAATGACACATGATGCCCTGCACTCAATCAGCGCTGGCATCACTGTCTCCGCCTCCTGTCGAAATGAACATGAAGAGGAAGTTCGGGATCACCTGCAGCCCAGATTTCCACTTCACATTCAGTTTGTCTGAAGGCAGAGATGGTGATGCCAGCGCTGATTGGGTGTCGGGCATCAAGTGTCATTCCAACGCATCACATCTCAGGGACCGCGAGTGCTGACACCGCTGGAATGGTGCCGACATGGGATGCTTTATTATTTTATCGGGGCTAAACATTTAGTTTAAGAAGGTGTCATCCTAGTAGTGAAAAACCTCTTTAACTCTTTTAGTGCTGTGCAAATGCCAATTTTTTTTTTAAAGTGTAACCCAATCGAGCACTCAAACCAGGGGTAGAAGCCTCATCTTATACAAAAACGTGAGAATAGATGTAAAGTCTAAATAGAAAGTCTGTGGGCCAGTATACCGCACTGGTCTTGCTCAAGGAGAAGCTGGGTCGTTCTAACACTTGGTTTGAGCCATTGTTGGGACCTCTATCAATCAGCAGTGCCAAACAATTACTGCAACTTATAAAAAATTTGTTCCACGTTTAGTTACAATTAAATAATGGTTGTTTAAGGAAAGTTTCTAATTACTGTTATATCAAAGTCTACCTTAAAAAATATTATCTGTACTATAGCTACTGGCTAATGGATTAATGAGAACCAACAAGAGGGTCACAAGCAGTCACTATATACCGTAACTGAGTAAAGTCACTAGAGATATGCTTCAACAATATCAAATATAAACCAACCAAGAAGGGAAGAAAAAAATAGTACTAAATACATTTTATTAGAAACATGTTGTAATAAAATACATATGACAAGGTCTCTTGAAATTGAAATAACTGACAAACACCAATTAAAATATATTATGTATTCATCACCTAATAATATAATAAGACTAGGTTCACATTGCGTTATGTGAACCGGTTAAACGGACTACGTTACACCGCGGCATAACGCGGTGTAACGTAGTCCGTTAACGCCGCCATTGCTTGTAATGGTGAACACATCGCTAGTGACGGACCTCGAACGCTGCTTGCAGTGTTCGCGGTCCGTTCCTCGCTAACGCAGATCGGGCATCTGCACTAGCGGGATTGGCAAACGCGATCCTTTTTGGGACATTGCGTTAGCGCAGTCCGTAGCGCTATGCGCTAAACGGACTGCCCTAACGCAATGTGAACCTAGCCTTATAGTAATCCTTATTTTTAAATAGCGCTAACATATTCCGCAGCGCTTTACAGTTTGCACAAATTATCATTGCTGTGCCCGATGGGGCTCACAATCTAAATTCTCGATCAGTATGTCTTTGGAATGTGGGAGGAAACCAGAGAACTCGGAGGAAACCCACGCAAACATGGGGAGAACAAACAGATGTTGCCCTTGGTGGGATTTGAACCACTGAGCCACCGTGTAGCCCCCAACAGCACAGGGATGCACACCAAGCAAACAGTCCAAAATGCAAGATCATTTGGTACTACTTACAATGACTATTTCTATTGAGATGGATCATTTTTCTTTCCTCAATGCGGAATATACAGTAGGGAAAAAAAGTATTTAGTCAGCCACCAATTGTGCAAGTTCTCCCAGTTAAAAAGATGAGAGAGGCCTGTAATTGACATCATAGGTAGACCACAACTATGAGAGTCAAAATTGAGAAAACAAATCAGAAAATCATCTTGTCTGATTTGGCAATATTTATTTTTCAAATTATGGTGGAAAATAAGTTTTTGGTCACCTAAAAACATGCAAGATTTCTGGCTCTCACAGACCTGTAGCTTCTTCTTTAAGAGGCTCCTCTGTCCCCCACTCAATACCTGTAATAATGGCACCTGTTTGAACTTGTTATCAGTATAAAAGACACCTATCCACAACCTCAAACAGTCACACTCCAAACTCCACTATGGTGAAGACCAAAGAGATGTCGAAGGACACCAGAAACAAAATCGTAGCCCTGCCCAAGGCTGGGAAGACTGAATCTGCAATAGGCAAGCTGCTTCAAAAGACTTTCAGAAAGACAGACTCCATGTGACACCTGCAGAAATATGAACTACATGGAAGAGTCACCAGAAGAAAACCTCTTCTGCATCCTCACCATACAATTCAGCTTCAGATGTATGCAAAAGAACATCTAAACAAGCCTGATGCATTTTGGAAATAAGTCTTGTGAATGAGGTTAAAATAGAGCTGTTTGGCATCAATGATCAAAAGTATGTGTGGGAAAAAAAATGGCGCAGAATTTCAGGTAAAGAATATCTCGCCAACCAATAAGCGTGTAGGTGGATCAGTTATAATTTGGGGTTGTGTTGCAGCCAATTAATTAATTGGATTCAATTAAATTTCATCAAGTTCTTGATGCAAACATAACACCATCTGTAAAAAAAAAGCTGAAGTTGAAAAGAGGATGGCTTCTACAAATAGATAATGATCCTAAACACATGTCAAAATCCACAATAGACTACCACAAAAGATAAAGCTGATGGTTTTACAATGGCCTTTACAGTCCCCTCATCTGAACCTCACTGAAAATCTGTGGCTAGACCTCAAAATAACAGTGCATGCAAGACGACCCAGGAATCTCGCAGAACTGGAAGAATTTTCCAAGGAAGAATGGATGAAAATCCCTCAAACAGACCTTGAAATACTGCATTAAAAAGCATTTACATGATGTGATACTTGTAAAAGGGGTGCTCCTAGGTAGTAACCATGCAGGGTGCCCCCCAACTTTTCCATCATCCCATTTTCCTTTTTTATTTTTTAAATGTAAAAAATGCCTAAAAACAAAACAAAGGAAATGTGTCATCTTTAACTTTAGCTCTTTCAGAGATTTATCTGTTCACAATGACAGTAATTTTGACCAGGGTGCCCAAACATTTACATGCCACTGTATATCAATCTGTTAATCTTTTCCTGCTCTATACCACCTGGAGACTGAACTGCAATTTCAATGGGACAACTTCACTTCAAATGAAATTCATTGGGGCAAAATGCTGCTCTTGATCAGGGATTCCCTGCTGTTTTCTCTCTCCTCTCAATATGTGAGGACTATATAGAGCATTTTCACAAATATACTGTACACCTCTCCCTGTAAATATTAATAAGATTGGTTCTGTAAATGATTTCCAGACTATAAGACGCACTTTTCCCCCCCAAAAAGGGGGGGAAAATGGGGGGTGCGTCTTATAGTTGGAATACAGGCTTACCGGCAGTGGTGTGGCGGCGGCAGAGGTGCGTGGATGAGGAGGCGGTATGGTGTGAGCGGGGTCCCTTCCGCAGGTGAGGTGATGCAGCAGCCCGGTAAGCAGCAGAGCCGGGTGAATCATGGCGTTATTGGTGGTGGCGGCCATCTTCCTGAGGCCACACGTGCGCAGATGGAGTGCTCTGCTTCCCGGGGCTTCAAGAAAATGGCCGCACGTGCGCAGATGGAGATCGCGGTGGCCATTTTCCTGAAGCTGAGTTCGCAGATTTAGATCTCGGCTACAGGAAAATGGCCGCCGCGATTTCCATTTGTGCACGCGCTGCCATTTTCCTGAAGCCCCGGGAAGCAGAGCACTCCATCTGCGCAAGCGCGGCCTCAGGAAGATGGCCGCCACCACCGATAAACCGCTAATTAACCCGGCTCTGCTGCTCACATTGGAATGGATACCGGGCCACTGCGTCACCTCACCTGTGGAAGAGACCCTGCTCACGCCATACCGCTCATTATCCCCGCACCTCTGCCATCGCCACACCACTGCTGCAACCCCCCCATGGACACCAGGCTGTGGCATCGCCCACCTAAGCAGGAAGGGACCCTGCTCAGGTGCACGCCGTACCGCATCACCCCACCTCTGTCGACACCATGCCTCCTGTGACCCTGCTATGCCACTGCCAGCCCTCAGGTAAGATACTGTAAATTCAGACAATAAGACGGACCTCCATCTTATAAAAAATCTTTTTTTCTGCAATTTTCACCCCAAATTTTGGGGTGCGTCTTATGGTCCGGTGCGTCTTATAGTCCGAAAAATACGGTGCATAGGGTTCACTCATCTGTCAGAAGATTGATCTATCTCTTACCTGGGTGGACTCGTGCCATCTTGGTATTCTCATATGAATGGCCAATTTCCAACTTCCACCACCGAAGTCAGCTGTTTCCGTGTCCTGGCTCAATTTATGTTTTTTAGGAATTTTTCATGTTTGGAGTAAAGATAGGCTTTAATATTGTGCTGCGTGGACTTAACCTGAAGGATAAATGATATCAATAGACACTCTTCCTCTGTAATTGATATTTAATGTGTGTTTGTGTCTTGATATTCTAGAATACAAATTTCCAGCAGAAAAGGCTGGTCGATCTGTATTTTAGCTTTTCCATGAAGCCAGTGTGTATTATTTACAGACTATGTATACATTCCTCAGGGCACATCGGTATATACACAGATTTATTGTTGTTCATAAAATCCATAACCTTTGAAGTAGTTTTCCTCTCCAGACCGCAAACTTACTGTATCTAAATCAAGGCTAGATTGCTTGTCTCTGTTTAGCAGCTGTGGTTAGAAGGGACATAATACCGGTCAGACGGATATTGTTCTTACAGTGAATAAAGATTATGTCTCGTGTGAAAATCTTTGCAGGTACTGGAAATTTATTTATGGGTGGTTGCCCATATTTATCAGCCACTTTCAGGAGCATAACTCAAGCATGGAAGAGACATATCATCCTCCCCCGGTCAGAGATACATGAATATATACACCAAACGATTCACAAATGTTGCTTAAATGATTTATCCCCAAAGGTATTAGTTGTAAACTGCCGTATTTAATCATCTTCTTGCTTCTGCCTACTATTTATCCCACATGTCATTAGGTTTTGTAGGAAACTGCATTATGGTCGTAACAATGTTAAGGGGGTTTCTGATACCAATTAATCCGTTTACAAATACCTTCTTTTAAATCCTAACCACTGTTGTAATTAGCTTTATTATTACATTCTCTACACTTCTCCATATCCTGCTTTTCCCTAAATGTGTTTATTTTTACTTTATTTCCTGTGATGTTTCGTTTGATATGAGTTTCAACTGGGACGTCAAAGGAGGCTGGGGTTCACTCACCTCTCTGCAGCGTCTTTCTCCCCCTCCATCAACGTCATCAGGGGGCAGCTGTGCTGTTACTTACCACATCTACTATCACTTCCGTCCGCTGATGACAACCTGGTTCAGTAGAAGTGATCGAGAAGTGACCACATTTTGAGGCGCCGCCGCCGTCGAACTCTGCTTCTGTAGTCTCATTCCCTGAAATGAATTGTTACCAGGGTGCTGTGATAGAAGCAGTGTGAGTGACACCAGCACTCTTTGGGGGCGGTGATAGAAGCTGTGCCTCGCCCTTATGAGAACACCAAGCAGGGAGCCTGTTGTAATATAATCCCAGTCTTGGTTTTACTTGATTTGACTCAAATCACAGTAATTAAGATACATTCTAACAATTATATAAGAATTAGTCAAAAAAATGTGAAAATAGAAAAACATTCATTTCTGATATTTTGAAATATTGTGCCACCTTTACACCACACGTTGTTTTTAGCTTTAAAGTAGATGCTGTGCAACATAGATAAAATTAAAGTAATATTCCCATGTATGTCTCTTAACTACGTGGAAGTAAAGATGAGCAGTTATTTCCATCACTATTATGCTTGGTTGTTAGCATATTGGAGCAGCAGTGACGTGACCTTCCATTGCCTCTTACAAGGCCACATACAGTGGGGCAAAAAAGTATTTAGTCAGTCAGCAATAGTGCAAGTTCCACCACTTAAAAAGATGAGAGGCGTCTGTAATTTACATCATAGGTAGACCTCAACTATGGGAGACAAACTGAGAAAAAAAAATCCAGAAAATCACATTGTCTGTTTTTTTAACATTTTATTTGCATATTATGGTGGAAAATAAGTATTTGGTCAGAAACAAAATTTCATCTCAATACTTTGTAATATATCCTTTGTTGGCAATGACAGAGGTCAAACGTTTTCTGTAAGTCTTCACAAGGTTGCCAGACACTGTTGTTGCTATGTTGGCCCATTCCTCCATGCAGATCTCCTCTAGAGCAGTGATGTTTTTGGCTTTTCGCTTGGCAACACGGACTTTCAACTCCCTCCAAAGGTTTTCTATAGGGTTGAGATCTGGAGACTGGCTAGGCCACTCCAGGACCTTGAAATGCTTCTTACGAAACCACTCCTTCGTTGCCCTGGCGGTGTGCTTTGGATCATTGTCATGTTGAAAGACCCAGCCATGTTTCATCTTCAATGCCCTTGCTGATGGAAGGAGGTTTGCACTCAAAATCTCACGATACATGGCCCCATTCATTCTTTCATGTACACGGATCAGTCATCCTGGCCCCTTTGCAGAGAAACAGCCCCAAAGCATGATGTTTCCACCACCATGCTTTACAGTAGGTATGGTGTTTGATGGATGCAACTCAGTATTCTTTTTCCTCCAAACACGACAAGTTGTGTTTCTACCAAACAGTTCCAGTTTGGTTTCATCAGACCATAGGACATTCTCCCAAAACTCCTCTGGATCATCCAAATGCTCTCTAGCAAACTTCAGACGGGCCCGGACATGTACTGGCTTAAGCAGTGGGACACGTCTGGCACTGCAGGATCTGAGTCCATGGTGGCGTAGTGTGTTACTTATGGTAGGCCTTGTTACATTGGTCCCAGCTCTCTGCAGTTCATTCACTAGGTCCCCCGCGTGGTTCTGGGATTTTTGCTCACCGTTCTTGTGATCATTCTGACCCCACGGGGTGGGATTTTGCGTGGAGCCCCAGATCGAGGGAGATTATCAGTGGTCTTGTATGTCTTCCATTTTCTAATTATTGCTCCCACTGTTGATTTCTTCACTCCAAGCTGGTTGGCTATTGCAGATTCAATCTTCCCAGCCTGGTGCAGGGCTACAATTTTGTTTCTGGTGTCCTTTGACAGCTCTTTGGTCTTCACCATAGTGGAGTTTGGAGTCAGACTGTTTGAGGGTGTGCACAGGTGTCCTTTTATACTGATAACAAGTTTAAACAGGTGCCATTACTACAGGTAATGAGTGGAGGAAAGAGGAGACTCTTAAAGAAGAAGTTACAGGTCTGTGAGAGCCAGAAATCTTGATTGTTTGTTTCTGACCAAATACTTATTTTCCACCATAATATGCAAATAAAATGATAAAAAAACAGACAATGTGATTTTCTGGATTTTTTTTTCTCAGTTTGTCTCCCATAGTTGAGGTCTACCTATGATGTAAATTACAGACGCCTCTCATCTTTTTAAGTGGTGGAACTTGCACTATTGCTGACTGACTAAATACTTTTTTGCCCCACTGTACATATCGAGCTGTCATGAAATTTGTTGCTGTGACAGTATTTTCTATTTTCACAATATAAAGTCATGGCCAAGTTCAATTTCTTTTATGGGGACAGCTTGTCACTGGAATTGCTGACTTTTCATTATAGTGGCAGGCAGCATTACTATAGACTCGGGTCATTTCCATGTAAACTACTTCATAGAAAATAATGAGCTAAAAATGTGCTGTGTGGCATATCCCTGGTACTGGTGTTGTTTCTAGAGGCCTGCTAGATAAAGTAGCCATCGTCCCATGAATATGATTCCTCCACTGTAGCGCAGCGTTACTTTCCTTACTATGGAATCTGCAAAGCGCAGGCTGTGCTGTGAGAGCGGCCATTTGTTTGTGGAGTTATGGGTGTAGATACAAATGTAACAGTTTTGTTTTCACAAGTGTTTGGCTTCCTTCATGGTCGATTTGTAATTCTTGTGAAACATTTGTATGTAGCTGTGGTAAAGGACAAATAATACTGATTAACAGTGCACCAACATGACGTGTAAAATGTTTTAATCTTGTTAAAAATTTCAATAAAAGTTAACCTGACATTCTCTTCCACCCTGGATATAACTAAAATTTAATTACCCTATTAACACATTTATGCCTGACTCCAAATCACTTCTCTTTAGATGAACCGATAGATAACGATTCTTCTTATCCCCTTAGCCTCCGAGCTTGTTTTCACCTTCCTGACCAGACCAAATTTTACAATTCTGAAAGGTGTCTTTATGTGGTAATAACTCTGGAATACTTCAGCGAATCCCTGATTTTGAGATTGTTTTTTCGTGACACATTATACTTTATTAGTGGTAGAGATGGGCGAACCCAAACAGTGAAGTTTGGCGTCCCTGTCGAACACGGACTTCACCAGGAATTTTGTGTTATTGTTCAGGTTTTGCTCCCCCCAAACACTGGGTGTTTCTACATGACAGCACGGCAAACACTGAGAGCCACGGTTCCCATACTGTCAGATGACAGTGTGAGCATGCAGCTGAGATTGGAGGTAAAAAGTTCACTGGCATCGGCTGGGGTATATATCAACTTGTGCTCTAAATAAATAAATTAATTAAAAAAAAGGCACAAGTTCCCCTGTATTTTCAATAACAAGCCAGGCAAAACTGACAGCTGGGGGCTGCAAGTGGGAACTTGCTTTTTTAGTGGATTGAGTTGAAACTTTTATGGGGAACATTTTGCATATCATTTTGAATCACATGTATCCTGTGCCCTACACTGAGCACGTACTTCAGGATTTCCATCCAAATCTCTAAGTGACGTGATTCAGATGAAACCCCCTATAATAAGGCAGCATAGTTACTGTGGACTTCATCTGGCCTTTGTTCGAAGGCATACTTCTTTTTAGAGGTGCACAAAATTGTGGCCAACTGCACTTTTATGCACGCTTAAAAAGATGGACTGTCACAGGTTTACCGTAACAGAAGCCAGAAGACCACAGCGTCTGGTTTCTTTTACCTCTGCACTGATTAGAAGCACTTTACCTTTATATTAAACGGTGTACATTTCTTTTAGCAGTGCAGGGGTTAATCTGCTCAGTTGAAAGCTCCTGGAAGCTTTTCTGCATCAGCTGTGCTCTGTTAGCCACTCCCATCTCCTATATAAACTGGGCCCTGTCTAGTACTCATTGTCAGAGTTAGCTTATGCTGCATGGCTGGAGGTTGTTGGTAGTTGTTATTGAAGAAGATGTTTGGTGGATTTATCTGTGAGTGTTGCTAGGTTTTGAGTGTATGATAATTCCTTTTCTTCTCCTACTTTGGTTTAACACCATCACCCTCTCTCCGGTGTTTACCTCTGCTGTTTATGTGCGTGTATATATACACTACCGTTCAAAAGTTTAGGGTCACTTAGAAATTTCCTTATTTTTGAAAGAAAAACACAGTTTTTTCCAATGAAGCTAACATTAAATGATTCAGAAATACACTCTATACATTGTTAATGTGGTAAATGACTATTCTAGCTGCAAACGTCTGGTTTGTAATGCAACATCTTCATAGGTGTATAGAGGCCCATTTCCAACAACCGTCGCTCCAGTGTTCTTATGGTACTTTGTGTTTGGTAACTGTGTAAGAAGGCTAATGGATGGTTAGAATACCCTTGAAAACGCTTGTGCAAGTATGTTAGCACAGCTGAAAACAGTTTGGCTGATTAGATAACCTATAAACCTGACCTTCCTTTGAGCTAGTTGAGAATTTGAAGCATTGCATTTGTTGGATCCATTAAACTTTCAAAATCGCCAGAAAAAAAGAACTTTCATGTGAAACTCGACAGTCTATTCTTGTTCTTAGAAATGAAGGCTATTCCATGTGAGAAATTGCCAAGAAACTGAAGATTTCCTACAACGGTGTGTACTGCTCCCTTCAGAGGAGAGCACAAACATGCTCTAACCAGAGCAGAAAGAGAAGTAAGAGGCCCCGCTGCACAACTGAGCAACAAGACAAGTATATTAGAGTCTGTAGTTTGAGAAATCAACGCCTCACAGGTCTTCAACTGGCAGCTTCATCAAATAGTACAAGCAAAACGCCAGTGTCAACGTCTACAGTGAAGAGGCGACTCTGGGATGCTGGCCTTCAGGGCAGAGTGGCAAAGAAAAAAGCCATATCTGAGACTGGCTAATAAAAGGAAAAGATTAATATGGGCAAAAGAACCCAGACATTGGACAGATTGGAAAAAAGTGTTATGGACTGACGAATCCAAGTTTGAGGTGTTTGGATCACACAGAAGAACATTTGTGAGACGCAGAACAACTGAAAAGATGCTGGAAGAGTGCCTAACACCATCTGTCAAGCATGGTGGCGGTAATGTGATGGTCTGGGGTTGCTTTGGTGCTGGTAAAGTGGGAGATTTGTACAAGGTAAAAGGGATATTGAATTAGGAAGGCTATCGCTCCATTTTGCAATGCCATGCCATACCCTGTGGTCAGCGCTTGATTGGAGCCAATTTCGTCCTACAACAGGACAATGACTCAAAGCACACCTCCAAATTATGCGAGAACTATTTAGGGAAGAAGCAGGCAGCTGGTATTCTATCTGTAATGGAGTGGCCAGTGCAGTCACCAGATCTTAGCCCCATTGAGCTTTTGTGGGAGCAGCTTGATGATATGGTACGCAAAAGGTGCCCATCAAGCCAAACCAATTTGTGGGAGGGGCTTCTGGAAGCATGGGGTGAAATTTCTCCAGATTACCTCAGCAAATTAACTTCTAGAATGCCAAAGGTCTGCAATGCTGTAATTGTTGCAAAGGGGGCATTCTTTGACGAATGCAAAGTGTGAAGGAGAAAATTATTATTTCAAATAAAAATCTTGTTTTCGAACCTTGTCAATGTCTGGACTAGATTTTAAATTTATTTGGCAACTCATTTGATTAATAAAAGTATGGGTTTTCATGGAATACACAAAATTGTCTGGGTGACCCTAAACTTTTGAACGATAGTGTATATGATTCTAATTTTCCCTGTTCGCATTACCTTGTTAGTCTGGTTGGTGTGTTACTGTACACTACTAATCGCCTCTTCTCTGGTTGGGTGAAGGTTACAGACTAAGGGCAGATTCAGGAGCTAAGGCAAGTTACGTGGCCCCTTGTCTTCACCATCAAAAGTGCTGTAATCCGGTGAACAGGGCGAGCTAGGGCACCCCTAGCGTTAGGGACAGGGAAGGAGCGCCTGGTCCTGGGACACCCGAGGAGTTGTGACACGGACACTGCCGGAATATAAACCAGACAGTGTCCACATTGTCTCCATCTGCCTCATTATATGGAATCTACTGCCGGGGGTTCCGTCTCAGCATATAGCGCAGGACAAATGTGAGCCAAGCCTTACTGTGATCTTATCAGAATGAATTGGTTTTATTTTTTACGCCGTTTCTCGGGCAGTATAAGTGATTAGATGACTTTATTCTTCGGATCGGTATGATTGGAATGGTAGCAGATTTATATTTTTTTTTTTATGTTCGACTAATGTCAAACACTATAAAAGGCTATTTTGTAAAAATAAAGTTTTTGCATATTTTGAGTTATTCAATTTTTGTAAATTTCTGCAGACAGAGTCATGTGAGGGCTTGTTTTTTGCAGGACAAGTTGACATTTTTATTTGTACCATTTTTGGTCATAACCACATTTATATTTTTTTAATGTTTTGACATTTATATTTTCAGCGATACCATTTTTATTTACATTTGACTTTTTGATTGCCTTTTTTCCACTTTTGGTTCATTGATATGATTAAATAGCATAGTTTATTGTCACAGGATTTTTGATTTTTTTCACGGTGTTCACTGAGGGGAATAATTGTTTTATACATTAGGTCAGGTTGTTCCAGATGCGCCGATACCAAATATGTGTACTATGTTTGTTTATTTTTGTTTTTACATAAATAATGTATTTATTGGATTGATATTTTTCTTTTATTGTTCTTTATTATGTGTGTGTATATATATATATATATATATATATATATATATATATATATATATATATATATATATATATATATATAATTTTCAAAAACTTTTTTTTTCTTTGTGCCAGGGTGGGACATCAGCTTTCTCTACTCTGCTGATTTATTACAAAACCATTGCAGGGCATTAGATCAGGGACGAGGCTTGTCAGCTCTTGCTTTGAGCAGGAACTTACATGCCCCTGTACTTGGGTGACCCTGCGGTCGTCTTTTAGCTCGGGGGTCACCTTGGAGACCATTGGCACAATGCAATCACAATCACAGCCTCCCAAGGAAACCCACACGAAACGCGCGTTGGAGCCGCCAAGTCTGGCATCGCACATGGGTAAGAGTGACTTATCTGGGCATATACAGTTAGGTCCATATATACAGGGTGGAGCGCGGTAATTTGCTTTTTTGCACTGCATGCTGTGGCGGCACTGTCGGTCGAAGAGAGGGGAGAGTGGGTGTGGCTTACAGTGGCTGATGGGAGATTTGTATTCCTCTGCCTTTCAGTTGCCATCATGCAGTGGACACGTGAGGAGAGGTCATTTTGTGTTGAAGCGTATTTTTCAAATGCCCACTCGATCATTGCAGTGTAGCGTGCTTTTCGTTTACAATTCGCTGTTCCTCCACGCGGACGTGTTCCTGGACGGCAATCAATTGTAAATTGGGTGAATGCATTCAGAACAGCAGGGAATGTGTCATGTGTACGAAGGGGACCTGAGAGAAGGATTACAACACCACAAAACATCGAGAGAGTTAGAGCAGCAGTACTGCAATCTCCGAAACGCTCTGCTCGGAAGCAATCATTTGCTCTTGGCATTTCAAGACGTTCTCTCCACCGGATTCTTCATGATGAACTGAATTTTCACCTGTATAAAATGTGCGTGGTCCAACATTTGTCAGCATGGGACTATTTGACACGGCGGACCTCTTGTGAAGACATGTTAGCAACGATACCCCGTGACGCAATTGTGTTTTTTTCTGATGAGGCACATTTTCACCTCAGTGGGTGTGTAAACAAACAAAATATGCGTTACTGGAGTGAAACAAACCCCAGAGAAGTTCACGAGAGACCTTTGCATTCGGACCGCGTCACTGTGTGGTGCGCCATATCACGAGTAGGCATCATTGGTCCTTACTTTTTTCAGGATAATGGTCGTGCCATAACTGTGAACTCCGAACGGTACTTGTCTATGATACAGGATTATTTTCAGCCGGCTCTTGAGGCAATGGAACTAGAGGATACATGGTTCCAACAGGATGGTGCCACTGCACACACAGCGAGGGTTACCATGAATTGTTTGAGGCAAATGTTTCCTGGACGGCTTATCTCTTTGAGGGGAGATGTGAACTGGCCAGCACGCTCACCAGATTTAGCCCCATGCGATTTTTTTCCTTTGGGGTTACCTGAAGTCTAAGGTGTATATCAACCGTCCCAACACCTTGGAAGACCTAAGGAACAATATTGAAGCTGAAATTGGCAGAATACCAGTGGACATGCTTGTTAGAGTTCATGAAAACTTCAGAAAACGTATGCAGCAGTGTGTGGATAGCGAAGGTCGACATTTGCCAGATACACTATTTAAAACCATGTAATTTAAAAATTCCATTACTGTTCAGTATAATTAAAATATAAAATAAATTTTTCTAATGATCATAATTTTTTTATTTCATTCCCAAATCAGCAAATTACCGCGCTCCACCCTGTATTTGGACAGAGACAACATTTTTCTAATTTTGGCAATAGACATTACCACAATGAATTTTAAACAAAACAATTCAGATGCAGTTGAAGTTCAGACTTTCAGCTTTCATTAGAGGGTATCCACATTAAAATTGGATGAAAGGTTTAGGAGTTTCAGCTCCATAACATGTGCCACCCTGTTTTTAAAGGGACCAAAAGTAATTGGACAGATTCAATAATTTTAAATAAAATGTTCATTTCTAGTACTTGGCTGAAAACCCTTTGTTGGCAATGACTGCCTGAAGTCTTGGACTCATGGACATCACCAGACGCTGTGTTTCCTCCTTTTTGATGCTCGGCCAGGCCTTCACTGTGGTGGTTTTCAGTTGCTGTTTGTTTGTGGGCCTTTCTGTCTGAAGTTTAGTATTTAACAAGTGAAATGCTGCTCAATGTGGTTGAGATCAGGTGACTGACTTGGCCATTCAAGAATATTCCACTTCTTTGCTTTAATAAACTCCTGGGTTGCTTTGGCTTTATGTTTTGGGTCATTGTCCATCTGTAGTATGAAACAACGACCAATCAGTTTGCTCCATTTGGCTGGATCTGAGCGCACAGTATGTCTCTGAATACCTCAGAATTCATTCGGCTGCTTCTGCCCTGTGTCACATCATCAATAAACACTAGTGACCCAGTGCCACTGGCAGCCATGCATGCCCAAGCCATCACACTGCCTCCGCCGGGTTTTACAGATGATGTGGTATGCTTTGGATCATGAGCTGTACCACGCCTTCACCATACTTTTCTCTTTCCATCATTCTGGTAGAGGTTGATCTTGGTTTCATCTGTCCAAAGAATGTTCTTCCAGAACTGTGCTGGCTTTTTTAGATGTTTTTTAGCAAAGTCCAGTCTAGCCTTTTTATTCTTGATGCTTATGAGTATCTTGCACCGTGCAGTGAACCCTCTGTATTTACTTTCATGCAGTCTTCTCTTTATGGTAGATTTGGATATTGATACGCCGACCTCCTAGAGAGTGTTGGTCACTTGGTTGGCTGTTGTGAAGGGGTTTTTCTTCACCAGGGAGATTATTCTGCGATCATCCACCACTGTTGTCTTCCGTGGACGCCCAGGTCTTTTTGCATTGATGAGTTCACCAGTGCTTTCTTTCTTTCTCAGGATGCACCAAACTGTAGATTGTGCCACTCCTAATATTGTACCAATTTCTCGAATGGGTTTTTTCTGTTTTCGCAGCTTAGGGATGGCTTGTTTCACCTGCATGGAGTGCTCCTTTGACCGCATGTTTACTTCACAGCAAAACCTTCCAAATGCAAGCACCACACCTCAAATCAACTCCAGGCCTTTTATCTGCTAAATTGAGAATGACATAATGAAGGGATTGCCCACACCTGTCCATGAAATAGCCTTGGAGTCAATTGTCCAATTATTTTTGGTCCCTTTAAAAGCAGGGTGGCACATGTTAAGGAGCTGAAACTCCTAAACCCTTCATCCAATTTTAATGTGGATACCCTCAAATGAAAGCGAAAAGTCTGAACTTCAGCAGCATCCAAATTGTTTTGTTTAAAATTCATTGTGGTAATGTCTATAACCAAAATTAGAAAAATGTTGTCTCTGTCCAAATATATATGGACCTAACTGTAAATAGTTACATTGTATTTTGACTTTGGCTTCACACATCAGTCTGATTTGGCTGATCGTTCGTCAGGCAACTGTCTTGTCCGACACTCCTCTACCCAGGAGCATGCCTATGTTCTCTATGAAAGAGCCGCTGTCAGACATATTTGGCATCAGCTAATGTCTTAGGGGAAAAGGAGAGGTAGTCCAAACTAGAGAATTGGTGTGCCTCCATACATTAAACTGTCGGCCAAGCTTGTTGATTTTGACAGTTTTTGTGAACATTAGTCTAATGTGTATGGGGGTCCTAAGTCTTGCAGGTTTTGGTGCATACTTTAATGGCTGTTCCTAATCAAGCCTAATATGCTTAGTACATTTTGTTGCTGTTGACCTTTAAATATAGGGCACTTTTTTGTATTTCACTTTTCTAAGGTTTTGCTGGTTTATCATAATTGTATTTCATGCATAGAGTTTAGTTGTGACCTAGAGCAACTTGCTGGAAACATTCAGGATGACCAGTATTAGTAGTCATACAAATGATACCGTGCTCTGAGTAAATAGGTAGGCTGGCTAAGGCACCCATTTCTCAGAATTGTACCCCTGCACTGTCATTATTCTCATCAAGGATGTTGGGTAACATGAACATAGGCACATTATAGGGCCGTGACCACGTGACCTTGAGCTGCAGCAATCACACAGATGATTCTTGTTACACCAGATTTCAACTAATGTTCCTTCAAAGCTTTAGGTGAACTGAAACCGAACACCCGATATTGTTTTACAAAGAGGTCATTTCCAGATACCCCACAAAGATAAAACTGTCAATTGTTTTCATCAGTCTGATGCAGCTGTGATATTTATGTGTGATAACATTCTAGAGCAAAATGTGCTGTTCTTAGTAAATTCACAGTTACATCTAGGACCCTTTTCTCTACACACAGGCATGCAAACAGATGAATTGTGATTTACCGTATATCCCAAAATGCACTAACTAAATAAATTACAATATAGAGAAATGTACAGTATTTGTAAATGCAGACCTCATTGAAATTCAATAGACCTACCATCAACTATCTACCTACAATCTTCATAATTAGGGGATTGACTACGGTATTTATGCATTTTACTCACTTATATTAATTACATTAATTTCCACGGCGCTCACATTATAATTTCCCGATCAGTTTGTCTTTGGAGTGTAAAATAACACCGGGGAACCTGGAGGAAAGCCACACAAACTGCAGATGTCCTTGGTGGGATTTGAACCCAGG
Organism: Ranitomeya imitator; assembly: GCF_032444005.1. Lineage (NCBI taxonomy): Eukaryota > Metazoa > Chordata > Amphibia > Anura > Dendrobatidae > Ranitomeya > Ranitomeya imitator. The sequence goes on from NC_091282.1 coordinate 135,811,258, forward strand.
ACTCCAGCACTACAAAGCAATAGTGCTAACCACTGAGCCACCGTTCGACCCTGTGGGATTCTGTTACCACTACTATCACTTCTACACGTTAGATGTCACCAAGGTTTTTGCCACATAATACAATGTCACTTACTGATCTTCTTGTTGTCATTTTGGTAAAAACACTTTTATTGGCAGCAAATGTAGCAGTTCTTAGAATGCTGAGCTCCGTATAACCCCGCCCCCACCACTGATTGGCAGCTTTCTGCCCATATACAGTGTAGACAGAAAGCTCCCAGTCGGAGGTGGGGGCCGGGTTACATAGAGCTCATGAATACGCAGGACTACCTGGCGGCAGGGTTACTAGTCCTTTAGTGATAATCTCCTGCTGATAAAGCAGTGTTTTTATCAAAACTACACTAAGCAGCCCAGTAAGTGATACATCGCTGAAATCAGGGTCTCTGTTTCTACATTATGCTGCTCTCAGATTAGGTGGCAAACCTGGTGACATATTCCCTTTAACTCTAAGACAGGAAGACTTTGTTCTGGTTTGTACCATTACCTTTCTTTTATCCATTATTTAATTCCTCAAAACCCTTTTTTTGCCAAAATCTTAATGTGGCCATACTTTTTTAATAACGATCAGCTGATTCCTTTTTTTTAGGAGAGAGCTATTCTTCAGAACCCCCGCTATACACATGCACACTCAACCCTGCCAAGCATGCATGTGTTTTCAGTGGGGAGAGGAGAGTAAGTTCTCGCTGTCCACTAATATAAGGAACGCAGCCCACCCAGACTTCGAGCCTTCTCTCCAGCGACATATATGTCCCTGGTTGTATTTCTTGTATTCAGTTTTAACATGTCTACAATGACTGTCCATAGTCAGAGGGTTGTTTTGGCAGCTTCCCATCAGCTGTAACTGCAGGATACAGGAATGACCAACCTATAAGTAAAAAAGGCTTATTGATGTCTTTAAAATCCCCAGTTGGATATCAAATGGAACTTGTAATCTGTAATGCGGCCGTCCCCGCCAATAAAAAGACACAAGATTTAGCAGCTGAGAACACTTCCGTCACCAGACTGGAAATATTGCTTTTATTAATTCTTGATAATTTGATTTAGCCCCTTTAAACATGACCTGCGGTTACATGACTTGTGGCTGCTTGTGCCATGTGTTTGTTTTTTTTATTCTTAGAAGTCTGTAGAAAGTTACTCCACTTTCACAATATAAATTGATTTCTATGTGTTGTGATTGTTGCAAAAGATAAAGTAAAGCAAAACCAAAGAAATAAGCCAGCTTACCTGTTGGTATAAGGGCACACTGGCCATTAAAGGGAGCCTGTCACCTGAATTTGGCGGGACAGGTTTCTGGTCATATGGGCGGGGTTTTCGGGTGTTTGATTCATCCTTTCCTTACCCGCTGGCTGCATGCTGGCCGCAATATTGGGTTGAAGTTCATGCTGTGTCCTCCGTAGTACATGCCTGCGCAAATCGGTACCATTGTCATCAGTGTTTTTACCATCCATGTGCTCGTTTTTACCATCCGTGTGTCATCCATATTCTCCTTTTTACTTTCCATGTATCATCAATGTTTTTCACGGATGGATAAATGAGTTACAAAGGTCCTCCTATGCTTTGCAATGTTAAATACGGTTAAAAAATTGCAAAGGAGGCTCACGATAAAATATAGCAATGGAGACTCACGTATAAAGAAATAAAAATCCCAGTGATTATAAGTGATCAGTACCTGTGAGATTGGACAGTTGTAAAATATTGTGGACAATCGGAAAACGAATCCATCAAACACCAAAGAAAAAAGTCTAAAACCAATCATAAAGTCCACTAAAATATACTTTTATTATGTAGAAAAATGTTACTTAAAGTACAACAGTACAGGGAAAAACATACAGGATAAAAACAATTACAGGACGCATATACAGGAATTTTATACGTATATATCCCAATGAAGGAGCAGCAAGTCATATAAGAAGCCTGTCATGTACTGAAAAAGCAGTTAAAGGACGGCTGTATGCAACATGTGACAAAGCTGTGCACAAATGTGTGAAAAAGTAAATAAACAATTCGGTAAATGAGTGTGCCCTAAAAAAACACTGTGGCATATAAGGGTAATGTACCACTTAAAAAAGTGAAAAAATGCAAACTGCAAAGAAATTAAGATGGCACATGCGCATAACACTTGCAGGGATATACGAGAATAGTAGCAATGAAAGGGTCAAAAAGAATGATAACAAAAAAGTATTAGTAGTTCAAAGCTACTTACAAAGTGTAAAGGAAGGCAATAGCGCCGAAACGCACGTTGGGGAGGATGCTACCCAGGAGCCAGGGTCCCTTTTACACTTTGTAAGTAGCTTTGCGGGACCGCCGCTGGGTGAGGAGTATAATATAACCTCTTTTTCTAATCTTTCAGGATACATCGGGGGCTTCTCTACAGCATTATAGGATGCTGTAGATAAGCCCCTGATGCTGGTGGGCTTAGCTCATCGTCGATTTTGGGGGTGACAGGTTCCCTTTAACCAACATAAGTCTAATTTTTGATAACCCTTGTCCGCTAAATGAAACTCAAGTGCATAGTATTATCGACCAAATTCGCCAATCATTTACCACTTTGTGCAGATACATACAGCCTTATTAGATTTTTGTTTTTAGTTTTTCTTGACCTGCCGGTTTAGTCTGTCTTGTTGATTGTTGGATTGCTCAATCTACCTTTGATCTGCCACAATGCACACACACAAATATATCTTCCTTGTACGGCCAACCTAAAACCTTCTTTGGACACTATATGAGCTTACCGAAATCGGAATCTGGACATCATGCATCACATTATATGTCTCTTCCGGATTATAGACCAGCTCGTATACTGAATGTATCCTCCCGGTGAGCTTCAGTGTGTATCACTATTTTCATAGCAAGATTCTACAGTCGTATATTCTTTTAGCTTTAAAGTAGCACTCTAGCAATATTTTTTTCATTATTTATCTCCTTGGCCATATTTATTACGTGCATGTGGTAATATACTTACCAATCGCTGCGTTCAACAGTTCAGTGCCATCCTAGTCCTTTTTTGCACCACTTGACTATCGTCTCATCCGATTTTCAGAGGAAAATCATGCTTGCTGCAATTTTATTTTTCATATGCAGATTCAGTTAGTGAAAAAAATTGCTCATCTGCACCGCCCCATTAAATAACATTGGTCCAAGTGCGATCTGTTTTCATACTCGGAGTGAAAATACGATGGTGTGCACGAGCCCTTACAGCATTTTTACATACATGCCATTAGTTTAGAGCAGGGGTCCCCAACCCGTAGCTCGCGAGCCTCATGTGGCTCGCCTGCTCCTGACATGTGGCTTGCCGACGTTCACAGTAAAAAAGTCCCTAGGGAGCCGCCCCGCTGCCTGTAATACTCACCCAGGGCGGGCGTCAGCACCCGGGCAAGTGGCGGAGCCCTGAACAGGCAGGGGGCCTACTCGCCTTCGGGGACACTGGCGTGCTATAGTGCCGGCCCCCGTTACTGGACCCCCCACCTTCTCTGGGCCCCAGCACTTGCGATACTTATCTCTCCCGGTTCCAGCGCTGCAGTGTCTTCCATCCTCTGACTGTGACGTTCAGGTCAGAGGGCGCGATGACGTCACCAGTGTGCGCCCTCTGCCTGAGCAGTCACAGCGCAGAGCTGGAAGACGCCGACGGTGAGGAGTCCAGAGCAGAGCAGCGTCAAGCAATGAGTGGTGAGTATTTCATTTTTTTATATTTGGAGCAATATATAGGGACCATCAGTCGGGGCCCAAATATGGAGCATTATATGGGGCCAGTAACATAGGGAGCATCCTATGGGGCCAGTAATATAGGGAGCATCTTATGGGGCCAGTAATAAAAATAGGATGACCCTGCTCATGAGAGCTTACAATCTACAATGAGGTGGGGGAGATACAAAGTACAGGTGAGTATTTTCAATGATGTATTTACAATGATGGTCCAGCAATCTTCAGGGGGTCGGGGATAGATGGATGTAGTGAATGGGTTACACACACACAAACATAAAATGACTTTGATTAGTGAACGTAATAGGCCGCTCTGAACAAATGTGTTTTGAGGGAGCACCTAAAACTATGCAAATTATGGATGGTCTTAATATCTTGGGGTAGAGCATTCCAGAGGATTGACGCAGCACGGGAGAAGTCTTGGAGTCAGGAGTGGGAGGTACGGATTAGAGCAGAGGTTAGTCAAAAGTCGTTTGCAAAGCGCAGTGGCGGGTAGGCCGATAGACAGAAATGAGGGTTGTGGCTGAGAACAAGTACTTTGAATTGAATTCTATAATGAATGGGCAGCCAGTGTAACAACTAGCGAAGAGTGGAGTTGTCTGAATACTGATTAGCTAGATGGACACCCCTGGCTGCTGCATTAAGGATAGACTGGAGAGGGGAAAGTCGAGTAACGGGGAGGCCAATTGCAATAGGCATTGCAGTAGTCCAGGTGGGAGTGGATCAAGGTGACAGTGAGGGTTTTTGTTGTTTCCATGGTGAGAAAAGGGCGGATTCTAGAAATGTTCTTTAGGTGTAAGCGGCAAGAGCAGGCAACAGATTGTATATGGGATGTGAAGGAGAGATCGGAGTCAAACATAACACCCAGACAGCGTGCCTGCTGCCGGGGTGTTATTATGGTGCCACCCATGGAGAGGGAAATGTCAGATTTAGGAGGTTAGTAGATGGCGGTAGCAGAAGAAGTTCAGATTTGGAGAGGTTGAGTTTCAGAAAGAGAGCAGACATGAGATTGTAGACTGCGGACAGATAGTCACTGGCTGTCTGTAGTACAGCAGGGGTAAGGTCAGGGGATGATGTGTATAGTTGTGTATCATCAGCATAAAGATGGTACTGAAAGCCAAATCTGCTGATGGTCTTTCCAATTGGGGCCGTGAAGAGGGAGAAGAGAAGGGTGTCAAGGACTGAGCCCTGAGGTACCCCAATAATGAGAGGAAGAGGAGATGAAGTGGAACCAGCGAACAGAACACTGAAGGAGCAGTCAGATAGATAGGAAGAGAGTCAGGAGAGAGCAGTGTCCTGAATGCCGAGTGAATGGAGCCTAGAGAGTAGGAGAGAGTGGTCAACAGTGTTGAAAGCTGCAGAAAGGTCAAGAAGAATAAGCAAAGAGTGGTCGTCGTTACATTTTGCTGTCAGAAGGTCATTGGTCACCTTGATGAGTGCAGTTTCTGTCGAACGTAGGGGGCGGAAGCCGGACTGTGAAGGGTCTAGGAGGGAATGAGTGGAGAGGTAACGGGTAAGGCGGGAGTAGATCAGGCGCTCCAAGAGTTTAGGTGAGAAGAAGGGAAGATTGGAGACTGGTCTGTAGTTGTTTGTGCAGGATGGGTCGAGGGCGTGTTTCTTTAGTAATGGAGCAATGATAGAGCATTTGAAGGAGGAGGGGAAAATGCCAGAGGAGAAGGGGAGATTAACCACTTTCTGCCATTAGACGTACTATTGCGTCCATGTGGGGTGGGCTTTACTTCCCAAGGACGCAATAGTACGTCATATGCGATCGGCAGCGCTCACGGGGGGAGCGCCGCCGATCGCGGCCGGGTGTCAGCTGTTTATCGCAGCTGACATCCGGCACTATGTGCCAGGAGCGGTCACGGACCGCCCCCGGCACATTAACCCCCGGCACACCGCGATCAAAGATGATCGCGATGTGCCGGCGGTACATGTGATCGCGTTGCTGCGAGGGTCTCACCTCCCTCCCTGCTCCCTCCAGCCCCGGATCCAAGATGGCCGCGGATCCGGGTCCTGCAGGGAGGGAGGTGGCTTCACAGAGCCTGCTTAGAGCAGGCACTGTGAAGGCTGCAGCGCTGCATGTCAGATCAGTGATCTGACAGAGTGCTGTGCAAACTGTCAGATCACTGATCTGTGATGTCCCCCCCTGGGACAAAGTAAAAAAGTAAAAAAAAAAAATTTCAAATGTGTAAAAAAAAATAAAAAAAAATATTCCAAAATAATGAAAAAAAAAATAAAAATATTATTCCCATAAATACATTTCTTTATCTAAATAAAAAAAAAAAACAATAAAAGTACACATATTTAGTATCGCCGCGTCCGTAACGGCCCGACCTATAAAACTGGCCCACTAGTTAACCCCTTCAGTAAACACCGTAAGAAAAAAAAAAAAAAAACGAGGCAAAAAACAACGCTTTATTATCATACCGCCGAACAAAAAGTGGAATAACACGCGATCAAAAAAACAGATATAACTAATCATGGTACCGCTGAAAACGTCATCTTGTCCCGCAAAAAACGAGCCGCCATACAGCATCATCAGCAAAAAAATAAAAAAGTTATAGTCCTGAGAATAAAGCGATGCCAAAATAATTATTTTTTCTATAAAATAGTTTTTATCGTATAAAAGCGCCAAAACATAAAAAAATGATATAAATGAGGTGTCGCTGTAATCGTACTGACCCGAAGAATAAAACTGCTTCATCAATTTTACCAAACGCGGAACGGTATAAACGCCTCCCCCAAAAGAAATTCATGAATAGCTGGTTTTTGGTCATTCTGCCTCACAAAAATCGGAATAAAAAGCGATCAAAAAATGTCACGTGCCCGAAAATGTTACCAATAAAAACATCAACTCGTCCCGCAAAAAACAAGACCTCACATGACTCTGTGGACCAAAATATAGAAAAATTATAGCTCTCAAAATGTGGTAACGCAAAAAATATTTTTTGCAATAAAAAGCGTCTTTCAGTGTGTGACGGCTGCCAATCATAAAAATCCGCTTAAAAACCCGCTATAAAAGTAAATCAAACCCCCCTTCATCACCCCCTTAGTTAGGGAAAAATTAAAAAAATGTATTTATTTCCATTTTCCCATTAGGGCTAGGGTTAGAGTTAGGGCTAGGGTTAGGGTTAGGGCTAGGGTTAGGGCTAGGGTTAGGGCTAGGGTTAGGGTTAGGGCTAGGGTTAGGGCTAGGGTTAGGATTAGGGTTAGGGCTAGGGTTAGGGCTAGGGCTACAGTTTGGGTTGGGGCTAAAGTTACAGTTAGGGTTTAGATTACATTTACGGTTGGGAATAGGGTTGGGATTAGGGTTAGGGGTGTGTCAGGGTTAGAGGTGTGGTTAGGGTTACTGTTGGGATTAGGGTTAGGGATGTGTTTGGATTAGGGTTTCAGTTATAATTGGGGGGTTTCCACTGTTTAGACACATCAGGGGCTCTCCAAACGCGACATGGCGTCCGATCTCAATTCCAGCCAATTCTGCGTTGAAAAAGTAAAACAGTGCTTCTTCCCTTCCGAGCTCTCCCGTGTGCCCAAACAGGGGTTTACCCCAACATATGGGGCATCAGCGTACTCAGGACAAATAGGACAACAACTTTTGGGGTCCAATTTCTCCTGCTACCCTTGGGAAAATACAAAACTCGGGGCTAAAACATATTTTTTGTGGGAAAAAAAAGATTTTTTATTTTCACGGCTCTGCGTTATAAACTGTAGTGAAACACTTGGGGGTTCAAAGTTCTCACAACACATCTAGATTAGTTCCCTGGGGGGTCTAGTTTCCAATATGGGGTCACTTGTGGGGGGTTTCTACTGTTTAGGTACATTAGGGGTTCTGCAAACGCAATGTGACGTCTGCAGACCATTCCATCTAAGTCTGCATTCCAAATGGCGCTCCTTCCCTTCCGAGCTCTGCCATGCGCTCAAACGTTGGTTTCCCCCAACATACGGGGTATCAGCGTACTCAGGACAAATTGGACAACAACTTTTGGGGTCGAATTTCTCCTCTTACCCTCGGGAAAATACAAAACTGGGGGCTAAAAAATAATTTTGGGGGGAAAGATTTTTTTTTTTAATTTTCACGGCTCTGCGTTACATACTGTAGTGAAACACTTGGGGGTTCAAAGCTATCACAACACATCTAGATGAGTTCCTTAGGGGGTCTAGTTTCCAAAATGGTGTCACTTGTGGGAGGTTTCTACTGTTTAGGTACATTAGGGGCTCTGCAAATGCAATGTGACACCTGCAGACCATTCCATCTAAGTCCTCATTCCAAATGGAGCTCCTTCCCTTCCGAGCCCTCCCATGCGCCCAAACAGTGGTTCCCCCCCACATATGGGGTATCAGCGCACTCAGGACAAATTGGACAACAAATTGTGGGGTCGAATTTCTCCTGTTACCCTCGGGAAAATACAAAACTGGGGGCTAAAAAATAATTTTTGTGGGAAAAAATTTTTGTTTTATTTTTACGGCTCTCCATTATAAACTTCTGTGAAGCCCTTGGTGGGTCAAAGCGCTCAGCACACATCTAGATAAGTTCCTAAGGGGGTCTACTTTCCAAAATGGTGTCACTTGTGGGGGGTTTCTACTGTTTAGGTACATTAGGGGCTCTGCAAACGCAATGTGACACCTGCAGACCATTCCATCTAAGTCTGCATTCAAATGGCACTCCTTCCCTTCTGAGCCCTCCCATGTGCCCAAACAGTGGTTCCCCCCACATATGGTGTATCATCGCACTCAGGACAAATTGGGCAACAAATTTTGGGGTCCAATTTCTCCTGTTACCCTCAGGAAAATACAAAACTGGGGGCTAAAAAAATAATTTTTGTGGGAAAAAATTTTTATTTTTACGGCTCTGCATTATAAACTTCTGTGAAGCACTTGGTGGGTCAAAGTGCTCACCACACCTCTAGATAAGTTCCTTAGGGGGTCTACTTTCCAAAATGGTGTCATTTGTGGGGGGTTTCAATGTTTAGGCACATCAGTGGCTCTTCAAACGCAACATGGCGTCCCATCTCAATTCCTGTCAATTTTGCTTTGAAAAGTCAAACGGCGCTCCTTCCCTTCCGAGCTCTCCCATCCACCCAAACAGTGGTTTACCCACACATATGGGGTATCAGCGTACTCAGGACAAATTGTACAACAACTTTTGGGGTCCAATTTCTTCTCTTACCCTTGGGAAAATAAAAAATTGGGGGCAAAAAGATAATTTTTGTGAAAAAATATGATTTTTTATTTTTACGGTTCTACATTATAAACTTCTGTGAAGCACTTGGTGGGTCAAATTGCTCACCACACCTCTAGATAAGTTCCTTAGGGGGTCTACTTTCCAAAATGGTGTCACTTGTGGGGGGTTTCAATGTTTAGGCACATCAGTGGCTCTTCAAACGCAACATGACGTCCCATCTCAATTCCTGTCAATTTTGCATTGAAAAGTCAAACGGCGCTCCTTCCCTTCCGAGCTCTCCCATCCGCCCAAACAGTGGTTTACCCCCACATATGGGCTATCAGCGTACTCAGGACAAATTGTACAACAACTTTTGGGGTCCAATTTCGTCTCTTACCCTTGGGAAAATAAAAAATTGGGGGCGAAAAGATAATTTTTGTGAAAAAATATGATTTTTTATTTTTACGGTTCTACATTATAAACTTCTGTGAAGCACTTGTTGGGTCAAAGTGCTCACCACACCTCTAGATAAGTTCCTTAGGGGGTCTACTTTCCAAAATGGTGTCACTTGTGGGGGGTTTCAATGTTTAGCCACATCAGGGGCTCTCCAAAGAAACATGGCGTCCCATCTCAATTCCAGTCAATTTTGCATTGAAAAGTCAAATGGCACTCCTTCGCTTCCGAGCTCTGCCATGCGCCCAAACAGTGGTTTACCCCCACATGTGGGGTATTGGCATACTCAGGACAAATTGTACAACAATGTTTGGGGTCCATTTTCTCCTGTTACCCTTGGTAAAATAAAACAAATTGGAGCTGAATTAAATTTTTTGTGAAAAAAAGTTAAATGTTCATTTTTATTTAAACATTCAAAAAATTCCTGTGAAGCACCAGAAGGGTTAATAAACTTCTTGAATATGGTTTTGAGCACCTTGAGGGGTGTAGTTTTTAGAATGGTGTCACACTTGGGTATTTTCTATCATATAGACCCCTCAAAATGACTTCAAATGAGATGTGGTCCCTAAAATAAAATGGTGTTGTAGAAATGAGAAATTGCTGGTCAACTTTTAACCCTTATAACTCCCTAACAAAAAAAAATTTTGGTTCCATAATTGTGCTGATGTAAAGTAGACATGTGGGAAATGTTACTTATTAAGTATTTTGTGTGACATATCTCTGTGATTTAATTGCATAAAAATTCAAAGTTGGAAAATTGCGAAATTTTCATAATTTTCGCCAAATTTCCGTTTTTTTCACAAATAAACGCAGGTACTATCAAATAATTTTTACCATTGTCATGAAGTACAATATGTCACGAGAAAACAATGTCAGAATCACCAGGATCCATTGAAGCGTTCCAGAGTTATAACCTCATAAAGGGACAGTGGTCAGAATTGTAAAAATTGGCCCGGTCATTAACGTGCAAACCACCCTTGGGGGTAAAGGGGTTAAAGATTGTAATTAGGTGAGTTGTGATGACTGGAGAGATAGACTAGAGGAGATGAGAGGGAATGGGGTCAGTAGTGCATGTAGTCGGACGAGAAGAAGAGAGGAGCTTTGAGACTTCTTCTTCTGTGATGGGATCAAATGTAGAGAGTGAGCCTGAGGAAATGTAGGGAGGGATGAGAGTCACTGCACTTGGTGGCTGGGAGCAGATTTCCTGACGGATATTATCAATTGTCCCTATAAAGTGGGAGGCCAGGTCATCAGCACAAATGTCTGTGACAGGGGCTTGTGCTTTTGGCCTGAGGAGGGAGTGAAAGGTGTCAAAAAGTTTCTTGGGGTTGTTGGATAATGAGGTGATCAGGGTGATGAAGTAGGTCTATTTGGCAAGGTGAATGACAGAATTAAAGGTTCTTAACATAAATTTGAAGTGTATAAAGTCTTCTGGTGTGCGAGTTTTCCTCTATAAGCATTCAGCAAACCTAGAGCATCGCTGGAGAAATTGGGTTTGCAATGTGAGCCAGGGCTGTTTTACTCTGTGTTTGGAGGTTCTGAGGGTGAGGGGAGCTACTTGGTCAAGGGTGCTTCTAAGAGTGTCATTGTATTGAGGTACAGCCAGATCAGGACAGGAAAAAGTGGAGATTGGGGACAATGATGAGTATAGGGAGTCTGAAAGTGTATGAGGGTTAGTAGCATGTAGATTTCTGAATGTGTGGTAGGTAGGAGTGTGCTGGGGTGAGCGAGGAATTGTCAGTGTGAAGGAGAGAATGTTGTGGTCAGAGAGGGGAAGCGGTGAGTTATCTAGGTAGGAGATTGAAGAGAGTCGGACAAAGGGGTGTTACCGTCTTTGTGTGTTTCAGAAGTTGAGAGCTGAGAGAGGCCTAGAGAAGTGGTTAGTGATAGAAGCTTGGATGCCGATGTGGAAGTGGGGCTGTTAATGGGGATGTTGAAGTCTCCCAGGATAAGGGTTGGTAGTTCTGAGGACATGAAGTGTGGCAGCCAGTCAGAGAAATGGTCCAGGAAATGGGTGGGTGAGCCTGGGGGGCTGGTATATGACCACTACTCTGAGGGAGAGGGGACGGAAGAGCCTAATGGTGTGGACCTCAAAAGAAGGGAATGAGAGTGATGGAACTGGGGGGGATAACCTGGAAAGTGCATTGTGGGAACAGGAGTATGCCGACTCTACCACCATGTTTGTTTGTGTGTCTCGGGGAATGTGAGAATTGTAAGCCACCATGGGAAATGGCAGCAGGAGAGACAAGGTCATAATCCTGAATCCAGATTTCCGTGAGGGCCAAGAGATTAAGACAGTTGTTCAGAAAGTAATTGTGTAGGAAAGGAAGCCTGCTATGTACAGACCGTGGATGCCAAAGGGCACAATTAAAAGAAGGAGATGAAGGAGTGCAACATGAATCTTGCATTTTGTGAAACAACCGGAGTTCCCGAATAATCACGATGTGTGTGCCGTTATCCTTTCAAGTCTTGAGGGTTATGAATAGTGTCATTTTTTTTCATGATTAGCAATATATTCATTAGGCACATATTAAACAAAATCCACACACAATGAATATTCCATATAAATTGTGTGGATGGTTGTCATTCCAGAAACATTTATCAAGCAATACGGAGACAGGAGTTTAATGACAAAAGCATGATTATTTTATTAACAAAGAAACAATGTATAACATCTGAATAGATAAAAACATGAACAAAAGATGACAAAGAAAATATAGGTATCCCAGTGGACCACACTTGTAGTGTAATCAATATTGAGGTACTATTTTGATCTGCCAAAGACAGACAAGGATATTAGTCAATCAAATGTGTATGATATTTGAGATAACTTGCCCATATAATTGCCTTATAAAAAGGTCCATCATGTTAGTCAGCCAATATAAAGTAAAGTGCTAGTGCAAGATGAAGGGATAGATCAATAAATTGCACTCTTACCCATGTTCATAAGTAGAGGTCCCCAGGACCTAACGTGCTTTTCGCGTGTGTAATCACTTGCTTTCTCTGGGGGATATAGAAAAAAGGACCTTCCAAGCTGTTTTTTTTTTCTCCTTTTAGCACATTTCTTGAGTTCTGTGATAACCACAATAATCACAATCTCCGCTTTGAATTATAATCAAGTCTTGTTCATTCTCATGTTGTTGAGACTGACCTTAAAATAAGACATTCAGTTTGTGATGTACAGTTGTTCCGTTCAATAAAAAAAACAGACAGATATACTAATGCTGGAACCATTCTGGGTCCCTTGGGGCCTCATTTACTTTTTGTCCAGGGATTTCATCTTTGATCATAAATTGTGTTTGACATTGTTTATATTGAAAATGATGAATGTTCCTGTGTTACTGCATTTTCTGTAGCTCCTGTGAAAAATATATTCAACGATAATGGAAATTTCTTAATATTGTATTAGAAGTAATGTCGATGGTAAGACTTCTGGAACTGCGCACAAATCAATCCCCCTCATTTATGGCAATTGTGCTGTTTGATCAATCAGAGAAGATCAGAAAATGACATCAATAGTATGAATAGCCTAATCACAGAATGAAGGTTGCTATAAAGAGGCCTGTATTCTGCTGATAGTTTAGAAAGATTTAGTAATCAGAAGATAATCCGCCTGTCAGTCTGCGGAGTGTTCTGCGTATCACTGAGCTAAAAAGTCTTGTAGAAATCCTGCAGAGAACACAAGGGTCATTTGCCCATTGATCTCTTACATTGTTCAGAGCTTCGCCTAGTAAAGTCAGATCTATTCAAAACAGAACAATAACTGATGGAGGTACATCCATATTTAAAGGGAACCTGTCACCCCGAAAATCGCGGGTGAGGTAAGCCCACCGGCATCAGGGGCTTATCTACAGCATTCTGTAATGCTGTAGATAAGCCCCCGATGTTAACTGAAAAAGGAGAAAAAGACGTTATATTATACTCACCCAGGGGCGGTCCCGCTGCTGGTCAGGTCGGATGGGCGTCTCTGGTCCGCTGCGGCGCCTCCCATCTTTCCATGACGTCGTCTTCTGATCTTCAGCCACAGCTCCGGCGGAGGCGTACTTTGCTCTGCCCTCTTGAGGGCAGAGGATAGTACTGCAGTGCGCAGGCGCCGGAAAGGTCAGAGGCCTGGCGCCTGCGCACTGCAGTACTTTGTCTGCCCTCAACAGGGCAGAGCAAAGTACGCCTGCGCCGGAGCCGTGGCTGAAGATCAGAAGAGGACGTCATGGAAAGAAGATGGGAGGCGCCGCAGCGGACCGGAGATGCCCATCCGACCTGACCAGCAGCGGGACCGCCCCTGGGTAAGTATAATATAACGTCTTTTTCTCCTTTTTCAGGTAACATCGGGGGCTTATCTACAGCATTACAGAATGCTGTAGATAAGCCCCTGATGCCGGTGGGCTTACCTCACCCGCGATTTTCGGGGTGAAAGGTGCCCTTTAAACTAATTCATATGATGGATCCATTTTAAAACCAAAAACTTTAACTTTTGGGTCCCTTTTTTTTCCATCTATTTTTTTTTCTACCACATCTATTGCAAACTGATGTCAAACAGGCATGTGAAAATATCCATTAACTATCAAAGGAGAGGCACAGATTGTGGATTCATGAATAGTGTGTTTTTCATTAGCATTTTACACTGCATTCATTAAAAAAAAAATGCTAGGTAATTTTTGTGCTTCTTTAGGTTTTTGAAGTCATCGGAATTCTTATACAAACATAAAAAAATAACACTTAAAGGAAGTAAGTAATATACACCCCAAAAACGCTTGCAACAAATAGAAATTCATAAGATGCAGGGCATAATATACAAGCCAAAAAAGAAAAAAGCAGAACGGCACCAAGATGTGGCAATAGCTGATGAATCACATTAGGCAACTCATACTAGCCAGATCCTCTTTTAATTGCATAATGGTGGTGGTTTCTAAACACACGGTGTTGCTCAACTTTAAAGTAGCATATAGAAAAAATTCATAGAAAAATGGATGTGGCACTCACCAAATGTGATGTAAAAGTCCTTTTATTCTCCAACTTAGTTAGGGTTGAGGACGTTACATCAAGGGTGACAGGTACATACGAGGGTGCAAGGAGGTAAAGATAGGACGACGGCCATTTCGCATCGACTGCGCTTCAACAGGTCCAATAATACAATAGTCCAATAATATACAAGCATTTAAAAATTTGAGGAAAATTTAATCCTCCGGCTTTCAGTCATAGAAGTGTGGCTTCAGTCACTGCTCAGTACATAGTGAGCGTCAGCTGTATCCATGTTCCAGCACTGATAGACAGCTGGCCCATTGGTGCATCAATAGACAGTCGACTGTCAACTATCAATCACTGCCAGGGTATTGTTTCAGCCGCTGTTCACAATGTACTGAGTGGTGACTGAAGGCGAGCTGGCTGCACCTTTATGACTGAAAGCAAGAGCCTTACAGGAGGAATAAACTTAATATCCTCCAGGTAGCCGGGCTTTCAGTGTGGCAGCCACACGCTTTTATAACTCTTAATCTGTAGTTACATAATTAATTTGCATTTTATTGCATGAAATAAGTATTTGGTACAATAGGCAAACAGAACTTTATATTTGGTACAGAAACCTTTGTTTGCAATTACAAAGGTCAGACGTTTTTTAGTTCTTGACCAAGTTTGCACACACTGCAGATGGATTTTGGCCCACTCCTCCATACAGATCTTCTGCAGTTCGTTCAGATTTCGGGGTTGTCGCTGTACAACATTGAGTTTCATCTCCCTTCAAAGATTTTATATTGGGTTTAGGTCTGCTGACTGGCTAGGCTACTCCATTGCATTGAAATGCTTCTTATAGAGCCAGTACTTAGATGCCCTGGCTGTGTGTTTTAGGTCACTGTCATGCTGGAAGACCCAGCCACGACCTGACTTCAATGGGCTTACTGAGGGAAGAAGGTTGGTGGCCAAAATCTTGAGATACATAAACCCATCCATCCTGCCTTAAATACGCTGCCGTCGTCCTATCCCTTTTGCCGAAAAACACCCCCAAAGTATGATGTTTCCCCCACCATGCTTCACAGTTGGGATGGTGTTAATGTAGGTAATGAGTGCAGAGTAGGAGTGCTTCTTAAAGAAAATCTAACAGGTCTGTGAGAGCCATAATTCTTGCTGGTTGGTAGGTGATTAAATCGTATTTCATGCAATAAAATGCAGTTTCATTATTTAAAAATCATACAATGTGATTTTCTGGATTTTTTTTAGATTATGTCTCTCACAGGTGGTGTACCTATGATAAAAATTACAGACTTCTCCATTCTTTATAGGTGGGAAAATCACGGGTGTATCAAATACTTATTTTCCCCACTGTAGCTGATGAATTTATATCCATGGAATTATTAGTATTTAGGTAAGTCCTATCATGAGTGCTTGGCTTTCCTGGTCAGCAGGAAAAGTGCAGGTCATGGTGAATTGCCAAGCAATTTAATGGAACATTAGATCAACGTTCGATAATCTCTCATCCCATATGACAGCAGCAATACCTTGAACAGATTACATGAAAGTAGCCTGCAGATTAGTAATCAGGGCATTTTCTGGAAACCATATAATCCTTTTATTCATGGCTGTGTCTGAAAACTTTCCAGTACAAAGGTGAAGGCTGTAATTGATGTGAGAGCTAACAGGATGAAATGGTTAAGGAGATGTTAATGGTTCCTATGTTTACCTTCCCTGGAACACAGAGGTGCTGTCAAGGTATAATGAAGTGGATACAGGATTGGGAAACATGGGACATGTCAGAGGAGAAAGAAGCGCTGTCTCCAGCCCTCATGTTTCATAGCACATCTGTGAAATAAAACAGGGTTTTGTTCTCAATCTACAAAGCTGTTATTTCAGAGCCTCTTCAAACAACTGCACAGGCTTTGTGAACATGACGAAGCAGAACATGAGAAAAAAAACAATAACTTAATGGCTGCGGCGGTGAGAGTATGAAGGACTCGCTTTATTTGTTTTAGCCTAAGAGCAATTGAAAGTTTTTAAACAAGAGACAACTTCCTCTTTGTTTCCGCAATTTACTTTCTGCCTTTATCATTCCACCAGCAGTCCTGCAGTCTGGTTTAGGGACTTTGCCAATCCATCATTTGTGGATTCTGTAGAATTGCGTCCACAGAATTTTGTGGCTTGAATATATTTGTCTTCCAGACTGGAGTTTTGTTATGTTACATGAAAAAATGCTAGTATATTGCACACAACTCTTTCTTCGTAAGGTTGCTACATTGGTAATCTTACTACTTACTATGTATAAAGCAGAATGAGAGGTGTTAAAGGGAATGGATTCATCCTTCTTTTGCTGTCAATACTGGCATGCAGGTCATAGGAAGTTGAATAAAATAATACCTCGTTATCTGCAATCCGATATCTTATTCCAGAGAAATCCATGTTTTTATTAATATGTAAATGATCTGTTAAGATCTATGGGCCGGACATAGATCTTAATGAAAATCTGCCTCCAGTGTTTATTTTGAATGAAAGGGGGCGTTACTAGTGTGAGACTTGTAGATCAGGAGAGGAGACTGTCAGTCATTACATGTCTCACACTGGTAACTCACCATAGATCTTAATAGTTCATTTACATAGAATAAAAACATGGATTTCTCTAGAATAAGACATCAGATCGCAGATATCAAGGTGCCATGTAATTCAGCTTCCTATGACCTACGTGCCCATATAGAGATGGCTTAGGAGGGTTGATTCTATTGACTGATTCCTTCAAAATCTAACATTCATTAACATTAGTGATGAGCGAATATACTCGTTACCCGAGATTTCTCAAGCGTGCTAGGGGGTCCACCGAGTATTTTTTAGTGCTCAGAGTTTTAGTTTTTACCACTGCAGCTGAATGATTTACATCTGTTTAACCAGCATAAGTACATGTGGGGGTTGCCTGTTTGCTAGGGAGTCCCCACATGTACTTACACTGGCTAAGGCTACTTTCACACATCAGGTTTTTTCATTCCGGTACATTACGGCTATTTTTAGAAAAACCAGAACCGGCGAAAATAAAAACCGGAACCGTTTTTTTTCCCATTGACTTGTATTAGCACCTGATTGCGCCACATGGCCCAGCGTTCCTTCTGTTTTTTTCCGGATCTGGCGAAAATTTTGATTCCAGCGTCTGGAAAAAACATCGACAGTAACGTTTATTGTCTGCGGCGGAAGGGCCGGATAAGACTCTTCCGGCTTTTCACTACAGTGCATGTTTATGGACGCCAGAATGCGCCGGATCCGGAAAAAGGCGGATCCGGCTGCCTGATCCAGTTTTTTAATCTAAGCATGCTCAGAACCTATTGGCCTGCCGCCAGGGCACACATATAAAACAATGCCATTGAGGTCCTCACTCATTTCCAGCCATACTGCCAGCCAGAGAGCCAAGAGCCTGCCTGCCAGCCAGAGAGCCTACCCTGCCAGCAAAGAGCCTGCCTGCCAGCCAGAGAGCCTGCCTGCCAGCAGAGAGCCTACCCTGCCAGCAAAGAGCCTGCCTGCCAGCCAGAGAGCCTACCCCGCCAGCAAAGAGCCTGCCTGCCAGCAGAGAGCCTACCCTGCCAGCAAAGAGCCTGCCTGCCAGCAGAGAGCCTGCCTGCCAGCCAGAGAGCCTGCCTGCCAGCCAGTGAGCTGAGACTGCCAGCCACAGAGCCGAGCCTGCCAGCCACAGAGCAAAATTTACTACAAAATCACAGCAATAACATTACAGTTATAAAGGCAGTAGGAGATACTATAAAAAACATCACTAAAAAGACCAGCAAAAACATTAAAGTGTGCTGCAGGAGTACATACAATAAAAATGGCTTACCGAAGAGTGACAATCAGACGCTCCGCCGGTGAAATAGAGAATCAGCAATACGTATCACTCCTTCAGATTAGATGTCCAATTCGGTCCACCAATAGATCAAAGTTCTCCGCTTTCATCCGCACATATGAAAACAATTTCTCTGGGTCTCCTCGTAGCTCCATGTACAGGGTAGTAAACACCCTCCTCTGACCAGTTGCCGTGGGTTACCACACGGTTCATAGAAACAATTAGCACCAACAGACTATGGTGCCTTCAGGGCGCTCCTGCCCCACCTGCTGACTCCTTGTCAGTCCTCTGGGAAAGCTGCCTTACGGGGTTCACCAACTTGCCTGGTCGGCACACATTAGTCAGTCCAGACCCTCCGAAGGACTGTAGCTTCCCCACACAGTAGCTGTCACTGGCTCTGCAGATCCCGGTCCTCACCTCGTGCTGTTCAGGGATCCGGTCCTACTCCCAGGACCTCCCAACACCCAGGTTACACAGGATCACACAGGTGGCCAGTCTGGGTACTATTCAGGACGTCCATCCCCGGCTGGGACCGTCCAATACCCAGGCCACCAGGTCTGAAGCCCCACCATGTGCTATTCAGGAAGCCTCCTCCCAGGTCTTCCAACAGAGGCTCACACAGGTCACTCACAGCGACCATACACAGGGACTCCATGTGACCCACACCCTGGTCACATTATATACCTTGAACAACTCCCCTGGGTGGGAGTGTGGGTGTGTGGCTAGTTTATCCCGCCCATTTCACATAACTAGCCCTGCCAAACCTCCCATGACCATTTTACAACACTATACTTGTAGGACTACAGGTCCCAGAACACCATATCGCTTTAGGCTGGCAGCGCAGAATCCCCTCCTCTGCGACACATATATCGGCCATTCACCACAATGCCGGACTTTTCACATCATCACATCCATGCCTGTGATTCCCATGCACTCTCACTGCCTCAATACGCCTCTGTGCGTATACTGGGGAGACCATGCAGCGCCCCCTACCTGGTACAGAGGTCACTGCATCACACCACTCATGACCAATAGACAACGCCAGAAGCGTGGTATCTGGGCCAAGGAGAAAAAAAACTGGACTGTTGCTCAGTGGTTCAAGGTGTTTTCAGATGAAAGTAAATTTTGCATTTCATTTGAAAATCAAGGTCCCAGAGTCTGGAGGACGAGTGGAGAGGACACAATCTAAGCTGCTGGAGGTCTAGTGTGAAGTTTCCACAATCAGTGATGGTTTGGGAAGCCATGTCATCTGCTGGTGTAGGTCCACTGTGTTTTATCAAGACCAATGTCAGCGCAGCCATCTACCAGGAAATTTCAGAGCACTTCATGCTTCCCTCTGCTGAGACGTTTTTTTGAAGATGGAAATTTCATTCTCCAGTAGGACTTGGCACCTGTCCACACTGCCAAAAGTACCAATACCTGGTTTAAAAACAACAGTATTAGGCTATGTGCACACGTTCAGGTTTTTTTGCATTTTTTTCGCGATAAAAACGCTATAAAAACTCATTAAAAACGCATACATTATGCATCCTATCATTTAGAAAAAAAACGCATCGTGGTAAAAAAAGCAGCATGTTCATTAATTTTGCAGATTTTCGGCGTTTTTCTCGCTCTTCTATGCATTTGGGAAAAAACGCACCAAAAACGCATGAAAAAACGTGAAAAAAACGCATGCGGATTTCTGGCAGAAATGTCCGGTTTTTGTCAGGAAAATTTCTGCAAGTAATCATGACGTGTGCACATACCCTTAAGGTACCTTCACACATAACGATATCGTTAACGATATCGTTGCTTTTTGTTGCGTAGCAACGATATCGTTAAGGAAATCGTTCTGTGTGACAGCGACCAACGATCAGGCCCCTGCTGGGAGATCGTTGGTCGCTGAGGAAAGTCCAGAACTTTATTTCGTCGCTGGATCTCCCGCTGACATCGCTGGATCGGCGTGTGTGACACCAATCCAGCGATGTCTTCACTGGTAACCAGGGTAAACATCGGGTTACTAAGCGCAGGGCCGCGCTTAGTAACCCGATGTTTACCCTGGTTACCAGCGTAAAAGTAAAAAAAAAACAAACACTACATACTTACCTACCGCTGTCTGTCCCCGGCGCTCTGCTTCTCTGCACTCCTCCTGCACTGGCTGTGAGCGTCGGTCAGCCGGAAAGCAGAACGGTGACGTCACCGCTCTGCTTTCCGGCCGCTGTGCTCACAGTGAGGGCAGAGGAAAGCAGAGAAGCTGAGCGCCGGGGACAGACAGCGGTAGGTAAGTATGTAGTGTTTGTTTTTTTTACTTTTACGCTGGTAACCAGGGTAAACATCGGGTTACTAACCGCGGCCCTGCGCTTAGTAACCCGATGTTTACCCTGGTTACCCGGGAACCTCGGGATCGTTGGTCGCTGGAGAGCTGTCTGTGTGACAGCTCTCCAGCGACCAAACAGCGACGCTGCAGCGATCGACATCGTTGTCGGTATCGCTGCAGCGTCGCTGAGTGTGAAGGTACCTTTACTGTGCTTGATTTGCCAGCAAACTCATCTGACCATAACCCCATAGAGAATCTATGGGGTATTGTCAAGAGGAAGGTGAGAGACACCAGACCCAAGAATGCAGACAAGCTGAAGGCTCCTATCAAAGCAACCTGGGCTTCCATAACACCTCAGCAGTGCCACAGGCTGATCGCCTCCATGCCATGCCGCATTGATGCAATAATTGATGCAAAAGGAGCCCGACCAAGTATTGAGTGCATTTACTGAACATATGTTTCAGTAGGCCAACATTTCGGATTTTAAAATAGTTTTTCAAGCTGGTGTTATAAAGTATTCTAATTTACTGAGGTAATGACTTTTGGGTTTTCATTGGCTGTAAGCCATAATCATCAACATTAACCGAAGTAAACACTTGAAATAGATCACTCTGTCTTCATGACTTTATATAATATATCAGTTTCACTTTTTGTATTGAAGAACTGAAATAATTAAACTTTTTGATATTCTAATTTTGTGAGAAACACCTGTATTTCTGATGGTCCTGTCCATGAGACTAGCTGTAATGAGTGTGGAAATACTGTTAAAAGTACAGGTGTAGGAAAGTGAAATGCTGTGTAATAGGACTTCATCTAAACTATGGAAAACAAGTTTGGGTAAGGGCTCGTCCAGACATTTTATTGCTCTTGGGCCGAGTGTCCGCTTGAAAAAAAAGTCGCAGTATGCGCTATTCTGTATTTTAGATGAGATTTGCCTATTCAAGTCTATTAATACCTAAAAAATCTGATCCTATACAGATCATCTACAGTGCACTCGATTTTTACTGATATATTGTTATTATTCACCAAAGAAACTATATTTTGTAATGTACAATTGAAATTGTCGATGTATAAATACGGATGCCACAGGGTCGTAAAATGTAGTTAGGTGGATGACACATAAGGATGAGAATCGTCTGTCTTTTCTGGATAGACATCAGATGACTTTTCATACACTAGTCTGGTCTAAGGCCATGTTCACATTTTCAGTATTTGGTCAGTATTGTATCTCAGTATCTGTAAGCCAAAACCAGGAGTGGAACAATCATAGGGAAAGTATAATAGAAGCACGTCACCACTTCTGTTTTTCTCACCCACTCCTGGTTTTTGGCTTAAAATTACTAATGTAAAATACTGAATGTGTGAACGTGGCCTAACAGTGTTATTTCTTTTGTGAGGTCATACATTATATAATGGATAGTCATTTAAAGCCAGTAGTCAGCAAATGTTTTGCAGAAGAATTTTCCCATGGACCAGGTCAATAAGGGACATCATTCACAGAAAATTAGCTTAATGACATGTTTTCATTACTAACAAACACCAGATGAAAGTGCAATTTTTTTGTGTGTGTGACATGTAGTAACACATGTTTAGGGAAAGATCCAGTTGGCCCAGAGAAAATAAAATGACACTGGAGGCATTGGGTGGAATTCCCTCACTTAAGGAGTAATTACAATGTGGCTGGAATCCTTCTTCCCTTAAATTATGTTGCGCTTTAGGTGTCAACCGAAGGAATGATAATAACAAGGCAAAATGTAGAAAGTTACATCTCTGACCTGCTCAAACTAATTAGAAAAATAGTATTTGCATTGAAAGTTTGCATGGAATGAAAGTTCAGGAGTAAAGGGTTAATGAAAGTGCAGAGAAGTTTTAATTCTCTGTCGGCTATTAGTAAATCTGGGTGAAGTCTTTTGGACAAACATAATTTTCGTT
This sequence comes from Ranitomeya imitator, assembly GCF_032444005.1. NCBI lineage: Eukaryota > Metazoa > Chordata > Amphibia > Anura > Dendrobatidae > Ranitomeya > Ranitomeya imitator. The sequence continues at coordinate 135,833,659 of NC_091282.1, forward strand.
ATCGATAGATAAAGGGGGGGAGGTGAGGAGCTTGACAGACATGCTGTGAAAAACATAGAAATCACATCATATGACTAAGGGCGCTGAAGTGCGCCAGAAACACGTAAGGTTTGGAGGGTTTTCCCTCTTAAACATTTTTAAACTGTTCTAGACACCCTTTATCTCTTCCATAATTTTGGTTGTATAGTTGTCCCATGAAAAGATATAATAAAATATTTACAAAAATGTGAGGGGTGTACTCACTTTTGTGATATACTGTTCATAAATGCACATTCGATCTATATAGTGAAAACTCTGTAAGACGACCACATTAAAAGTCAAGTGAAAATGGTCTGCCACAAGGACCAATCCTTCACAAAAAACCTGGCCAGCTTGGTGGCCTTGTCCATCATCAAGGTCTTTATGCAGTTTCATATACATAAGGATGAATGACCTCAGGGAGATCAAAACATCCAACACCGCGGAGACACCATCACGTGTTTCTCAACACAGTGATCCAGAACACTGCCCCCATCCCTTATGGGAAATATGCAAATGCATGTAGAAAAGCCGCGGAGACACCATCACGTGTTTCTCAACACAGTGATCCAGAACACTGCTCCCATCCCTTATGGGAAATATGCAAATGCATGTAGAAAAGCCGCGGAGACACCATCACGTGTTTCTCAACGCAAGCAATAAATAGCCAGGTCTTTCACCGGGCAGGAACAACCACGGGAAGGGCAGCATCCAAAAAGGAAAACCACCTATGCCAAAACATGGTATCCATCCACAGACAGCTGTTTCAGGGTATTTGCCCCTCATCAGTGTGGAGTAGGAAACTGGCTATTAGGAGCAGTGCCTAGTAAAAAGGACTATATACATAAGCATGAATGACTTCGGGGAGATCAAAACATCCAATACCGCGGAGACACCATCACGTGTTTCTTAACGCAGTGATCCAGAACACTGCCCCCATCCCTTATGGGAAATATGCAAATGCAGGTTTATGCAGTTTCAGACTGAGGTGTCAAAAACTTCTAGGGACCCCACTGTTTACCTGCATCAAAATATTACATTACCTTCTTACACAAATTATCATAATAATACACTTAGTAGTTTGTTAAATAGTTGATGAGATACTGCTCATATAAGGCGTTAAGTGGTCTTTCCTACACAGGGGCCCATCGGGGGGATTCGCCTGTTCCCCGTGGGCCAGGTTGTGCCTGTCTTTAAGAGTTTTCCTCATTGCATCTGTATATTTTTTTATACAGCACCAACATATTTTGCGGGAATATCTCTGTACACTTTACTGTCCCAGTCTAGCTACGTCACTATATTTTCTGGATTAGCTGAAAAATATGCCAAATTCATTAAGAGGCCTACGCCGCTTTGCCTTTATATAGTACATCCTGGTGATATCTCTTCTCCGGTAAGAGATGGACCCACACCCAGCTATCCACATAATGTAAAAGAGAGCATGACTCATCAGGGACAGGTCACGTTATTGCTTTAGCCTATGGTCCATTTCTGGTGGTCATGTGCCCCATGTAGGTTCTTATGGGTGGGCATGGGTCAGCATTGGCATTCTAACTGATATGCTTCCATTCAAGTCCAAATACAGTGAGCTGTGATGTGTGTCTAACACCTTTCTTTCATAGGCATCCTAGGGTAGGTCATCAATATAAGATGAGTGGGAGTCCATCACCCAGCACCACAATGATAAGTTGCTCAGTGCCATGAACAATGTTATGTACAACACAGCTGCCGTTCATGATCCTTGTACTGTATACATCCGACCATCTGAAGAGCAGCTGATCGGTGCGGTGGTGGTTGTTAAACCCCCATAGTTCTGAAATTAATGATCTATCATAAGGATAAGTCATTAGTATCATGAGCCTGGAAAACACTTAGAAGGTGAGATATGTACATTTGATTGTCCTGTGGTGAAGAGCCAGAGGATTTGTAGAGAGCAGGATGCATGTTGTTCATGGGTGAAATCCCATTATTTACTAGTATAGATCATCACATTGAAAAGTCATGGTTCATTGATGCATATCAAATAATGCAGCGAGTGATTGTCATTACTTTAGAGACAGGCTTTTTAATATACAACATAAACTTATAACTTATGACAGACTTGATGTAAAGTTTGTAGTTGGTAGAGACTTTACTTTTTTTTTTTTTTTCAATCATGTATTACTTATTTTTGGCATCTGTAGGAATTGCTTTTCAAGAACATGCAACACAAGCTTGTGAGTAAAATATGATTTCACATTACCTTTTTATGCTGCAAATAAATTGCCTGGAAACTTCCTTATTGCCCTGAATTTTGTTTTTAAAAAAGCCCTTAGTCTAAGCACCAGGATTCACATCTCCTTGTGTGGTGTATAATCTGAATAATCATAGCTACTTATCTAGCCTTCAAAGAGATTTTCCTAAGAAAGTAAGGGTCTATAAGGCCGGTTTCACATTCGCGTTTCCCTGATCTGCGGTGGGCTGCGGACCTCCTCCGTGAAGCCCCGCCCTCGGCCGCACCTCCGCCGCTAGCTCCGCCTAATATAGGTACGCAGGCCGCATGCGGGCCGCATGCAGATGTAGGCGGAGTTAGCAGTGGATGTGCGGCTTTACGGAGGAAGTCGGCAGCCCGCCGCAGATCAGGTAAACGCTAGTGTGAAACTAGCCTTAACGCAGACTGACCGGCAGCACTCAACGACCACTAACCAGTGAAAATGTACCTATCGGCTATCGTTTACACAGGCAGACCATGGTAAATGCACACTCAATGATCAGTAATAAAAAGCCTGGCGCACATAGGCTGCCATTGTTCTCGGCAGTGCGGTCCCGGTTACACAGAATGATGTGCTGCTGAAAACGAGGATCCTTTGTGCAGCACAAAAGATTATTTAACCCTAAAGGTACCTTCACACATAACGATATCGTTAACGATATCGTTGCTTTTTGTGACGTAGCAACGATATCGTTAAGGAAATCGTTCTGTGTGACAGCGACCAACGATCAGGCCCCTGCTGGGAGATCGTTGGTCGCTGAGGAAAGTCCAGAACTTTATTTCGTCGCTGGATCTCCCGTGGACATCGCTGGATCGGCGTGTGTGACACCGATCCAGTGATGTCTTCACTGGTAACCAGGGTAAACATCGGGTAACTAAGCGTAGGGCCGCGCTTAGTAACCCGATGTTTACCCTGGTTACCAGCGTAAAAGTAAAAAAAAACAAACACTACATACTTACCTACCGCTGTCTGCCCCCGGCGCTCAGCTTCTCTGCACTCCTCCTGTACTGGCTGTGAGCGTCGGTCAGCCGGAAAGCAGAGTGGTGACGTCACCGCTCTGCTTTCCGGCCGCTGTGCTCACAGCCAGAGCAGGAGGAGTGCAGAGAAGCTGAGCGCCGGGGGCAGACAGCGGTAGGTAAGTATGAAGCGTTTGTTTTTTTACTTTAACGATGGTAACCAGGGTAAACATCGGGTTACTAAGCGCGGCCCTGCGCTTAGTAATCCGATGTTTACCCTGGTTACCGGCATCGTTGGTCGCTGGAGAGCGGTCTGTGTGACAGCTCTCCAGCGACCAAACAGTGACGCTGCAGCGATCCGGATCGTTGTCGGTATCGCTGCAGCGTCGCTTAATGTGAAGGGGCCTTAAGATTGAGTGTTTTGCTCGTTCATTGGGTGATCAGCAGCCTGTTTACACTGATAATCTTTCAGTGTACATTCAGCTGTCTTACTTTCTTTGGAAAATTACCTATTTGTCTGGCGGATATTGGAAAATACAGAGCTCAGGTCTTTCTGCAAAAAAGAAAAATAACAATGAATGGAGCAGAGGTGCACATGCTCAATATCATTCATACTGGTCTCTCCCCAGTGGTCAGACCCCAGCAATTACTAAGTTATCTCTTACTGTTAGAGGATAACTTTTTTCTTGGGAAAACCCTTTTAAGTAAATGACGTGTATTGAATGTACGCGTCTGCAGGGCCCTGTTCTCAGAATCAATGTGTTCTTCCCTATCCCAATATGGTATAACTCAATTTCTTAAGAAAACTTATTTAATAGACAAAAAAACATTTGTTGATTATTGTTAGTCTAGGCAAATTGTTTCCAATGAAAAATGTTTGGGTTTTTGGAAATATGTCTTTACTGGGTGAAATCATCATTCTGAGAATACAGATCAGCTTCCCAATATTAATTTGGAGTAAAATGAATAGCCTTATATTAGCGCATGTCATCTGCAAATGAGTAGAGAACAGAGTAGCAAATGTCGTCATCTTCTTGTAAAACCGTGCTGCGTTGTCTTAGAGGTTGTGCCTCTTCTGCGCTATCATTTGATTTTAAGGGAGGTTTTAGAAGCACTCCTTGAACTCACGTTGTGCTCTCGCTAACACATCTCAGACTTCACCGTTTTCGCCTCATATGGATGTCTTAAACGTGTATATAAAATAGAGCAAGTAGCATTATAAATTACATGAGTTTTGACCTTGAGGATGGCTTAAAAATCCGAGCGGATGGTGGAAAATTCCCCAAAGGCCTAATTTTCACAATGGGTACTGAGCAGTAACAGATGGCATCTTTCATCAGCTGAAGACCTGATTTTATTACTAACACGATGTTGATGATTATCTCTAACTACTGCCGTGTTTCATTTACTCTCTATAAAGGTGACTTAACACCTAGAATGGAAAGACGTCATATGAATTATTGTACGCCGCTGGCAATAAAGCACATATCCATAATAATATTCAATCCACCCTGACTAATACTTTGCCATCAAGCCTGCTCATTAGGGCATGGTGTCCGCAAGGTAATAATGTGGATATGTTGCTAGTCTGTGGTCCTGAACCGTGGCCCTACGACTACAAGTGTCCTCCTACATACCGCCATCCCCGCCTCCTCTTCTGATGTCAGTGTGCCAGCGTGACGCACACATGACACCTTCAGCTGAGATACTGATACTGTTTCCCAGCACTTGATGGATGATATAATGTTTGGTACTCATACTGACTTCATATCTTATTGTCAGGTCAGTTTTACCATATATTGAACATGGTAAATAAAAAAAAAAAAAACAATTGTGGAATTGCACTTTTTTTTGCAATTTCATCACACTTGAACTTTTTTTTGTTTTCCAGCACGCTACGTGGCAGAATGAATGTTGACAAAAGGTACAAATAGTCCTGCTCAAAACAACCCCCCCAAACGGCTATATGGCTGGAAAAATTAAAAAAAAATTGTGGCTCTTGGAAGAAAGGGAGGAAAAAATGAAAATGGAAAATTGCTTGGGGTTCAATGGGTTAAAAGTTCACGTTTTGGCTTTTCAAAGGTCAGCCTTGATACTGTATTGTTTAATGTTAAGACCTCATTCAGACGTCAGTATTTGTCATACGTTGCTTTCCCACCCATTACAGGGAATCTGTCACCAGGTTTTTGCTGTCCAATCTGAGAGCAGCATGATAGAAGCAAAGAGACCCTGATTTTGGCAATGTGTCACTTACTGGGCTTCTTGCTGTACTTTTGATAAAATCGATGTTTACTGTATTGCAGATCTAGCAGCTCTCTGATTGCTGAGCTCTTTATAACCCCGCCCACACCACTGATTGGCATATTTCTGCCCATGTACAGTGTACACAGCTGCCAATCAGTGGTGGGGGCGGGGTTATACAGAGCTCATGAGTATGGAGGACTACCTGGCAGCAGGTTTACTAGTCCTGTAGTGATAATCTCCTGCTGATAAAACACTGATTTTATCATGCCTACACTAAGCAGCCCAATAAGTGACACAGCCCTTGAGTTAGGTTCTCTTTCCTACATTGTGCTGCTCTCAGATTAGGTGGCATAAACCTGCTGACATATTCCTATTACATGGGTCAGATAAAACAACCCACAGCACTCAGATATCATCCCTGTGCTCCCCATTTTTTATGAACCAGTTACTAGGGGATTCCTGGAAAAACTCCTTTTCAGCCCCCTTCCAATTTTTTAAGTATAGAAGAAAAATTGTTAATGCATAGGTAGTAAAAAAAAAATGGATACACGGTCAGCAAATGGATGAAGATTGGTGTGTTTTTTGGCAGACACAAAACAGGCACCTTTGTGTGAATAAGATCTACGCGCCCGCAGTGTTTCCAGTGTTCACGGCTTTAATAATTTTCTGCTTTTTATATTCCCCCAAATATTGTATCACAAGCTGACTGATCCAAAGTGTGTTTGTTGTCTCCTACTATGTCTAGGCGAGCCGCAATGTGACGACCGTCAATCTTTAGCGCAAGCGCTGACTGCATTGGCCTAGAGATGGATTCTGTCGTTAAAGTGAACTATTCCTAATGGCTCACCTAGCACCAAGCTGAGCGTAATGACACACGTTTACAGTGTGCAAGGATCCTGCTAGTTCATTGCTTGTGCTACCTTGACTCTGCCCGGGAGGATAATGTAATGGTTCCCGTTATATTATCCTGAAGTGTGCCATGTGTGAAATCTTGTTAAATGGATCTGAGGGGATTTGCAAAATGTATATTGACTTTGTGAATGGCTTGTGCAACTGTTATGTTTCTGCAAGGCAAAATTGTGTAAATGAAAGCACATTTGTTTGTAATAAAGCGCTATAAGGTTTAACGACATGTAGCAACATCCATCATGTAAATCACCTGAATGTGTACATTTTGTGCCATCCTTCCAATCAGTTATAGGATTCATCAAAATGGACAATGATTGATAATCGCGCCTCATTTTTAATATTTAGCTTTGCGTCAGCCCTCATAGGAAAAAACTGACTGAGTTTCATCAGCGTTTTGGATCAGATTTTCACCAGTGTTTGGTCAGTGTCAGTTTTTATCATCAGTGATTTTTTCATGTGCAAAAAAATAGACAAGGCTTCTAACCATAAAGGCCATGTTCATTTTTTCAGTATCTGGTCAGTATAAGACAAAATCAGGAGTGGAACAATCAGAGGAAAGGTATATTAGAAACTCGTTACCACTTCTACATTTATCACCCTCTTCTGGTTTTGGCTTACAAATACTGAGGTAAAATACTGACCAAATACTGAACTCGTGAACAGTGACTTACAATGTTTAAGGTCTCCTTCATATGTCCTGTGATTCCTGTACAGGAAAAAACAGTACTGGTGAGATCCATGGTCCGTGTCCGTGTGCCATCCGTATGTACGTATGTGATGTCCGTGTGCTGTCCATATTTCACATCTTTGTGCCGTCTGTATGTCTATATGATACATTTCGGCGCCAGGTAAAAGCAGTACAGTTCTCGCTGATCCCAGGAGCTGGCTGCTGAAGGCAGCTCTCATTATTGTCGCCTGGTCGCACTGAGATCAGCGTGTGCTGTCCATGTGCCATCCCTATGTCCGTGTGATATGTATCGACCCCTGAGAAAAGCAGTACAGTTCGAGCTGTTCCCAAGCACCGACCGGCGGCTAAAAGCAGCTCTCATCATTGTCTCCTGCTCGCAGTGAGATCAGCGTGACCAGGAGACAATGATGGGACTTTTATTCAGCAGCAGCTGGGTAACGCTTGTGCACAATAAAGAATTAAATAAAAGAAATGGCTTGGGCTTCCATGCAATTTTCATAACCAGCAGAGGGAAAGCTCATGATAAGGGACTGATTTTAATAACCTGGGACAAGGGGGGACAATACCCCATGAGGCTCCCAGGCTATTCATAACAGCTCACAGCTGTTTGCTTATCCTTTACTGGTGAATTTATGGGGGTTCCCAGAAGAAAAAATGACGTACGGTCCCCCTATGAATTCAAACTAGCAAAGACTAAACAAATAGTTATGGGTATGGGTTGACATTAATAGCCTGGGAAGGGGTCAGAGATATTGCCCCCCAGTCTACAAACATCAGCCCTCAGCCGCCCCACAAATGACACATCCATAAAAAGCTCCAAACCTGATACTTACCCGTTTTTCACTTGCCCTGTGGCAGAGGCAAGTGGGGTAAAATTTGTAGGATTGATTTGTATTGTCAGGTGACATCAAGCTCAGGGGTTAGTAATCGAGAGGTGTCTCTCCATTACTAACCCCATAGCCATATTGTGATAAAGACACAGCCAGAGTAAAGTCAGTTATTTGAAATAAAAATCAACACCTTTTTACAAATTTATTTAAAAATAAAAAACAAAGTTATACTCACCTTACACCCATTCATTGAAGCCCTTTTCCCTGTAAAAAAGCATAAAATAATAAACAACAGTAATACTCACCTTACGCCCATTCCATTGAAGCCCTTGTCTCCTGAAAAAAAACAACCATATTCCTCACCTGTCTGAAATGTTGATTAGCAATACTGTCCCACACCGTAATCCGTGTCTAATATGTGGTTTACAACCTGGACAGTGGCATGATGCGACCATTCAACCTGAAACCATGGGAGATTGAGATGCTGCAACCACAGCTACAGTGACAAGTGGCAACATCAGAAAGGTCACCACAGTCATTGAAGCTGCGTTCCCACATTTCAATGTCAGCAACCCGATGAGCTGTGGTGACCTCAATGAGATCACCGCAAGCACCGTGAAAAAATTCTCACAGTGCTCGAGTGTGATCCAGATTGCTCACAATCTACTGCAAACAGCAATGTCCACAGTTAAGGGGATTGTCCACTACTTGTACAAGCCCTTCTCAGTAGCTATAGTTCCCCCATGTGAAATAATGGCAGCTATACTCACCTCTGGTGCCAGTAATGTTCCAGCGATGTGGGTGCTTGCTCTCCCAGGGCTTATGTAACATTGATATGCCACACGAGCCCTGCAGTCAATCAGTGACCACTTTCCTCTCACTTCCTCCAGACAAAACGGATACCTGGAAGCGAGAACTGCTGCTGCTCTTCTACTTTGTCCAAATGTCAGTTATGTCTGAATAAAGTAAGAATGAAGCAGGCTCTGATTGGCCGTAGGGCTCATGTGAAATAACAATGTCACAACATAGTTGATGTACAAAGTGCTCATAGCAGACGAGTGCTGCCAGTCCAGGAGGTATGTTTTATTGTATTTAATTTGGGATATTGCACTACTGCATGGCCCTAACCAGCTTTTTTAAAGGTCTGCCATTTTGAATTAAAGTTTTGTTTAAGAGTAATCATCATTTTAACTTTTATTTCATAAATCAATAGTGCTTAAAGGGACTCTGTCACCTGAATTTGGCGGGCCCTGTGTCCGGTCCGATGGGCGGTGTTTTCTCTTCTTTCATTCACCCCTTCCTTTCCCGCTGGCCGCAATATATTCTTGAATTTGAGTAGGTTTCTTCCGTAGTACACGCGTGCGCAAAGCAATCTTGCCTTGCGCATGTGCAGTATGCTTTGCCCAACTGCGGGGAAAGCCGAAAGCATTAGTGCGCATGCGCCGCCACACTGTGTCCTGGAACACAGCAAAATACTTCCGGGACATAGTGCGGCGGCGCACGCACAGTAATGCTTTTCGGCTTTGCCCGCAGTTGGGCAAAGCATACTGCGCTTGCGCAAGGCAAGATTGCCTTGCGCACGCGTGTACTACGGAGGAAACCTACTCAAATCCAAGAAAATATTGCGGCCAGCGGGAAAGGAAGAGGTGAAGGAAAGAAGAGAAAAGACCGCCCATCGGACCGGACACAGGGCCCGCCAAATTCAAGTGACAGAGTCCCTTTAAAGAGTAATCGTCATTTTAACTTTTATTTCATAAATCTATAGTACTTATCAAGATAAGAAACTTTGAAATATATACAGTATCATCAGAGAAATCTGTTTCTTTCTCCTCCTGGACTCTCAGTTCAAAAATAAAATCTGTATTCAGTGATGACAGACTCTTCCATTACTTAGATAGGAGATAGCAGATGCTGCTGATAAGAATCTATGGAGGAGGGAGGAGCTAGAGGCAGGGCCCCTCCCTCTCTCATCTACATAGAATCTTAGCAGCAGCTATCATCTCCTGTCTCAATAATGTAATAATCTGTCTTCACTGAATGCAGATTTTATCTGTGAATTGAGAATTTTGAAAATAAATGATCATTCCTGGACGAGAAAGAAGCACATTTCTCTGATGAGATGTATTGCAAAGTTTCAAATTCTGATATGGACAATTGATTTATGAAATAAATATGAAAATAATGGTTACTTTTTGTGGAATTGGTGACTGGTGCCTTGAACTCTATTGGATGAACACTGGATACCCTATGCGCCAGCTCCTTCATATGAAGTTATCTTCAGGACATGAGCCTTTCTCCATATCCTTTGATGTATCCTTATCCTTTCCGTTTTATCTCTGATCCATTGCATTTGATTGATCCATACACATATCAGCTCTAGAAACGTATCCACGTGTCCCATCCGTGATACTCAGAGCAGGTCTTCTTGTTCTCCTTAGGCTGGGGTCTCACCGCCATCGACTCTATCAAGTGATAGAATAGGGCCTATTGTGCTAAAGACTGTCATCTCAAGCTGTCTTAGAGTTGGATCTGAGTGTCATCTTACTCTGATCCATGAGCGAATCATAGGTGTGTAGAAGACGGAGAACTTAATTTCTCCATCTTCTCCATTGTTTCTGTCCGCAGATGTCGGACTGCACTCGGATGACATCTGATTGCAGAGCAATGTTTTACACGCACCTATAGACTTGTATGGGTGCACGTGACCTGATTATCGGATGCAGTCGCAGCATGCGGCAATTGTTTTCTCATGCTGAATCGGCCGTGTTATACGGTTGTGTGAGTGATCTCTTATTGGGGATCAGGCTCAGACATTAAAGTCTATGGGGATCCATATCAAGCACATGAAACACAGAAGACATATTTTATCCTTCAGTTTCAGCCACTTTTTTTTTAACTGATCCACTGTTTAGAGTCAATGGATAAATAAAAGTTCAGTCTTCGTAATTCAGTTTTTAAAAACAGAAGCAACAAGGAGACCATACGGAGACACTAGAAAAAATAGAATATATGTTGTTCCCCCCGTTACAGTCAGGACTGAGTGTTATCATGGGACCCTATTGGCCTATGCTGTGTTTTTGGCCATTCAAGGCAAATTTTTCTTCATCTGCCCTGCCACAATTTTTAATGCTTGTGTTCGCTGTCCAAAGTTTAATACAAAGAAAATATAATAACTATAATCGTAATATAACTTAGGTTGGAATGAAGACAAAACCAGCAAAGGGTTTATAGGAATGAGACTTCAAGATGAAATAAACCAGAAGGATATTCAGATATTAAATCGCCTATATCATTAAGAGTAGAGAACCGTTATTGATAATACATGTCAGCACCGCACCAAATATAAAGCAGAACTGTAAGAATTATGTTGGAACAGAGGAGACTTTTTGCTTTCCACCTGTAGGGATGGGGTAAAAATGTAGCAAGATGAAATAAGTCAAACCAGGGTCAACAGAGACATAAAGGGACATCTGTTTTTCCCAATAAGAATGCGTTCCAGGTTTTCTTATATTACGTTTTGCTACAGACATTCGGGATTGAAGTCGGGAAGTGAAGGAAAAGTAACTTTTTGTAGTCAGAACCTTGCAGGATGCCGCAAAGATTTAGGTGACCACTCCTGCTCCTTGTACCAGCATTTTTTTATATAACAAGGGAAATAGAGTGACCATACGATGTGGCAAAATGTCAGATACTGTAGATTTCTCATTTACTGTAGATTTCTCATTTACTGTATGCATCTGCTCAACTTTTTCAGTTCTCAAGTCCAAAAACCCTTTTTACGGATAGGCTCATGTACATGGCTGCATTTCTGTTTTGTTTATACGGTCTCTACTACGATCTCTACTGTCATAGCCCTGCTCAAATCTTCAACAGTACCCGCGTTTCACTGAAATGTTGATGATTCCATACAAATCCACCAAGAAAAAAAAAATGGTATCATGTTGTGACTTAATATGAGCAGAGGTATTTTTCTATAAAACCAGTTAAGAGTTTACTGAGGCAGGTTGGTTGGTTTCACACTTATATGCATGACCTCTAATATGATTAATTAAGACCGAATTCACACATCATGGTCTGAGTAGGGCCCTTGTTTTACTTACTGTCCGCGGGTCTCCAGACCCAAATTTGAAGGCATTATGGGCATATATGGGGCTGTAAATTTGGGGTCAGGACTCGCCCAGCCAATCCACACATCACTAACCATACGGATGTCTGAAATAGGCCTAAGATTGAGCTTTATTTGATTTTGCAATCAGAATAATAACAACATTTCATTAAAAGGAACCTGTCAATTGAGTGTTGCTTCCGAAACTACAGGCAGCATGAATTGGAGAACAGCTCCTGCATTACAAACATCTATGCTTTACACTGAACTGCTGCTGTGTTTCATAAAGAACCATAGACAAAAGTGTGGCCAGGGACGAGATGACTTGTCCAAATCCACAATTTGCCACATAAAGTACTTTATGGTATTTGTTTTGAGACTGACACAAATTATGGTCTTCACGGAGTTTGCAGCTTCGGTTATTTTAGTGGTAATTTCAATTAACTCTCTTGTTATCTAGAGTAATCAGATAAATTGCAAAATCATTCAATGCCATGCAAATTACCTTAATCACAAAAAAATTTCCACTGAATTTCAGCCCCGTCCCAAAATGACTGCTTACATCATTTCAGTGATATTCTCGTAAGCACAGGAGTAAGTGTTAACGAGGACAATGCAGAAGAAATCACTCTGTCATGCTGATTGAATTCTAAGAGCAGACTGGTTGCTTTAAAAGGGGTCTGATGGTCAAAATCATTGCTTTCTTTTAACCATGATTACCTCCGTGCACATTCATTATTACTTAACATCAAAAGAGCTTTATAGGCAAGGACATTGCTGATTGGTAGATTGTAAATCACCCATTCAGCAGATCATTAAGAACTTAAAAGAGAAGAAAGTCCAGCAAATGCCAGGCCAGTCTCCCAAGATCGGTTGAAACTAGTGCAGAGCTTGCTCAGAAATAGAAGCAGGTAGGTGTTAGTATTTGCATGCACAATGAGTCAAAGCCTTTTAGAGACTCACTTAAGGTACCTTCACACATAACGATTTCGTTAACAATATTGTTGCAACATCACGCTTTTTGTGATGTAGCAACAATCCCGCTAACGATCTCATTATGTGTGACAGCGACCAACGATCAGGCCCCTGCTGGGAGATCGTTGGTCGCTGGGGAATGATCAGGACCTTTTTTTGGTCGCTGATCACCCGCTGTCATCGCTGGATCGGCGTGTGTGACGCCGATCCAGCGATGTGTTCACTGGTAACCAGGGTAAATATCGGGTTACTAAGCGCAGGGCCGCGCTTAGTAACCCGATATTTACCCTGGTTACCATTGTAAAAGTTAAAAAAAAAAAAAAGTACATACTCACATTCCGATGTTTGTCACGCCTCCCCCCCCCCGCCGTCAGCTTCCCTGCGCTGACTGTCAGTGCCGGCCGTAAAGTACAGCGTTGAAGACAGTTTCAACGATGCCGAAGTCTTTCCCCTGATCGTTGGTCGCTGGAGAGAGCTGTCTGTGTGACAGCTTCCCAGCGACCACACAACGACTTACCAACGATCACGGCCAGGTCGTATCGCTGGTCGTGATCGTTGGTAAGTCGTTTAGTGTAACGGTACCTTTAGTGTCAAGAAGAGCAGACAAGAAGCCACGTATTTCCAAGCAAAATATCAAGGACAGACTGACTTTCTGCAGGAAGTTCAGGGATTGGACTTCAGAGAGTTGGGATAGTTATTTTCTCTGATGAAGCCCCTTTCAGACTGTTTGTCACATGTGGAAGAAGCAATGATTCCTGTGTCATGCCAACAGTAAATCATCCTGACACCAATCATTTGTGGGATTGCTTTTCATCCAAGAAGTGGGCTCACTCACAATTTTTCCTAAGAACACTGCAATGTATAAAGAACAGGATCTAAACATACTAGAAGAGAAACATCACCAAGGAACTTTGTGCAAACCAAAATTTGTGTCGGTTTTAGCACAGGAGCTTTTATGACATCCTATTCTAAAACCATAGGTAGCAATATGGAGGTGATCACCCATTTGCTGCCATCATAGCTTCCACTCTTCTGGGAAGGCTTTCTACAAGAATTTGAAGTGTGTCTGTGGGGATATTTGCCCATTCACTCAGTAGAGCACTTGTGAGGCCAGACACTGATGTTGCACGAGCGGGCCTAGCACACCTTCTCCATTCTAGTTCAACCCGAAGATGTTAGATGGGGTTGAGGTCAGGGCCCAGTGCGATTCAATGAAGTTCTTACGCACCAAACTCATTCCAACCTTGCCTTTGTAGGCCTTGCTTTGTTGACTTGGGCAAAATGATATTGGAACACAAAAGGGCCTTCCTACAACTGTTCCCACAATGTTTCAAGTATATAATTGTCCAAAATGTTTTCTATGCTGACGAATTAAGATTTTTCTTCACTTTAACTAAAGGACCTAGACCAACTTCTGAAAAACAACCTCACATTAGCCTCCCTCAAACTTTACAGTTGACAAAGTGTAGTCATGCAGGTAACTGTCTTTTCGCATTTCCCACACCAAGACTGGACCATCAAAGTGTCAGATATCTTCATTCGTCACTCCACAGAACACATTCTCACTGCTCCAGAGTCTACAGGAGTGCTTTACACTCATGAGGAAGGGGGTTGTTGTGACTTTTAGGGTTTGTGCACACGTCAGTATTTTCTAGCAGAAATTTCCAGACAAAAACCAGACATTTCTGCCAGAAATCCGCATGCGTTTTTTTGCGGTTTTTTTTCGCAGTTTTTATGCGTTTTTTTGTGTTTTTTCCCAATGCATTATATAGCGGGAAAAACGCAAAAAATCCGCAAAATTTATGAGCATGCTGCTTTTTTTTACCACGATGCGTTTTGTTTGCGGAAAAAAACGCATCATGTGCACAAAAATTGCAGAATGCATTCTAAATGATAGGATGCATATGTAGGCGTTTTTAATGCGTTTTTATAGCATTTTTATTACGAAAAAACCTGAGCGTGTGCACATACCCTTAGACTTTGTTTTTCATTTTTAATTTCTTAAAACTATGATACAAATAGGGTAGATCCATCATAGCATAGCACAGCAAAGAAGAAACAATAAATAGGCAATTACAAAAGTTGATCGGAGCACACATTACGTCATTGTTACATAATATGAAAGGTTTTTCTCTTTTTACTACTTTCGTTGACTGAAATGTACTCACCAATGTGAATTTTCTCTGAAATCTGTAGCCTTAGATATTTTTTTAGATTCCTACTGCCAGGGGATGTGACCTTCCAAGGAGCCAGCCTTAATTGTCAGAAGCCAAATCTAGGCCATCTTAAAAGAATAGTGCAATGCTTGTCTACACTTAGTGTAAACACTCGCTTGACCTTTGGTCTTCTGTGATAGAAGAGAAATAGTCACGTACACATATGTAAGGAAACCCCTTAAAGCATGTTACTTATGTTTCTTTATCTCTCTTCTTAAAAACTGTAACCACTACTGTGTGAACATTTAATTTATCTGTGATTTTTTTATTTTCAAAGTCACATGACCTACTTTCCCTAATTTATCAATTAAGATTAGCAGATAAGGAATGCAGCAAGCAATTTGTACAGCTGATATTGATGTGGGTATGGTGGAAAAAAATTACTTGCATGTTACTTTTTTGAAGCTGATTATAATGTAATCCACTTCAATAAAGACACTATCAAAATAAAAGGCTGCAAAAGAAAACTATTCCAAAACCTTTTATAAAAACCCTTCAGTAAAACAAAGGTTTTTTTGAAGCTGTTTCTTGATATTTTTGAATACCTCAAAAACTGTGTGTGATTATTGCCCTAGGATATGTATACACTAAGGGTTTTTTATTTTTGCTTTTTAGGCGGTCAAAAATGACTCCAGAGATGTTTTGGAGGATCTTTTTGTTCACTGAAGCAGTTTTTCAAGCGGTTTTGGCAATTTCTTTTCCTGTAGCGTTTTTTTTTGCAGCATTCTGATTAGACATTGCTCAGTTTGCAATAATTCCATCCATTTTCCTCTCTCCCTGCAGGCATTTTCTTCTTTTTTTTTTTAAAGCCTGGAGTGAAAAAAAATGCTCAAAAGCTAAACATTAAAAGCAAGTCGTTTTACAATAGAAATTAATAGGAAGATTATTTCACACATTTTTTGGTGTTTTTTCAACCATTTTTTTAAAATTGAACCCACTACAATAACTCAAAAGTCCATGTACGCATACTTGACACATCTTCTTGCTTTTTGGGTGTTACAAGACACCAGAGTAACCCACTAAAAATCTATACAAACGCAGGGAAAATAGACTCCTGAAAATAAGGTTATATTGAGGGCACAAGAAGCAATTGCACAGGCGCCTCCACCTCCCAGTCCCATGCAGGGGATACAGCTTTTCATGTTATACTACAGCTATTATAGAAATATATCACGAAGACTACTTTCCTACGACGAGTTTTTTCCGATTTCTTGATGTTGCAGATTTACTGCACCTATTAGCTGTTAGGTTACATGTGTTTTACCCCGTTTTTGATGCTGATGTTTTTGTCTCTGGCATGTCATGTTCTAAATAAATTTGCTTTGTTTTTGATACTTCCTGAGATTTTGCTTTGACAAAACTTTATTGACGCAGTCATGTGCAAAAATACGCTGCACCCAAAATGTTGCAATTCCTGATCGTGGGGAGGTAGCGGTAGCCTAAAACACACAAAACGAAGGACTGACGAAGGAATTTGTTCCGAAATGCGCGTCAGGGTGCGTGGGTACAGGACCTGTTAACCCCTAAAGGTACATTGCTTTTTTATTCATGCCCTTTGTACTTTTCAATCACATTTTGTCACTTACTTTATGCACATTGGGAGCTGAACATTTTTTGTATCTTGCTCTCCATGTTCCATGGTTTTACGTATTTGCACAAGTTTTCCACTTGGTAATGCTTTAATCATGAATTCATTGTGCACTTTGTGAGGTCTTTTTAATATTTTGTATATTGCACTCCATATAGCCGCTTAAGGTACCGTCACATTAAGCGACGCTGCAGCGATATAGGCAATGATGCCGATCGCTGCAGCGTCGCTGTTTCGTCACTGTGTGGTCGCTGGAGAGCTGTCACACAGACAGCTCTCCAGCGACCAACGATGCCGAAGTCCCCTGGTAACCAGGGTAAACATCGGGTTACTAAGCGCAGGGCCGCGCTTAGTAACCCGATGTTTACCCTGGTTACCATTGTAAATGTAAAAAGAAAACAAAGTACATACTCACATTCCTGTGTCTATCCCCCGGCCTCAGCTTCCCTGCACTGTGTCAGCGCCGGACGGCCGTAAAGCAGAGCGGTGACGTCACCGCTGTGCTTTACGGCTGGCCGGCGCTCACAGTCAGTGCGGGAAGCTGAGGCCAGGGGACAGACACAGGAATGTGAGTATGTGCTGTTTGTTTTTTACATTTACAATGGTAACCAGGGTAAACATCGGGTTACTAAGCGCGGCCCTGCGCTTAGTAACCCGATGTTTACCCTGGTTACCAGTGAAGACATCGCTGAATCGGCGTCACACACGCCGATTCAGCGATGTCTGCGGGAGATCCAGCGACGAAATAAAGTTCTGGACTTTCCCCAGCGACCAACGATCTCCCAGCAGGGGCCTGATCGTTGGTCGCTGTCACGCTTAACGATTTCGTTAACGATATCGTTGCTACGTCACAAAAAGCAACGATATCGTTAACGATATCGTTATGTGTGACGGTACCTTTACACTTCTTTATGTTTTTAGTACTTGGGCTATTTTATGTACTTTTACAATTTAGGGGTTACTAACTAATTTCGGTCCTGTATACTTGCACATCAATTGTAACAACCCTGCTGGCATCACTGCATGGCCTCCCATCCCCCACCTGCATTACACTCAAACTCACTTACTTCTCTGGGCCTTGTGGTGACTTCTCTCTGCTGCCAGCTCCATGCTGTGTGCCTTATGTCTGCTGTCTGCTCTGTGCATGCTCTGTCTGTGTGCATAGGGGGGCGGCGCCAGCAACTCCTGTTTCTTATAGAGACTGTGTGCACCTTGCTAAGGTGTCCCTGGCCAATCACCATGAGGCTTCTTGTATTTAAGACATCCCCACCCATTGGTGGGGACCTGTGCAACTTACTCCCTCAGTTAGTTCTTAGCTGCTGAGGTGCCAGGCCCTGTCTCGGTTACTCTCATGTCTGCCACCCAGGGGGGCGTTGTACCCTGGTCTGTGTCCTGTGTAGCCACCCAGTGGGGCTTAGTACCCTGGCTTATGTTTTTGTGTAGCCACTCAGCGGGCTTCGTACCCTGGCCTATGTCTGCCACCCAGAAGGGCATCGTACCCTGGCTTGTGTCCATGTCTCTGTGTCTTGTCTCGTTCCTGACTCTGGCTTAGTCTAGTCCTATTCCGGTGTCTGTTTATATCCCTGTTTTGGTTTGCCTTTTCTGCTGTGCATTCTCCGTGTCTTGCTTTGCTTCGCTTTCGGCTCCACTCTCTGCGACCTTGCTTTGCTCCTTTCTCTGCATTCTCTGACCTTGCTCTGCACTCTGTGTCTTGCTCTGCACTCTGACTCTGCTCTCAGCTCTGCACTCTGTGGCTTTGCTATTAGCTCTGCTCTCTGTAGCTTTGCTCTGCACTTTGCTCTGTTCTCTGACTTTGCTCTGCACTCTGTGGCTTTGCTCTGCGGCTCCGCTCCTTGCGGTTCTACCTAGCTCCGCTCTTTGCGGTTCTATTTCTCCCATTCTTGGCTCCGCCTCCTGCGTTTCTGCACTTGGCTCTGCCTCCAGCTCTTGGCTCCGCCTCCTGTGTTTCTGCACTTGGCTCCGCCTCCAGCTCTTGGCTCCGCCTTTGGCATATCTGTTATTGGCTCTAGCTCCTGTGCTTTCGCTCTGCATCTGCTCTTGCGGTCTTCCTCTACCTGAGGGGCGATCTAATAACCATGTATAAGTATATAAGGGGACAATACAAATATCTCGCTGAGGATCTGTTTATACCAAGGAAGGTGACGGGCACAAGGGGGCATTCTTTGCGTCTGGAGGAGAGAAGGTTTTTCCACCAACATAGAAGAGGATTCTTTACTGTTAGGGCAGTGAGAATCTGGAATAGCTTGCCTGAGGAGGTGGTGATGGCGAACTCAGTCGAGGGGTTCAAGAGAGGCCTGGATGTCTTCCTGGAGCAGAACAATATTGTATCATACAATTATTAGGTTCTGTAAAAGGACGTAGATCTGGGGATTTATTATGACGGAATATAGGCTGAACTGGATGGACAAATGTCTTTTTTCGGCCTTACTAACTATGTTACTATGTTACTATGTTACCTTTTCTTAACTCCTCCTGTCTGAACAGGTTCTTACCTGTTTTACATACCTGTCTGCAGACCGGTCCCTACCGGTTCTTCCAGTGTACCAGCCTTGTCCGTCTGTCCTGCCAGAGAGCCAGCCGTACCTGCCTGCCTACCGGAGAGCCAGCCGTGCCCGCCTGCCCGCCAGTGTCTCTGTTGTACCCGCCTGTCTGCCTGTGTCCCAGCCGTGCCCGCCTGTCTGCCAGAGTGCCAGTTGTGCCTGCTCCGTTCCTTAGTGGGATCAGCAGCCACAGCCAGACATCACCCTGGAGTGGTACCTGGTAGCTTCCTATTGCACAAGTCTGACCTCACCATCAGAGGCTCCAGCGAACACCTAGGAAGCTACATAGTTACGCCCCTTCCAGGGAAGTTTGGTCTGTGGCCCAGTGGTGCCACACCCCCGCACGCCTGCGCCTACCAGTCTGGGCGCGAGCGTGACATCAATGTTATATTTTATGTATTTTTCATGTAATTTTTGCTTGTCACCTACTAATTAGTAAAAATATATTTTTTCACCTATCTTCCTGTCTGGGTTTCTCTGCTTATCCAATGGTTCTGGGTTGGTTGGTATACTCACTTATTAAGTGGTTTCCACTTCTTTTCTCACTGAGCACCATATTGGCCCATGCAGGGCTGCCACTAGGAATTTTGAGGCCCCATACTGGCAAAATTTTCAGGGCCCCCCCGAGACTCCGCCCAGGCTCCACCCCAGCCCTGCCTCCACCCCTCAAACTGGCCACAGCCCCACCACTCTTTTGGAAAAACTCCACTTCTCACCAATCACACATTAACAGTTCCCATCACCAGATCACACATATAGCCGGCAGCTTTTGTTTTGCCAAACAATTTTTTAAGCCGCCACCACGACAAGGTAGACTCTTTTGGTCGGGCCCTACTCTACTACAACCTATTAATCATTTGTTAAAATAAGCAATACAATCTAGGTATATTTTTATTTGTTTTTCAATTCTTAAAATGACCAATAATATCACATACAAGGGACAAATACTACCTCACCATGATCAGACACCATATTACCACCACATAGAGACCTATAATACTACATACAAGAAAAAAATACCGACACGCCATGTCCAGATCACATATTACCACCACATAGTGACCAAATAGCACAAGCAAGAAACAAATACCGCCGCACCATGGCCGGACAACATATTACCTGTTATGGACCTGGTGGTTAGGAGCACCCGAAACGACCTGATGGTTAAACTAACAAAGGACAAGCTCTGGGAAGTGGGAGCTCTGCTGACCGCAACCCCTAATCCTATCACACACACTAGAAATAGCCGTGGGGCGTACCTAACTCTGCCTAGATGCCTCTTCACAGCCTAAGAGCTAACTAGCCCTAGAGATAGAAAATAAAGCCTACCTTGCCTCAGAGAAATTCCCCAAAGAAAAGGCAGCCCCCCACATATATTGACTGTGAGTTAAGATGAAAGTCACAAACACAGAAATGAAACAGGTTTCAGCAAAGGAGGCCAGACTTACTAAACAGACTGAGGATAGGAAAGGTATCTTTGCGGTCAGCACAAAAAACTACAAAAAGACCACGCAGAGTGTGCAAAAACACCTCCGCACCGACTCACGGTGCGGAGGTGCCACTCTGCATCCTAGAGCTTCCAGCTAGCAAGGCAAAATCATGATAGTAAGCTGGACAAGAAAACAATGAACAAATAATTAACTAGCAGGGACTTAGCTTCTGCTGGAGTAGACAGGTCACCAGAAAGATCCAAGAGCGAACTGAACCAGTACAAGAACATTGACAGCTGGCATGGAGTAACGATCTGAGTGGAGTTAAATAGAGCAGCCAGCCAAAGAATAAACTAAGTCACCTGTGGAAGGAACCTCAGAAGCAGCAGCTCCACTCACAGCCACCAGAGGGAGTCCATGGACAGAACTCGCCGAAGTACCATTCATGACCACAGGAGGGAGTTCGATAACAGAATTCACAACAATTACCACCACATAGTGACTGAGCACTACAATACTGATCATTAATAAAAAAAAACACAATACTAATCTCACCATACGTGTTATTATACACAGTAGATCTGTACTTAGTATGCAGTGTTTGTGTAGAGGTAATACAGTGATTATCGGTGACATTATACACAGGAGCTCTGTATATAGGGTCAGTGTACAGGTAATACAGCAGTGTTCACCGGTGACATTATACACAGCAGCGCTGTATACAATGTATAGTGTACGGGTAATACAGTGATCCAGATTACATTATACACAGGAGGTCTGTATACAGTATTAGTGTACAGGTAATACAGTGATCAACAGTGACATTATACACACGAGAACTGTATATATTGTACAGGTTATACTGTGATCAATGACATTATACACAGGAGCTCTATATATAGTATCAGTGTAAAGGTAATACAGTGATCACTGGTGAAATTGTACTCAGGTCTGCTGTATATAGTATTCAGTGTACAGTGCCAGTCTACAGGTAAAACACTGACTCACCAGTGACGTCACTAGGTGAAGTCCTTCATCTTTTCATCTTCATCCAGCACAGACCGCCATCACTTCCAGCCAGGGCTTGTCTCTGCAGGAAATAACACAGTTAGCTAGAGCACCACTTGTAGAACACATTACTTAATTTTTTCTCAACTTCTAAACTACACCAGATGAAGAAAAAAGGCGATATAGTGTCGCTCTGCACAGTAACAGTACCGCCTCCCGCATTTAAAGCAGTATCCTTAAAAAATAAAATAAATACATCAGTGCAATAATAATATCCCTTAATTAGCCCTTATGGTAATAATATCCCCCATTGTGACCCCCATGTATCTCATTCCTGGCTCCAGCCATATGTTCTCCAATCCTGCCCTCATGAGTATCCATTCTGCGCCCATGTGATGTTCGATCCTACCCCATCTGTCCTGTGATCCTGCCCCATCTGCCCCGTGATCCTGCCCCATCTGTCCCATGATCCTGCCCCATTTGTCCCATGATCCTGCCCTATCTGTCCCGTGATCCTGCCCCATCTGTCTTTATTATATCCATCCTGCCCATGATCCTGCACCATGTGTCTCCATCCTGCCCCATGATCCTGCACCATGTGTCTCCATCCTGCCCCATCTGTCTCCATCCTGCCCCTTGGACCTGCCCCATCCTGCCTCATGATCATGCCCCATGATCCTGCCCCATTTGTCTCCATCCTGCCCCATGATCCTGCCACATCTGTCTCCATCCTGCCCCATGTCTCCAACCTGCCCCATGTTTCCATCCTGCCCCATCTGTCTCCATCTTGCCCCGTGTCTCCCATCCTACCCCCCAACCTGCTCCATGTCTCCCATCCTGCCCCCGTGTCTCCCATCCTGCCCCCTGTGTTTCCCATCCTGCCCCCGTGTCTCCCATCCTACCATATCTCGCATCCTGCCCCGTGTCTCCATACTTCCTCCTGTGTCTCCATACTTCCCTGTGTCTGCATACTTCCCTGTCTCCATTCTTCCCCCGTGTCTCCATACTTCCCTGTGTCTCCATACTTCTGTGTCTCCATACTTCTGTGTCTCCATTCTGCCCCCTGTGCCTCCATACTTCCCTGTGTCTCCATACTTCTGTGTTTCAATTCTCCCTGTTTCCATTCTTCCCTGTGTCTCCATACTTCCCCGTGTCTCCATACTTCCCTGTTCCATTCTTCTGTGTCTCCATACTTCCCTCTGTCTCCATACTTCCTCCTGCATCTCCATACTTCCCCCTGCGTCTCCATACTTCCTTGTGTCTCCATACTTCCTTGTGTCTCTATACTTCCTTGTGTCTCCATACTTCCCCCTGCATCTCCATTCTGCCCCGTGTCTCCATACTTCCCGTGTCTCCATACTTCCGTGTTTCCATTCTCCCTGTTTCCATTCTTCCCCGTGTCTCCATACTTCCCCCTGTGTCTCCATACTTCCCCGTTTCCATTCTTCTCTGTCTTCATACTTCCCCGTGTCTCTATACTTCCCCGTGTCTCTATACTTCCCCGTGTCTCTATACTTCCCCGTGTCTCTATACTTCCCTGTGTCTCTATACTTCCCCGTGCCTCTATACTTCCCTTTTCTCTATACTTCCCCGTGTCTCCATACTTCCCCCGTGTCTCCATACTTCCGTGTCTCCATACTTCCGTGTCTCCATACTTCTGTGTCTCCATACTTCCCCGTGTCTCCATACTTCCCCCGTGTCTCCATACTTCCCCCGTGTCTCCATACTTCCCCCTGTGTCTCCATACTTCCCCCTGCGTCTCCATTCTGCCCCCTGTGTCTTCATATTCCCCGTGTTTCCATTCTTCATTCTCCCCCCGTGTCTCCATACTTCCCCATGTCTCCATACTTCCCCCGTGTCTCCATTCTTCCCCCGTGTTTCCATACTCCCCGTGTCTCCATACTTCCCCCTGTGTTTCCATACTTCCCCAGTGTCTCCATACTTCCCCGTGTCGCCATACTTCCCCCTGTGTCTCCGTTGTTCCCCCCCGTGTCTCCATACTTCCCCGTGTCTCCATACTTCCCCGTGTCTCCATACTTCCCCCTGTGTCTCCATACTTCCCCCTGTGTCTCCATACTTCCCCGTGTCTCCATACTTCCCCGTGTCTCCATATTTCCCCATATCTCCATACTTCCCCGTGTCTCCATACTTCCCCGTGTCTCCATACTTCCCCATATCTCCATTCTGCCCCCTGTGTCTCCATACTTCCCCGTGTTTCCATTCTTCATTCTCCATTCTGCCCCGTGTCTCCATACTTCCCCCGTGTCTCCATACTTCCCCTGTGTCTCCTTACTTCCCCCTGTGTCTCCATACTTCCCCGTGTCTCCATACTTCCCCCTGTGTCTCCATACTTCCCCCTGTGTCTCCATACTTCCCCCTGTGTCTCCATACTTCCCCGTGTCTCCATTCTTCCCCCTGTGTCTCCATACTTCCTCATGTCTCCATTCTTCCCCCTGTGTCTCCATACTTCCCCATATCTCCATACTTCCCCCTGTGTCTCCATACTTGCCCCTGTGTCTCCATACTTCCCCGTGTCTCCATACTTCCCCCTGTGTCTCCATACTTCCCCCTGTGTCTCCATTCTTCCCCCTGTGTCTCCATACTTGCCCCTGTGTCTCCATACTTCCCCGTGTCTCCATACTTCCCCCTGTGTCTCCATACTTCCCCCTGTGTCTCCATACTTCCCCCTGTGTCTCCATACTTCCCCCTGTGTCTCCATACTTCCCCCTGTGTCTCCATACTTCCCCCTGTGTCTCCATACTTCCCCCTGTGTCTCCATACTTCCCCCTGTCTCCATACTTCCCCATATCTCCATACTTCCCCCTGTGTCTCCATACTTCCCCCTGTGTCTCCATACTTCCCCCTGTGTCTCCATACTTCCCCCTGTGTCTCCATACTTCCCCCTGTGTCTCCATACTTCCCCATATCTCCATACTTCCCCATATCTCCATACTTCCCCCTGTCTCCATACTTCCCCATATCTCCATACTTCCCCCTGTGTCTCCATACTTCCCCCTGTGTCTCCATACTTCCCCCTGTGTCTCCATACTTCCCCCTGTGTCTCCATACTTCCCCCTGTGTCTCCATACTTCCCCCTGTGTCTCCATACTTCCCCCTGTCTCCATACTTCCCCATATCTCCATACTTCCCCCTGTGTCTCCATTGTTCCCCCCGTGTCTCCCATTCTGCCCCGGATTTGCCGCTTTCAATAAAAATAAAAAAATCTTTCCTCTTACCTGGCCGCGCTCCTGCGGCGATGCTCCCTCATGTCAGTAATGCCCTGGTGATATACTATACATTTATGTATTATGTGTCTATGCATTGTACCTGTGTGTTAAATGCAACAGGTACAGTTTATGTGAATAAAGTCTTCACTGGGCTCAGGGCTCAGGATCAATGATATGAGGCAGCCTGTCAGAGAATACAGCTAGTGATTAGTGCCAGTGTTCCCCAGCTCTGAGCTCTCTGGTCGGTGCTGTGTGTGGATGAGAATCCTACACCAACCAGATAACACAAAGCTCCGGGGTCACAGTCAGTAAATCACTGCTTCTAGTCTCTGACTGCAGCCCCTGCCTCCCCTCTTTACTCTCCTAAACAATCGGACACATTCAGGCCCTTCTTTACCTCCTGTTCTGGGGGTGATTGAGGTCCTGCACACAGCTTCCCTCCAGCCACCAGTGTGCAGACCCTGTTTGTCCTGCACAGGCTGGAAGTGTGTGCAGTGCAGGCACAAGAAGGCATCTAGCAGGTGCCAGACAGGACGAGCCGGGAGGAGGAGCAGGAGGAAGAAGACAGATGGGAGATGCTGCACCGTGCACACAGTTGTGAAAAGTAAAGAAGCCTTACTGTTAATAAGTGATGGGTGACGGTGACTGGCCCCCTTGCCTCTGGTTCTCGGTGAGCTGCTCAGCTGAAGCAAAGGGGGCGGGGCCCGAGCAGCCAGCATTTCCGGGCCCTCCTCTGTCCTCCTGATCTCCGGGCCCCATACAACAGTAAGGGCTGTAATGCCCTGATGGCGGCCCTGGGCCCATGTATTATTGTAGATGTGTATATGGAGATATACATATTTGCATGTTTATACATATACAGTATGTATAATAGTGGAGGTTATCGGATTTATTATTATCCATTATTTATACTTTCCGGTGCTTGTGTTGTTCTTTCTGAGTACAAAAAAAGCACAGTGGGCAGGAGATTTCTGTAAATCCAATCCTCTTTGTTGGAACTATAATGTTTTTGACATTGCAAAAATACGTAGCATCAAAAACTCATCGTGGGCACACAGCCTAAGTGCTGATGTCTTGTTTTTTTTTTCATTTTTCCTTAAAATCCAGTGACCAAGAGTGTATCACTGTCTCAGGGTGCCCTTTTAATTTCTCTGGCCAAACCAAGTCAGCTTCAGATTATGTGACACTGTTGTAGTACGGTTCCCACCAAATGCCAAGAGACGTCCAAACATATAACTGAGCAATATCAAAGGCAACAAAAGCCGGCCGAATGTCACATCTTATGGCAAATCTAGCATCAGAAGACCCACATAAATATCTAGGCTTCCATGAGAATTTTCTGTGTTGTCACCTAACGCTGTCATACATCTTGGTTGCCATTTTCATTATACTCCATCTGTAGAAATGCACAGTAGTAACACACCCATGATAGAACTACGCCGACTCTTAGTTTTATATAAATTATGTGCTTTTCATGTTCAGGTCCATAAGCCCACGTTTCCATGTGAAGGAGTTGAGTGTGAGAGCAGAACTTAGGAAATATAATAATACTCCAGCCTAGGGATGTAGAGCAAGGTGATTGCTATAAGAGTTACATATTATACTGACACACAATGCAATATGTCACCTAGCTATCGAAACATTGCCATGTCTGATACCAAACACTTCTACCGTTTCTCATCCAGACCGGTTCATCAGCCTCCTCCAATTGTTAACACCTCATATACAAATGCCGTTTTTTTTTAATCAGAGGAGACTGATTGGCAGGTATGGTCACATGCTCCTTCACCAGCCTCCATTGTATGGACAGAAGAGCTGGTTAGTGTGTGAGGAAAGCTGCACTAACAATAGAAATTGGCTGACTTCTTCACCTGAGACTCCGTCATTGAGCTTGTGCTGACAGTCTATCAGGAAATTTTGTGGCATCAATTCATTTTTTGGGGTGTGTGGTAGAGCTGCTCACTCTCCTGTACACAGAGTTAGAAACTAAATACTGTCTCTATAAGAACATGCTTGGTTTATTAAAGACAACATAAACCCAGCTGGGAGAAATAAACACGGCCCTCTGGGCAAAACAAAAAAAAACAAAACAAAGCACAGTCCTTCTCCTAGCGGGGATCAGCCCGCTCAAGGTTAGAAATGTCCCTGGTTCAGGTCCTTTAATATGGGCACAAACACTTTCCTGGAGTGCTTCCTCTCCAGACACTGAACTCTGCTGCCTTTGGAGGCCAGCTGCTTAAGCCCCAGACAATGTGACCCCTCTCCCCATGTGACTGTGACACCACACAGGTCCTTATCCCAGAATAGAAGAAAGACAGCGCCACAACGGTCAGTGATGAAGACCTTACGTGTTTAATCTGCCTCCTGCGGCGACGTTTCGGTACAATAACCTTTATCAAGCACAGTGTAACACATGTGGCCCCCACTTATGCTAACATCTATATGGCTTTCCTGGAGGGCGAACACGTGTACGGTTCGCGTTTTTGGGGTCATGTTAGGGGCTGGCGGCGTTACATTGATGACATTTTCCTGGTATGGGATGGTGACAGGGATGATCTTGATCTCTTTTTCCATTATTTGAACAATATACATCCTGGTCTCGGATTCACTATGGATTGTTCTCAGGATAAGATGCAATTTCTTGACACCTGTGTATACAAGTCTGGAGGGTGTTTACATACGGATCTTTATGTTAAAGAAACGGATAGGAATAACCTCTTGCATTTTTCTAGCGCACACCCACGTAGGATGGTTGAGTCCCTGCCCTGGAGCCAACTGTTGAGGGTGAGGAGGATTGTGTCATGTAAAACTCGTATCGATGATAGATTGGAGGAAATGTGCCGGAAATTTCTATCAAGGGGTTACTCGAGGGTAGACCTTGAGAAATTTAAACAGCGGGCTTTGACCGTTAGACGTGAAGATCTTTTGGCCCCTAAAGAAAGGGTTGAGTCGAATAAAAGAATCCCTTTTGTAACCACTTATGGTGGCATGAGTTCTAGGGTCTCAGACATTATACGTAGGCATTGGCCTTTGTTGAGCAGGGGCCACTCTAATGTTGCCGGATTTTGTGATATATGTCTTGACCTGCCCTTGTGGTCTCTTCTATGTGGGGGAGACCACAATGGAGGTCAAGGCTAGGATCAGCAAACACAAGAGTACAATTAGGACTCAAATTGGAACTACCTGTACCGAGACATTTTCACGAAATGGGTCATTCAGTCAACCAATTAAGATACAGAGTTATTGATGATGTACCGGTGATGCGACGGGGTGGAGACCGTATTGCACTTTTGAAGAGAAAAGAACTGAGATGGATTTTTGAGCTTGACACCCTGCATCCTAGGGGAATGAACATAGAGTACCAACAGAGCTGTTGTCTTTAGCATCCGTTTTATATTCTCTGCAGTATCCTTTTTAGTATATTGTTTTTAACTATATTATATACTTTTCTATTCTTGTTTTAGGAGTCTCATTTTTTATGAGCTGTAGTATACTTACTCTATTTGTATTGATGATTGCTCGCTTTGGGAGTTCAGCCGACCAAGAAATTTGGACTATATATAATAGACGTTCTCCTCTATATGCAATAGTGTTCTTCACTTTTGAAAATGTGCTGCTATACCCTTTTTCTTTCCTTTTTTCCTTCATCATTTTGTTGCCTTTTTCCTTGAGAGAAGGCTATTGGTTATGTTGGTATGGTTACAGACATGTATAATATCTCCTTAGCCTTTTATCCACATCGTATAATGATATAAGTGTTTTTTATATGTATAAGATTGTGATAATATGATAAATGCTCGATTTCTCTATATATACATATATATGCTTATATTTATTATTGATGTGTTGGTGCTGTTCTATATAGATTTGCCTGTGCCTTTTTTTTTTTTTTTTTTTAATTAGCATTCTTGCTATCATTGCTTCTTTGTCATGAGTTTCCAGGTTTAATGCTAACAGACTCCTGCGCTGCTGGATTCTCTATTACTGTGGAAGTAAAGACATTAGTAAAGTACATCTGCAGATGTCTGATTATTCTACGATGCACCTGAGTTATGTGGGACATGTGCACTGCTGCCTATGCCCTTTCAAAGTATACGAGCGCTTGGTGAGGACTTGGAGCCTGCGCAGTACCGCTCTTGATTTGGTCCCACACGGACACCATTTCAGTCAGGCGCAGTGGATATTTTTGTCAGGACAACAAGGAGAGAAGACTGGACCTGCGCAGTAATACACTCTGTATGCTGGAACTTTTGCGATCACATGACAAGGAACTGTGAATATGATTGGACAGCAGCCGTTCTGAGGTCATCTTGGGGGTTGGCTGGTATCGTGGTTACGGGGAATGCTGCATGTCTGTTGGAGGAACGTCATTTGTTTACAACTGTAAGGTGGGGAAGCTTTCTGTGCTATTGTGGGCTGGATTTCTGACATTAGAGCGATCGGAGCTAGTAGATCTTTGTTAGATTAGATATTGTCATTGTTGAAGTATTTGTAATGTGATTTTGATATGTATTTATATGTATATGTCTTTTTTCAGTATGGTGCTGTATCCCTATTGGTGTACCGCTAAATAGGGGGTGGTGCTATTTGTATATAATGGTGGTTGGAACATGTGTTACACTGTGCTTGATAAAGGTTATTGTACCGAAACGTCGCCGCAGGAGGCAGATTAAACACGTAAGGTCTTCATCACTGACCGTTGTGGCGCTGTCTTTCTTCTATTCTGGGATATGGACTTGCAGCCGGGCTGGACCCCTTGGCATTGACTTGCGCCAATATGCGAATGGAAGCTGTATGGACATAGGGTGCGGTTTTTCTCTTTTTGGATTACCACACAGGTCCTGTCAGCACACGTCAGTGCCAGCTTTGCAGTGGAGATAAGGTGGACATCCTCCCACCCACTCTATGGTTCTCCACATAAAAGCCAGCCCATTATGCAACTTTGCTTAACCCTCACAACACTTAATGTGCTGGAGGAAATCTCATTAGGCGTAGTGAAACATATCTCTCCTCCAGAACCTTACCAGTGACTTTGTCACACGGGGTTAAGTAATTTTCCTTTTTGTCTTGTGGTATTAGTTGGCGTTTTTGTTTTCAAATACATTAAATTGGCACACATGATTCATGACTTGGATGCTATGCTAAAAATGGGATCTCTTCTTGTCTTGAACTGGTTTTTTTTTTTTCAATTTTGACACAAAATAATTGTACCTTGGAGTCAAAAGTAAAAAAAAGTGCTCCAAAATATTGGTGTACTCAAAAATACACAAGGGGGAAACTGAAGTAAAGTTGCACCAAATGTTTCTACTTTTTTTAAAGTCGCAGTTAATCTAGAATTGCTAGACAAACAAAAAAAAAACAGCTGATTTAATAAAAAGTAGGCTTCAAAAAAAAGACAAATAGAATAATGAATTAAGTGCAAACAAAAACAGGTGCAAAACACACATAACTAGTCAGAATACAGGCACAAAGCCAATGATGTAACTCTTTTTTGTCCTTTTTTTCCTGAGCTCTTCTTAGCTGATTTATGGCCACAGACAACAATACAGTTAAATATGCAGGAAAGGAAGAGCATGTAAAAGCAAAATGGTGCAAAATTCATGAAACCCAATTAGAAAAATGTTGTTTTTTTTCTTCAATGCATGGATTTAAAGGGAACCTGTCACCAGTTTTTTCATGTCTGAACTAAGACTAGCACCTTAATCTGCACCTGTGCTGCATTCCGTAAAGGGGTATATAACCCTCTGACTTCCCCTGTATACCTCCAAAAACCTCACTCTTGCGCTGAGACATCGACATCTCGCGCCTGCTCACATTGCTCCCTGCCACGGGCAGAGCCAAAACATAAGGCTGAAAACCAATAGTGAAATATAAAAGATACGACAAATGGTGTTTTTCTGTATGTACAGTATGTATGCTCTGAATTTGGCTTTTTTCATGGCAGTACCCATAGGTCTCTAGGGTTTGAAATGTCATCCAAAGACACATTTAAAAAAGGCTTGAAATTAATTGGTGACACTTCATCAAGACTTGCATAGTACAAGCTTACACTTTCCCAGGCTTGACAGAGTACAGGGCACCAAATTCTTTAAGAGGCTCATGCCATGATTTTGTGGCCTCTTCTAAGAGATGTGCACCTCCGCGCACTGTTCTAGAGATTCGACTCCATTCAGTGAAAACTGGCAAAGTGATTTAATTATTTGCTTCTTATGTGTGAAGCCTAAGGGTTTGTGCATACATCATTTTTTTTTTGGCTGGTCTGCTCTGAAACCCGCTTAAAAACACTGAGATTGAACATATGCATTTTTGGGTCAAAATCATTTGCAGTTGATCTGTTCAGTTTTTTATCGTCTTTTAACCACTGCAGGTTAGAAAACAGTCAAAGCAGTTAAAAAAGGTGATTTGACTATTCTTCTGGCATCTTCTGCTTGGAAGACACCACAAACTAACTAAAGAAGTCTATGGGATCCATAAAGACAGATGTAAGACTCCTAGTGTCTTTTATAAGGTTTTAAAAATGCTTGAAAAAATGTATGCAAATTGCCTCTTCTGAGGAAAAGAGGACTTAAACTCTACAGCGCTACCTGTTGGAAGTAGCGATCCTACAAGTCACAATCAACTCTTTAACGAGTCATTCAATATGACTTAGGATAAAAGCCAAATCAGTATCTCAATTCGCAGACACAGTGTTTCGGGCTGTTGGCCCTCGTCAGTGCGAAGCATGAGAACTGATTTGGCTAGGTGAGAGGCTCTGGACTAGGGTCTAATGGGTAACGTTTCTCCTTATGGAGAGTGACATACCAGCTCTGGCTTGTCAAGGTAAAGAGGCTTATTCACCGTTCAATGCTCCTCTGGGAAATTAAATATGCAAATTGCCTCTTCTGAGGAAAAGAGGACTTAAACTCTACAGCGCCACCTGTAAAAATGTAGGCTTTCTCCTGAAGCAGGTTCCATTTACACTGAGGATATGTGCAAACAGAGTTTTTTTGAGGTGAAAAAATCCATTGTGATTTTCAAGAGATATCTTGGGATCCATACATTTATGTATGAGGTTTTCCGATTTGATGTGGTTTGTAAGCTTTTTTTCATGCAGTGTTTTAGTGGATTTCACAAGGAATCCGCAGCTAAGAATTGACATGTTTCTTCTTGTCTGAGGCGAGGTTTTCAAAACGTCATAGGAAACAAACTAGCCCGATGAGCAGCAATGTGGATTTTCCATTTACAGCAATAGAAAGCATTTTTATAGAGTATTTCATGTGGATTTTAGGTGGACTTCAAACTATTTAAATACAAACAAACTAATTTTGTCTTTCAAAAGTCAATAAACTTTTTTTTTTTGGGGGGGGGGGGGTGTAGGGAGGAATTCAACAAAAAAATAAGGGAATACTTCTTCAATAAATTTTACTCACCTTCACTTTTTTGTGGCAACCACATGACAAGTCTAGTTTTATACTGGTGGATTTACTATACTATTAGATATGACAACTCTCAGTGCTTTGGAGTGTATTTTCAGTGTATAGTCTGGGTTGAACTTCCAGCAAATGAATCTCTAGTATTTCATGAACTGCATATAAGCTGGAGTACTTTTTGGCACTCGAATAGTTGGCTTGCGCTAACTATGGTTTTTATAAAGGGTCTGGCAATTAATCCTATATGGCAAGGTATACTGAATGTTTTTTTCCTTATGTATCAAGATTCACGAGAGGTGAAAATGTACCATTTATATGTTGAATACAAGATGTGAGCAGAACCTCGCTGTGACAACTGGACTCAATTGTCAAAGACAGCTTAATTAGTCAACATGTAACATATGGAGAAATACAGACACAGTATAAAGTTCAATAAAACAAATTACAGACACATTGTAGTAAAGTAAAACTATGAAGCATAAGGTAATAAATAGATTGATTCTGAATCATGTGCTTCCTATTTACTGTCCTACATATTTATGGGGATGTTCCTGCGGGATTACCATAAAATGTGACAATATCCTTTAACGTTCCGTTCTAAAAGTCAGACATGAAGCAGGGTTGCAAAAGAGAGGAAAGTATTAGCAGCTGGCTGGGCCCAATTGTATAGGCTTACTAATTCACATGTACTGTATTTGTTCTGCTCTGTAGACTAGAAATCATTTTTATTATAAAGTGACAGCAGCAAGAAATTCACAAGCCTAAATTTTTTCATTTTGCATATAATGTATTAAATACAATCATTTATTTCCTGACTTCTATCAGATGTTTCCACATTATTCAAGCAGGTTTGTAAGAGTTGTACTGTAAGTGAAAAATGGGGTGCCTCATCAAAGAAAATGTCATTTAGACTTAGGCCTCCAGATCAGTTACCGTATCGCACTCCCCTTGGTCCTGCTGCAGGTCCACCTCCCCAGAAAATGGCTGATTATGCCAGGTAAAGCATCAGTAAGCTAAAAAGGGATAATTACATGGTGACTATTAGGGTCTTTACAGAATACAGAAGGGGTGTAATATCAAAACTTTCAAGTGTATGCAATGACAGTTCTATTTGTCTGGATTCTTTGGGGTATTTTTGGTGGTTCAGAAAAGCACAGAAGCTTTTCTAGAATACAAAAAGGTTATGTTAAAAAATGTTTTTTTTTGTAGAGATGAAAGAATGGATTTGCAGGACTCTGGTCTAGTAGAGACCATGTCAGGAGCAGCCAGGCAAGAGCTCTGTGAACTGCCTCTTACTTGCTTTTAATCGGGACCTCTTCCGATTTGTAGGCTCAGAATGTTGTCATTTTGGCATGACGCACTTATGACATTCTGCCAAGCTTACTAGTCAAAATAATCATCAGTGATTCTGGCAGGTATAAGGCATTTCCTAGGGCTTCAGTTCTGTGGCCATGGATTAATTATGTTACCTCTGGACCAAGGTCCTGGAAATCGATTTGCTGATCTGTTGTTTGTAGAATTGAAGCCTTCGGGTACATGAGAGTTTGTAGAGGATGTGAACTTTACCATAGTTCTGCTCATGAAGGTGCACTGGGAAACATAATTTTTCCAGAAAAACCAAGATTGGTCATCAGAGTTAATATAAATGGACATTCAATTTGGCATCCAATGTATGTGAAATTGATTGAAAGTCAAAAAAATTAGTGATGGATCCACTAAGCCACTCTTTTAGAGAAGATTAGCATAACACATTTTTCTAATGGCATTCATTGGCACTTTGGCAAGTGTAAGGCTTCTTTCACACTTCCGTCGGTTGTCCTGCGTCAGAGTGCAGTGAACCGACGTATCGAGGGACATTGCAAAAATAGTTGAAAACGTGTGCAACACATCCAGTGTTATGACGGATGTGTTGCATGAATCCCGGGCTAAATTTTAAGGTATAAATGTCCGGGGAAGAGAGAGAGACACTTTTCCTCGGGTTGGAATATGCTTCCAGGCATGCTCAGAAGTAAAAACTGCATCCGTCACTGGATTCCTGCGTTTCACAGTGTGCGCAGGATCCAGTGTCCATAGGCTCCCATTCTGTGTGACGACGTATGCAGCAGGAGGCGTCGGGGAACGTTTTTCCACTGCAGACAAAAAACGTTTCATGGAACGTTTTTTGAAAAGATGGGCCGTCAAATTCCACAGGATCCAGTGCACGACGGACAAAACGTGTGTCCATCCGTTGTGATACGTCGCTAATACAAGTTTATGGGAAAATGCAGGATCCTGCATTTTCAAAAATCGACGTATTTCGACGGGAGCTGAAAGGCGGAAGTGTGAAAGAGGCCTAAGGCCTCTTTCACATTTCCGTGAGTACGGGGCCGTCGCAAACTTTGTGCAAAATTGTGCACAATGTGGGCAGCGGATGCAGTTTTCCGACGCATCTGCTGCCCATTATAAAGTCCGGGGAGGAGGGGGCGGAGTTCCGGCCGCGCATGTGCGGTCAGAAATGGCGGATCCGACGTGCGAAAAAAATGTTACATTGCACGTTTTTTCATCACGACGGACCTCAAAAACACAACGCATCCGTTTGGCTATGGCAAAAAAACGCATCCTGCGGGCACATTTGCAGGATCCGTTTTTTTACCAAAGTGACGGATAGCAAAAAACGGAAGTGTGAAAGAGGCCTAATGCAGCGGCTTTAACAACAGTGCGGAAAAGATGCCGTAACCCAGGTTAGTCCAACTTAAAAGTCTTTATTTTGGCAACTTACAAAAATAACTCAAACTTTATCCTCCATTTCACAGCAGGATCGTCCATAACAGTCCATATCGAAACCGATGCCCTGGACGACTGCAATACCGTATCACTCATGGGTGCTTCAGTGTCTTTGATTCCTCTGGCTCTGGTCTGTGTTCAGTCTCACACAGATCTGACTTTTATGGAGCCCCCTGCTCTCATGCTTGCAAATCAAAATTGATGCACCCAAACCTTAATTGAAAGTTTAAATGTGAATCATGGACATCTGCCCAACTACCATCCTGCAGATCTCTCCAAAAATAAAAGCCCATGTCAGGATTTCGGAAATCTGACTTGGTCAAATAGCTTAACAAAGTCCACACTCTCTTTTATTTTGCAGTGTAACCACAGATATGACTGTTATTACAATGCACTTCTGCAGGTTAAGTATGCTTCTATGCGCATTCTAGGGGACACATAACGACTCTCGTACATGAGTCCACTCACTGACTCATACAAGCTTTATAATTCAATGCATCATCAGTTACCTTTTCTAACACAAGAAAGCATAACTAGCAGATGACATACATTAGAGGCTGACCAAGTGGCTATTTCCTGGTCTTTGAGAGGGAAGAAACGGTCACATCCTCGCTGCTATTATGTAGCGTAAGGACTCAACTCTCCTGTGGAACTGCATTGTTGGCAAAGATAAATCTTGTCCTAGGTATCAAAATCCGATGGTCCACATGAGAGACTGTAACTGGTGTGGATGGCCGAACCAACAGGCTTAAATTGTTTCTTCACAATATCAATATATCTATAATATAACGCTGGGAGCGCCACTCTGTCCGAAGCCTTTATAGACTGCGCAAGCGCCGGCGCAGTCTGGACCCCACAGAGTGACGCTCCCAGGAGATCGCGGTATGCGTAAACACTGAACGCACACCGCGATCTCCACCGGAGAGGCAGGGACCGTGGACGCGACAGGAGGGTAAGTATTATATTCACCTGTCCCCCGTTCCAGCGCTGCGTGCGGCTCCGTGTTCCGGGTCCTCTGCCTGTGACGTTCACAGTTCAGAGGGCGCGATGACGCGCTTAATGCGCGCCGCCCTCTGACTGAACAGTCACAGCCAGAGGAGCCGGAGCGCTGGATCATGGCCAGGTGAATATAGCAAGTGCTGGGGGCCTGAGCGAGCGCACCTGACCCCCACAGCGCGCCGGTGTCCCCGCCTGCTCAGGCCCCCCAGCACTCGGCCCCCAGTGACGATAGGTGAGTATGGTATTTTTTTTATATATATATATATATATATATCGCAGCAGCATACGGGGCATACACTATGGAGCATCTTATGGGGACATCAACCATAATGGAGCAGTGTACGGGGGCATATACAATGGAGCATCTTATGGGGCCATCAACCATAATGGAGCAGTGTACTGGGGCATATACTATGGAGCATCTTATGGGGGCCATAAACCTTTATGGAGCAGTGTACGGGGCATATACTATGGAGCATCTTATGGTGTCCATAAACCTTTATGGAGCAGCGTATGGGGCATATGGATGGGAGCAGCAAATTACAGAACGGGGGCGCAGGATGGGAGCAGCACATGATAGAATAGGGCAGCACATGACAGAACGGGGGTGCAGGATGGCAGCAGCACATGACAGAACGGGGGCGCAGGATGGGAGCAGCACATGAAAGAACGGGGGCGCAGGATGGGAGCAGCACATGACAGATCGGGGGTGCAGGATGGAAGCAGCACATGACAGAACGGGGGCGCAGGATGGAAGCAGCACATGACAGGATGGGAGCGCAGAATGGGAGCAGCAAATGACAGAATGGAGGCGCAGGATGGGTGCAGCACATGTCAGAATAAAGGCGCAGGATGGGTGTAGCACATGTCAGAATGGAGGCGCAGGATGGGTGTAGCACATGTCAGAATGGAGGCGCAGGATGGGTGCAGCACATGTCAGAATGGGGGCGCATCATGGGAGCAGCACATGTCAGAATGGGGGCGCTGGATGGGAGCAGCACATGACAGAATGGGGGCGCAGGATGGGTGCAGCACATGACAGGATGGGGACGCTGGATGGAGCAGCACATGACAGGATGGGGGCGCAGGATAGAGCAGCACATACCAGGATGGAGAACATATACCAATATAAATGCTCGCCACCCGGGCGTAGAACGGGTTCAATAGCTAGTTATTATATATATTAACTAGATGGTGGCCTGATTCTAACGCATCGGGTATTCTAGAATATGTATGTATGTATGTATATAGCAGCCACATAGTATATAGCACAGGCCACGTAGTATATAGGAGCCACGTAGTACCGTATATAGCAGCCACGCAGTATATAACACAGCCACATAGTATATAACACAGCCCACGTAATGTATAGCACAGGCCACACAGTATACACTATAATATAGGCCACGCAGTATATAACACAGCCCACGCAGTATATAACACAGGGCATACAGTATATAACACAGCCCATGCAGTATATAACACAGGCCATGCAGTATATAGCAAAGGCCACGCAGTATATAACATAGGCCACGCAGTATATATTACACAGGGGCATGCAGTATATAACACAGCCCACACAGTATATAACACACATGCATTATATAACACAGGCCACGCAGTATATAACACAGGCCACGCAGTATATAACACAGGCCACGCAGTATATAACAGTGGCCACACAGTATATAACAGTGGTCACGCAGTATATAACACTGCCCACGTAGTATATAACACTGCCCACGTAGTATATAGCAGCCACGCAGTATATAACACAGCCAACGTAATATATAGCACAGCCCACGCAGCATATAACACAGCCCACGAAGTATATAACACAGCCCACGCAGTATATAACACTGCCCACGTAGTATATAGCAGCCATGCAGTATATAACACAGCCCAAGTAGTATATAGCAGTGTGGACACCATATCCCTGTTAAAAAAATAATTAAAATAAAACAGTTATATACTCACCCTTCAGCGTCCAGCGAAGTTGTTCCGATGTGCGCGCGGCTGCCGCCAGCTTCCGTTCCCAGAGATGCATTGCGAAATTACCCAGATGACTTTGCGGTCTCGCGAGACCGTTAAGTCTTCTGGGCAATTTTGCAATGCATCTCTGGGAACGCAAGCTGGCGGCAGCCGCGCACATCGGCGGACGACGGAAGGTGAGAATAGCAGGTTGTTTTTTTTTATTATTATTTTTAACATTAGATTTTTTTTACTATTGATGCTGCATAGGCAGCATCAATGGTAATAAGTTGGTCTTGCAGGGTTAACGGAGTGCGTAACACCGCGGCATAAAGCGGTCCGTTAACGCTGCCATTAACCCTGACTGGAGGGGAGTATGGAGCGGGCGTCGGGCACTGACTGGACGGAAGTGGGGAGAGACTAATTCTCGGCCGGGCCGGGCCCGTCGCTGGCGGCCACGACCAATCAGCGACGTGGGATTTCCGTGACAAACAGACGGAAGTGCCCCTTAGACATATATATATATATAGATTGTACTGTATCTCTTAATATTGAGCAGAAAGGGTTTGTCCATTTTTTGTTACTGCAATGATTTGGCTTTTATCTTAAGTCATATTGCAAGGCTTGTTAAAGGGTCGATAATGACTTGTAGTATTTCTACTTCCAATAGGTGGCACTAGAGTTCAAGTCCTCTTCCTCTCTGAAAAGACAATTTGCACATTGAAATTTCATTAAATTCATTCTTCCCTCTACCCTTTAAATATTCGCCTTGCCATTGACTGCATCACAACCCCAAAGCATGATTGATCCTTCCCCATGCTTAATGATTGAGATGTTCTTTTCCTGAAATTCTGTGCCCTTTTTTCTCCACACGTAGCTTTGATCATTGTGTTCTATTGTAACTTCATTGGTCCACAGGACTTGTTTCCAAAATGCATCAAGCTTGTTTAGATGTTCTATTGCACACTTCTGATGCTGAATTTTATGGTGAGGGGACAGAAGAAGTTTTCTTCTGAGGACTTTTTCATGAAGGCCATATTTGTGCAGGTGTCTCTGAACTGTGGAATAATGTTCCACAACTCCAGAGTTTGCTT
Organism: Ranitomeya imitator; assembly: GCF_032444005.1. Lineage (NCBI taxonomy): Eukaryota > Metazoa > Chordata > Amphibia > Anura > Dendrobatidae > Ranitomeya > Ranitomeya imitator. Next base: position 135,872,902 of record NC_091282.1, read on the forward strand.
AATCTTTCTGAAGGTTTTTTGCAGTCAAGCGGGGGTTCTGATTTGTCTCCCTAGCAATTCTACAGGCAACTTTCACTGAAATTTTGCTTGGTCTTCCAGAGCTTATCTTGACCTCCACTGTTCCTGTTAACTGCAATTTCTTAATTACATGTTAAACCGAGGAAAGGAAAACTTGAAAAGACTTTGCTTTCTTCTTATAGCCATGTCCTGCTTTGTGGGCCTGCACCATTTTCAATTTTAGAGTACTAGGCAGCTGCTTAGAAGAACCCATGGCTGCTGTCTTTTGGCACAAGTTTAGAGGAGACTAGGTTTTTAGAAAGCTGGGAAATTTGCATCACCTTGCCTTTCCTAACAATGACAGTGAATAAGCCATAACCCTAACAGGCTAATTAACCCCTTAACGACCAGAGGTATTTTTGGTTTTGCATTTTCATTTTTTGCTCCCCTTTTTCCTAGAGCCATAACTTTTTTATTTTTTTGGTCCAAATAGCCATGTGAGGGCTTGTTTTTTGCAGGACGAGTTGTAGTTTTGAAAGACTCCATTCGTTTTACCATATTGTGTACTGGAAAACAGGAACAAAATGTCAAGTGCAGTGAAATTGCAAATTAGTTCAATTCCACAATTGTTTTTTGTTTTGCTTTTTTACTAGGTTCATTAAATGCTAAAACTGACCAACCAATATGATTCTCCAGGTCATTATGAGTTCATAGACACCAAACATGTCTAGGTTGTTTTTTTATCTAAGTAGTGAAAAAATTCCAAAGTTTGTTAAAAAAAAAAAAAAAAAAAAAAGTGCCATTTTCCGATACCCTTAGCGTCTCCATTTTTCATGATCTTGGGTTGGGTGAGCGATTATATCTTGCGCGCCAAGATGACATTTTTAAAAATACCATTTTGGTACAGATACGATCTTTTGATCGCCCATTATTGCATTTTAGTGCAATGTTGCGGCAACCAATAATATGTAATTCTGGCGTTTTTACTTTTTTTCTCGTTACGCAATTTAGCAATCAAGTTAATTTTTGTTTTAAAAAAATTGATAGATCAGGCGATTCTGAATTTCTGAATGCTGCAATACCAAATATGTGTATGTTTGATTTTTTTTTATTGTTTTATTTTGAATGGGTCAAAAGGGGGGTGATTTGAACTTTATATATTTTTTGTATTTTTAAAAACTTTTTTTATACTTTTGGCATGCTTCAATAATCTCCATGGGAGACTAGAAGCTGCCATAACCCGATCGCCTCTGTATGTAGCATAATTGCTGACTTGTTATGAATGCCGACCACCAGGCGGCACTTATAGCAATCTGGAAGTGACAACCATAGAAGTCTCCTGGAGACCTCTGGTTGTCATGTCGACCCATTGGCGACCCGCAGTCATGTGACACGGGCGCCAATGGGTGGGATTTATGGTGCTCTTGCCGGAAGCGCATTTAAAACGCCAGAGGGTCGGATGTGGCCACAGTCTGCCCAGGTCTGCCATAGATGAAGGGAATCTCTATATGTTAAAGGAGTTTCAAAGATTACAGACCTGTTCTGCATGTGAAGAAGGTCAGGAAAGAAAAAGATTCAACGCCATTCTATTTCCTAAAGTTGATGATTGTGGTCAATGTGAAGTACAGTACAGTTCCATTATTAGTTTCTTTATAAGACCATATGGTAAATGTGTAACCCATATGGATTTGACATTTTTGTTTCTCTATAAGCTGGATGCAGAAGACTAATGTTCACATAGATTTACATGGATATTATACCTTCGGATCCATCTGTTCACTGATGTGTACTGAAGAAAAAGCATTTGTATGTTAGAAATGGACAGGTTAGGCTCAGTATTCATTTTTTTTCTCAGTTTGTTAGTTTTTTTTATATATGTAAAAGTGGTGTCCTGTGACTAGATCTTTGGAGATCAGTAAATAATTTACTGTCCGGAGTTTGTTAGATGAGCACAGTACAATATTACTCCACGGATCTGTCTTTGAATCTCATGATTGAATTTTGTCCTGTTAATTTCCCATACTACTACATGTATTTTTCTTGCAGGAAAAGTACATGTGATCTGATTGTATTAGCGATTCTTTTATTCAGGCTCACAGAATGCATGCTGCATGTTAACAAATCAATTACAGAATGAATTGTGGTAGAATTTTCCCGGCTAAGAGATAAAACAGAACACTACATTGCTCGAGTGATGTCAGAATATATTTAGGTTAGCCAAGCAAGAGCTGTGGTCAAGGGAAGCCCAGATGAAGTGAAACTTCTGCTCCACCTGAACATTAAAAAAATCAATTTTAATTATTTGGCTTTGCTATTCTCTCACATTAACACAGATGTTCATAGATATGTTGTGTTGCTCTTCAACTGGGCGATTGTGAGGATGACACTAATCTACGAGTATATTCAACAAGACCGTGCTGGAAACTGATTTGTATTTATTGACTACAGAGCCGATATATCAAAGTGTTTATACCCGTTTTCTCATGTAAAATACTGAAAAGTAAAAAAAAAAATTGCGCCTTTTGGCTTTTCACGACAGTCCTGGCCAACTCCACCAAAATAACTAAAACAAGTAAAAGTTTAGTTATTCTTCGTTTTCAGGACCAACCTATTTAGGTACTAATGAGAAAGATATTATTGTGATTGAGTGTTGTTAAAGCGCCATTCCAATGATTTTTTTTACTTCACCCCCAGAATGGTGTTACTCATATCTGTTCCCTAGTAACATACTTGCCAGCCACGGTCTTCTGTTTTTCCCAGTGCTACTCCAGTCCCTTTCCACCAACTTGTGACCACATCTCCTAAATGGAAGTCAGGGGTAACAGCCACTAGTTCCCAGTATAAGTGTATGAGAGTTTTGTTCTGGCAGACATAGGGTTACGTTAAGGAGTGACTTCCGGCCCACCCAGCAAACAGTGGAGCAATCTGGCAGGTCACAACTATCAGAAGACAACTGAAGTGATGAGGAAAGCAGAAGACGGTGATTGGTAAGTATTTTACTTCAGACAGGGAACACTCATTAGTGATGCCAATTTGCAGGTGAAATAGAGCAAGTTGTGCTTTAAAGGGAACATATCACCAGTTTTGTCATATATGAACTTAAACTATCTCCTTATTCAGCACCTGTGCTCCATTCCATAAATGCTTAAATAACTCCCTGACTCCCCCTGTATACACCCCAAAAACATTTTTAAGTTCTTCTGCGCTGTCTGATAATTTGGTCGGTCTGATGGGTGTGGTTTCGCACATCTCCACCCCTCCCTCCCTGCTGCCTGCTCTCCTCCTGCTTTAATGGATGTTGGTGACCCCTTGTGTCATCCACATGGCCGAGCTAAATCTTGCGCCTGCGCACAGAAATCAAAACATAGAGTGCAGGCGCGAGCCGTGACCTCTATGTGCAGGCTTGAGATTTCGCCCAGCAATGTGGATGACACATCACATAGAGAAGAAGGACAGCGAGCAGCTGCGGGGGGAGAGGGATGGAGAGGCGTGAACGCCCATCAGACCGGATTACCATACAGCGCAAGAGAACTTTAAAAAGGTTTTTGGGCAGTATGCAGGGGGAGTCAGGGAGTTATACAAGCTTTGTGGAATGCAGCACAGGCGCTTAATAAGCTGATAGTTTTGGTTCCTATATGACAAAACTGGTGACAGGTTCCCTTTAAATAAATTCAGTCCTTTCAGTATGTGTTATTACTCGAAAATAAATGCATTAAAGCATGACTGCCCTTTCAAGAAACTTTTGGCATGTCATAAAGACATGTCCGATGTTTTAATTATTTGCTGAGACAATCCCACGGTCTCTAAAATGAAGGGGGAGAAGCGCTCAGCCAAGGCCTGCTCCCCTCCAACATAGCTCACAGACTAGTTCACAGGGAGAGTAGTGCTGAGGTGAGCACTTCGGACCCTCACCAATCAAAACGTCTGTCTCTACGACATGTCATGCGGTTTTGGCAGTGCATTTACATGTTAAGCATTTAACATTGATCTGTATTTCCGCTGCATTGTAGACGATACACATCCTGTGTATATACCTATGAGCTGACATCAAACACTGCTATGGGGAATATTCATTCATCGGGATCTTGTGTCACATGAGATGATATAGGCTCAGGCTTTGTGACTCTTGATGATTCATCATATTACAGCTGGTATATTTTCATATTGATTATCACACCCATATAACATGACATGAAGCACAAATGCTCCATTCATTCTGTTAAAGAAGAAAAGAAAAGCAGGAGGCCGTTAGATGATGAGTCCCGTTCTTCAGAACACTGTCCTGTTTTATAATAGTGTGCTTCATCTGTATACCACCCTGGGTTAGCAGCATCTGGTTTCAGCATGTACAGCAGTTACCGAGTTGTGATTGACATCTGCACTCACCTTATAAAGCTCCCAGGCCAGATCTAGGGTCAGGTCCTGTACAGATATATGCTTCCTCTGAACCCTGTGCCAGGCTGAGCATTGAGAGGCAAGACATCCTTCCCATTCATTGTTGCTTACAAATAATTTACCCGCATCAACTGTTCCTTTTACCACTCAATGTTCTGTCTTAAAAAGACACAAAACCAGTCACCTCTGTATACCAGTATCACCCAAGAATGCTTGCAATGCTGCACCACCTCCTTGTGTCCCTTCCACCAGGTGGTGCGGCCACTGACTGTTACGTATGCTGTTCTAGAAAGTGAGTTTAAGGAGAAAATTATGTCACTCACTCTTGCTAGACTTTGGCCAATTTCCATTAAGCTCTACTATTTTCCTCTCTATTCCTTTTTTTCACTAGAAAATGGCTCAGAGACTAAACATTTCAGACTTTCTGCCTCATTTGTCAAAGTCACATATGCTATTTAGGCCTCTGACATATGTCCATGATCACATACCTTTTGAATCCACGCGACTTATTTTAACTTCAGTTCTCAGAAACGAGACAATAGTTTTATTTAGGACCATGGAGCGCTTGCACAGTGGTTTATTTTTATGCTTTAATGATATAGATATTTCTGTTTGTGTGAATGTGACATGTAATTCATAGCATGCATGTCTAGAAACTAAAGAAACTGGGAATTTCTCTTTTTTTTTTAAATAATCTGGCATGGTATTAAATGTATCGACTGGTTATGATCTAGTGTTTGGTTGTTTGAAGGACTTATTACAAATGTCATGTATTGCATACCTTACATCTATTACAGATGTATCACTTGGTTACATGCTTGTAGGTCTGCGTAGGTTTGAATTATGCACCTCTCCAATACATATATGCTAGCCACCTTAGGGAGAGTGTTGTGAATTCTGTGGCAGAGCTCCCTCCTGTGGTCACAAGTGGTACTTCGGCTGATTCTCTCTGTGAGCTTCCGTTGGTGGAGGAAAGTGGTACTGCGGCTTCTGAGTTTCCTTCCTCAGGTGATGTGGTGAAGTCGTTAGGTGCTGCTCTATTTAACTCCACCTAGTGCTTTTATCCTGGCCTCCAGTCAATGTTCTAGTATTGGACCTGTTTCCTTCTGGATCGTTCCTGTGGCCTGCTGCTCTGCATAGCTAAGTTCTGCTTTGCTATTTTGTTTGCTGTTTTTTTCTGTCCAGCTTGTCTATTTGTTTTTTCCTGCTTGCTGGAAGCTCTGGGACGCAGAGGGTGTACCTCCGTGCCGTTAGTTCGGTACGGAGGGTCTTTTTGCCCCCTTTGCGTGGTTTTTGTAGGGTTTTGTGTTGACCGCAAAGTTACCTTTCCTATCCTCGCTCTGTTCAGAAAGTCGGGCCTCACTTTGCTAAATCTATTTCATCTCTACGTTTGTCTTTTCATCTTAACTCACAGTCATTATATGTGGGGGCTGCCTTTTCCTTTGGGGTATTTCTCTGAGGCAAGGTAGGCTTATTTTCTATCTTCAGGCTAGCTAGTTTCTCAGGCTGTGCCGAGTTGCATAGGGAGCGTTAGGCGCAATCCACGGCTGCCTCTAGTGTGGTTGGAGAGGATTAGGGATTGCGGTCAGCAGAGTTCCCACGTCTCAGAGCTCGTTCTATGTTTTTGGGTTATTGTCAGGTCACTGTATGTGCTCTGACCTCTATGTCCTTTGTGGTACTGAATTACCTTATCATAACAGTACTGGAGGCCCAAAGTACTAATGATTCTCAATAGAGGGAAAAAAGAAGTTCTGAGACCATTTTTTTTTCTCTGCACTGTGTCTTGGCTTTTTTTTTCCCCTAGACATTTGGGTGGTTCAGGACACAGGTGTAGCGATGGACATTAAAGGTCTGTCTTCATGTGTGGATCAGCTCACGGCAAGAGTACAACATATTCAAGACTTTGTGGTTCAGAATTCTATGTTAGAACCGAGAATTCCTATTCCTGATTTGTTTTTTGGAGATAGAACTAAATTTCTAAGTTTCAAAAATAATTGTAAACTATTTCTGGCTTTGAAACCTCGCTCCTCTGGTGACCCAGTTCAACAAGTTAGGATCATTATTTCTTTTTTACGTGGCGACCCTCAGGACTGGGCATTTTCTCTTGCGTCAGGAGATCCTGCATTAAGTAATATCGATGCGTTTTTCCTGGCGCTCGGATTGCTGTACGATGAACCTAATTCAGTGGATCAGTCAGAGAAAAACTTGCTGGCTCTGTGTCAGGGTCAGGATGAGATAGAGGTATATTGTCAGAAATTTAGAAAGTGGTCCGTACTCACTCAATGGAATGAAGGTGCGCTCGCAGCTATTTTCAGAAAAGGTCTCTCTGAAGCCCTTAAGGATGTCATGGTGGGATTTCCTATGCCTGCTGGTCTGAATGAGTCTATGTCTTTGGCCATTCAGATTGGTCGACGCTTGCGTGAGCGTAAATCTGTGCACCATTTGGCGGTATTACCTGAGCTTAACCCTGCTGTTCTGTTCGGTCTGGGGAGACCTATTTTGAACTTTGGTATTTTTTGGGGTGTTCAAGATGCGGTTCTGAAACTTGTGGTTGATTGACTTAAATGAGGATGGGTCGGTCGGCCACGGGTTTCAGAGCTGCATCTTGAATATTTTAAAGAATATTGAAGTTCAAAGTCGGTCATTTTTGACCAACAGAACAGCAGGGTTAAACCTGAGCCTGTGCAGTGCGATAGGACTTTGACCAGAGTTGAACGGCAAGAACACAGACGTCTAAATGGGCTGTGTTTCTACTGTGGTGATTCCACTCATGCTATCTCTGATTGTCCTAAGCGCACTAAGCGGTTCGCTAGGTCTGCCACCATTGGTACGGTACAGTCAAAATTTCTTCTGTCCGTTACCTTGATCTGCTCTTTGTCATCGTATTCTGTCATGGCATTTGTGGATTCAGGCGCTGCCCTGAATTTGATGGACTTGGAGTATGCTAGGCGTTGTGGGTTTTTCTTGGAGCCCTTGCAGTGTCCTATTCAATTGAGAGGAATTGATGCTACGCCTTTGGCCAAGAATAAGCCTCAGTACTGGACCCAGCTGAACATGTGCATGGCTCCTGCACATCAGGAGGTTATTCGCTTTCTGGTGTTGCATAATCTGCATGATGTGGTCGTGTTGGGGTTGCCATGCCTACAAGTCCATAATCCAGTATTAGATTGGAAATCCATGTCTGTGTCCAGCTGGGGTTGTCAGGGGGTACATGGTGATGTCCCATTTCTGACTATTTCGTCATCCAGGCTTCTGAGGTTCCAGAGTTCTTGTCTGATTACCGGGATGTATTTGATGAGCCCAAGTCCGATACCCTACCTCCGCATAGGGATTGTGATTGTGCTATCGATTTGATTCCTGGTAGTAAATTCCCAAAAGGTCGACTGTTTAATTGCCTGAGCACGCCGCTATGCGGAGTTATGTGAAGGAGTCCTTGGAGAAGGGGCATATTCGCCCGTCATCGTCGCCATTAGGAGCAGGGTTCTTTTTTGTAGCCAAGAAGGATGGTTCACTGAGACCTTGTATAGATTACCGCCTTCTAAATAAGATCACGGTTAAATTTCAGTACCCCTTGCCGTTGTTATCAGATTTGTTTGCTCGGATTAAGGGGGCTAGTTGGTTCACCAAGATAGATCTTCGTGGTGCGTATAATCTTGTGCGTATTAAGCGAGGCGATAAATGGAAAACTGCATTTAATACGCCCGAGGGCCATTTTGAGTATCTAGTAATGCCATTCGGACTTGCCAATGCTCCATCAGTGTTTCATTCCTTTATGCATGACATCTTCCGAGAGTACCTGGATAAATTCCTGATTGTGTACTTGGATGACATTTTGATCTTCTCGGATGATTGGGAGTCTCATGTGAAGCAGGTCAGAATGGTTTTTCAGGTCCTGCGTGCTAATTCTTTGTTTGTGAAGGGATCAAAGTGTCTCTTTGGTGTTCAGAAGGTTTCATTTTTGGGGTTCATCTTTTCCCCTTCTGCTATCGAGAAGGACCCTGTTAAGGTCCAAGCCATCCATGATTGGACTCAGCCGACATCTCTGAAAAGTCTGCAAAAGTTCCTGGGTTTTGCTAATTTTTATCGTCGCTTCATCTGCAATTTTTCTAGTATTGCTAAACCATTGACCGATTTGACCAAGAAGGGTGCTGATGTGGTCAATTGGTCTTCTGCTGCTGTGGAAGCTTTTCAAGAGTTGAAACTTCGTTTTTCTTCTGCCCCTGTGTTGTGTCAACCAGATGTTTCGCTTCCGTTCCAGGTCGAGGTTGATGCTTCTGAGATTGGAGCAGGGGCTGTTTTGTTGCAGAGAGGTTCTGATTGCTCGGTGATGAAACCATGCGCCTTCTTTTCCAGGAAGTTTTCGCCTGCTGAGCGAAATTATGATGTGGGCAATCGAGAGTTGCTGGCCATGAAGTGGGCATTCGAGGAGTGGCGTCATTGGCTTGAAGGAGCTAAGCATCGCGTGGTGGTCTTGACTGATTATAAGAACTTGACTTATCTCGAGTCTGCCAAGCGGTTGAATCCTAGACAGGCTCGTTGGTCGATGTTTTTTGCCCGTTTTGACTTTGTGATTTCGTACCTTCCGGGCTCTAAAAATGTGAAAGGCGGATGCTCTGTCTAGGAGTTTTGTGCCCGACTCTCCGGGTTTATCTGAGCCGGCGGGTATCCTCAAAGAGGGAGTAATTGTGTCTGCCATCTCCCCTGATTTGCGGCGGGTGCTGCAAAAATTTCAGGCTAATAAACCTGATCGTTGCCCAGCGTAGAAACTGTTTGTCCCTGATAGGTGGACGAATAAAGTTATCTCTGAGGTTCATTGTTCGGTGTTGGCCGGTCATCCTGGAATCTTTGGTACCAGAGAGTTAGTGGCTAGATCCTTTTGGTGGCCATCTCTGTCGCGGGATGTGCGTTCTTTTGTGCAGTCCTGTGGGATTTGTGCTCGGGCTAAGCCCTGCTGTTCTCGTGCCAGTGGGTTGCTTTTGCCCTTGCCGGTCCCGAAGAGGCCTTGGACACATATCTCTATGGATTTTATTTCAGATCTTCCCGTCTCTCAAAAGATGTCAGTCATTTGGGTGGTCTGTGATCGCTTCTCTAAGATGGTCCATTTGGTACCCTTGTCTAAATTACCTTCCTCCTCTGATTTGGTGCCATTGTTCTTCCAGCATGTGGTTCGTTTACATGGCATTCCAGAGAATATCGTTTCTGACAGAGGTTCCCAGTTTGTTTCGAGGTTTTGGTGAGCCTTTTGTGGTAGGATGGGCATTGACTTGTCTTTTTCATCGGCTTTCCATCCTCAGACTAATGGCCAGACCAAACGAACCAACCAGACCTTGGAAACATATCTCAGATGCTTTGTTTCTGCTGATCAGGATGACTGGGTGTCCTTTTTGCCTTTGGCTGAGTTCGCCCTTAATAATCGGGCCAGCTCGGCTACCTTGGTTTCGCCGTTTTTCTGCAACTCTGGGTTCCATCCTCGTTTCTCTTCAGGGCAGGTTGAGTCTTCGGACTGTCCTGGTGTGGATACTGTGGTGGACAGGTTGCAGCAGATTTGGACTCATGTAGTGGACAATTTGACCTTGTCCCAGGAGAAGGCTCAACATTTCGCTAATCGCAGACGCTGTGTGGGTCCCCGACTTCGTGTTGGGGGATTTGGTTTTGTTATCTTCTCGTCATATTCCTATGAAGGTTTCCTCTCCTAAGTTTAAACCTCGTTTCATTGGTCCGTATAGGATTTCTGAGGTTCTTAATCCTGTGTCTTTTCGTCTGACCCTTCCAGATTCTTTTTCCATACATAACGTATTCCATAGGTCATTGTTGCGGAGATACGTGGCACCTATGGTTCCATCTGTTGATCCTCCTGCCCCGGTTTTGGTGGAGGGGGAGTTGGAGTATATTGTGGAGAAGATTTTGGATTCTCGTGTTTCAAGACGGAAACTCCAGTATCTGGTTAAGTGGAAGGATTATGCTCAGGAAGATAATTCCTGGGTCTTTGCCTCTGATGTCCATGCTCCTGATCTTGTTCGTGCCTTTCATATGGCTCATCCTGGTCGTCCTGGGGGCTCTGGTGAGGGTTCGGTGACCCCTCCTCAAGGGGGGGGTACTGTTGTGAATTCTGTGGCAGAGCTCCCTCCTGTGGTCACAAGTGGTACTTCGGCTGATTCTCTCTGTGAGCTTCCGTTGGTGGAGGAAAGTGGTACTGCGGCTTCTGAGTTTCCTTCCTCAGGTGATGTGGTGAAGTCGTTAGGTGCTGCTCTATTTAACTCCACCTAGTGCTTTTATCCTGGCCTCCAGTCAATATTCTAGTATTGGACCTGTTTCCTCCTGGATCGTTCCTGTGGCCTGCTGCTCTGCATAGCTAAGTTCTGCTTTGCTATTTTGTTTGCTGTTTTTTTCTGTCCAGCTTGTCTATTTGTTTTTTCCTGCTTGCTGGAAGCTCTGGGACGCAGAGGGTGTACCTCCGTGCCGTTAGTTCGGTACGGAGGGTCTTTTTGCCCCCTTTGCGTGGTTTTTGTAGGGTTTTGTGTTGACCGCAAAGTTACCTTTCCTATCCTCGCTCTGTTCAGAAAGTCGGGCCTCACTTTGCTAAATCTATTTCATCTCTACGTTTGTCTTTTCATCTTAACTCACAGTCATTATATGTGGGGGCTGCCTTTTCCTTTGGGGTATTTCTCTGAGGCAAGGTAGGCTTATTTTCTATCTTCAGGCTAGCTAGTTTCTCAGGCTGTGCCGAGTTGCATAGGGAGCGTTAGGCGCAATCCACGGCTGCCTCTAGTGTGGTTGGAGAGGATTAGGGATTGCGGTCAGCAGAGTTCCCACGTCTCAGAGCTCGTTCTATGTTTTTGGGTTATTGTCAGGTCACTGTATGTGCTCTGACCTCTATGTCCATTGTTGTACTGAATTACCTTATCATAACAGGAGAGACCCAAGTTGGGCTAAATGTAGGGGGACGAAAGAGACCGAAAAGCCCTCTACTTAAAGGAAATGCATAGTGGATGCTTTCCTGAAACGGAAAGTACTTGCAAGCAGCATAAGAAATCCAGCTCTGTGCATATTATTAACGGAGTAAGTAGTAAAGAGCTGACAGCGCGCATCGGTGCACAGCAGTCCATTCAATTACTTGGTTTTATGTACCAAGCATCAAAGCCCCTCTGATCTGATCCTGATAACTTATTGTAAAGTCGTAAGTTGTGGAAAAAAAACTTTAATTTATGGTTGGCTTTAGAGGGGTTTGCCACTGCTATGATATTGATGGCCTATCCTTTGGATAAGTCATAAATATCAGATAGGTGGGGGTCCAATGCTTGGCACCTCCATTGACCAGCAGTGTCCAGATATTAACAGCTTTGGAATGAAACTGGATAGCTCCATCATACTGTTTAGCTGTTGTTATTGGGTACAGCTAAGATCCTATTCATTTGATTAGCTTACATTCAACCACAGCTGGAAAGGGTATCAGCTGATTGGTTGGGATGCTGGGTGTTGAATTCCAAAAATCAGATCTTAACCCCTTTCCGACGTTGGGTGTAATAATACGCCTACGTCAGACTTCCTCCCTTTTTTGTGTGCTCCGGTGCTGAGCCCACATCTTTTCCGGAACATGTCAGCTGTTTTGAACAGCTGCCATGTGCCTCTAACAGTCACGGATAGAATCGTGATTCACCCACGTCTGTTAACCTGTTAAATTCCACTGTCAATCTCTGACAGCAGCATTTAACTCGCGACGAAAATCCCACCCGTCGGTGACCACACTTTGAATTTTTTTCCCGTTTTCAAGTACACGATATGTTAAAACCAATGGTCTCGTTCAATGCTGTCCTGCAGAAAACAAGCCCACACCTGGCCATTTTGACCTAAAAATAAAAAAGTTATTGCTCTGGGAAGAAGGGGAGCAAAAAATGAAAAAACCTCAATGAGTTAATTGCTCATTCTAAAGCTATGACATCAATATTTTAGTAGATGACAACCCCTTTAATTATTGTGTCTTCCATGAACTATCTGTCCCCATTAGGATCTATTTTAAAGTTTGGCGTCTTGCCATGGATCTGGCTGCAGACAACTGTGTACCATTTGGCCACCCTGAGTCTGCCGGAGCAAAGACTGCCCTATCTAGACCTTCTCTTCTCTGGCTGATAGTCATCCTAATTAAAGGGCTGAACTCTATGGGCTCCAATTGAAGCTAAACGACTCTTCCAATTCGGTTCTGAACATTTGTGGACTTGAAGTTCCTTGACGATAGAATACACTTTTAGCTCTCTTGAATTAGCTCTTCAGTGGTATGTTCATATCTTCAAAGAATACTGTCCAAATTTATTGTTGCATTATATATCAAGTGGATATCAAATTATGAAGTTTAGTCTCCATAACAGTAGAAGTCCAGTGTTACCATATATATCTTCTGACATGTACTTTAAAGTCCACTTTTACTTACGGTATCTTCAGTCTAGGGAGATTCTGGGATGCAGAGACTTTTAGTGATGTCCTATAGTGGTAATACTCTAGCGTTCTGCTTTGGCTCAAAAACGTATTTATTAAAACATGATCTATAAATTAGGATTGTGACGTTAGCAAAATGTAAAAGCACAAGAGCCACCATCGATAATGTCAATATTACAGTGTTCTTTGCACGATCCATTTCTTTTCCATCTCCTTTAGCTGTACCCTTTCTGTCGCCTCTTGCCTTATTTATCAATATTTTCTAGTTTATTTTACGAGACATGTTTTTAGTGCATTATTAAAGGTTTCCAACAACAGGAGGGGTCACCGCTCCACAGTACATAATCCAGAGTACATGTATTTTGGCAGGCTTACGTAGTACATGTTGAGCGTAATAATGTTTGCAGGGGAGCTGCTTGGGTGTGACAATCACAGCCAAAGCAGCCTCAGTAAGTAGACTGAGCTCAGATATAACTAGATGTGTTACTGCGTTCTCAGTATTCATATTGTTAGTTTACATGAAGACATCTCAAGCTGTGACTGTTGGTGTAGATAATACATACCACAGATACAAGCTGTAGGTAAATGATAACCAGCACATGCAAATGTGGTCAAAGTTAACAACCGGGTGTCCGTCGGGTGCAAGTCTGCTCATAGTTTAAAGAAAAATTTGGAAATTCCCCAATAATTTATTTACCGTATTTTGCTTGCTCATACAGTTCTGTTATATTCGGCTGCGTTTCACAGACATTATCATCACTGTCCCCATTGTGGCTCACAATATAAATTCCATATCAGTATATCTTTGGAGTATGAGAGGAAACTAGAGAACCCAGTGGAAATCCATGCAAACACTGGAAAAACATGCAAACTCTTTGCAGATGTTGTTCTTGGGGGGATTCAAGCCCAAGACCCCAGTGCTGCAAATCAACAGTGCTAATCACTTAGCAACCATGCTGCCAATGTATTCCCAATGAAGAGCCAGACATTCCTGCCAGGAGACTTCCAAGAAAAATCATTGGTCATGATGACAGTGTCACGGTTTTATTGGCGGGTGTCCCAGGGCCTGAGGCTCCTTCCCTGTCCCTATTGCTAGGGGCGCCCTAGTTCGCCCTAGTTCGCCCTGTTCGCCGGATTACTTCTGATGGTGAAGACTCCGGGGGCCACGTACCTTGCCCTAGCTCCTGAATCTGCCCTCCGTCTATACCATTCCCTCACTGAGGGAAGAGGGGAATAGTAGTGTACCATAGTACATCACCCAGATTAACGAGGTAATACAAACAGGGATCATTGAAAATAACAATCATACAAATATACTCACACATACAACAGAGGAATGCTTTGAGGACTAAAGGATGGGGTAAAACTAATGTAGGAGAAGAAGGGGAAATTAACACACACCCAAAACCTAGTAAATATCGCAGATCAATCCTCTAAATGCCTTCTCAAATAACAATCACCAACCAACAACCTCCAGCCATGCAGCAAAAGCTACTCTGGCAATGAGTGCTTGCCAGGGCCCACATCATATATGAAATGGGACTGGCTAACAATGAACAGCTAAGAGCCTTAACACAGGAAAGCTTCCAGGAGCTCTCAACTGAGCAGATTAACCCCTGCACTTCTAAAAGAAACCTGCACCATTTAATATGAAGGTGAAGTGCTTCTAAACAGTGCAGGAGTATGAGAAATCAGACGCTGCAGTCTTCTGTCTTCTGGCTCCTCTCTCTAGCAGTAAACCCATGACAGACAGTTTACAAATGATATTATTTTCTTAGGTCACCGTTCGGTCCTATTAGTTTCCTTGGGTTTTATTTGGCCACTGCTGAGATCAGGGATCACGTCTGGTATTGATGTGATCAGTCTTGTCCTCTTGATCTGTTCTGTACACTTAGACAAAAAAAGGTTGCACTCTATCGTGCTAAAGCATGTCAATGTGAAATATATGAAATATGAATAGCAATATGCTTTTGAATACTAGCAAAAAAATTAGACGCTTTTCACAAAATTTGGCCAAATGATATCTGCCCATTAACCAACGTCAAGGTGGTCTCAAAATCTCATGGGTCCCTACGTGTATGAATATATTTGTATATTGTATATGGAGGTAGCTCCTCCTGGTATGCACCTATTTACACTCTCTTGGATGTGCCAGTCAGTCTCTTGTTATTTCTGTTCTTTATCCTTATTCATGACACTTAGTAGATACTTGAGATGAAGATGCTCACATTTTAAATTAATGTGTTTTCTGTACTTCCAATGTCTAAGTCTTAGGAGACCAGAAGTACGTATTTTTCGCTTTATAAGACGCTCCGGATTATAAGACGCACCCCAAATTTTGAGGAGAAAAATAGGAAAAAAACATTTTTAATAAAATGGTGGTGCTTCTTATAATCCATGCATCTTATTGCTTACCGGGGTGGTGGCTGTGGTGAAGCTGGGTCTCAGCATTGCTGCTGCAGGAGGTGGGTGTTGCCGTCGCACTCTGTCCCATGCTGCCATGTGCTGCCGCCATGCTGTGTCCCCGAAGCTTGCCATTGCACTCTGTCCCTTGCTGCCGGGTGCTGCCACCATGCTGTGTCCCTGATGCTTGCTGCCACACTTTTTTTACTGGGTGCTGCTGCCACGCTGTATCCCTGATGCTTGCTGCCGTGCTCTTACCGGGTGATGCTGCCGTGCTGTGTCACCGATGCTTGATGCCATGGTCTGTTTAATGCTGCCGGGTGCTGCCGCTGCTCTCTGTCCCGTGCTGCCACGATGCTGTGTCCCTGATGCTTGCTGCCACACTTTTTTTTACTGGGTGCTGCTGCCACGCTGTATCCCTGATGCTTGCTGCCGCGCTCTTTTACCGGGTGATGCTGCCGTGCTGTGTCACCGATGCTTGATGCCATGGTCTGTCTAATGCTGCCGGGTGCTGCCGCTGCTCTCTGTTCCATGCTGCATGGGGGAGCTCTGCAGCTCCATCCATGCTTTCCTGTTCGGTGGATTCCTTCCGGGAAAATGGCCGCCGGGAGGTGGCGCATGCGCAGATGAAGATCTCGGCAGCAAGATCTCGGTAGATGAGATTTCAGCACTGAGATCTCATCTCCCGAGACCTCCCGGTGGCCATTTTCCTGGAAAGATTCCACTGCACAGGAAGGCATGGATGGAACTGGAGAGCCCCCCCATGCAGCACGGGACAGAGAGCGGCAGCAAGCACCTGTGACACAGCTCGGCGGCAGGAGCACAGGGGACACAGCGTGGCGGCAGCAGCACAGGGGACACAGCGCAGCAGCAACAGCACAAGGCAGCATCGGGGATAGTGTGGCGGCAAGCATTGGACACCCGCAGCGGCAGCACCGATAAGGTATGTCCGCATTGTAAGACGCACCCCCCATTTTCCCCCCAAATTTTGGAGGGAAAAAGTGCGTCTTACAAAGCGGAAAATACGGTATTTACAGGGTAGCAGTGGGAGATTGGTAAGATGAATAGTATTGCTTTTATTACTTTCAACATTTTGAGTACCGTAATTTTTGAAAAATATCAGAGGTAGAAATTGTGTTCTCTGATTCAACTGAAAATCTTTGGCACATTTGATTCTGCAGATCCCGACCATGTGAACAGGGTCTTAGAGTAGTGATAATGAATATATTAGGACATTTACAACAATGTAGATAGATAAGTGGTTAATTACGGAGCATAAATTCCTTCTCTTACCGTGGAGGTGACTGTGCTATTGTCTCTACATCTGTATTTAGAGCCCACTCTCCTAAATAATAATTGCCATGACATCAGTATTGGGCTGCTCATTCCTTTTCAGGTGGTGACTTGTAATTATAGATAACTTCTATTTAAGGACTGTAATTTACTCTCCAGATTCAGGTTCAATGTAAGCAGAAAGCAGAAAAGTGCCAAATTAATTTCACTAGAATTAATGTCTTCCCCAGATTTGTGTGGGGAGATGTATGCTTTGTGAGCACCGCAGGATTCTGGTTATCTATACAACAGGAATGTGAATTCCCAGGAACTCTGAACAATACAGAGTTGTATATGAATCCATACAGTGCAAAGATAATCCTTAAAGATGTGGTTGGAGATTAAAAAGAAATAAAAATAAAACAAACTTTGATTCTTTAAAATATAGTGCCATATTTCTCCATAACATATCTCATATTCCTGCTCAGTTCCATTTATTTGCATGTGTCTTAGGCTGCCGTCACACTAGCAGTATTTGGTCAGTATTTTACATCAGTATTCCTGAGCCAAAACCAGGAGTGGAACAATTAGAGGGAAAGTATAATAGAAACATATGCACCACTTCTGTATTATCACCCACTCCTGGTTTTGGCTGAGGAATACTGATGTAAAATACTGACCAAATACTGCTAGTGTGATGGCAGCCTTAGGCTACTTTCACACTTGCGTTTTTAGCAAACCGGCGCAATCCGTCATTTTGGGCAAAAAACAGATCCTGCAAATGTGCCCACAGGATGCGTTTTTTGCCCATAGACTTGTATTAGCGACGTATCGCGACGGATGGCCACATGTCGCGTCCGTCGTGCAACTGATCCGTCGTGTTTTGGCGGACTGTCGTCACGAAAAAACGTTCAAGGGAACGTTTTTTCCGATGTCGCGTCCGCCATTTTCTACCGCGCATGCGCGGCCGGAACTCCGCTCCCTCCTCCCCGGACTTCAGAATGGGCAGCGGATGTGCACAAATTTCACAACGTACGTCGGCCCGACGCTTAGCGATGGACCCGTACCGACGCAAGTGTGAAAGTAGCCGAGCTGCAATACCAGCCACAGCCCAAGGACATATATGTTGCTACTTCTTATAGTTTCTCCATGTGGAGAGTAACATGTTAAAGGGAACCTATCACCCCCCCCCCCCCCAGGCGTTTGTAACTAAAAGAGCCTCCTTGTGCAGCCCTAATGCTGCATTCTGGCAAGGTGGCTCTTTTAGTTCTTGGTGCTGTAACTGCAGAAATAATCGATTTTGCAATTTGTCCAAAATACCTTGAAATAGTCCTGGGGGCAGGTCTTTCCCCCCTAATGCAGACACAGCACCGCCGTCACTCATGCCCTCTTGGCGCCTGGCGCCGCCTCCTCAGCGTTGTTTTCAACTGTCCCGGCACCTGTGCTGTTATCTTATGCCTTGGGCATGCGCAGTTAGCACTGCCCGTCTTCTGACATCATTTGATGTCTTGATGACTGCGCCTGTGCGGCCTCGCTGCCCGAGATCTCGCCCCGCAGTGTGAATAAATCAAGAGACTACAATTTTTTTTTTTTTAAATTATAAATTTCGTGTCACCATATATGGAAGAATGTAAGCAGAGTTTCATATCACCATTGTCTTACTGACCTAAAGAATCATATTGTCATGTCATTTTTACAGTAAAATGAATGCTGTAAAAACAAAACCGTAACAACAATGGCAGAATTCCATATTTTCACCATTTTACCACGCATTTTTCTTTCTGTTTTTTTTTCAGTACATTGCATTTTAAAATAAATTGTGTTAAGCTACAACTCCTCCTGCAAAAATAAGGTTTCATATGGCTTTATTGATGAACAAATAAAAAAAAAGTTATAGCTATTCATAGATGAGGAGTAAAAAACTATGTGAAAATGCTGTACTCACAACAGGCTGTGCGGGCGCCATACAGTGGGGCAAAAAAGTATTTAGTCAGTCAGCAATAGTGCAAGTTCCACCACTTAAAAAGATGAGAGGCGTCTGTAATTTACATCATAGGTAGACCTCAACTATGGGAGACAAACTGAGAAAAAAAATCCAGAAAATCACATTGTCTGTTTTTTTAACATTTTATTTGCATATTATGGTGGAAAATAAGTATTTGGTCAGAAACAAACAATCAAGATTTCTGGCTCTCACAGACCTGTAACTTCTTCTTTAAGAGTCTCCTCTTTCCTCCACTCATTACCTGTAGTAATGGCACCTGTTTAAACTTGTTATCAGTATAAAAAGACACCTGTGCACACCCTCAAACAGTCTGACTCCAAACTCCACTATGGTGAAGACCAAAGAGCTGTCAAAGGACACCAGAAACAAAATTGTAGCCCTGCACCAGGCTGGGAAGACTGAATCTGCATTAGCCAACCAGCTTGGAGTGAAGAAATCAACAGTGGGAGCAATAATTAGAAAATGGAAGACATACAAGACCACTGATAATCTCCCTCGATCTGGGGCTCCACGCAAAATCCCACCCCGTGGGGTCAGAATGATCACAAGAACGGTGAGCAAAAATCCCAGAACCACGCGGGGGGACCTAGTGAATGAACTGCAGAGAGCTGGGACCAATGTAACAAGGCCTACCATAAGTAACACACTACGCCACCATGGACTCAGATCCTGCAGTGCCAGACGTGTCCCACTGCTTAAGCCAGTACATGTCCGGGCCCGTCTGAAGTTTGCTAGAGAGCATTTGGATGATCCAGAGGAGTTTTGGGAGAATGTCCTATGGTCTGATGAAACCAAACTGGAACTGTTTGGTAGAAACACAACTTGTCGTGTTTGGAGGAAAAAGAATACTGAGTTGCATCCATCAAACACCATACCTACTGTAAAGCATGGTGGTGGAAACATCATGCTTTGGGGCTGTTTCTCTGCAAAGGGGCCAGGACGACTGATCCGGGTAGATGAAAGAATGAATGGGGCCATGTATCGTGAGATTTTGAGTGCAAACCTCCTTCCATCAGCAAGGGCATTGAAGATGAAACGTGGCTGGGTCTTTCAACATGACAATGATCCAAAGCACACCGCCAGAGCAACGAAGGAGTGGCTTCGTAAGAAGCATTTCAAGGTCCTGGAGTGGCCTAGCCAGTCTCCAGATCTCAACCCTATAGAAAACCTTTGGAGGGAGTTGAAAGTCCCTGTTGCCAAGCGAAAAGCCAAAAACATCACTGCTCTAGAGGAGATCTGCATGGAGGAATGGGCCAACATACCAACAACAGTGTGTGGCAACCTTGTGAAGACTTAAAGAAAACGTTTGACCTCTGTCATTGCCAACAAAGGATATATTACAAAGTATTGAGATGAAATTTTGTTTCTGACCAAATACTTATTTTCCACCATAATATGCACATAATAATACCACTTTTTAAGTGGTGGAACTTGCACTATTGCTGACTGACTAAATACTTTTTTGCCCCACTGTATGTGAATAAAGCTGAATGTTTTGTGGTTTGTGATGACAGTCAGTTATGATGCTGCATCCAGGAAATAATCACATTTTATATCAAAAGTCCATTTGATTAAATGTATTAATATAAAGGTGCATATAACATCCATGCATTTTTGGGACTAAACTGGCCCCTTCCTCTTCATAATACATAAAGTGATAAAGCTGTGAGGTGTAAATACACTTAAAAAATGCACCACGAGATCTACATAGAAGGACGTAGATCTGGGGATTTATTATGATGGAATATAGGCTGAACTGGATGGACAAATGTCTTTTTTCGGCCTTACTAACTATGTTACTATGTTACTATGTATGAGTCCACGACCGGAAAAAGACATATCCTGGTTAGTAATTGAGAATGTATATACTGCATTATTCGTGAATAATTCTGTTTGCAAAGAACTCTCAATGCCGGTCCATGAAATTAGGGATAAATATATACCTTAGTATATTACATATACTGTATTACAAATCTATACTGTAAGAATATTCAGACAAATGGCGATGAGGGTCAAATTCCCGGTTCGTCTGTGGTGGCAAGATACCTATGTTTTCTTGCATGGAATAACAGAAGTGTATTAGTGAAAATGTTCAGTAAAAGATAAGACTGACGGCTCTCACTGGAGAGCATTCAGACCTAAGGGTGGGAATGAGGATTGAACAGAAGTGATAGTTCACAGTAGGTCTAGACAAGCATTATAGCATGATTGATCAATCAAAATATATATTTGATTGCGGTTATACATTAGGGTGACAATGCGTTCTATAAAAAAAATAAAAGTTAGTTTTATTCAAAGTCTCACCCCCTATAATTTTCACAAGTAATGATCTGTAATAGTCTTATTACTTTTCATTGGGTTTAAAAGGTGGCTCAATGTCAGCACTTGAACATTTAAAGGGTTTTTTTTTCCCACAAACAAAAGTTCATTTGAATCAATAGATCTTGGAATAATGATAATTTCCACAATTGGATGGGTTTAAAAAAATGTTCCTGTGCTGAGATAATCTAATAAATGTGCCCCTGCTGTGTACTGTGTAATGGCCGTGTCTGACCGTACAGGAACATGGTATGATTATACCACAACTCCTGGACAGAAAGGAAGCAAAATAATATACAGACGTTACAGCACGGGGATCACAGCTGATTCTTTTTGTGATTTAAAATATTTCCTTGCCAGTTTTTAAAAAATGTTTTACTTTAAAGGACGAATCATTTGCAATCCTGTGCTGTAATGTCTGTATATTATTTTGCTTCCTCCCCCGCCAGATGTGGTAGCAGAAATTTCCAAATTGGGGAGAACCCCAAATAAACCCTCACTAGAAAAGCATAAAATGTACCTTTTATTTCTATTACCGTAATTAAAATAAAGCATATACAAAGGGTATAAAACGTTTTGTCCCTAATCTATCTCAGAAGTCGGCAGTTATTTTAGGCAGTCTTCCGGCAAATTTATATTTAGAAAGTGTGTAGCACTCGGTATGGTAATACATATTAGCAAAATTGGACAAATTTTAGCACTAGAATCCCCCCAACATGTTTCACCGTGCTAGCGTTGTCATCAGGGGATGGGACATAGGTCAGTCACAGCCATTACACAGTACGCAGTAGGGACACAGGAACATTTTATTTAAACACATCCAATTGTGGAAATTATTATTATTCCAAAATCTGTTGATTAAAATTAACTTTCGTTCTTGGGAAAACCCCTTTAATAGCTGTTAAAATAGGAATTGGGTAGTCTTAATACAGATGCAGCAATAAGAGCACCACCGCTACTTGAAACTCTCTCCAATTTAGTTATTTGTAATTTGTAAAAAATCTTTAATATTATTAATATTAGTTTACATTTCCTGTTTCAAAGTAAAACTTGCCAGATTGCAGACAGCATTCAGTATTATTCACCATTTTAGGAAACTCTAATCTCTAAACATTTACTCAGCAGCCTACACCACTCCCATGTGTCTTTTACTGTCTAATTACAATTTTGCCTTACTTTAATTTATAATAGTAATTTGCAAGTGTATATTAGGGTATTCTGCAGCAAATAGGGATGAGCGAATCCTTGTGTATTCAGCTTCGGCCGCTGACCAGTTTGCACTGGAAGTGAATGGAGCAAGCGGCAAGCATGCGCAGTAAAGCCCCCGTCTCACGTAGCGAGATCGCTAGCGAGATCGCTGCTGAGTCACAAGTTTTGTGACGCAACAGCGATCTCAGTAGCGATCTCGCTATGTGTGACACGTAGCAGCGATCAGGCCCCTGCTGTGAGATCGCTGGTCGTGTCGGAATGGCCTGGACCATTTTTTGATCGTTGAGGTCCCGCTGGGGAACACACATCGCTTTGTTTGACACCTTACCAACGACCTCATTGACGACTCAGACACCGACATATAGGCGTGCATTTGTGTTGCCTTTTCCGCGCCCATTCTGTTCCGATTGGTGGTCGCTACTGCGTTCTGATTGGTTTGCGGCCATGCCTATGAGGCGACACATAATAGCCCTTCCGTCCTTTGTTCCTGAGCGCGTGGTGGATTGCAGATCGTTGTAGAGTTCTCCGGCCTGCGACTCCTCTTCCATTTCGATAATCTGTTCTGCAAGGATTCTTCTGACAACTATACATTGTGTACAGTAGGTATTGTTTGGGGTCGCAAGTGCGTTTTCATTGTCCCCTAAATATTATTATAGGGCACCTAAAAATAATTTCCTGCTATCATTGCTGTGGAGGGATGGAGTGAGGGCTTGGCTGCTATCTGTGTACATATACTTTTACACGGGCTGCTATTTTAGGGGGTCTTGTACTTGCACACCCATACAGCATGTTGTCTGTCATGCATGGTAACGGAATGGAGTTTTTTTTTAAAAAAAATTTTTTTTTCTTTATTTATTAACTTTCTCATCTTTTTCTTTTATGTGTTTCAGTGTGCAGCATCATGAACAATGCGCAGTGTGCTGTTGTGTTTGCTGCATTGCTGGTTGAGGAAGCTCGGCGGCAAGATGAGGCCCGGATGCAAGAGAGGCGTTCCAAACGAAAGCGTCGCATGTGGACCAGAGAATGGCTGCAGAAGAGGTCTGATTTGTCCCACATGCAACTTGTAAGAGAGCTTCAGGATAAGAATCCTCATGATTTCCGCAACTATCTGCGGATGTCTGAGGAATCCTTCAAACATTTACTGGAAAGAATTACTCCACTGATTCAACGGAAGGATACAGTGATGCGTGCTGCCATCCCGGCCGATGAAAGATTGGCAGACACGCTGCGATTCCTGGCCACCGGGCGCTCGCTACAAGACTTGCATTTTTCTTCAGCCATTTCAAGGACCCTGCTCAGCGTTCTAATTCCAGAGACATGTGATGCGATTTTCCACAGTCTACGTAGCTACATGCAGTTTCCCAACACGGAGGAGGAATGGAAAAAGATTGCCTCCGATTTTGAGCAGCTTTGGCAGTTCCCAAACTGTGGTGGGGCTTTGGACGGGAAACATGTCCGGATCACTCAACCACCGAACAGCGGATCCTACTTCTTTAATTATAAGGGCTATTTCAGCATCATCCTGATGGCCCTTGTTAACGCGAATTATGAATTTATAAATGTAAATGTTGGCATGAACGGAAGGGTTTCCGATGGTGGCGTTTTAGAGCACACACTCTTTGGAGAGCGTTTGAACAACTGTGAACTTCACTTGCCTCCCAACTCTGAGACTAGAGGCAACCTTAATTTTGTTTTTGTCGGTGATGAGGCCTTCCCGCTTCATCCCAATCTTATCAAACCGTTCCCCCAAAAAAGTCTAACAGAGTAAAGAAGAATTTTCAATTACCGCTTGTCAAGGGCACGTCGGGTTGTAGAAAATGCATTCGGTATCATGGCTAATCGCTTCAGAGTTTTCCACACGCCTATTAACATGAAGCTTGAATCGATAGACTCCGTTGTTTTGGCTTGTTGTGTGCTTCACAACTTCCTTCGCCGTCGCGATGCTTTGGCGTACAGTCCACCTGGCTTCATGGACTCTGTGGGCCTAGTAAATGGGGAAGTGCAGCTCGGTGAATGGCGCGCAAATGATCCCGCAATTGCAGGCCTTCAACCATTGTTACCTGGCAGAAACACCCACGATGCGAAGACCTGCCGAGACAACTACTGCCAATATTTTAACGGTCCTGGTGCTGTTACTTGGCAGCATCAGAACTTATAGTGGGCTACTACTGACATTTATACACTGTTTTACTTATTGTACTGATTTGTCTAATAAACTGTGTGTTTTACTTTGAAAAAGCTTTGTTTCTCATTCTTTCTGCAGTAAGGGCCCGTATATACATTCGTGTATTCCTATGTATACAGATACATCCATATACATCAACATTCAAATCTACACAGATACCTACATATACACATACATACTCACAGACATACAAATATAAATACCTATCTAAACATTTATACATATCCATACATTAAACCACCAACACTCCAGTCTTCCAGTGCAACCGGAGACGCTGTATTGATAACATTTAGAACGCAGTAGCGTCTTCGGTGTGACCTGGAGATTACAATACAGGCCGCTTCCTTCGCGAACGCAGTAGCGTCCTCTAAGAACCGTGGTGACGTTGATGCGTCGTGGGCGTGGTTTACGGCGCTGATGCATTGTGGGCGGGTTAAAGGACAGTGCTGCGGCCTTGCTTTTAACTAGTGGCGGCAAAATGGCGGCCAGGCGTCGTGCAACACCTTGGGGTGACGCAGAAGTGCGTTGCCTAGTAACTGAGGTAGATGCCCATGGGTGTCATAATCACCAAAAACATCCCGTCCTCCATAAGCAGGCTGTGCTGCGGAGGATCAGTCGGGGCCTAGCCCAGAGATTTGGAGTGCAGCGCTCCAGTACCCAGATCCGGAAGAAGCTGGCGGATCTGCAGTACAGGTCCAGTGAGCACCTAGCCAGCATCCGGTCACAGAGCCTTCCACATCGTGGTGAGTGTTGTTAAGATAGGTTCTGCTCCGCACGCCTCGTACACACCCGGCTCTGCTCCGCACGCCTCGTACACACCCGGCTCTGCTCCGCACGCCTCGTACACACCCGGCTCTGCTCCGCACGCCTCGTACACACCCGGCTCTGCTCCGCACGCCTCGTACACACCCGGCTCTGCTCCGCACGCCTCGTGCACACCCGGCTCTGCTCCGCACGCCTCGTGCACACCCGGCACTGCACAGTCCTGCATACAAATGAGGCCCCTGATCATATGACCCAAATTACGGCCCAGTATATGGCGGCACATTTGTTACAACAGTAATTACAGTGCAGCACCTCAGGTATGTAATAATGTAATAATTTTTTTTTTTTCTCCAGCAACAGCAGACCCGGAGCCCCAGCAGGAGTCAACGCCAGGCTCGTCACCAACAGGGTCGCCAGCATCACTCCGTGACATGGGTGAAGCCTTGTCCCCCGGTAATTATTGCACTTCAAAAAAAAGGTCCATACAGCTCGTAAAGGATAGGACTGTCGTGTACTATGAAGTGTTGTATCTTTCCCTAGGCGGTGATGCCAGGGGATCCGGGTGGTCCCTTAGTTCCTCATCACCCGATTTACCCGGAAACCGTAAGTGTTAAATAACAAACACGTACATGATAGTTAAATGCATGTACAAACTAAGTTTTACCATTCCCTCAACAGAAATCCCAACATTAGAGGACCTCCAGGCATCACACAGGAGGATGATGGCGACACAGGGGACACTGGCTGAGCAAGTCAAACAGCACGGAGTGATGCTGGCTCGTTTTGTGGCTGCACAACAGCAGAGCGGCAGCCATTAATTTTTTTTTTTTGTTGATGGTTTTGTACTAAGTTTATTAGGTTGTTGTTATCTTTATATTGTTTATAAAACAAAATAACAGTTTATATCCCCTGATGTGTACGCTTTGTTAAAAACAACAAACATGTTTCATCACTAACACTCATTATATGTATGCATCTGCATACATGCACCCAGCCCATAACCCCGCCTACTAGACCTGCAAATAACTATATGCTGAATTCAGTAAAACAGGCTGCAAGTTTGAATTATCAAAACAATTTTATTTATAACAATTTGTAACATAAATTAACATTTAAATTTAACTCTTTAATATAAAATATCTTAACTATACAACAATTAAACTTATAACCCGAAATATTAAATGGAACTATAGTTCTTCATAATGGTTTTCACCATTCAAAAATCCTTGGCTGGGCGGAGATGATAATTGCCCAAGAAAAGAATGGGAAAACCTGGGATATTGTGGTGGAGGGGCAAGCGGCATGTTTGGATGAGATCTAAATTGACCGTGTGCTGGTGTGCCACGCATTGCCTCAGGCGTTTCATTCATTGGCTGCCATAAACAAGGATCCCGGTCCATAAAACTGTGCACACTTGACCTTTCATCTAGCTGACCCGCTGCTGCTTTGCTTAAAGTTTCAAAAATCACCCTCTCAGCGTGGATCCTTTGTGTGTCTTGCAGCTTCCCTAGCCGATCAGCGGCAAAGTTGGCAAAGCTGTCCACGGTACTGTTGCTCTGCTGGCTTAACATTTGCTTTGCCAAAGTGACCAACTCTGTTGATGGCGACACGGTGTCCTTTCTTCTACGACCATTGTTAATCCGCCGTGGTACATAAGCTGTGTTGGGGGTTGAGGGTGCAGGGTCTTCACTAGACCCCTCTGTAGCCTCCGCCCGGCTCGGTTCATCTTCCAGCAGGTCCTCACTGGTCGGGGTGGACGGATCATCATGCCGATCTTGCTGCAGGAACAGAAAATTAAGAATTAAGTGGAGGAACTAGTAGTACAGGATAGGATTTTTTCATTCAACGGTATGAGCACTGAGTGGGGCAAAAAAGTAAAGGATTGTACTTATCTGAAGTGGAAGGGATAACTTGGAGAAAATGCAGCATAATAAAAGAGGGAAAAACTTAGTTACTATTTTCTACTCGACTATGGCATGAAGTTTTAAAGCTTTTTACAGGGAAGCAAGCAAAGAAGGTACTTACATCTCCAACAGGGGTGTCAGTCGGGATCACAGGGTATTCATCCAGGGTCTGCCGCATTGAAGATGCCATTGTGCGCTGGAGCTCCTGGTCACGGGTGAAGCCAAGCAAGTCAAAGTACCATAACGATGGCACATAAACCTCGTCTGTGGCGGCACCAGACTTATTTGACCTCACCACCTTGTTGAGCTCCTTTTTATAAACTGTGCGTAGACCCTGGATCTTTTTCCGGACTACACTCTCATCCACCTTCTTGCTGAGGTTATGCTGCTTAAACAGAGCAACAAGTTTGGCAAATGCCTCCCTCTTCTTATTTCTGTTGCTGTAGTCAGCGGATTTAATCTGCCAAAGGCAGGGCAGGGATCGATACATCTCAATTAATTCCCGTACAAATTCCTCGGTATTGAAAGACATCTGAAAGAAAGAATAGCATACAGTGAGCATATATGGAAAATTTTAAACAACATTTTGAAAAGAGTTATATGTATGAGCCACACTACTGTGAATGTAAAATAGAGAACAATGTGCCTGGACTGCTAATAATCTCTGCCAGTCTGCAGTCCCTCCTTCCAATAGTCCTCCACTGACCACACCAATGCTGCCTGTGTACCCCTGCCATGCAAATGGAACCGGCATAGAGCCAAATTTATTATTTAAAAAATAAGGCCTAGTAACCCTGTGTGCGGTCACTCTGTGCCCACGAGACTACCTAAAATGGCTCCATATGCTAAAGTATATATACACAGATACCAACAAAGCACTCCCTCCCTCCTTCCAGAGCAAAGATAGCAGATTAATAGGTGCCCTAAGGGAATGGAAAGGGAATGGAAACGCATTTGAGACCCCAAATGATACCTACCGTGCACAAAGTATAGATATCCGAAGAACCGTTGAAGAATAGAAACGAATAGAAGTCGCAGGCCGGAGAACTCTACAACGATCTGCAATCTACCACCACGCGCTCAGGAACAAAGGACGGAAGAGCTATCGTGTCGCCTCATATGGCTAGGCCGCCGACCAATCAGAACGCAGTTGCGACCACCAATCGTAACTGAATGGGGGCGGAAAAGGCAACGCAAAGGCACGCCTGTGTGACTACAACGTCACACAAGACGTCCCTCATCGAGGTCTGTATCGTTATCATAGCAGCCATGTGACAGGGTCACAACGACCAACGACATCATTGTACAGGTCGCCACATCGCTGCGGCGTCATTGGGAAGATCGCACTGTTTGACATCTCACCAGCGATCTCATAGCGACGCAGCAACGATCCCGGACAGGTCGTATCGTTGTCGGGATCGCTTAAGCGTCGCTATGTGTGACAGGGCCTTAACGCGCACTCGGGCTCCATTCACTGTCCCGACTTCTGTACTGGACAATATTGTTTGTTGAAATTCTGAGTTCAGGACAGCCAATCAACAAACTTTGCGGCTGTAGCCCTTCCCAAACTTTAATAAAATGTGGTTTTGCGTTTGCAATTTATGCCTCCCACAGATTTAGTCACTGTTGTCAGAAAAAATGGTGTCTTCAAATTGCAGTGTTAGAGTAATTGGTTAATTGGAGGGACAACAGGCATTATTGCCGTCAAATCAGCAGATTTTGGCCAGGTTTTATTTTCTGCACTGTACAGAATCGCAACCAACATGTAGCAGTGCTACCGTTGCAGCCAACTAAGTACTTTGGTTCTGGGGAAAAGTGGGAATCCTGACAAGGCAACAATATCACGTGATCAGTAAGGTGAAGAGTCTGTTTGGTAAGTGGAAGAGTCTCAAAATAATCCTAAATGGCGAATCAAAATAGAAGATTCCAAGGAGAAGGAATGCATTAATAAACTTGAAGATTTGTTTGATGTTGCTCATGCTGATGCCCTGAAGCGTATAAAACTTCAGGAAGACTGTGACTTCTTGGAAGCATGGGACCATTAGACAGAAAGCTGGCAAAGGTCAAGGAAAGAAGACTTATGAGAGAATTACAGGCAGATAACCAAAGAAAAAAGGAAGCTGAGCAAGTTCAGCAGTCAACAGCATCAGCTGAACTTTGGTTTAGTAGCAGTTTCAGCGATATTGTCACTTCCGACAACAATACTGATGAGGGTGAAGGGCATTTTAGTTCCAAGAAAGGTATGTCGGTAAGATCTGTCAACATCGTGACTCCTGAAGTTGCTGCGGCTCTAGACAGAACTAATACAGTGATAGAAAAGCAACCTACCTGCTTGCCACTGCTCAGTCTCTTGGCCGTGATGCAGACAGTCTCACGTTGAATAGGGAATCTATCAGACTTTCTTGTCGCCGCCATCGAGTGATTGCAGCAAATGCGATTAAAGATTCCTTCAATTGCAGTGGTCCACTGATTGTACACTGGGACGGAAAAAGGTTTGCAAGCCAGACCCACAATGAAATTCTGAGTGACTGGCAGTACTAGTGTCAGGAGGAGGAACTGAGAAGTTGTTGTTGGTCCCAGAGATACCTAACAGCACAGGAGCACCACAAGCTGTTGTGAATTCTGTGGCTGAGTTCACTTCTGTGGTCACAAGTGGTATTGCAGTCTCTGGGCTTCCTCCCTCAGGTGTTTTGGTGAGCTCGTTGGCTGCCTTGCTATTTAGCTCCACCTGAGTCTGTCTTCCTTGCTCCTTGTCAATGTTCCAGTGTTGGATCTGAGCTACTGCATCTTTCCTTGGGCCTGCTGCTCTGCTAGATAAGTGCTTCTAGTTTGTTTTCTGTTTTTTCTGTCCAGCTTGCTATTAACTTTTGCTGGAAGCTCTGAGAAGCAAAGGGGTGCACCGCCGTGCTGTTAGTTCGGCACGGTGGGTCTTTTTGCCCCTTTGCGTGGTTTTCGTTTTAGGGTTTTTTGTAGACTGCATAGTTCTCTTTGCTATCCTCGCTCTGTCTAGAATATCGGGCCTCACTTTGCTGAATCTATTTCATTCCTACGTTTGTCTTTTCATCTTGCTAACAGTCATTATATGTGGGGGGCTGCCTATTCCTTTGGGGTATTTCTCTGAGGTAAGTCAGGCTTGTATTTCTATCTTCAGGCTAGTCAGCTCCTCAGGCAGTGCCGAGTTGCATAGGTAGTTGATAGGCGCAATCCACTGCTGCTTATAGTTGTGTGAGGATAGATCAGGTACTGCAGTCTACAGAGATTCCACGTCTCAGAGCTCGTCCTATTGTTTTTGGTTATTGCCAGATCTCTGTATGTGCGCTGATTACTGCACGCTGTGTTGCCTGATTGCCTGCCATAACAGTACAAGGAGCCCTCCAATGATTTCCAATAGAGGGAAAAAAGAAATCCTGACATCATTTTTTTTTCTTAGCTCTGTCTTCAGTCTTTTTTTTCCCCTAGACATTAGAGTGCTTCAGGACACAGCTGTGGACATGGATATTCAGGCTCTGTGCTCCTCAATGGATAATCTCGTTGTAAATGTACAAAAGATTCAAGATACTATTGATCAGAAATCGATGCTAGAACCAAGAATTCCGATTCCTGATTTGTTTTTTGGTGACAGAACTAAGTTCTTGAGCTTCAGAAATAATTGTAAGCTATTTTTGGCCTTGAAACCTCATTCTTCTGGTAATCCTATTCAACAGGTTTTGATTATTATTTCTTTTTTGCGCGGCGACCCACAGGACTGGGCGTTTTCTCTTGCACCAGGAGATTCTGCATTGAGTAATGTTGATGCATTTTTCCAGGCGCTGGGATTGCTTTACGATGAGCCTAATTCAGTGGATCAAGCTGAGAAAAATCTGCTGGCTTTATGCCAGGGTCAGGATGATGTAGAAGTATATTGTCAGAAATTTAGGAAATGGTCAGTACTCACTCTGTGGAATGAATCTGCACTAGCGGCTTTGTTCAGAAAGGGTCTCTCTGAAGCTCTTAAGGATGTAATGGTGGGATTTCCTATGCCTGCTGGTTTGAATGAGTCTATGTCCTTGGCCATTCAGATCGGTCGTCGCTTGCGCGAGCGTAAATCTGTGCACCATCTGGCGGTATTGTCTGAGAGTAAGCCTGAGCCTATGCAGTGCGACAGGACTATGACTAAAGTAGAACGGCACGAACACAGACGTCTGAACAGACTGTGTTTCTATTGTGGTGATTCTACTCATGCTATTTCTAATTGTCCTAAACGCACTAGGCGGTTCGATAGCTCTGCCGTTATTGGTACTGTACAGTCCAAATTCCTTTTGTCCATTACCTTAATGTGCTCTTTGTCATCATATTCTGTCATGGCGTTTGTGGATTCAGGCGCTGCCCTGAATCTGATGGATTTGGATTATGCTAAACGTTGTGGATTTTTCTTGGAGCCTTTGCGGTGTCCTATTCCGTTGAGAGGAATTGATGCTACACCTTTGGCCAAGAATAAGCCTCAGTACTGGGCCCAGCTGACCATGTGCATGGCTCCTGCACATCAGGAAGTTATTCGCTTTTTGGTACTGCATAATTTGCATGATGTGGTCGTGTTGGGGTTGCCATGGCTACAAACCCATAATCCAGTATTGGATTGGAACTCTATGTCGGTAACCAGCTGGGGTTGTCAGGGAGTACATGGTGATGTTCCATTTTTGTCTATTTCGTCATCCATTCCTTCTGACATCCCAGAGTTCTTGTCGGACTTTCAGGATGTATTTGAAGAGTCCAAGTCTGATGCCCTACCTCCGCATAGGAATTGTGATTGTGCTATCGATTTGATTCCTGGTAGTAAATTCCCTAAGGGTCGTTTATTTAATTTGTCCGTACCTGAACACACCGCTATGCGCAGTTATGTGAAGGAGTCCCTGGAGAAGGGACATATTCGCCCATCGTCGTCACCATTGGGAGCAGGGTTCTTTTTTGTAGCCAAGAAGGATGGTTCGCTAAGACCGTGTATTGATTACCGCCTTCTTAATAAGATCACTGTTAAGTTTCAGTATCCCTTGCCATTGATTTCTGACTTGTTTGCTCGGATTAAGGGGGCTAGTTGGTTTACTAAGATTGATCTTCGTGGTGCGTATAATCTGGTGAGAATCAGGCAGGGAGATGAATGGAAAACGGCATTTAATACGCCCGAGGGTCATTTTGAGTATCTGGTGATGCCGTTCGGACTTGCCAATGCTCCATCTGTTTTTCAGTCTTTTATGCATGACATTTTCCGTGAGTATCTGGATAAATTCTTGATTGTTTACTTGGATGACATTTTGATCTTCTCAGATGATTGGGAGTCTCATGTGAAGCAAGTCAGAATGGTTTTCCAGGTACTGCGTGCTAATTCCTTGTTCGTGAAGGGATCAAAGTGTCTCTTCGGTGTGCAGAAAGTTTCATTTTTGGGGTTCATCTTTTCCCCTTCTACTATCGAGATGGATCCGGTTAAGGTTCAGGCCATCCAGGATTGGACTCAGCCGACATCTCTAAAAAGTCTGCAGAAATTCCTGGGCTTTGCTAATTTTTATCGTCGCTTCATCTGTAATTTTTCTAGCATTGCCAGACCATTGACCGATTTGACCAAGAAGGGTGCTGATTTGGTTAATTGGTCTTCTGCTGCCGTGGAAGCTTTTCAGGAGTTGAAGCGTCGTTTTTGCTGTGCCCCTGTGTTGTGTCAACCTGATGTTTCTCTTCCGTTCCAGGTCGAGGTTGATGCTTCTGAGATTGGTGCAGGGGCGGTTTTGTCACAGAGAGGTTCTGGTTGCTCAGTGTTCAAACCATGTGCTTTCTTTTCCAGGAAATTTTCTGCTGCTGAGCGTAATTATGATGTGGGCAACCGAGAGTTGCTGGCCATGAAGTGGGCATTCGAGGAGTGGCGTCATTGGCTTGAGGGTGCTAAGCATCGCGTGGTGGTTTTGACTGATCATAAGAACCTTACTTATCTTGAGTCTGCCAAGCGCTTGAATCCTAGACAGGCCCGTTGGTCGTTATTTTTTGCTCGTTTTGATTTTGTGATTTCATACCTTCCGGGCTCTAAAAATGTGAAGGCGGATGCTCTGTCTAGGAGTTTTGTGCCCGACTCTCCGGGGTTATCTGAGCCGGCGAGTATCCTCAAGGAAGGAGTCATTGTGTCTGCCATCTCCCCTGATTTGCGGAGAGTGTTGCAGAAATTTCAGGCTAATAAACCTGATCGTTGTCCGGCCGAGAAACTGTTCGTCCCTGATAGGTGGACTAGTAAAGTTATCTCTGAACTTCATTGTTCGGTGCTGGCCGGTCATCCAGGAATCTTTGGTACCAGGGAGTTGGTTGCTAGATCCTTCTGGTGGCCATCTCTGTCACGGGATGTGCGTGCTTTTGTGCAGTCCTGTGGAATTTGTGCTAGGGCTAAGCCCTGCTGTTCACGTGCCAGTGGGTTGCTTTTGCCCTTGCCGGTCCCGAAGAGGCCTTGGACACATATTTCGATGGATTTCATTTCTGACCTTCCCGTTTCTCAAAAAATGTCGGTCATTTGGGTGGTCTGTGATCGCTTTTCTAAAATGGTCCATCTGGTGCCCTTGGTTAAATTGCATTCCTCCTCTGATTTGGTGCCTTTGTTCTTCCAGCATGTGGTTCGTTTACATGGCATTCCTGAGAATATTGTTTCTGACAGAGGTTCCCAGTTTGTCTCGAGGTTCTGGCGAGCCTTTTGTGGTAGGATGGGCATTGACCTATCTTTTTCCTCGGCCTTCCATCCTCAGACTAATGGCCAGACCGAACGAACCAATCAGACCTTGGAAACATATCTGAGATGTTTTGTTTCTGCAGACCAGGATGATTGGGTGTCCTTTTTGCCGTTGGCTGAGTTCGCCCTTAATAATCGGGCCAGCTCGGCTACCTTGGTCTCTCCATTTTTCTGCAATTCTGGGTTCCATCCTCGTTTCTCTTCAGGACAGGTTGAGTCTTCGGACTGTCCTGGTGTGGATTCTGTGGTGGACAGGTTGCAGCAGATCTGGACTCAGGTAGTGGACAATTTGACCTTGTCCCAGGAGAAGGCTCAGCTTTTCGCTAATCGCAGACGCCGTGTGGGACCCCGACTTCGTGTTGGGGATCTGGTTTGGTTATCTTCTCGTCATATTCCTATGAAGGTTTCCTCTCCTAAATTTAAACCTCGTTTTATTGGTCCGTATAGGATTTCTGAGATTCTCAATCCGGTGTCTTTTCGTCTGACCCTCCCAGACTCCTTTTCCATACATAATGTATTCCATAGGTCGTTGTTGAGGAGATACGTGGCACCTATGGTTCCATCTGTGGAGCCTCCTGCCCCTGTTTTGGTGGAGGGGGAATTGGAGTATATTGTGGAGAAGATTTTGGATTCTCGTGTCTCTAGACGGAAACTCCAGTATCTGGTCAAATGGAAGGGTTATGCTCAGGAAGATAATTCCTGGGTTTTTGCCTCTGATGTCCATGCCCCAGATCTTGTTCGTGCCTTTCATGTGGCTCATCCTGGTCGGCCTGGGGGTTCTGGTGAGGGTTCGGTGACCCCTCCTCAAGGGGGGGTACTGTTGTGAATTCTGTGGCTGAGTTCACTTCTGTGGTCACAAGTGGTATTGCAGTCTCTGGGCTTCCTCCCTCAGGTGTTTTGGTGAGCTCGTTGGCTGCCTTGCTATTTAGCTCCACCTGAGTCTGTCTTCCTTGCTCCTTGTCAATGTTCCAGTGTTGGATCTGAGCTACTGCATCTTTCCTTGGGCCTGCTGCTCTGCTAGATAAGTGCTTCTAGTTTGTTTTCTGTTTTTTCTGTCCAGCTTGCTATTAACTTTTGCTGGAAGCTCTGAGAAGCAAAGGGGTGCACCGCCGTGCTGTTAGTTCGGCACGGTGGGTCTTTTTGCCCCTTTGCGTGGTTTTCGTTTTAGGGTTTTTTGTAGACTGCATAGTTCTCTTTGCTATCCTCGCTCTGTCTAGAATATCGGGCCTCACTTTGCTGAATCTATTTCATTCCTACGTTTGTCTTTTCATCTTGCTAACAGTCATTATATGTGGGGGGCTGCCTATTCCTTTGGGGTATTTCTCTGAGGTAAGTCAGGCTTGTATTTCTATCTTCAGGCTAGTCAGCTCCTCAGGCAGTGCCGAGTTGCATAGGTAGTTGATAGGCGCAATCCACTGCTGCTTATAGTTGTGTGAGGATAGATCAGGTACTGCAGTCTACAGAGATTCCACGTCTCAGAGCTCGTCCTATTGTTTTTGGTTATTGCCAGATCTCTGTATGTGCGCTGATTACTGCACGCTGTGTTGCCTGATTGCCTGCCATAACAACAAGCTAAGCCATTATTCAAGGTTCTGCAAGTTTGGCAGCTCTTGGATAAACTGAAGTTTATGTCATTCAACATGACCAGTAGTAACACTAGTACAAAGGCTGGTGTGTCCATCCTCTTGCAACAGAAACTACAGAAATAACTAGTGAATTTGCCGTGTAGGCACCACATTCACACGCTAATTATTGCAAGTGTATTTGATAAATTGTGGCTGGCAGCAGCAGGTCCAAATATAAACGTGTTCGAGAGATTTTTGGCTGCCTGGAATTAACTGGATAGAACCGACTTTACAGCTGCTATGGAAGACACAGTTTCAAATGAGCTAGGCCCACTTAAAGGGAACCTGTCACCCCCTCTGGCGTTTTTAACTAAAAGAGCCACCTTGTGCAACACTAAGGCTGCATTCTGTCAAGGTGGCAGTTTTTATAATTTTTGCGCATACCTTTAGTCTGTCCAGGGGGCATGTCTTCACATCTTTTCCCCTGGACACGACCGCCTCCCAGCCAGCAGTCAGCCCCTCCGTGTGCCTGGCACCACCTCCTCTATCTTCAGTAACGTATCCGGCACCTGCGCTGTGCTTTTCTTTTTTGGGGCATGCGCTGTTTGCACTGCCCTTCGGCGCACATCATCTGATGGAATTCATCATGCCCGAGATCCCACCCCGCAGTGTAAATAAATCGGACCACACTGCGGGGCGGGATCTCGGGCCTCGGGTATACGCAGGCGCAAGATGAATTCCATCAGATGATGTGAGTCGAAGGGCAGCGCAAACAGCGTGTGCCCGAAAAAGAAAAGTACGGCGCAGGTGCCGGGTACGTTACTGAAGATAGAGGAGGCGGCGCCAGGCACACCGAGGGGCTGACTGATGGCTGGGAGGCGGTTGTGTCCGGGGGAAAAGACGTGCCCCCAGACAGACTAAAGGTATGGCGCCAAAATTATAAAAATTAATATTGCTGCGTTGGAAGCTAGCACAAAAAGAAGAGCCACCTTGACAGAATGCAGCCTTAGTGCTGCCTGCACAATGTGGCTCTTTTAGTTAAAAACGACAGAGGGGGGTGACAGGTTCCCTTTAAGGAGAGTCTAGTTGAATTTTGCACTAACCAGCTTGCACAATGCCATCCAAGAGATGATTACAAGGAATTGATAACACTGGCACTCCTGTTCCTTGGTTCACCGGCAAATCCAGACGTACATATCAATACTCCAGACGCATACCATCGGGCCCAATGGATGGCCAAAGTGATATAGGCACTGAAGATCAATATTACAATATTGTAATGCGATGAAATTTTGTGTATGTTACAATCACTCCAAAAGGAATTATTCCCATGGGTGAGACATAAAAATTTGCACAAAACATTTTTGACTGTCGCTCTATTATACATTCTTCATCACGGAAATTGCAACACCCTGAAGGAAAAGTCATGAAATTATGAAAATCACAGGATGCATAGACATGTTAATGATGTGCAAATGATGAAAAATGGAAATAAATGTTCAAATTATCTTGATTTATTTAGTATAGCCATACATAGAAATAACCACACTTACACACACACACACTTGGCTGTATTCAGTGAAATTATTAATAGCCCCCGAGGAAGCCCACGCGAAACGCGCGTCGGGGCTGCATTAAGGACAGACACTGGCAGAGACTTTATGGGTAAGGCCTGCATTTCTCTATAGTAGGTTCATTTTGATACACATATATTTATTTATATATATTTACCAGGGATTCAAGCTCAAAACCAGGGATTCAAGCTTGAGGAGGCTAATTTGCATATTCCAGGTGCCTTCTGGGAAAAGCGAAGTCTCCCTAAGCTAGAAGATCGTTGGGTACAGCCGGGACCAGCTGCTTGGAAAGCATCGCTAAACCAGGGATTCAAGCTTGAGGAGGCTAATTTGCATATTCCAGGTGCCTTCTGGGAAAAGCGAAGTCTCCCTAAGCTAGGAGATCGTTGGGTACAGCCAGGACCAGCTGCTTGGAAAGCATCGCCAAACCAGGGATTCAAGCTTGAGGAGGCTAATTTGCATATTCCAGGTGCCTTCTGGGAAAAGCGAAGTCTCCTTAAGCTAGAAGATCGTTGGGTACACCCGGGACCAGCTGCTTGGAAAGCATCGCCAAACCTGTAGGGTATTATTGCAAGAGAGCTTGGCTGAGTAGATTACACAAGAAGGAAAACACACAGCAAGTCAGCAGGATCTAGGAGCAACATGGCAGATGTGACAACCTACATGGTGAGCTGCAGCATGTGCTACATGTTCACAGACCGACCAGAAGAAGAATCAAATTTCACCTGTCAGAAGTGTAGACTAGTGGCCCTTTTAGAAGAAAAGGTGCGGGGTCTGGAAGAAAGAATAGCAACTTTGAAACTCATCAAAGAGAATGAAGACTTTCTAGACAGAACAGAAGCATCTCTACTGGTCACAGAAGGTGAAAAAAGTGTCAGAGAACCTCCAAAAGCAGATGAGTGGAAGCATGTGACCAAAAGAAGCAAGAATACCATGGAGAAATCACCAACCACACAACTGAAGAACCGATATCAAATCTTTGTAGAGGATGAAGATGGCACACCTAAGGATGAAGCAATACCAGCAAGCAAAAAAGAAAAGGGCACACAGCAACAAGTGACAGCAAAAAGTACAGCCAAGAAGCAACGAAGAGTGGTGGTGGTGGGAGACTCACTACTGAGAGGCACAGAAGCAGCCATCTGCAGACCGGACATAACTGCAAGAGAAGTATGCTGCCTTCCAGGTGCGATGATCAAGGATGTGACCGATAGGATACCAAAGCTCTTCAGCTCCAAGGACGTCCACCCATTTCTTCTGATACATGTTGGCACCAATGACACGGCAAGGAAAGACCTACCGACAATCTGCAAAGACTTTGAAGAGTTGGGGAAGAAAGTGAAGGGACTGGATGCACAGGTAGTTTTTTCTTCTATCCTTCCAGTAGACGGGCATGGCACCAGGAGATGGAACAGGATCCTTGATGCAAACAACTGGCTAAGACGATGGTGCAGACAACAAGGATTCGGATTCCTGGACCACGGTGTGAATTACTGGTACGATGGACTCCTCGCCAGAGATGGACTACACCTCAACAAACCTGGGAAACACACATTCGCCAGAAGACTCACTACACTCATCAGGAGGGCGTTAAACTAGAAGAAGATGGGACGGGAAGAAAATCATTAGACTTGAACAAAGAAGACCCAGGAAAACATACTCAGATGGGAGGTAAGAACATTTCTAAAACAATCCACAGCGAGGAGATTGGAACAAAACAAAATCCTCTAAACTGCATGCTCGCAAACGCCAGAAGCCTGACAAACAAGATGGAAGAACTAGAAGCAGAAATATCTACAGGTAACTTTGACATAGTGGGAATAACCGAGACATGGTTAGATGAAAGCTATGACTGGGCAGTTAACTTACAGGGTTACAGTCTGTTTAGAAAGGATCGTAAAAATCGGAGAGGAGGAGGGGTTTGTCTCTATGTAAAGTCTTATCTAAAGTCCACTTTAAGGGAGGATATTAGCGAAGGAAATGAGGATGTCGAGTCCATATGGGTCGAAATTCATGGAGGGAAAAATGGTAACAAAATTCTCATTGGGGTCTGTTACAAACCCCCAAATATAACAGAAACCATGGAAAGTCTACTTCTAAAGCAGATAGATGAAGCTGCAACCCATAATGAGGTCCTGGTTATGGGGGACTTTAACTACCCGGATATTAACTGGGAAACAGAAACTTGTGAAACCCATAAAGGCAACAGGTTTCTGCTAATAACCAAGAAAAATTATCTTTCACAATTGGTGCAGAATCCAACCAGAGGAGCAGCACTTTTAGACCTAATACTATCTAATAGACCTGACAGAATAACAAATCTGCAGGTGGTCGGGCATCTAGGAAATAGCGACCACAATATTGTACAGTTTCACCTGTCTTTCACTAGGGGGACTTGTCAGGGAGTCACAAAAATACTGAACTTTAGGAAGGCAAAGTTTGACCAGCTTAGAGATGCCCTTAATCTGGTAGACTGGGACAATATCCTCAGAAATAAGAATACAGATAATAAATGGGAAATGTTTAAGAACATCCTAAATAGGCAGTGTAAGCGGTTTATACCTTGTGGGAATAAAAGAACTAGAAATAGGAAAAACCCAATGTGGCTAAACAAAGAAGTAAGACAGGCAATTAACAGTAAAAAGAAAGCATTTGCACTACTAAAGCAGGATGGCACCATTGAAGCTCTAAAAAACTATAGGGAGAAAAATACTTTATCTAAAAAACTAATTAAAGCTGCCAAAAAGG
Organism: Ranitomeya imitator; assembly: GCF_032444005.1. Classification (NCBI taxonomy): domain Eukaryota; kingdom Metazoa; phylum Chordata; class Amphibia; order Anura; family Dendrobatidae; genus Ranitomeya; species Ranitomeya imitator. Next base: position 135,912,403 of record NC_091282.1, read on the forward strand.
AAACAGAGAAGCACATTGCTAAGGAGAGTAAAACTAATCCCAAACTGTTCTTCAACTATATCAATAGTAAAAGAATAAAAACTGAAAATGTAGGCCCCTTAAAAAATAGTGAGGAAAGAATGGTTGTAGATGACGAGGAAAAAGCTAACATATTAAACACCTTCTTCTCCACGGTATTCACGGTGGAAAATGAAATGCTAGGTGAAATCCCAAGAAACAATGAAAACCCTATATTAAGTGTCACCAATCTAACCCAAGAAGAGGTGCGAAATCGGCTAAATAAGATTAAAATAGATAAATCTCCGGGTCCGGATGGCATACACCCACGAGTACTAAGGGAACTAAGTAATGTAATAGATAAACCATTATTTCTTATTTTTAGGGACTCTATAGCGACAGGATCTGTTCCGCAGGACTGGCGCATAGCAAATGTGGTGCCAATATTCAAAAAGGGCTCTAAAAGTGAACCTGGAAATTATAGGCCAGTAAGTCTAACCTCTATTGTTGGTAAAATATTTGAAGGGTTTCTGAGGGATGTTATTCTGGATTATCTCAATGAGAATTACTGTTTAACTCCATATCAGCATGGGTTTATGAGAAATCACTCCTGTCAAACCAATCTAATCAGTTTTTATGAAGAGGTAAGCTATAGGCTGGACCACGGTGAGTCATTGGACGTGGTATATCTCGATTTTTCCAAAGCGTTTGATACCGTGCCGCACAAGAGGTTGGTACACAAAATGAGAATGCTTGGTCTGGGGGAAATTGTGTGTAAATGGGTTAGTAACTGGCTTAGTGATAGAAAGCAGAGGGTGGTTATAAATGGTATAGTCTCTAACTGGGTCGCTGTGACCAGTGGGGTACCGCAGGGGTCGGTATTGGGACCTGTTCTCTTCAACATATTCATTAATGATCTGGTAGAAGGTTTACACAGTAAAATATCGATATTTGCAGATGATACAAAACTATGTAAAGCAGTTAATACAAGAGAAGATAGTATTCTGCTACAGATGGATCTGGATAAGTTGGAAACTTGGGCTGAAAGGTGGCAGATGAGGTTTAACAATGATAAATGTAAGGTTATACACATGGGAAGAAGGAATCAATATCACCATTACACACTGAATGGGAAACCACTGGGTAAATCTGACAGGGAGAAGGACTTGGGGATCCTAGTTAATGATAAACTTACCTGGAGCAGCCAGTGCCAGGCAGCAGCTGCCAAGGCAAACAGGATCATGGGGTGCATTAAAAGAGGTCTGGATACACATGATGAGAGCATTATACTGCCTCTGTACAAATCCCTAGTTAGACCGCACATGGAGTACTGTGTCCAGTTTTGGGCACCGGTGCTCATGAAGGATATAATGGAACTAGAGAGAGTACAAAGGAGGGCAACAAAATTAATAAAGGGGATGGGAGAACTACAATACCCAGATAGATTAGCGAAATTAGGATTATTTAGTCTAGAAAAAAGACGACTGAGGGGCGATCTAATAACCATGTATAAGTATATAAGGGGACAATACAAATATCTCGCTGAGGATCTGTTTATACCAAGGAAGGTGACGGGCACAAGGGGGCATTCTTTGCGTCTGGAGGAGAGAAGGTTTTTCCACCAACATAGAAGAGGACTCTTTACTGTTAGGGCAGTGAGAATCTGGAATTGCTTGCCTGAGGAGGTGGTGATGGCGAACTCAGTCGAGGGGTTCAAGAGAGGCCTGGATGTCTTCCTGGAGCAGAACAATATTGTATCATACAATTATTAGGTTCTGTAGAAGGACGTAGATCTGGGGATTTATTATGATGGAATATAGGCTGAACTGGATGGACAAATGTCTTTTTTCGGCCTTACTAACTATGTTACTATGTTACTATGTATATTAGCACTTTAAAAACACCTCTATTGGGAATATAGAGTTCATTATCCCCTGCTCCTGTTACCTGCACTATGCATCTTTCAAAATAGATTTCATCAGTATAGGTTTGCAGGGTGAGTTTATATATATATATATATATATATATATATATATATATATATATATATATATATATATATATATATTATATGCAGGCTAATCCATTTCTGCTACTTTTAGTGCTGTTTGTCCTTCACATATGAGTTCTGGATGTACTTTGTCTTTTTTAGTCTGTCTACCCTTGTATTTGTATATTTAGAAAATAAAATGTTTTGTACATTCTACTCACATGAGTTTTTGGATTGTTTGCTCTGTGAGTTATCCGTAGGATCTAAGTTATTAATAGTTGTCTGAGGAATACACACTTGGCTGTATTCATTGAAGGTATTAATAGTTGTCTGAGGAATGTTCTGCCACGCTGAATGCATTTGGGCATGCAAATAATCAAGATCCACTTCTGGCAGCTCTCTTTGAAATTGTAAACTGATGGCGTCCCAGATATGGTCGATGGGAAGCAAGTTTATAGATCCTGCAGGCCATAGTAGCACATAGGCCACACAGACTGCTCACAGTGGTACGAGCAACATGCGGCCTGGTGTTATCAAATTGAAAACGGCTACTGGAACACTTTGGAAGAAAGGCCGTACCATTTGCCCCAGTTGTTGTCTTGGATACAGTTATAGCCAGAAATTGGTCTGGAGACGATGTAGGCAACGCCATGAAGAGGCCTTCACAGGGAGCTGTTTTTCTTCATGATAATGCCAAGCAGCATGTTGCTGACGCTACTATGAGCATCCTGCATAGCCTAAACGTGTTACCACATCCTGCAGCATCTTCAGACTTGTCGTAGATGTGGGACCTTATTCAGCAGCAATTACAAATTGAGTTGCCAGCAGCGGATCTTGAAGATTTCCCTGCCCAAGTGCATTTATTGTGGCTGAACATTAAATAACCTTATTGATAACAGCTAAGGTGTGTAAGTGTGAGGATTTCTAGGTGATGGGCTCATAATTAAATCAACTCATCATCTTTCCTCCATCTCATAGATCTTCCTTACCTGACCTATCTATCGCAATTAACGACATCACTCTTTCCCCCGTACCGAAATTCCCCTGCCTCAGAGTAACCATTGACTCTGCCCTGTCCTTCAAACCGCACATCTAAGCTGTTTCCACCTCCTGTCCCCTCCAGCTCAAAATATCTCCAGAATCCATCCTTCTCCTCAACTGTCAATCTACTAAAATGCTTGTGCATGCCATCATCATCTCCCGCTTGGACTACTGCAGCATCCTTTTCTGTGGCCTCCCTGCTAACACCCTTGCACCTCTCCAGTCCATCCTTAACTCTGCTGCCCAACTAATTCATCTCTCTCCTCGCTACTCCTCCGCTTCCTCCCTCTGCAAATCTCTTCACTGGCTCCCACTCCCTCAGCGTATCCAGTTCAAATTACTAATACTGACCTACAAAGCCATCCAAAACCTGTCTCCTCCATATATCTCTGAACTAATCTCCTGATATCTTCCCTCACGTAATCTCCAGTCCTCCCAAGACCTCCTTCTCACCTCCACACTTACTCGCTCCTCACCCAACCGCCTCCAAGACTTCTCCTGAATATCTCCCATCCTCTGGAATTCTTTGCCCCAACAAGTCCGACTATCAACCACTTTTGGATCCTTCAGACAGTACCTGAAAACCCACCTCTTCAGGAAAGCCTACAGCCTGCACTGACCCCGCTGCCTCCTCACCACTACCGGAGCCACCGCCTCACCAACACCAGAGCTGCTGCAACCCTCAACCTACTGTCGCCTTTCCCATAATCCTGTAGAATGTAAACCCGCAATGGCAGGGTCATCTACCCTCTGTATCAGTCTGTGATTGTTAGTTTTCTTACTGTGATATCTGTAATTTGTATGTAACCCCTTCTCATGTACAGCACCATGGAATCAATGGTGCTATATAAATAATAATAATAATAATTGAAACTGAATAGATTAAGATGTTTTGAAAAACTTGTTTCCATTTTTTCATCATTTGCATGTCATTTATATGTCTGTCTATCCTGCTATTATCATAAATCCACAACTTTTTTCTTCTTGGTGTTGCTAATCCAGTGTTGACGAGTGCAAATTACATTTTTAAATCTTAAAAATGGAATAGCTGTAATATATTTGTAGTTTTGTTCAGCTGAAGGCCGAATTGATGGTTGTGAACAAAAACACATTTTGACATTATTATGGATGAGGTCAGTGGTGTAAGTATAGTACGAAAAGACAGCTTGATGTGAAAATCGGGAAGTTCTTCCATTCAGCTCTGTAACAGGGACATTACATGCATATATCAATACTAACATCCTAGCTGCCACTATTCAGACAAGTAAGGATGTGAACGATGATATAGGGCCACATTATGCTTCTATAACTGACTACAACACATATGATCTACAATACAGGCAGGGACTATCAGCTGGGCACTGGGACACAGGAGCCTCAGGCATTGGGCTTCAGAGCCTTTTATCAAACATTGATGTAAGATCTACTTTAAGACTTTATTCCAGGTGTCACATGATACAAGCCTAAGGGAAAATGCCCTGGCCCCCCCACAAATAATAGTGTTGACTAATACCAGTGTCATCATACTCTAAGCCTTGACGTAATTTTCTGTTTTATTGGGTGCAATTGTTGAACGCCATTAATATGTTCAGCTGGAAGGAACGGTCTGCATTTGTGTTTCAGGAGATATGTCTAAACATATACTTACAGCAGCCAGATTTCCTTCTTATTTTGGTAAGCCCCTTGTCTCCAAGAGATAGATTTCAGCCCGCTTCCAGAAACAAGTTCCAAATTGGCCAAGGAAAAGATTAAAAGCAGATTAGAAGTATACAAGTGCCAAAACCTATTTGAGCTTTTAAGTGCTCTGTGATTTATCATTTTTATTTTATCTTCTAGTATCGGCATATAGTGCCGCTAGCTAACTCCATCACCTTCCTCTAGGAATGACTTGTTGGGAGTTACGGTATATTATTTCATACACAATTTTATTCCTTAGTTATTTAGAGAATATATTCACCTCCAGTTATCCTCTCTCTATTTGCGATGTGTTTTTGGTTTTGTAAAACTCTTTTATGGTATATTCTATATGTTTTCTATAGTTATTGTACTGTACTATCCATATAGTAACTTTATATGGCTAAGTTTACTGTGACTATGAATTTTTTCCCCAGTGTAGTAATTTAATTTTTTCATTATTATTTTTATGTTTGTATTATACTACTGGTATTCAGGTGAGCATAATATTATATACAGAAAAAAAAATCAGAACTTATACTGTAGATTTCAGGCGACTTGACCTTAGAATATTTCTATTTTTGTAATGTGTAAGCAATAACTGTCTTCTAACTATACCGCATTAACCAGAAGAAATATTTAGTGGAACTGCAATGAAATAACTGCATCAACCTTGGTAGACCAAGCTAGAAAACATTAGCAGTTCAATAATTTTTTTTTTACTAATTCAGTATGTACTTAAATTCAGCATCTGATCATTCAAAAATGCGGATAGACCAGCACCACCTCCTATCGCAAACTTGCGCAATAATCTGAAACCTGAACTTCTGATACTCTAGCTTTGGTTTTCAGGGCTGTGCAGTCGGGAAGACAAAATTCTAAGTTCCCAATTTTTACTTACTCTGACTCTTTCATAAATGGTCAATGCTGAATAATAGCAAATGTTATTCACAGACATTTTTAACTAAGGACCATGGAGCAACGTGAAGTAAAGGCCAGGTTCACAGACACATATTTTTAATATATGCCAATTGCAATGCCCAGGCTGTCTGCGGTTTTCCCAACCCGAACTTACACTTCACATTTGTCTATTAGGCTGTAACTTTGGTTCCGGGGACTAGCGGTCATAAGGACCGTGAAATACACTGGCGTGAACCCTACAAATTTTTTTTAGAATACCGGAGTGTATGGGTGAAATATGCCACTGTACACCCATACAGTGGGACGTCACAGTTATATGTTGGGTAACGCTCTTGAAATTTACATCTGATAGAAGACTCAGACATTCGAACAAAGCCCTAAACTGTTTTGTCTTTATGCATCTGAGATATGTGTATTTCTATAATGCCATTACATACAGTAGTTGTATATTTATGCATTCAAATCTGTTTTATACCTGTTTTATAAATGCAAAGCATCACAGAAAATAAAATCTATCCCATTTTTGTCGGATTAAAGGAATTATACTAGATGTATATATGTACATCACACAACGTACACCTCGTGTTTTCGATGATAGGTTTTGTTCTTGATTTATAGTCTAACAGTTCTTCCTATTCATTGTTCTTGCAGATGTAAACCAGGCTCTTCAAAGGCAACTGGCAAGAATCCTTCATCAGTAAATCCTCCTTTACCAACATCAAAAAGCTCTCCAGATCCCGATGACCTTTTCAGTGACTTTTAGCTAAAACTCTAATCCACTTCTGCTTAAACAAACAGATCAGGAGCAATTATGGCGTGATAAATGTATATTGTTCCTACAAATGTAGCACTTGTTCCGCAGAGCGGCTGAGTGCTAGTAGAAGTACAGTAATCTTCAGAGTATTTTCAGCTATACAAGATATTTTTCTTGCTTCCATATTAATGATTTTCTTACTATCTGAAATATGACTTTTATAAACAGAAAAAATTAAATAAATAGGTTTACAATTATTGTGTTTGTCCACTTTTTGTTAGTTTCTCAGATATTCTAAAATTTCAGAGCCACAAAATCAAAAAAAGATTTTGCTGACTTCTGAGAAAATGTTTCTTTTTGGCTAATGGAACATTGTGACTTTAGAACCTTCATTCTTCCTTGAATGATTCTGGTTTTGGTAATGATATATATATATATATATATATATATATATATATATATATACAGTTAGGGCCAGAAATATTTGGACAGTGACACAATTTTCGCGAGTCGGGCTCTGCATGCCACCACATTCGATTTGAAATGAAACCTCTACAACAGAATTCAAGTGCAGATTGTAACGTAACATTTTAGGAGGTCAAAAGTAATTGGACATATAAACATAACCCAAACAAAATATTTTTATTTTCAATATTTTGTTGCAAATCCTTTGGAGGCAATCACTGCCTTAAGTCTGGAGCCCATGGACATCACCAAACGCTGGGTTTCCTCCTTCTTAATGCTTTGCCAGGCCTTTACAGCCGCAGCCTTTAGGTCTTGCTTGTTTGTGGGTCTTTCCGTCTTAAGTCTGGATTTGAGCAAGTGAAATGCATGCTCAATTGGGTTTAGATCTGGAGATTGACTTGGCCATTGCAGAATGTTCCACTTTTTGGCACTCATGAACTCCTGGGTAGCTTTGGCTGTATGCTTGGGGTCATTGTCCATCTGTACTATGAAGCGCCGTCCAATCAACTTTGCAGCATTTGGCTGAATCTGGGCTGAAAGTATATCCCGGTACACTTCAGAATTCATCCGGCTACTCTTGTCTGCTCTTATGTCATCAATAAACACAAGTGACCCAGTGCCATTGAAAGCCATGCATGCCCATGCCATCACGTTGCCTCCACCATGTTTTACAGAGGATGTGGTGTGCCTTGGATCATGTGCCGTTCCCTTTCTTCTCCAAACTTTTTTCTTCCCATCATTCTGGTACAGGTTGATCTTTGTCTCATCTGTCCATAGAATACTTTTCCAGAACTGAGCTGGCTTCTTGAGGTGTTTTTCTGCAAATTTAACTCTGGCCTGTCTATTTTTGGTATGGATGAATGGTTTGCATCTAGATGTGAACCCTTTGTATTTACTGTCATGGAGTCTTCTCTTTACTGTTGACTTAGAGACAGATACACCTACTTCACTGAGAGTGTTCTGGACTTCAGTTGATGTTGTGAACGGGTTCTTCTTCACCAAATTAAGTATGCGGCGATCATCCACCACTGTTGTCATCCGTGGACGCCCAGGCCTTTTTGAGTTCCCAAGCTCACCAGTCAATTCCTTTTTTCTCAGAATGTACCCAACTGTTGATTTTGCTACTCCAAGCATGTCTGCTATCTCTCTGATGGATTTTTTCTTTTTTTTCAGCCTCAGGATGTTCTGCTTCACCTCAATTGAGAGTTCCTTTGACCGCATGTTGTCTGCTCACAGCAACAGCTTCCAAATGCAAAACCACACACCTGGAATCCACCCCTGACCTTTTAACTACTTCATTGATTACAGGTTAACGAGGGAGACGCCTTCAGAGTTAATTGCAGCCCTTAGAGTCCATTGTCCAATTACTTTTGGTCCCTTGAAAAAGAGGACGCTATGCATTACAGAGCTATGATTCCTAAACCATTTCTCCGATTTGGATGTGGAAACTATCATATTGCAGCTGGGAGTGTGCACTTTCAGCCCATATTATATATATAATTGTATTTCTGAACATGTTTTTGTAAACAGCTAAAATAACAAAACTTGTGTCACTGTCCAAATATTTCTGGCCCTTACTGTATATATATATATATATATATATATATATATATATATATATATATATATATATATAGTTATATTCTGTAGTGAGTGCAGTTTGTTACCACTGGTCTACATTCATGGCAAAGTACCGACATGATACAGCTTTAAGGCTTGTTGGATCAGACATAAAAGTTATGGTAGTGTTCCAGGAATCTTTTCTGAATGAAAGTGATCATTTACTATTTCTGGGAGTTACAATTCCCATTAATGTCTTAAGTTTCATAAAATCATTTATTCACTGTTGCACACGTGCTATAATGGGTAGAGGACTGTGGAAGCAATACCCCAAATGTTAAAGTAATTCTTAGTGTTATGATGTAATTATGGCTGGGTAAATATCGCTCTCCATAAAAATAAAACTTTTGGTCTTTTTGTGCCAGAACATCCTGATTGTACTGGTTTTCTATTTTTTCTCCCTGTGGTTTCCTGACATTGTCCAAAAGTAATAGTGGTAACTGACTTGGCCTCAGATTAGTGTTTATTAGCACTTGAGTGCCTGTGGTCAGAAGAATAAACTGTAAGCTTCACTCGGCAGGGGGCGGTATCAGTGACTACACATATGCTGGATGTACAATGCATTGTGCCTGTGTAAATAGAAGTTTGCTTTGTTTTCGTTTGTTCTATAAAGGTTTCCTTTCATACTTGTCTTCATATCATTGACATTTTGGATCTACCACTAAGTTGATATGTACTCTTTATAAAGTCCTCCAAGTCCTTTAGAAAGCCTCCAACAGACATCTTGGGGAGAACAAAGCAATCGACAGTCCAAAATCGGGCATGCACGGTGTCACAATTTAGAGTGTCAGCAAAACCCATTGATATTGGCAGGTGTGGTTGATATTAGTGTTATATTTGTGGAGGGCTTAACAGTAATTGTTAAATTTTTTTATTCAGAAGATATTTATGAAGGGCTGTGCGACACAAATGTGGTGATAAAAATCACAACATTTTAAGCAGTCAATACTGTGACACTATGTATTTATTTATTTATTATTTGTTGTTATAGCGCCATTTATTCCATGGCGCTTTACATGTGAGGAGGGGTATACATAATAAAAACAAGTACAATAATCTTAAACAATACAAGTCATAACTGGTACAGGAGGAGTGAGGACCCTGCCCGCGAAGGCTCACAATCTACAAGGGATGGGTGAGGATACAGTAGATGAGGATGGAGCTGGTCATGCCGCGGTTTGGTCGATCGGTGGTTACTGCAGGTTGTAGGCTTGTCGGAAGAGGTGGGTCTTTAGGTTCTTTTTGAAGGTTTCGATGGTAGGTGAGAGTCTGATGTGTTGTGGTAGAGGGTTCCAGAGTAGGGGTGATACGCGAGAGAAATATTGTATACGATTGTGGGAAGAGGAAATAAGAGGGGAGTAGAGTAGGAGATCTTGTGAGGATCGGAGGTTGCGTGTAGGTAAGTACCGGGAGACGATGTTAGGGCTAGCGGAACGCACCAAATACAAAGACAGATAGAGTATGATGCGTTCGCAGCCCGGGGTCCACCGTGCAGAGATGGAACCTGCTGCCAAGTAATGACGGACTATATGGCGGTACTCATAAGTATACACGCGTGGGTTAAACTTCACCCAGCGTGAAGGAAGCGATCCTGTTGCGTCACAGGATCGCGGTACCGCACATAGAGCGCGAGCAAGTAGTCAGCGAACTCAACCCCAACTAGGATTGAAGTCCGATTAGACCCTTGCTGGCACAACACTGCAACTGGGTGTGTAAGGAAGTTAATTAACAATATTAGGGCACAAGAGTGCATGCGGTGCCGCACTGACGAACGCCACTAACCACCCAGGCATGGATAAGGAAAGCACAGAGGAAGTGCACGGCGCCGTACTGGCGGTCACAGCAACTGGACGCTATAATGTGTGATTCGTGCTGTAGGATAAGTCGGGCGCTAGATAGCAACCATACACCTTCCGCGAACAGATATTCAATAGGGAAGGGGTATCCAAGGACAACTTGCACTCACAACAAACACACATATGCAAATGTACACTAGCGCATGGCCGTGCGGTCATGCGCAGTTTATATAGTTGCAGCACAGGAAGTGGCCACAGAAACTTTGCCCTTCCAAGACCTGCCAAGAGGACCAATGGAATGTGCTGCAGGGCCTGAGCACATGACCCTCGATCTCCAACGGGAGATCTTGCCCTGGGCATGCTCAGTGTGTGCAGACAAGGACTTAGTCCCAGAGAAGTCCGCTCGCTGCTGACCAGCACTGGCTTTAATGGCAGAAGCTGAAGAAGCAGCAGTAACTCTCTGTACAGAGTGAGACTGAGCAAGACGCTGGGACCGACGTCCCTGCTGAGCAGACTCCACTGCGGCTGGATAAGAATGGGAGACCGCAGCGGAGATGGCTCGAGATTCCCCCTGTGCAGAAGTGGGAACTCGAGACCTAACAGACGAGGTCACAGATGTATGTACCTTTTTTCCTGAAGGCCTCACCACTTTTCTAAAAAATAGACATTGGTTGCCTCAACACTCTTCTGAGAATGAAAACCTATTCTTCTACCTTCACATTATTGAATTAGTAGCAGAGATCTTGGGTATTGTAGTGTTGTCTAGTTGACATAGATTTGAGAAATGTAATACCTTGCACTTCCACCACTAAATATTATGTAAGTAGTAGAATGATTGAAGAGACTCTCACACAAGCACCACAAAGGGTGGGATCAGTGGATATACTGGGAAGTATAGAGATAGACCCTCACCTCTCATAATATTGATAGCCTATCCTAGAGATGCGCTGAGTGCAGGAGTGAACACCAGCTGCCATTAGTGACTGGTTCCCTGTTGAGGACTGTGCAATTGAAATAACTCATCTTTAATGCCTATACCTGTTATGATCAGGTGGCCTTGGAGCAGCATGAAATGACCTTCGCTGGAGCAGTGGTAACTATACTGACCGCAAACCCTGATCCTATCACTGCAACTAGAAGTAGCCGTGGGGTGTGCCTAACCAGACCTAGACACCTCGACACAGCCGGAACTAAATATCCCTAAAGATGGAAATAGGAAAACTCTCCTGCCTCAGAGTAGACCCCCAAAGGATAGACAGCCCCCCACAAATAATGACTGTGAGTAGGAGAGGAAAAGACACACGCAGACTGAAAACAGGGATAAGCAAAGGAGGCCACTTCTACCTAGAAAGGAAAGGAAAGTACAGGATACTATGCGGTCAGCATAAAACACTACCAAATATCCACAGCAGAAAAATACAAAAACTCCACCACCTAACTAAAGATGTGGAGAGTATATCTGCGACTCCAGCGAATCCAACTAGACTGAGAAAAACATCAGGCACAGTCTAGCAGGAACAAAATAGAAACAAGATAGCACAGAAAATAAACACACAGCAGTGTGTCTAAAACAAAATGAAGCAAACACTTAACTTTGCTGAATTGGCAGCAAGCAGGAGAGGCCAGGCAGGACCAACACTTCCAAAGGAACAATGGACAACTGGCAGGGACTAAAGAGTCCTGCAAAGCTATATACCCCAGTCAGCTTTGCAATTAGCAGATACACCTGTCCAATCCTGCAGTCCAGGCACAACTGCATTACCCTCTACAACCACCGGAGGGAGCCTAAAAGCAGAATTCACAACATATACCTACCCAACAGTAGCATAGTACATTGACTAACATGTCAGAAAGTGGGACATCCTTTCATAATGTCATTGATCCACATGGTGAGAGACATCCTATTGCTAGTTTCTCTCAAGATTGTATGAATGTGACGTGTGTAGGTGAGATTTAGGCTACTTACATAAATACCTGTGAAATGACTGTGTGCTGCCTGATTTTTGTATCAGATGGTACACAGACATAATGAGTGACTTAGAGCATGGCCTATTCTGATCTGATTTTGTGGACTAGCATAAGACATACATTTAATTGCCTACTTAAACAATTGATTAATTTTGCAGGGTGCCAGTTATTTCACAGGCATAACCGCCAGGCCATTACAATCGTATATGTGGGTAAAACAGCTGTTCCCCAGTAAAATCAAGTGATTACTTTTTAAATAATCACAAAAATGCTGTTTGGCTTATGCAATAATAATGAAAGCTGCTCCTTGAGTGTGACCCGTCTGCTCCATGAGTGTTACCAGTCTGCTCCATGAGTGTGCCCCGGCTGCTCCATGAGTGTTACCAGTCTGCTCCATGAGTGTGCCCCTGCTGCTCCCTGAGTGTTACCAGTCTGCTCCATGAGTGTGCCCCGGCTGCTCCATGAGTGTTACCAGTCTGCTCCATGAGTGTGCCCTGGCTGCCCCATGAGTGTGCCACGGCTGCCTCATGAGTGTGCCCCGGCTGCTCCATGAGTGTGCCCCGGCTGCTCCATGAGAGTGCCCCGGTTGCTCCATGAGTGTGCCCCGGCTGCTCCATGAGTGTGCCCCGGCTGCTCCATGAGTGTGCCCCGGCTGCTCCATGAGTGTGCCCCGGCTGCTCCATGAGAGTGCCCCGGCTGCTCCATGAGTGTGCCCCGGCTGCTCCATGAGTGTGCCCTGGCTGCTCCATGAGTGTGCCCTGGCTGCTCCATGAGTGTGACCCGTCTGCTCCATGAGTTGAGTGTGACCCGGCTGCTCCATGAGTGTGACCCGCCTGCTCCATGAGTGTGACCCGGCTGCTCCATGAGTGTAATCCAGCTGCTCCATGATTGTGATTCGTTTGCTCCAAGAGTGTGACTTGGCCGCTGCAAGAGTGACCCGGCCACTGCATTTGACAGTATTCTCACTCAATAAGGATGTCTTTGTATGTCCATGCAGTACATTGTATGGCGAACACATACAACCAGGTAAACATTAGTTTTGGTCCTAAATCCAGTTACTTTTTTTGCATCATTCAGTTGTATTCATTATATGGCAAACCTTAGTATCTGGGACTTGTCTGCAAATGTGGAAGTGATAGGATATAAAAGACAAACTAAATGATATCTTACAATGCCATCTCCTACCACAGATAATCATATTCTTTATGATGGCTCCTTCAGCAGTTCCCTAAATATGTGCTGATTTGCATTTTCTTCTAAGCAATGCAATATATCTATGTCCAATGACAGTCCTGATGGAAGCCTTTTGTACTGCCAAATGATTGTTTTTGCTCATGTATAATTCACATCAGTATTTGCGAATGGCCTATACATATGTTACTACTGCAGTATTAAATATACCTGAGTAAGCTAAGATCTAACTGCTAATTCATCCTTCTGAGACAAGTATTGCCTTGAGGTAGATCAGTTATTAATAACTCCAGAATACAAGTGCTGTGTGCTCATTGCAGCTCAGCTCCATTTGTACAAGAAGAGGAAAAGTCAAATCAGATGTGTCCTTTTCAAAATTATTTTATAGGCTTACCAGACGTTTAAGTCGCATATCACTCTACAAAGACTTCCAGGCAGCTTAGGTGACTGCTAGTTCTAATGTTACATTATAGATTATGTCAATAAATGACTTTTTGTTTTAGTATATGTTTATATTCATATTATTTTACTTTTAAATCAAGCTACTGCACTTATTTACATGATGGCAGATTATTATGCTAGAATTCTCCACTTATATTTATAAAAAGAGAAATGATCTTCTAATATGCCATAGATGCATTCATATAAAGTAAGCACACTCCATGGAGTTACTGTTAGACTTATCTGGTAATATGGATTCTCTAAGCCATAGGTGACAAACTCAAGACCCGCCGCCCAAATCCAGCCCGCCATGTCATTCTATGCAGCCCACGAGGTCAGGTCACGCTTCAACACTGTTCCGACCTGTTCATCGAAAGGGGATAGTGGAGAGGCGGTCGGAGCTGTGTTGAAGTGTGCACTGGAGCTCAAATTCTAAGATGGCAGCCGCCTCCCCTCTACCAAGTACTGACTGCATTCTACGTTGACCCAGGCAGTTCTTAGCAGAGGGGACGGAGCCAGCATAGGGAGCTGATCAAATTTGAGCAGATGCAGCCAGAGTTGATGCACCCAATAGAGGAGGCGGCGCTAGCACAAGGTGCAGGTGCCATGTTTGTAAGTGAAATCTGTATATCGTGAACACATTCAGCCTGCACAAACAGTGAACGTGGTGATTGCAGTCAGCCTGCACTAACGGTAAATGCAGTGATCTTGGTCATCCGGCAGAAACAGTAAGCTCAATAATCGCTCGCAGTCAGACAGCACAAACTGTGATCACTCGCAGTCAGCCAGCACATATGGCGAATGCAGTGATCACTCCCAGATAACCAGCACCCATGGTGAATGCGGTGATTGCAGTCAGCCAGCACAAACGGTGAAAGCAGAGATTGTAGAGATCATAGTCAGCCTGCACAAATAGTGAACACAATGATGGCAGTCAGACAGCATAAGCGGTGAACGCTGTGATTGCAGTTAGCCTGCACAAATGTGAAGGCTGAGAACACAGCCAGCCAGTACAAACAGTGAGTGCAGTGATCACAGTCAACCAGCACAAACAGTGATTGCTCGCAGTCAGCCAGCACAGAGAGTGAACGTAGTGATGTCTCACAGTCAGCCACCACAGGAAGTGAAAGTAGTGATCAGAGTCAGCCTGAACAAATGGTGAAAGCAGAGATTGTAGAGATCGTAGTCAGTCTGCACAAATAGTGAACACAATGATGGCAGTCAGACAGCGTAAGCGGTGAACGCTGTGATTGCAGTTAGCCTGCACAAATGTAAAGGCTGAGAACACAGTCAGTCAGCATAAACCGTGAAGGCAGAGAACACAGCCAGCCAGTACAAACAGTGAATGCAGTGATCCCAGTCAACCAGCACAAACAGTGATCACTCACAGTCAGCCAGCACAGAGAGTGAACGTAGTGATGTCTCACAGTCAGCCAGCACAGGAAGTGAAAGTAGTGATCAGAGTCAGCCTGAACAAATGGTGAATGCAGTGATCTTAGTCAGCCTGCACGAATGGTGAAAACAGTGATCGCAGTCAGCCAGTACAAAACGTGAAGGCCGAGAACTCAGCCAACCAGCATAAACAGTGAATTCAGTGATTGCAGTCAACCAGCACAAACAGGGAGCACAGTGATCGCTTGCATTCAGCCAGCACAAGCGGTAAATACAGTGATCTCTCACAGTCAGCCAGCACAAAAAGTGATTGAAGTGATCACAGTTAGCCGCCACAAGCAGTGAATGCAGTGGCTGGAGTCGGCCTGCACAAATGGTGAATGCAGTGATTGCAGTCAGTTTGTACAAACGGTGAATGCAGTGATCACAGTCAGCCTGCAAAAACCATGAACAATGTGATTGCATTCAGCCTGCACAAACAGTGATCACAATGAGAAAGCACAAAAAGTGAAGGCTGACAACGTAGTCAGTTAGCACAAACAGTGAATGCAGTCTGCCAGCACAAATGGTGAACACTGTGATCGCAGTCAACGAGCACAAATGGAGAATGCAGGAATCTCAGTCAGCTTCAACAAACAGTGAACTCAGTGATGTCTCATCAGGCAGAAACAGTAAGCTCAATAATCGCTCGCAGTCAGACAGCACAAACAGTGATCACTCGCAGTCAGCCAGCACATATGGGGAACACAGTGATCACTCCCAGATAACCAGCACCAATGGTGAATGCGGTGATTGCAGTCAGCCAGCACAAACGGTGAAAGCAGAGATTGTAGTCAGCCTGCACAAATAGTGAACACAATGATGTGGCAGTCAGACAGCACAAGTTGTGAACACAGTGGTCACAGTCAGCCTGCACAGAAGTGAAGGCTGAGAACACAGTCAGCACAAAGAGTGAAGGCAGAGAACGCAGTCAACCAGCACAAATAGTGAATACAATGATCACAGTAAACCAGCACTGCAAATGCAGTGATTGCTCACAGTCAATCAGCACAAACAGTAAACATGGTGATCTCTCACAGTCAGCCAGCACAAAAAGTGAATGCGATGATTGCAGTCAGCCTCCAAGAGCGGTGAATGGAGTAGTTGGAGTCAACCTCAACAATCGGAGAATGCAGTTATCGGAGTCTGCCTCCACAAACGGTGAGCACAGTCAGCCTGCACATGCTGTGAACGCAGTGATCGTATTCAGCTAGCACAAAGAGTGAAGGTTGAGAACACTGTCAACCAGCAAAAACAGTGGAGGCATGGAACACAGCAAACCAGCACTAACAGTGAATGCAGTCAGTCAGCACAGTGAATGCTGTGAACCCAGTCTGCCAGCAAAAATAGTGAATGCAGTGTTTTCAGTCAACCAGCGCAAACATTGAACACAGTGATCACTCTTAGTCATCCAGCACAGAGAATGTAGTCAGTCAACACAAAAATTGAATGGAGTCAGCCAGCACAAACAGTGAATGCAGTGAACGCAAATAGCAGCACAAACTGTGAATGCAGTGATCACTCGCAGTCAGCCGGCAAAAACGGTGAATGCAGCGATCGCTAGCAGCTTTCTTATCCCTGCTACAGTGGAACAGCTGTCTTAGCCCTACCACCCAGGAACAGCACTTTTATCCCTACTACCTAGTAACTCTGCTCTCTTAGCCCTATTACCCATGGACATCTCTCTTAGGCTGCCGTCACACTAGCAGTATTTGGTCCGTATTTTACATCAGTATTTGTAAGCCAAAACCAGGAGTGGGACAATTAGAGGAAAAGTATAATAGAAACATATGCACCACTTCTGTATTATCACCCACACCTGGTTTTGGCTTACAAATACTGATGTAAAATACTGACCAAATACTGCTAGTGTGACGGCAGTCTTAGGCTGGTTTCACATTTGCGGTTGTGTCCGCAGCATTTCTGACGCATTCGTCCGCATGCATCTTGATTTTCTATCTTTGGAACAACAGGTTTACCTTGAACTGTCCTCCCATCTCTCTTCTTGCTCCCTCTTTGACCGCTTACAATCTGGCTTCCGGTCACACCATTCCACTGAAACTGCCCTAACTAAGGTCACCAATGACCTCTTAACTGCCAAGAGCAAGCGACACTACTCTGTCCTCCTCCTCCTCGACCTGTCGGCTGCCTTTGACACAGTGGACCATTCCCTATGATTACAGACCCTCTCATCCCTTGGCATCACAGACTTGGCCCTATCCTGGATCTCATCATACCTAACAGACCGGACATTCAGCGTCTCCCACTCACACACCATCTCCTCACCTCGCCCCCTTTCTGTTGGAGTCCCACAAGGTTCAGTCCTTGGGCCCCTGCTCTTCTTCATTTACACCTTTGGCCTGGGACAGCTCATAGAATCTCATGGCTTTCAGTATCACCTCTATGCTGATGAATGACACACAGATCTACATCTCTGGACCAGATGTAACCTCCCTACTAAGGCCGGTTTCACACATCAGTGGCTCCAGTACGTGAGGTGACAGTTTCCTCACGTACCGGAGCCACTGACACACGTAGACACATTCAAATCAATGCATCTGTGCAGATGTCATTGATTTTTTGCGGACCGTGTCTCCGTGTGCCAAACACGAAGACATGTCAGTGTTCGTGGGAGCGCACGGATTACACGGACCCATTAAAGTCAATGGGTCCATGTAAAACACGTACCGCACACGGACGTTATCCGTGTGCAGTCCATGTGCCGTGCAGGAGACCGCTACTGTAAGCGCTGTCCCCCTCACTGGTGCTGAAGCCACGATTCATATCTTGCCTGCAGCAGCGTTTGCTGTAGAGATAGAGAAGATATGAATAATCGTGTTTAACATAAAGCTCCATGTGCCCACCCCCTGTGTGCCCCCTGCTGTTATTAAAATACTCACCCGGCTCCCTCACTGGCTGGCGCTGCTTCCTGTCCTGGCCGCACCTTCTACTCTATGAGTGGTCACGTGGGGCCGCCCATTACAATCATGAATATGCGGCTCCACCTCCCATAGGGGTGGAGCCACATATTCATTACTGTAAATCAGCGGCCCCACGTGACCGCTCATACAGTAGAAGGTGCGGCCAGGGCAGGAAGCAGCGCCAGCCAGCGAGGGAGCCGGGTGAGTATTTTAATAAAAGCGGGGGGGGGGGGGGGCGCGCAGGGAGGGGGGTGGGCACATGGAGCTTTATTTTAAACACGATTATTCATATCTTCTCTACAGCAAACGCTGCTGCAGGGAAGATATGAATCGCGGCTTCAGCACAGGATGCAGGGGACAGCGCTAAACTTTAGCGCTGTCTCCCGCACGGTGCGTGTGGTACCCAGTGGGCACACGTGTGCCACACTGATGTGCCACAGAAACACACCGGCACATGGACACGGATAATTCTGGTACCGGTTTTTCCAGTACCGGAATTATCTGGACGTGTGAGACTGCCCTAACCAGAATCCCTCAATGTCTGTCCACTATTTCATCCTTCTCCGCTAGATTTCTCAAACTCAACATGGACAAAACAGAATTCATCATCTTTCCCCCATCTCACGTGACCCCCCCAACGAACCTATCCATTACAGTAAATGGCTGCCCACTCTCCCCAGTCCCACAAGCTCGCTGCCTCGGGTTAATCCTTGATGCTGATCTCTCCTTCAAACCACATATCCAAGCCCTTTCCACTTCCTGCCGAATTCAACTCAAATATATTTCACGAATCCGTTCATTCCTCAACCAAGAATCTGCAAAAACCCTAGTCCATGCCCTCATCATCTCTCGCCTTGACTACTGCAACTTCCTGCTCTGTGGCCTCCCCTCTAACACTCTTGCACCCCTCCAATCTATTCTAAACTCTGCTGCCCGATTAATCCACCTGTCCCCCCCGCTATTCCCTTGCCTCTCCCCTCTGTCAATCCCTTCACTGGCTCCCCATTGCCCAGAGACTCCACTACAAAACCCTAACCATGACGTACAAAGCCATCCACAACCTGTCTCCTCCATACATCTGTGACCTCGTCTCCCGGTACTTACCTACACGCAACCTCCGATCCTCACAAGATCTCCTTCTCTACTCCCCTCTTATCTCCTCTACCCACAATCGTATACAAGATTTCTCTCGCGTATCACCCCTACTCTGGAACCCTCTACCACAACACATCAGACTCTCGCCTACCATCGAAACCTTCAAAAAGAACCTGAAGACCCACCTCTTCCAACAAGCCTACAACCTTCAGTAACCACCGATCGACCAAACCGCTGCATGACCAGCTCTCTCCTCACCTACTGTATCCTCACCCATCCCTTGTAGATTGTGAGCCTTCGCGGGCAGGGTCCTCACTCCTCCTGTACCAGTTATGACTTGTATTGTTTAAGATTATTGTACTTTTTTTATTATGTATACCCCTCCTCAAATGTAAAGCGCCATGGAATAAATGGCGCTATAACAATAAATATTAATAATAATCTTTAACATTGTAGACGCAGGTGCATGCCTTTTCTTGCATTTGCTTAAGCATGCGTTTTTTCATGGTGTGCAGCTGGGCGCGGCTGACGCACCATGTTAGAATTTTTTGGGCGTCAAATTTCCACCGCCATACAAATGCGGACGCTTGCGGAAGGAGTGTGAGCGTGGCTTGTGTCAAGGAAATTCTCTTTGAAAATAGATTTAATAACAAATGCATGCGCATAAACAATGCAAACTCATGCAAAAACGCATACAAACATTGCTTTTTTTATCCGTCTTGCGGAAGATGATGCGGATAAAAAAAGCAGCGTTATCATGCGTTTACATTTGTTTTGCCATGCGTTTGCAGTTTCGTACGAAACGCTGTGGACTCAACCGCAAATGTGAACCTAGCCTTAGTCCTACTACCCAGGGAGAGCGCTATTTGCCCTACTATCCATGGAGAGCTTTCTTAGCCGCACTACCCAGGGACAACTCTTTTAGCCCTGCTACCCAGGGAGAACGCTACTAGCCCTACTACTCAGAGACAGTGCTCTTAGTCCTACGACATAAGGAAAGCTTTCTTAGCCCTACAACCCAGTGGCAGCTATCTTAGCCCAACTACCCAGAAACAGCTCTCTAAGCTCTACAACCGAGGGACAGTTTTATTATCTCTACTACCCAGGAAGAGCTCTATCAGCCCTACTACCCAGGTACAGCGCTCTTAGCCCTACAACTCATGGACAGCATTCTTAGCCCCACTACCCAGGTACAGTGCTCTTAGGTCTACTACCCAGGGACAGCTTTCTTATATCTACTACACAGGAAGAGCTCTCTCAGCCCAACTACCCAGGAACAGCGTTCTGAGCCCTACTACTCAGGGACAGCATTTTCAGACCCAGTACCCAGGGACAGTGCTCTTAGACCTACTACCAATGGACTCTTAGCCTTACTACCCAAGGACAGCTGTCTTATAGCCCTACTATCCAGGGACAGCTGTCTTATCGCTGTTCTACGCAGAGAAAGCTTTCTTGTACCCCCTAGCAAGTCTGTGCATTGCAGTCTGTGCTTGAACCATGTTTTACGGACATCTGCATGAGCCCTTACAACTACAAGTGGCCCTTTGAAGTTAACCATGATACTGATGTGGCTCTCAGTGAAAATGAGTTTTACACTCCTAACCTATACAACTGGATGCGTAGCAAGTACTAGCAGCATTGAATCAACATGGAACAACAGAGTTGGATATGTTGGACAGCACATAGAACAGCAGAGCTGGATATGCTCTAAGGCAGGCCGGGGCAAAATACGACTGTGAGGACATCATACCTGTTGGAGGTATAATACTTTTTGAGGGGCTGTGAGCAAATCATACTTATGTGAGGGGCTGAGGGGACATCTTACTTGTGTGGGGGGCACAATACTGTATGGGGACATCATACTTGTGGGATTAAAGGGGGCATAACACTATCATGAGCTGTGGAGATATTATACTTGTACCATAATACTGTGTGAGGGGAAGTGTGGACATTAAGGTTGTGCTCAAAAGTTTACCTAGCCTGGCAGAATTTTTGCTTTCTTGTCCTTTTTTCAGAGAATATGAATGATAACACCAAAACTTTTTTCTCCACTCATGGTTAGTGCTTGGGTGAAGCTATTTATTGTTAAACTACTGTGTTTTCTCTTATTAACCTCTTACTGCCATCGGACGGAATAGTATGTCCGATGGCAGTATCCCCCCCGCTTTGATGTGGGCTCCGGCAGGGAGCCCGCATTAAAGCTGGGACATGTCAGCTGTTTTGAACAGCTGACATGGGCCTGCAATAGGTGTGGGTGGTATTGCGATCCACCCGCGCCTATTAACTAGTTAAATGCCGCTGTCAAACTCTGACAGCAGCATTTAACAAATGCTTCCGGCCATTCGGCCAGAAATGCGCGCATCAGTGATCCCTGTCACATGATCAGGGGTCATCGGTGCATGGGCATGACAACCAGAGGTCTCCTTGAGACCTCTATGGTTGTTAATGCCGGATTGCTATGAGCGCCACCCTGTGGTCATTAATTCTAATTAAATGGGATTAAATCTAATTATGATATTCTTATTTGCAGAGTCGTTTGTACTAAGAACGCTTTTGATACTGTCTGCTTATCCGTCCACACATCTTCACCCTGTGTGCACGTCTGTCTATAAATGCTGCATCACAATGACCCAGGAGCCTGTAAGATCATCATCAGCCTCTCCCAATATGTCAGCTGGGACGCAAATGTTTCTACTGTGGAACACACAGCCCAGCCGCATCACTTCCGCTTTGCATTTCCAGCACAGCTATGCCGATCACATGACCCGCTTGTTAGTCCCGCCCATCCGACACTTAAGCACGTCACGTCCTGCTGATCACTGCAGACTAGCGGTGGATACTGCGTCGCACTTACACAAGCCGGCACCGGTCTCTGGGTGACTTAATGCTGCTATTATTTACTATGACACTTCCTCCCACTATTCTCCCCGGAACCTGCTGTGTAAAGGCTCTTCACATTGCCTTGCAGATTACTATTTGTGGACACTATTACCCGGTCTTCATTACCTCCAGCAGTTTATACTGGTAATCTTACCTTTTACTTTGCGGCTACCCTTGCACTCCATGTAGTGTACTGTATATGGGCACTCACTGCTCCTTAATTCTTTTCACCTTATTATAGCCACTAGTGAGTACATCCCATATCACGTCCAAGGGATGCCTCTATATCTTCCTTATGGAAATTGGTATGTTGACAATTATACTAGCTTACCTTGTTTATCAGTGCAGTTTATTCCGTCTTGGGTACATGTTCCAGCTGTGTCGATGGGTCGTTAGGTGCATTCTGTCTGGGCATAATACGCTAATTTCCCTGCTTTCTTGGTATTCTATATAATATTAGGCCTTATTGTTGAATATACAGTATTTCTCCTCCCTCTCGCCTTCCCCATTATTTGTATATACTTTATTTTATTATATACTGTCTAAGAGTCGGTTGACCAACAGTTTTGTTATATTTTGTAAATACACTTCTTTTTTTGCATGTAGTTACTGATGAAGGCCAAGCATTGAGGCCGAAGCGTTTATTTTGATGACAAAAATAAACTACAATAAACTCCATTTAAGCTGAGTGCCTAAGTTTATCTTTCACTATATATGGCTTTGGACCCTACTAAGGCACCATTTCCGGATAGTGCACGCAGTTTTTCTCTTTACAATAGGAATAGTGTTCCATTCATCATAGACCTTGTTGACCTCTCTCCAAATGTAACGTTTATGGTTGTGGACAAAAAGTTCAATTTTGGTCTCATCACTCCAAATTACCTTGTTCCAGAAGTTTTGAGGCTTGTCTCTTTGCTGTTTTGTGTATTGTAGGTGAGATGCTTTGTGGCTTTTGCGCAGTAATGGCTTTCTTCTGGCAACTTGACCATGCAGCCCCATTTTTTTTTCAAGTGCCTCCTTATTGTGCATCTTGAAACAGCCACACCGCTAGTTTTCAGAGAGTCCTGTATTTCAGCTTGTGTTATTTGTGGGTTTTTCTTTGCATCCCCAACAATTTTCCTGGCAGTTGTGGGCAACATATTTGTTGGTTTACCTGACTGTGGTTTTGTTTTTACAGAGCCCATGATTTTTAATTTGTTAATCACAGTTTGATCGATGCTGACTGGCATTATCAATTCCTTGGATATCTTTTTGTACCCATTTCCTGTTTTATACAGTTCAACTACCTTTTCCCGTAGATCCTTTGACAATTATTTTGCTTTCCCCATAACTCACAATCCAGAAACATCAGTGTCTGGATGAAAGATGCAAGAGTCTGTCTGGACCCCAGAAACTCACTCAGCTTTTATGCACACACATTGATTACAAGCAAACAGGTCAAAGGTGAAGCTGTTACCTTTAGTAGCCAATCAAACCCATTTGTGCATGTTATCAGGCCAAAATCTCCAGGGTATAAGAAGTTTTGTTCAGGGTCATTTGGATGTTTTTGGTAGTCATTATGATTTAAAAAGAGAAAACACAGTAGTTTGACAATAAATGGCTTCATCCAACCACTAACCATGATTGGAGGAAAAGTTTTGGCGTTATCAATCACATTCTCTGGAAAAAGGCCAAGAAAGCAAAAATTCTGCAGGGGTATGTAAACTTTTGAGCACAACTGTACTTGTTTGGAGGATCATAATACTTTAGGGGGAGCTGTAGCAACATCATACTTACAGTCATGGCCAAAAGTATTGACACCCCTGCAATTCTGTCAGATAATACTCATTTTCTTCCGGAAAATGATTGCAAACACAAATTATTTGTTATTATTATCTTCATTTAATTTGTCTTAAATGAAAAAAACACAAAAAGAATTGTCTTAAAGCCAAATTGGATATAATTCCACACCAAACATAAAAAAGGGAGTGGACAAAAGTATTGGCACTGTTCGAAAAATCATGTGATGCTTCTCTAATTAGTGTAATAACAGCACCTGTAACTTACCTGTGACACCTAACAGGTGTTGGCAATAACTAAATCACACTTGCAGCCAGTTGACATGGATTAAAGTTGATTCAACCTCTGTCCTGTGTCCTTGTGTGTACCACATTGAGCATGAAGAAAAGAAAGAAGACCAAAGAACTGTCTGAGGATTTGAGAAACCAAATTGTGAGGAAGCATTAGCAATCTCAAGGCTACAAGTCCAACTTCAAAAACCTGAATGTTCCTGTGTCTACCGTGCGCAGTGTCATCAAGAAGTTTAAAGCCCATGGCACTGTGGCTAACCTCCCTAGATGTGGACGGAAAAGAAAAATTGACAAGAGATTTCAATGCAAGATTGTGCGGATGTTGGATAAAGATCCTCAACTAACATGTAAACAAGTTCAAGCTGCCCTGCAGTCCGAGGGTACAACAGTGTCAACCTGTACTATCCGTCGGCATCTGAATGAAATGGGACTGTATGGTAGGAGACCCAGGAAGACCCCACTTCTTACCCCGAGACATAAATAAACCAGGCTGGAGTTTGCAAAAAACTTACCTGAAAAAGCCTAAAACGTTTTGGAAGAATGTTCTCTGGTCAGATGAGACAAAAGTAGAGCTTTTTGGGCAAAGGCATCAACATAGAGTTTACAGGAGAAAAAAAGAGGCATTCAAAGAAAAGAACACGGTCCCTACAGTCAAACATGGCGGAGGTTCCCTGATGTATTGGGGTTGCTTTGCTGCCTCTGGCACTGGACTGCTTGACCGTGTGCATGGCATTATGAAGTCTGAAGACTACCAACAAATTTTGCAGCATAATGTAGGGCCCAGTGTGAGAAAGCTGGGTCTCCCTCAGAGGTCATGGGTCTTCTAGCAGGACAATGACCCAAAACACACTTCAAAAAGCACTAGAAAATGGTTTGAGAGAAAGCACTGGAGACTTCTAAGGCGGCCAGCAATGAGTCCATACCTGAATCCCATAGAACACCTGTGGAGAGATCTAAAAATGGCAGTTTGGAGAAGGCACCCTTCAAATATCAGGGACCTGGAGCAGTTTTCCAAAGAGGAATGGTCTAACATTCCAGCAGAGCATTGTAAGAAACTCATTGATGGTTGGTCGCAGTTATTTTGGCTAAAGGTTGTGCAACCAAGTATCAGGCTGAGGGTGCCAATACTTTTGTCTGGCCCATTTTTGGAGTTTTGTGTGAAATTATCAATGTTTTGCTTTTTGCTTCATTCTCTTTTGTGTTTTTTCATTTAAGACAAATTAAATGAAGATAATAATACCAAAGAATTTGTGTTTGCAATCATTTTCAGGAAGAAACTGAGTATTATCTGACAGAATTCAGGGGTGTCAATACTTTTGGCCATGACTGTATGTGGGATGATCATACTGTGTGGGAGCCATCATTATGTGTGAGGGGCTGTGGGGAAATCATACATGTATGATGTGAGGTGCTGTGAGAATATAATACTTGTGTGGCGAAATATTGCTGTTTGAGGGGCTGTGGGGGCATCATATTTTAATGACGGGCAAAAATAATGTTTGTAGCGGTACAACACTGCACTCGTACTATCATGCGAGTTAGGTGCTCAAGTAGGGCATCCAGCCCAAAGCAATCCAAACAATAGAGAAACTTGGCACTCAAAAAGAACTTTAGCGTGGATAGATATTTATTCAATGTGCATCCATAGAGACAAAAGTTGAACATTTTCGGTCCACATCCGGACCTTCATCAGAACAATTATACTGGTATACTGGGAAATATGTATATCCTGTCAAAACTGGTTCCATCAGAGTTTTCAAAAAAGCCTGGATGCAAAGAGGAATCTTGAGTGTGTCCGCGCACATGGAGGGCGTCAGTGGTGAGTTGAGGCAAAAATAATGTGTGAGGTGCTGTGGGGAAGTAATACTTGTGTGGAGGCCATAATTCTGTTTAAAGCGCTTTGGGGTTTTTGATACCCTGTGAGGGACTGAGGGCTTCAGTCATCATACTGTGTGTGTGTGGGGACTGTGGGTCCATCATACTTTGTGTGGTGTTCATCATACTTGTGTGGAGGTTGTGGGGGCATCATATTGAGTATGGGGACTGTTAGGACATCATATTGTGTGAGAACAAGGTATGTCTATACTTGTTAAATATACTTCAGGCTGAATATCAGGAGTAGTATGATCATAAGCTTCATAAAAAGCTGTAAACTATATGGTTTTGATTAGCTGCTACAAGTAAATATTGTAACGTACTAACAGTAGATGCTGCTTACCATACTTAAGTCTGCCCAGTATTAATTGATACAAATGAATATAAAATATTATTATTATTATTAGCATTATGCAGAATTCAGTTTAACCGGTTTGTTCAGTCCTCCACATCTGTCATGGTCTCTCAATTGACCCTTTGGGTAAATGAATTGCCCACCTATGCTGTAAGGCATGTGCAGCAGGTTGAAATAGCAGAGTGGGATATGTGAAATGACTCGCGAGTTATGATGTAGCACAACACAACACTAATAAAGCTTAATATTTTACATTGGAACGCTAGAGCTTTTTGTTCTTTTATGTTACGATCCCCACTGATTATTCAAAGCACTTGTCACAGCAGTGTACAGGCTGAATAAAAACTCTTTGTCCCTCAGTGAGCTGCAGAGGAAATGCCCTATCACTAAAAAAATAAATAAAAATGCAAGAACTCAAAGTATAGTAGCAGTACAGTGATTTTATTTTACTTCATTCTGTCATTAGTCCCTTAGTATATATAATTCAGTTAGTATTACCTTACTTGTCCATTTCTAACTGAAAATTCATGGATTCCTTCTTTTCAGTTGGCTCATATAATCTCAGATTGACCTCTAATAAATTGCAAGGCTTGACGCTCTCTGAATGAGGTCAACATCTCCGTCACCAGATCTTACTGATGATGACTAGACATTTCCTGTCACATAGCTGTAATGTAGGACATGACAGTAAAGCCACCCTCACTGTATGTTTAGCATATACAGTTATATGAAAAAGTTTGGGCATTAAGCTTAATGTTTTATAAAAATTGTTTTTTTGCAACAGCTATTTCAGTTTCATATATCTAATAACTGTTGGACACAGTAATGTTTCTGCCTTGAAATGAGGTTTATTGTACTAACAGAAAATGTGCAATCTGCATTCAAACAAAATTTGACAGGTGCATAAGTATGGGCACCCCTATCATTTTCTTGTTTTAAATACTCCTACCTACTTTTAACTGACTTACTAAAGCACTTTTTTTGGTTTTCTAACCTCATTGAGCTTTGAACCTCATAGCCAGGTGTATGCAATCATGAGAAAAGCTACTTAAAGTGGCCACTTGCAAGTTGTTCTCCTGTTTGAATCTCCTCTGAAGAGTGGCATCATGGGCTCCTCAAAACAACTGTCTAATGATCAAAAAACAAAGATTATTCAACATAGTTGTTCAGGGAAGGATACAAAAAGCTGTCTCAGAGATTTAACCTGTCAATTTCCACTGTGAGGAACATAGTAAGGAAATGGAAGAACACAGGTACAGTTCTTGTTAAGGCCAGAAGTGGCAGGCCAAGAAAAACATCAGAAAGGCAGAGAAGAAGAATGGTGAGATCAGTCAAGGACAATCCTCAGACCACCTCCAGAGAGCTGCAGCATCAACTTGCTGCAGATGGTGTAACTGTGCATTGGTCAACTATACAACGCACTTTGCACAAGGAGAAGCTGTATGGGAGAGTGATGCGAAAGAAGCCGTTTCTGCAAGCACGCCACAAACAGAGTCGGCTGAGGCATGCAAAAGCACATTTGGAGAAGCCAATGTCTTTTTGAAAGAAGGTCCTGTGGACTGATGAAACCAAGATTGAGTTGTTTGGTCATACAAAAAGGCGTTATGCATGGCGGACAAAAAACACAGCATTCCAAGAAAAACACTTGCTACCCACAGTAAAATTTGGTGGAGGTTCCATCATGCTTTGGGGCTGTGTAGCCAATGCCTTTACCCCCAAGGGTGGTTTGAACGTTAATGACCAGGCCAATTTTTACAATTCTGACCTCTGTCCCTTTATGAGGTTATAACTCTGGAACGCTTCAACGGATGTTTTCTCGTGACATATTGTACTTCATGATAGTGGTAAAATTTCTTTGATATTACCTGCGTTTATTTGGGGAAAAAATGGAAATTTGGCAAAAATTTAGAAAATTTCACAATTTTCCAAATTTGAATTGTTATGCAATTAAATCACAGAGATATGTCACACAAAATACTTAATAAGTAACATTTCCCACATGTCTACTTTACATCAGCACAATTTTGGAACCAAAATTTTTTTTTGTTAGGGAGTTATAAGGGTTAAAACTTGACCAGCAATTTCTCATTTTTACAACACCATTTTATTTAGGGACCACATCTCATTTGAAGTCATTTTGAGGGGTCTATATGATAGAAAATACCCAAGTGTGACACCATTCTAAAAACTGCACCCCCCAAGGTGCTCAAAACCACATTTAAGAAGTTTATTAACCCTTCAGGTGTTTCACAGGAATTTTTGGAATGTTTAAATAAAAATGAACATTTAACTTTATTTCACAAAAAATTTACTTCAGTTCCAATTTGTTTTATTTTACCAAGGGTTACAGGAGAAAATGGACCCCAAAAGTTGTTGTACAATTTGTCCTGAGTACGCCGATACCCCATATGTGGGGTTAAATCACTGTTTGGGCGCATGACAGAGCTCGGAAGCGAAGGAGCGCCATTTGACTTTTCAATGCGAAATTGACTGGAATTGAGATGGGACACCATGTTGTGTTTGGAGAGCCCCTGATGTGCCTAAACATTGAAACCCCCCACAAGTGACACCATTTTGGAAAGTAGACC
Organism: Ranitomeya imitator; assembly: GCF_032444005.1. Lineage (NCBI taxonomy): Eukaryota > Metazoa > Chordata > Amphibia > Anura > Dendrobatidae > Ranitomeya > Ranitomeya imitator. The sequence continues at coordinate 135,941,475 of NC_091282.1, forward strand.
CCCTAAGGAACTTATCTAGAGGTGTGGTGAGCACTTTGACCCACCAAGTGCTTCACAGAAGTTTACAATGCAGAACCGTAAAAATAAAAAATCATATTTTTTCACAAAAATTATCTTTTCGCCCCCAATTTATTATTTTCCCAAGGGTAAGAGAAGAAATTGGACCCCAAAAGTTGTTGTCCAATTTGTCCTGAGTACGCTGATACCCCATATGTGGGGGTAAACCACTGTTTGGGCGCATGGGAGAGCTCGGAAGGGAAGGAGCGCCGTTTGACTTTTCAAGGCAAAATTGACAGGAATTGAGATGGGACGCCATGTTTTATTTGGAGAGCCACTGATGTGCCTAAACATTGAAACCCCCCATAAGTGACATCATTTTGGAAAGTAGACCCCCTAAGGAACCTATCTAGATGTGTGGTGAGCACTTTGTCCCACCAAGGGTTACACAGAAGTTTATAATGCAGAGCCGTAAAAATAAAACAAAATTTTTTTCCCACAAAAATTAGTTTTTAGCCCTCAGTTTTGTATTTTCCCGAGGGTAACAGGAGAAATTGGACCCCAAAAGTTGTTGTCCAATTTGTTCTGAGTACGCTGATACCCCATATGTGGGGGGGAACCACCGTTTGGGCGCATGGGAGGGCTCGGAAAGGAAGGAGCGCCATTTGGAATGCAAACTTAGATGGAATGGTCTGCAGGCGTCACATTGCTGTTATGGACCTGGTGGTTAGGAACACCCAGAATGACCTGATGGTTAAACTACCACAGGACAAGCTCTGGGAAGTGGGAGCTCTGCTGACCGCAACCCCTAATCCTATCACACAACTAGAAATAGCCGTGGAGCGTACCTAACATGACCTAGACGCCTCTTCACAGCCTAAGAGCTAACTAGCCCTGAAGATAGAAAATAAAGCCTACTTTGCCTCAGAGAAATTCCCCAAAGGAAAAGGCAGCCCCCACATATATTGACTGTGAGTTCAGATGAAAGTCACAAACACAGAAATGAAACAGGTTTCAGCAAAGGGAGGCCAGACTTACTAAACAGACTGAGGATAGGAAAGGTATCTTTGCAGTCAGCACAAAAAACTACAAAAGACCACGCAGAGTGTGCAAAAAGACCTCCGCACCGACTCACGGTGTGGAGGTGCCACTCTGCATCCCAGAGCTTCGAGCTAGCAAGACAAAATCATGATAGTCAACTGGACAAGGAAACAATGAACAAATAATAACTAGCAGGGACTTAGCTTCTGCTGGAGTAGACAGGTCACCAGAAAGATCCAAGAACGAACTGAACCAGTACAAGAACATTGACAGCTGGCATGGAGTAACGATCTGAGTGGAGTTAAATAGAACAGCCAGCCAAAGAATAAACTACGTCACCTGTGGAAGGAACCTCAGAAGCAGCAGCTCCACTCACAGCCACCAGAGGGAGTCCATGAACCGAACTCGCCGAAGTACCATTCATGACCACAGGAGGGAGTTCGAAAACAGAATTCACAACACATTGCATTTGCAGAGCCTCTATTGTACCTAAACAGTTGAAACCCCCCACAAGTGACACCATTTTGGAAAGTAGACACCCTAAGGAACTCATATAGATGTGTTGTGAGAGGTTTGAACCCCCAAGTGTTTCACTACAGTTTATAATTCAGAGCCGTGCAAATAAAAAATATTTTTTTCCCACAAACATTATTTTTTAGCCCCCAGTTTTGTATTTTTCCAAGGGTAACAGGAGAAATTGGACCCCAAAAGTTGTTGTCCAATTTGTCCTGAGTACGCTGATACCCCATAGGGTAAACCCCTGTTTTGGCACATGGAAGAGCTCAGAAGGGAAGGAGCACTGTTTTACTTTTTCAACACAGAATTGGCTGGAATTGAGATCGGACGCCATATCGCGTTTGGAGAGCCCCTGATGTGCCTAAACAGTGGAAACCCCCAATTATAACTGAAACCCTAATCCAAACACACCCCTAACCCTAATCCCAATGGTAACCCTAACTAACTAAGAAATTTAGTTCTATCTCCAAAAAACAAATCAGGAATAGGAATTCTCGGTTCTAACATAGAATTCTGAACCACAAAGTCTTGAATACTTTGTACTCTTGCCGTGAGCTGATCCACACATGAAGACAGACCTTTAATGTCCATTGCTACACCTGTGTCCTGAACCACCCAAATGTCTAGGGGAAAAAAAGGCAAAACACAGTGCAAAGAAAAAAAAATGGTCTCAGAACTTCTTTTTTCCCTCTATTGAGAATCATTAGTACTTTCGGCCTCCAGTACTGTTATGAAAGGTAATTCAGTACCACAATGGACATATAGGTCAGCACACATACAGTGACCTGGCAATAACCCAAAAAACAAGAACGAGCTCTGAGACGTGGGAACTCTGTTGACCGCAATCCCTAATCCTCCCAACCACACTAAAGGCAGCCGTGGATTGCGCCTAACGCTCCCTATGCAACTCGGCACGGCCTGAGAAACTAGCTAGCCTGAAGATAGAAAATAAGCCTACCTTGCCTCAGAGAAATACCCCAAAGGAAAAGGCAGCCCCCACATATAATGACTGTGAGTTAAGATGAAAAGACAAACGTAGAGATGAAATAGATTTAGCAAAGTGAGGCCCAACTTTCTGAACAGAGCGAGGATAGGAAAGGTAACTTTGCGGTCAACACAAAACCCTACAAAAACCACGCAAAGGGGGCAAAAAGACCCTCCGTACCGAACTAACGGCACGGAGTTACACCCTCTGCGTCCCAGAGCTTCCAGCAAGCAGAAAAAACAAATTGACAAGCTGGACAGAAAAAAAAACAGCAAACAAATAGCAAAGAGTAACTTAGCTATGCAGAGCAGCAGGCCACAGGAACGATCCAGGAGGAAACAGGTCCAATACTAGAACATTGACTGGAGGCCAGGATCAAAGCACTAGGTGGAGTTAAATAGAGCAGCACCTAACGACTTCACCACATCACCTGAGGAAGGAAACTCAGAAGCCGCAGTACCACTTTCCTCCACCAACGGAAGCTCACAGAGAGAACCAGCCGAAGTACCACTTGTGACCACAGGAGGGAGCTCTGCCACAGAATTCACAACAGCTGGCATTGAGATCGGATGCCATGTCCCGTTTGGAGAGCCCCTGATGTGCATAAACAGTGGAAACCCCCCAATTATAACTGAAACCCTAATCCAAATACACCCCTAACCCTAATCCCAACGGTAACCGTAACCACACCTCTAACCCAGACACACCCCTAACCCTAATCCCAACCCTATTCCCAACCGTAAATGTAATCCTAACCCTAACTTTAGCCCCAACCCTAACCCTAACTTTAGCCCCAACCCTAACTGTAGCCTTAACCCTAAATATTGTTGACCAATTTGTCCTGAGTACGCTGATACCCAATATGTGAGGGGGAACCACCGTTTGAGCGCATGGCAGAGCTCGGAATGGAAGGAGCATCATTTGGAATGCAGACTTAGATGGATTGGTCTGCAGGCGTCACATTGCGTTTGCAGCGCCCCTAATGTACCTAAACAGTAGAAACCCCCTACAAGTGACCCCATATTGTAAACTAGACCCCCCAAGGAACTTATCTAGATGTATTGTGAGAACTTTGAGCCCCCAAGTGTTTCACTACAGTTTATAACGCAGAGCCGTGAAAAAAAAATTTCCCCCCAAAATAATTTTTTAGCCCGCAGTTTTGTATTTTCCCAAGGGTAAAAGGAGACATTGGACCCCAACAGTCGTTGTCCAATTTGGCCTGAGTACGCTGATACCCCACATTTTGGGGTAAACCCCTGTTTGGGCACACGGGAGAGCTCGGAAGGGAAGGAGCACTGTTTTACTTTTTCAACACAGAATTGGCTGGCTGTTATGAAAGGTAATTCAGTACCACAATGGACATATAGGTCAGCGCACATACAGTGACCTGGCAATAACCCAAAAAACAAGAACGAGCTCTGAGACGTGGGAACTCTGTTGACCGCAATCCCTAATCCTCCCAACCACACTAAAGGCAGCCGTGGATTGCGCCTAACGCTCCCTATGCAACTCGGCACGGCCTGAGAAACTAGCTAGCCTGAAGATAGAAAATAAGCCTACCTTGCCTCAGAGAAATACCCCAAAGGAAAAGGCAGCCCCCACATATAATGACTGTGAGTTAAGATGAAAAGAGAAACGTAGAGATGAAATAGATTTAGCAAAGTGAGGCCCAACTTTCTGAACAGAGCGAGGATAGGAAAGGTAACTTTGCGGTCAACACAAAACCCTACAAAAACCACGCAAAGGGGGCAAAAAGACCCTCCGTACCGAACTAACGGCACGGAGCTACACCCTCTGCGTCCCAGAGCTTCCAGCAAGCAGAAAAAACAAATTGACAAGCTGGACAGAAAAAAAACAGCAAACAAATAGCAAAGAGTAACTTAGCTATGCAGAGCAGCAGGCCACAGGAACGATCCAGGAGGAAACAGGTCCAATACTAGAACATTTAAGTAAATAGGGCAGCACACTGCAGCGCCAAAACATGCAAACTTGAAAACACAAAATTTGAACTGCATTACTGCACTGAAAATATGAAAAATGAGAGCTTTTAGCGCATAAAAATGACCAATTTTATGTGTACCTCGTAGCCACGATAAGGCATCTCTCTTATACGAGGCCCTACGCTTGACCTACCTCTCTGAGAATAAACGTCTCCATCTGAATGGGTACATGTGAAACCTCTCCTTGGACTCAAATTCTCTCTCACTGTGGAGGGGTATTGGACCTATTATAATTAAAACACCTGAAGCTAGGAGGCGGGGAGTGCACGATCAGAAGGCTAGAGAATACATTTCAAAAAAACTGATCTGCACATCCAAACATAGACACAGTGTGAACAGGTGCTGAACCCAGAGTCGCCAACTCGTATATATTTAAGTAAATAGGGCAGCACACTGCAGCGCCAAAACATGCAAACTTGAAAACACAAAATTTGAACTGCATTACTGCACTGAAAATATGAAAAATGAGAGCTTTTAGCGCATAAAAATGGCCAATTTTATGTGTACCTCGTAGCCACGATAAGGCATCTCTCTTATACGAGGCCCTACGCTTGACCTACCTCTCTGAGAATAAACGTCTCCATCTGAATGGGTACATGTGAAACCTCTCCTTGGACTCAAATTCTCTCTCACTGTGGAGGGGTATTGGACCTATTATAATTAAAACACCTGAAGCTAGGAGGCGGGGAGTGCACGATCAGAAGGCTAGAGAATACATTTCAAAAAACCTGATCTGCACATCCAAACATAGACACAGTGTGAACAGGTGCTGAACCCAGAGTCGCCAACTCGTATATATTTAAGTAAATAGGGCAGCACACTGCAGCGCCAAAACATGCAAACTTGAAAACACAAAATTTGAACTGCATTACTGCACTGAAAATATGAAAAATGAGAGCTTTTAGCGCATAAAAATGGCCAATTTTATGTGTACCTCGTAGCCACGATAAGGCATCTCTCTTATACGAGGCCCTACGCTTGACCTACCTCTCTGAGAATAAACGTCTCCATCTGAATGGGTACATGTGAAACCTCTCCTTGGACTCAAATTCTCTCTCACTGTGGAGGGGTATTGGACCTATTATAATTAAAACACCTGAAGCTAGGAGGCGGGGAGTGCACGATCAGAAGGCTAGAGAATACATTTCAAAAAACCTGATCTGCACATCCAAACATAGACACAGTGTGAACAGGTGCTGAACCCAGAGTCGCCAACTCGTATATATTTAAGTAAATAGGGCAGCACACTGCAGCGCCAAAACATGCAAACTTGAAAACACAAAATTTGAACTGCATTACTGCACTGAAAATATGAAAAATGAGAGCTTTTAGCGCATAAAAATGGCCAATTTTATGTGTACCTCGTAGCCACGATAAGGCATCTCTCTTATACGAGGCCCTACGCTTGACCTACCTCTCTGAGAATAAACGTCTCCATCTGAATGGGTACATGTGAAACCTCTCCTTGGACTCAAATTCTCTCTCACTGTGGAGGGGTATTGGACCTATTATAATTAAAACACCTGAAGCTAGGAGGCGGGGAGTGCACGATCAGAAGGCTAGAGAATACATTTCAAAAAACCTGATCTGCACATCCAAACATAGACACAGTGTGAACAGGTGCTGAACCCAGAGTCGCCAACTCGTATATATTTAAGTAAATAGGGCAGCACACTGCAGCGCCAAAACATGCAAACTTGAAAACACAAAATTTGAACTGCATTACTGCACTGAAAATATGAAAAATGAGAGCTTTTAGCGCATAAAAATGGCCAATTTTATGTGTACCTCGTAGCCACGATAAGGCATCTCTCTTATACGAGGCCCTACGCTTGACCTACCGCTCTGAGAATAAACGTCTCCATCTGAATGGGTACATGTGAAACCTCTCCTTGGACTCAAATTCTCTCTCACTGTGGAGGGGTATTGGACCTATTATAATTAAAACACCTGAAGCTAGGAGGCGGGGAGTGCACCATCAGAAGGCTAGAGAATACATTTCAAAAAACCTGATCTGCACATCCAAACATAGACACAGTGTGAACAGGTGCTGAACCCAGAGTCGCCAACTCGTATATATTTAAGTAAATAGGGCAGCACACTGCAGCGCCAAAACATGCAAACTTGAAAACACAAAATTTGAACTGCATTACTGCACTGAAAATATGAAAAATGAGAGCTTTTAGTGCATAAAAATGGCCAATTTTATGTGTACCTCGTAGCCACGATAAGGCATCTCTCTTATACGAGGCCCTACGCTTGACCTACCTCTCTGAGAATAAACGTCTCCATCTGAATGGGTACATGTGAAACCTCTCCTTGGACTCAAATTCTCTCTCACTGTGGAGGGGTATTGGACCTATTATAATTAAAACACCTGAAGCTAGGAGGCGGGGAGTGCACGATCAGAAGGCTAGAGAATACATTTCAAAAAACCTGATCTGCACATCCAAACATAGACACAGTGTGAACAGGTGCTGAACCCAGAGTCGCCAACTCGTATATATTTAAGTAAATAGGGCAGCACACGGCAGCGCCAAAACATGCAAACTTGAAAACACAAAATTTGAACTGCATTACTGCACTGAAAATATGAAAAATGAGAGCTTTTAGCGCATAAAAATGGCCAATTTTATGTGTACCTCGTAGCCACGATAAGGCATCTCTCTTATACGAGGCCCTACGCTTGACCTACCTCTCTGAGAATAAACGTCTCCATCTGAATGGGTACATGTGAAACCTCTCCTTGGACTCAAATTCTCTCTCACTGTGGAGGGGTATTGGACCTATTATAATTAAAACACCTGAAGCTAGGAGGCGGGGAGTGCACGATCAGAAGGCTAGAGAATACATTTCAAAAAACCTGATCTGCACATCCAAACATAGACACAGTGTGAACAGGTGCTGAACCCAGAGTCGCCAACTCGTATATATTTAAGTAAATAGGGCAGCACACTGCAGCGCCAAAACATGCAAACTTGAAAACACAAAATTTGAACTGCATTACTGCACTGAAAATATGAAAAATGAGAGCTTTTAGCGCATAAAAATGGCCAATTTTATGTGTACCTCGTAGCCACGATAAGGCATCTCTCTTATACGAGGCCCTACGCTTGAGTCCAAGGAGAGGTTTCACATGTACCCATTCAGATGGAGACGTTTATTCTCAGAGAGGTAGGTCAAGCGTAGGGCCTCGTATAAGAGAGATGCCTTATCGTGGCTACGAGGTACACATAAAATTGGCCATTTTTATGCGCTAAAAGCTCTCATTTTTCATATTTTCAGTGCAGTAATGCAGTTCAAATTTTGTGTTTTCAAGTTTGCATGTTTTGGCGCTGCAGTGTGCTGCCCTATTTACTTAAATATATACGAGTTGGCGACTCTGGGTTCAGCACCTGTTCACACTGTGTCTATGTTTGGATGTGCAGATCAGGTTTTTTGAAATGTATTCTCTAGCCTTCTGATCGTGCACTCCCCGCCTCCTAGCTTCAGGTGTTTTAATTATAATAGGTCCAATACCCCTCCACAGTGAGAGAGAATTTGAGTCCAAGGAGAGGTTTCACATGTACCCATTCAGATGGAGACGTTTATTCTCAGAGAGGTAGGTCAAGCGTAGGGCCTCGTATAAGAGAGATGCCTTATCGTGGCTACGAGGTACACATAAAATTGGCCATTTTTATGCGCTAAAAGCTCTCATTTTTCATATTTTCAGTGCAGTAATGCAGTTCAAATTTTGTGTTTTCAAGTTTGCATGTTTTGGCGCTGCAGTGTGCTGCCCTATTTACTTAAATATATACGAGTTGGCGACTCTGGGTTCAGCACCTGTTCACACTGTGTCTATGTTTGGATGTGCAGATCAGGTTTTTTGAAATGTATTCTCTAGCCTTCTGATCGTGCACTCCCCGCCTCCTAGCTTCAGGTGTTTTAATTATAATAGGTCCAATACCCCTCCACAGTGAGAGAGAATTTGAGTCCAAGGAGAGGTTTCACATGTACCCATTCAGATGGAGACGTTTATTCTCAGAGAGGTAGGTCAAGCGTAGGGCCTCGTATAAGAGAGATGCCTTATCGTGGCTACGATGTACACATAAAATTGGCCATTTTTATGCGCTAAAAGCTCTCATTTTTCATATTTTCAGTGCAGTAATGCAGTTCAAATTTTGTGTTTTCAAGTTTGCATGTTTTGGCGCTGCAGTGTTCTGCCCTATTTACTTAAATATATACGAGTTGGCGACTCTGGGTTCAGCACCTGTTCACACTGTGTCTATGTTTGGATGTGCAGATCAGGTTTTTTGAAATGTATTCTCTAGCCTTCTGATCGTGCACTCCCCGCCTCCTAGCTTCAGGTGTTTTAATTATAATAGGTCCAATACCCCTCCACAGTGAGAGAGAATTTGAGTCCAAGGAGAGGTTTCACATGTACCCATTCAGATGGAGACGTTTATTCTCAGAGAGGTAGGTCAAGCGTAGGGCCTCGTATAAGAGAGATGCCTTATCGTGGCTACGAGGTACACATAAAATTGGCCATTTTTATGCGCTAAAAGCTCTCATTTTTCATATTTTCAGTGCAGTAATGCAGTTCAAATTTTGTGTTTTCAAGTTTGCATGTTTTGGCGCTGCAGTGTGCTGCCCTATTTACTTAAATATATACGAGTTGGCGACTCTGGGTTCAGCACCTGTTCACACTGTGTCTATGTTTGGATGTGCAGATCAGGTTTTTTGAAATGTATTCTCTAGCCTTCTGATCGTGCACTCCCCGCCTCCTAGCTTCAGGTGTTTTAATTATAATAGGTCCAATACCCCTCCACAGTGAGAGAGAATTTGAGTCCAAGGAGAGGTTTCACATGTACCCATTCAGATGGAGACGTTTATTCTCAGAGAGGTAGGTCAAGCGTAGGGCCTCGTATAAGAGAGATGCCTTATCGTGGCTACGAGGTACACATAACATTGGCCATTTTTATGCGCTAAAAGCTCTCATTTTTCATATTTTCAGTGCAGTAATGCAGTTCAAATTTTGTGTTTTCAAGTTTGCATGTTTTGGCGCTGCAGTGTGCTGCCCTATTTACTTAAATATATACGAGTTGGCGACTCTGGGTTCAGCACCTGTTCACACTGTGTCTATGTTTGGATGTGCAGGTCAGGTTTTTTGAAATGTATTCTCTAGCCTTCTGATCGTGCACTCCCCGCCTCCTAGCTTCAGGTGTTTTAATTATAATAGGTCCAATACCCCTCCACAGTGAGAGAGAATTTGAGTCCAAGGAGAGGTTTCACATGTACCCATTCAGATGGAGACGTTTATTCTCAGAGAGGTAGGTCAAGCGTAGGGCCTCGTATAAGAGAGATGCCTTATCGTGGCTACGAGGTACACATAAAATTGGCCATTTTTATGCGCTAAAAGCTCTCATTTTTCATATTTTCAGTGCAGTAATGCAGTTCAAATTTTGTGTTTTCAAGTTTGCATGTTTTGGCGCTGCAGTGTGCTGCCCTATTTACTTAAATATATACGAGTTGGCGACTCTGGGTTCAGCACCTGTTCACACTGTGTCTATGTTTGGATGTGCAGATCAGGTTTTTTGAAATGTATTCTCTAGCCTTCTGATCGTGCACTCCCCGCCTCCTAGCTTCAGGTGTTTTAATTATAATAGGTCCAATACCCCTCCACAGTGAGAGAGAATTTGAGTCCAAGGAGAGGTTTCACATGTACCCATTCAGATGGAGACGTTTATTCTCAGAGAGGTAGGTCAAGCGTAGGGCCTCGTATAAGAGAGATGCCTTATCGTGGCTACGAGGTACACATAAAATTGGCCATTTTTATGCGCTAAAAGCTCTCATTTTTCATATTTTCAGTGCAGTAATGCAGTTCAAATTTTGTGTTTTCAAGTTTGCATGTTTTGGCGCTGCAGTGTGCTGCCCTATTTACTTAAATATATACGAGTTGGCGACTCTGGGTTCAGCACCTGTTCACACTGTGTCTATGTTTGGATGTGCAGATCAGGTTTTTTGAAATGCAATACTAGAACATTGACTGGAGGCCAGGATCAAAGCACTAGGTGGAGTTAAATAGAGCAGCACCTAACGACTTCACCACATCACCTGAGGAAGGAAACTCAGAAGCCGCAGTACCACTTTCCTCCACCAACGGAAGCTCACAGAGAGAACCAGCCGAAGTACCACTTGTGTTATGTTTGCTAATGACAGGTGTTATGAAGGCAATCCAGAAACACAGTGTGCTTAGCGATCAGAGCGCACACATTGATCTGACAAATACCCAAAAATACAAGAACGAGCTCTGAGACGTGGAAACTCTGTAGACTGCACACCTGATCCTATCCTAAACACAACTAAAAGCGGCTGTGGATTGCGCCTAACAACTACCTAGGCAACTCGGCACAGCCTAAGAAACTAGCTAGCCTGAAGATAGAAAAATAGGCCTGACTTGCCCCAGAGAAATTCCCCAAAGGAAAAGGCAGCCCCCCACATATAATGACTGTGAGTAAGATGAAAAGACAAAACGTAGGGATGAAATAGATTCAGCAAAGTGGGGCCCGATATTCTAGGACAGAGCGAGGACAGTAAAGCGAACTTTGCAGTCTACAAAAAACCCTAAAGCAAAACCACGCAAAGGGGGCAAAAAAAAACCACCGTGCCGAACTAACGGCACGGCGGTACACCCTTTGCGTCTCAGAGCTTCCAGCAAAACAAAAGACAAGCTGGACAGAAAAAAAGCAACAAATAAGCAAAAGGCACTTAGCTATACAGAGCAGCAGGTCACAGGAACAATCAGGAGAAGCTCAGATCCAACACTGAAACATTGACAAGGAGCAAGGATAGCAGCATCAGGCGGAGATAAGTAATGAAGCAGTTAACGAGCTCACCAGAACACCTGAGGGAGGAAGCTCAGAAGCTGCAGTACCACTTGTGACCACAGGAGTGAATTCAGCCACAGAATTCACAACAGTACCCCCCCCTTGAGGAGGGGTCACCGAACCCTCACCAGAGCCCCCAGGCCGACCAGGATGAGCCGCATGAAAGGCACGAACAAGATCGGAAGCATGAACATCAGAGGCAAAAACCCAGGAATTATCTTCCTCAGCATAACCCTTCCATTTAACCAGATACTGGAGTTTCCGTCTAGAAACACGAGAATCCAAAATCTTCTCCACAATATACTCCAATTCCCCCTCCACCAAAACCGGGGCAGGAGGCTCAACAGATGGAACCATAGGTGCCACGTATCTCCGCAACAACGACCTATGGAATACATTATGTATGGAAAAGGAGTCTGGGAGGGTCAAACGAAAAGACACAGGATTGAGAACCTCAGAAATCCTATACGGACCAATAAAACGAGGTTTAAATTTAGGAGAGGAAACCTTCATAGGAATATGACGAGAAGATAACCAAACCAGATCCCCAACACGAAGTCGGGGACCCACACGGCGTCTGCGATTAGCGAAAAGTTGAGCTTTCTCCTGGGACAAGATCAAATTGTCCACTACCTGAGTCCAGATCTGCTGCAACCTATCCACCACAGAATCCACACCAGGACAGTCCGAAGACTCAACCTGTCCTGAAGAGAAACGAGGATGGAACCCAGAATTGCAAAAAAATGGAGAAACCAAGGTAGCCGAGCTGGCCCGATTATTAAGGGCGAACTCAGCCAACGGCAAAAAGGACACCCAATCATCCTGGTCTGCAGAAACAAAACATCTCAGATATGTTTCCAAGGTCTGATTGGTTCGTTCGGTCTGGCCATTAGTCTGAGGATGGAAAGCCGAGGAAAAGGATAGGTCAATGCCCATCCTACCACAAAAGGCTCGCCAAAACCTTGAAACAAACTGGGAACCTCTGTCAGAAACAATATTCTCAGGAATGCCATGCAACCGAACCACATGCTGAAAGAACAAAGGTACCAAATCAGAGGAGGAAGGCAATTTAGCCAAGGGCACCAGATGGACCATTTTAGAAAAGCGATCACAGACCACCCAAATGACTGACATCTTTTGAGAAACGGGAAGGTCAGAAATGAAATCCATCGAAATATGTGTCCAAGGCCTCTTTGGGACCGGCAAGGGCAAAAGCAACCCACTGGCACGAGAACAGCAGGGCTTAGCCCTAGCACAAATCCCACAGGACTGCACAAAAGTACGTACATCCCGTGACAGAGATGGCCACCAGAAGGATCTAGCCACTAACTCTCTGGTACCAAAGATTCCAGGATGACCAGCCAACACCGAACAATGAAGTTCAGAGATAAGTTTATTAGTCCACCTATCAGGGACGAACAGTTTCTCTGCTGGACAACGATCAGGTTTATTCGCCTGAAATTTTTGCAGCACCCGCCGCAAATCAGGGGAGATGGCAGACACAATGACTCCTTCCTTGAGGATACCCGCTGGCTCAGATAAACCCGGAGAGTCGGGCACAAAACTCCTAGACAGAGCATCCGCCTTAACATTTTTAGAGCCCGGAAGGTACGAAATCACAAAGTCGAAGCGGGCAAAAAATAACGACCAACGGGCCTGTCTAGGATTCAAGCGCTTGGCAGACTCGAGATAAGTCAAGTTCTTATGATCAGTCAATACCAGCACGCGATGCTTAGCTCCTTCAAGCCAATGACGCCACTCCTCGAATGCCCACTTCATGGCCAGCAACTCTCGATTGCCCACATCATAATTACGCTCAGCGGGCGAAAACTTCCTGGAAAAGAAAGCACATGGTTTCATCACTGAGCAATCAGAACCTCTCTGTGACAAAACCGCCCCTGCTCCAATCTCAGAAGCATCAACCTCGACCTGGAACGGAAGAGAAACATCTGGCTGACACAACACAGGGGCAGAACAAAAACGACGCTTCAACTCCTGAAAAGCTTCCACAGCAGCAGAAGACCAATTAACCAAATCAGCACCCTTCTTGGTCAAATCGGTCAATGGTTTGGCAATGCTAGAAAAATTACAGATGAAGCGACGATAAAAATTAGCAAAGCCCAGGAACTTTTGCAGACTTTTCAGAGATGTCGGCTGAATCCAATCCTGGATGGCTTGGACCTTAACTGGATCCATCTCGATAGTAGAAGGGGTAAAGATGAACCCTAAAAATGAAACTTTCTGCACACCGAAGACACACTTTGATCCCTTCACAAACAAAGAGTTAGCACGCAGGACCTGAAAAACCATTCTGACCTGCTTCACATGAGACTCCCAATCATCTGAGAAGATCAAAATGTCATCCAAGTAAACAATCAGGAATTTATCCAGATACTCACGGAAGATGTCATGCATAAAAGACTGAAACACAGATGGAGCATTGGCAAGTCCGAACGGCATCACTAGATACTCAAAATGACCCTCGGGCGTATTGAATGCAGTTTTCCATTCATCTCCTTGCCTGATTCTCACCAGATTATACGCACCACGAAGATCTATCTTAGTGAACCAACTAGCCCCCTTAATCCGAGCAAACAAGTCAGATAACAATGGCAAGGGATACTGAAATTTAACAGTGATCTTATTAAGAAGGCGGTAATCAATACACGGTCTCAGCGAACCATCCTTCTTGGCTACAAAAAAGAACCCTGCTCCCAGTGGTGATGACGATGGGCGAATATGTCCCTTCTCCAGGGATTCCTTCACATAACTGCGCATAGCGGCGTGTTCGGGCACGGATAAATTAAATAATCGACCTTTAGGGAATTTACTACCAGGAATCAAATTGATAGCACAATCACAATCCCTATGCGGAGGTAGAGCATCGGACTTGGGCTCTTCAAATACATCCTGATAATCAGACAAGAACTCTGGGACCTCAGAAGGGGTGGATGACGAAATCGACAAAAATGGAACATCACCATGTACCCCCTGACAACCCCAGCTGGATACCGACATGGAATTCCAATCCAATACTGGATTATGGGTTTGTAGCCATGGCAACCCCAACACGACCACATCATGCAGATTATGCAACACCAGAAAGCGAATAACTTCCTGATGTGCAGGAGCCATGCACATGGTCAGCTGGGCCCAGTATTGAGGTTTATTCTTGGCCAAAGGTGTAGCATCAATTCCCCTCAATGGAATAGGACACCGCAAAGGCTCCAAGAAAAACCCACAACGTTTAGCATAATCCAAATCCATCAGATTCAGGGCAGCGCCCGAATCCACAAACGCCATGACAGAAAACGACGACAAAGAGCATATCAAGGTAATGGACAGAAGGAATTTGGACTGTACAGTACCAATGACGGCAGACCTAGCGGACCGCTTAGTGCGCTTAGGACAATCAGAAATAGCATGAGTGGAATCACCACAGTAGAAACACAGACCATTCAGACGTCTGTATTCCTGCCGTTCAACTCTAGTCATAGTCCTATCGCACTGCATAGGCTCAGGTTTAACCTCAGGCAGTACCGCCAAATGGTGCACAGATTTACGCTCGCGCAAGCGTCGACCGATCTGAATGGCCAAAGACAAAGACTCATTCAAACCAGCAGGCATAGGAAATCCCACCATGTCATCCTTAAGAGCCTCAGAGAGACCTTTTCTGAACAAAGCTGCCAGCGCAGATTCATTCCACTGAGTGAGTACTGACCATTTCCTAAATTTCTGACAATATACTTCTATATCATCCTGACCCTGACACAAAGCCAGCAAATTTTTCTCAGCCTGATCCACTGAATTAGGCTCATCGTACAGCAATCCGAGCGCCAGGAAAAACGCATCGACACTACTCAATGCAGGGTCTCCTGGCGCAAGAGAAAATGCCCAGTCTTGAGGGTCGCCGCGCAAAAAATAAATAATAATCAAAACCTGTTGAATAGGATTACCAGAAGAATGAGGTTTCAAGGCCAGAAATAGCTTACAATTATTTTTGAAACTTAGAAACTTAGTTCTATCTCCAAAAAACAAATCAGGAATAGGAATTCTTGGTTCTAACATAGATTTCTGATCAATAGTATCTTGAATTTTTTGTACATTTATAACGAGATTATCCATTGAAGAGCACAGACCCTGAATATCCATGTCCACACCTGTGTCCAGAATCACCCAAATGTCTAGGGGAAAAAAAAAAAAGTGAACACAGAGCAGAAAAAAAAAAAAAAAAAATGATGTCAGAACTTTTTCTTTCCCTCTATTGAGAATCATTAGTTTGGCTCCTTGTACTGTTATGTTTGCTAATGACAGGTGTTATGAAGGCAATCCAGAAACACAGTGTGCTTAGCGATCAGAGCGCACACAGTGATCTGACAAATACCCAAAAATACAAGAACGAGCTTTGAGACGTGGAAACTCTGTAGACTGCACACCTGATCCTATCCTAAACACAACTAAAAGCGGCTGTGGATTGCGCCTAACAACTACCTAGGCAACTCGGCACAGCCTAAGAAACTAGCTAGCCTGAAGATAGAAAAATAGGCCTGACTTGCCCCAGAGAAATTCCCCAAAGGAAAAGGCAGCCCCCCACATATAATGACTGTGAGTAAGATGAAAAGACAAAACGTAGGGATGAAATAGATTCAGCAAAGTGGGGCCCGATATTCTAGGACAGAGCGAGGACAGTAAAGCGAACTTTGCAGTCTACAAAAAACCCTAAAGCAAAACCACGCAAAGGGGGCAAAAAAAAACCACCGTGCCGAACTAACGGCACGGCGGTACACCCTTTGCGTCTCAGAGCTTCCAGCAAAACAAAAGACAAGCTGGACAGAAAAAAAGCAACAAAAAAGCAAAAGGCACTTAGCTATACAGAGCAGCAGGTCACAGGAACAATCAGGAGAAGCTCAGATCCAACACTGAAACATTGACAAGGAGCAAGGATAGCAGCATCAGGCGGAGTTAAGTAATGAAGCAGTTAACGAGCTCACCAGAACACCTGAGGGAGGAAGCTCAGAAGCTGCAGTACCACTTGTGACCACAGGAGTGAATTCAGCCACAGAATTCACAACACACTTGTGACCACAGGAGGGAGCTCTGCCACAGAATTCACAACAGTACCCCCCCTTGAGGAGGGGTCACCGAACCCTCACCAGAGCTCCCAGGATGACCAGGATGAGCCATATGAAAGCCACGAACAAGATCGGGAGCATGGACATCAGAGGCAAAGACCCAGGAATTATCTTCCTGAGCATAACCCTTCCACTTAACCAGATACTGGAGTTTCCGCCTTGAAACACGAGAATCCAAAATCTTCTCCACAATATACTCCAACTCCCCCTCCACCAAAACCGGGGCAGGAGGATCAACAGATGGAACCATAGGTGCCACGTATCTCCGCAACAATGACCTATGGAATACGTTATGTATGGAAAAAGAATCTGGAAGGGTCAGACGAAAAGACACAGGATTAAGAACCTCAGAAATCCTATACAGACCAATAAAACGAGGTTTAAACTTAGGAGAGGAAACCTTCATAGGAATATGACGAGAAGATAACCAAACCAAGTCCCCAACCCGAAGTCGGGGACCCACACAGCGTCTGCGATACACGAAACGTTGAGCCTTCTCCTGGGACAAAGTCAAATTGTCCACTACATGAGTCCAAATCTGCTGCAACCTGTCCACCACAGTATCCACACCAGGACAGTCCGAAGACTCAACCTGCCCTGAAGAGAAACGAGGATGGAACCCAGAGTTGCAGAAAAACGGTGAAACCAAGGTAGCCGAGCTGGCCCGATTATTAAGGGCGAACTCAGCCAAAGGCACCCAGTCATCCTGATCAGCAGAAACAAAGCATCTCAGATATGTTTCCAAGGTCTGATTGGTTCGTTCGGTCTGGCCATTAGTCTGAGGATGGAAAGCCGAGGAAAAAGACAAGTCAATGCCCATCCTACCACAAAAGGCTCGCCAAAACCTCGAAACAAACTGGGAACCTCTGTCAGAAACGATATTCTCTGGAATGCCATGTAAACGAACCACATGCTGGAAAAACAATGGCACCAAATCAGAGGAGGAAGGCAATTTAGACAAGGGTGCCAAATGGACCATATTAGAGAAGCGATCACAGACCACCCAAATGACTGACATCTTTTGAGAGACGGGAAGATCTGAAATCTGAAATCCGTAGAGATATGTGTCCAAGGTCTCTTCGGGATCGGCAAGGGCAAAAGCAACCCACTGGCACGAGAACAGCAGGGCTTAGCCCGAGCACAAATCCCACAGGACTGCACAAAAGTACGCACATCCCGCGACAGAGATGGCCACCAAAAGGATCTAGCCACTAACTCTCTGGTACCAAAGATTCCAGGATGACCAGCCAACACCGTGTTAGGGCTAGCGGAACGCACCAAACAATAGGACAGATAGAGTATGGTGCGTTCGCAGCCCGGGGTCCACCGTGCAGAGATGGAACCTGCTGCCAAGTAATGACGGACTATATGGCGGTACTCATAAGTATACACACGTGGGTTAAACTTCACCCAGCGTGAAGGAAGCGATCCTGTTGCGTCACAGGATCGCGGTAACGCACATAGAGCGTGAGCAAGTAGTCAGCGAACTCAACCCCAACTAGGATTGAAGTCCGATTAGACCCTTGCTGGCTTGCCGCACTGACGAACGCCACTAACCACCCAGGCTTGGGTAAGGAAAGCACAGAGGAAGTGCACAGCGCCGTACTGGCGGTCACAGCAACTGGACGCTGTATTGTGTGATTCGTGCTGTAGGATAAGTCGGGCGCTAGATAGCAACCATACACCTTCCGCGAACAGTCATTCAATAGGGAAGGGGTATCCAAGGACGACTTACACTCACAACAAACACACGTAAGCAAATGTACACTAGCGCATGGCCGTGCGGTCATGCGCAGTTTATATAGTTGCAGCACAGGAAGTGGCCACAGAAACTTTGCCCTTCCAAGACCTGCCAAGAGGACCAATGGAATGTGCTGCAGGGCCTGAGCACATGACCCTCGATCTCCAACGGGAGATCTTGCCCTGGGCATGCTCAGTGTGTGCAGACAAGGACTTAGTCCCAGAGAAGTCCGCTCGCTGCTGACCAGCACTGGCTTTAATGGCAGAAGCTGAAGAAGCAGCAGTAACTCTCTGTACAGAGTGAGACTGAGCAAGACGCTGGGACCGACGTCCCTGCTGAGCAGACTCCACTGCGGCTGGATAAGAATGGGAGACCGCAGCGGAGATGGCTCGAGATTCCCCCTGTGCAGAAGCGGGAACTCGAGACCTAACATTACCCCCCCTCCTAGGGCCCCTCCCTCCTTGGGCCTCGCTACGCTCGAAGGCAGCAATGAGCTGTGTGGCCCGAATGTTTTCAGCAGGATCCCATGACCTGTCCTCTGGGCCATAACCCTTCCAATCCACCAGATAGAACTTTTTGCCGCGTACCACCTTGCACCCCAAAATAGCGTTCACCTCGTAATCGTCCGTAGACGAACCTGATGTCCCGGCAGATGACTCGGAAAACCGGGACATGTATACGGGTTTCAAGAGGGACACATGAAAGGTGTCGGTGATACCCAAGCGTGGAGGAAGAGCCAAACGGTAGACCACAGGATTAACCTGTTCGAGAACCTTGAAGGGACCCAAGTAGCGAGGAGCAAACTTAGTGGACTCAACTCGCAGCCTGATGTTACGGGCGGAGAGCCACACCAAGTCGCCAGGAGCAAAGGTCGGAGCGGGGCGCCGATGAACATTGGCGGAGGACCTCATTCTCTCCTTGGAGGCCTGAATGGCATCCTGCGTGCGGTCCCAAATGTCCCGTGCCTCCACAGCCCAGTCTGCCACCCTGGAGTCAGCAGAAGACACAGGCATGGGCACAGGAACACGCGGATGCTGGCCGTAATTTAGGAGGAATGGAGTCTGACCGGTGGAGTCGGCTACGGCATTGTTAAGTGCAAACTCTGCCCACGGTAGCAAGGATGCCCAGTCATCCTGCCTGGCAGAAACAAAATGTCGTAAATATGTGACCAAGGTCTGGTTGGCCCTCTCTACCAACCCATGCGTCTCGGAATGATATGCCGAAGAGAGATTCAACTCAATACTGAGTAGACGACAAAGCTCTCTCCAGAATCGAGACGCAAACTGGGGACCCCGGTCACTAACAATTTTGTCTGGCATACCGTGTAGGCGAAAGATATGCTTGACGAACAAGACAGCCAACGCCCGTGCAGAAGGTAGCCGTGGAAGAGGCACCAAGTGCACCATTTTGGAAAAATGGTCAGTGATCACCCAGATAATGGTGCAGTTACGAGACCTGGGTAAGCCCACCACAAAGTCCATCCCGACCATCTCCCAGGGCCTGTCCGCCACCGGCAGAGGATAAAGCAAACCAGCTGGCCGTTGCCGAGGAGTCTTGTTCTTGGCGCAAGAGACACACGCCCGAACATACTCTGCGACATCACGAGCCATATGCGTCCACCAGTATGTCCTCGCCAGTAACTCAGATGTCCTTTTGGTACCAAAATGTCCACCCACCCTGGATGAGTGTGCCCAAGAGAGAACCTCCGGTCGCAAACTGGATGGTACAAAAGTCTTGCCCGGAGGCACAGACTCTAGCGAAACCGGGGCCACAGTTCTCAAGCTCTCGGTGGGGACAATAAGCCGAGGCTCCTCCTCCTCCTCCGCAGATGACACAACGGAGCGAGAGAGAGCGTCGGCCCGAATGTTCTTCTCCCCAGAAAGAAAATGGAGGGTGAAATGAAACCGGGAGAAGAATAAGGACCATCTGGCCTGGCGAGAATTCAACCGCTGGGCTGTCTGCAGGTACACCAAATTTTTATGGTCTGTGAAGACTTGGAAGGGAAAACGTGCTCCCTCCAAGAGATGTCTCCACTCCGAGAAAGCCAACTTCATGGCTAGCAACTCCCTGTCCCCGATGAAATAATTCCTCTCTGCTGGTGAGAAGGTCTTGGAGAAAAAGAAGCAAGGATGCTTCCGACCTTGAGCATCCTTTTGGAAGAGGACTGCTCCAGCACCAACAGAAGAGGCATCCACCTCCATGATAAATGGCTTATCAACATCGGGGCGATGTAGGATGGGAGCGCTAGCGAAGTGTGACTTTATAGAGTTAAAGGCCTTGGAGACCTCCTCAGACCACAATTTGGGATTCGCCCCCTTCTTGGTGAGGGCAACCAAGGGAGCTACCAAAGTTGAGAAGTGCGGAATGAACTGGCGATAATAATTAATGAACCCCATAAAGCGCTGCACCGCTTTAAGAGAATGGGGTTCCTGCCAGTCCATCACAGCCTGTAGTTTGGCAGGATCCATAGCCAATCCCTGGGCAGAGATGATGTAGCCTAGGAAAGGTAAGGACTCCTGCTCAACATACACTTCTCCAACTTGGCATAGAGGGAGTTTGCCCATAGGAGGTCGAAGACTTTGCAAACATCTCTCCGGTGGGAGTCAATATCTGGAGAGTAGATGAGAATATCATCCAGATAGACTACAACCGAGGTGGAAAGCATATCCTGGAAGATATCGTTCACAAAGTCTTGGAAAACGGCTGGGGCATTACAGAGCCCGAAGGGCATCACCAGATATTCATAGTGCCCATCCCTGGTGTTAAAAGCCGTCTTCCATTCGTCCCCCTCACGGATGCGAATCAGGTTGTAAGCACCCCGCAGATCTAGTTTAGTAAATACCCTTGCTCCCCGAAGCCTATCGAAGAGCTCAGATATCAAGGGCAAAGGATACTTATTTTTAACGGTGATGGCGTTAAGACCCCTGTAGTCTATGCATGGACGTAGTTCCCCATTCTTCTTCTGCACGAAGAAGAACCCTGCCCCAGCAGGTGACACTGACTTCCTAATGAATCCTCTTGCCAGATTTTCCTGGATGTACTGTGACATGGCCTCCGTCTCCGGGAGAGATAGCGGATAGACTCGACCCCGGGGAGGCTCAGCACCAGGCAAGAGATCAATAGGACAGTCATAGGGGCGATGGGGCGGAAGGATCTCCGCCGCCTTTTTGGAGAACACGTCTGCATAAGACCAATACTGCTTGGGGAGAGAGGATAGATCTGCGGGTACCTCTGTAGTAGCAACCTGAACGCACTCCCTCTGACACCTACCCCCACAAGATTCGCCCCATCCCAGGATTCTGCCAGAGGACCACTCGATATGAGGAGAGTGGTACCGTAGCCAAGGTATTCCCAACAGGACCTCATCAATTCCCTCAGGAATGATGAGCAGAGACATAATCTCCTGATGAGATGGTGACATGGACAGAGTAAAAGGGATGGTCTGGTGTCTTATCTGTGAGGGCAGTGTCGACCCATTCACCACTCGTACCGTTACTGGTTGAGCTAGCATAACCAGGGGTATTGCGTGACGTTGGGCGAAGGCAGAAGACATAAAATTGCCCTCCGCCCCTGAATCCACGCAGAGCTCTACCGAGTGGGAGAATGAGCCTATAGTAATTGTCCCCTTAAAGGACAATTTAGAGGCAAACGTCGCCGTGTCTAGTGTACCTCCACCTACTACCACTAGACGCTGACGTTTCCTCGACGGCTGAGAACATCTGGTGGCTAGATGTCCTGACTGCTGGCAAACATGACAGACCTTGAGTGCACAAGCGGTCCGGGACTTAGATCCCGCTTGTGACACTTCCCTGGCCTCATGTGACTCAGGAACCAGGACCGGAGATTCCAGAGGTTTGGCGAAGGTAGGAGCCAGCCGAAACCTCTGCCTACACTGGGCTCGCTCTAACCTCCGCTTGTTAAAACGGAGGTCAATTCGAGTGGAGACAGTTATTAACTCCTCCAGTGTGGCAGGAATCTCCCTAGTGGCCAGAGCGTCCTTAACGTGGTCAGCCAGGCCCCTCCAAAATATGGGGATAAGAGCTTTATCCGACCAATCCAGCTCAGAAGCTAAAGTGCGGAATTGGACGGCATAATGACTGACCAAGGACTCACCCTGAGTTAATGCCAGCAGTTGGAGCGCAGTATCATGGGTGACTTGAGATCCTAAAAAGACCTGTTTCAGAGTGCTCAGAAACAGCGGAGCACTCTGCACCACATGATCGCCACGCTCCCACAGCGGCGTAGCCCCTTCCAACGCCCTGTCCGACAAGAGAGACACTATAAATCCCACCTTAGCCCGCTCTGTGGGAAAACGTGCAGCCAGGAGCTCGAGGTGAATAGAGCACTGACTCACAAATCCCCTACAAAATTTGCTATCACCAGAAAATTTTTCTGGCAGCGGGAGGCGAGAAAATGCTGCAGCCACGCTACCAGCCTGTACAGCAACTGCGGTAACATCCACAGCTGAGGTTGCGCTCTCAAGAGCCGCCAACCTACACTCCAGCTGCTGGATATACCGCAAGGATTGCTGTTTGTCCGTCATTACTAGCCAGACCCTGGCGCTAGTGTAATGTTAGGGCTAGCGGAACGCACCAAACAATAGGACAGATAGAGTATGGTGCGTTCGCAGCCCGGGGTCCACCGTGCAGAGATGGAACCTGCTGCCAAGTAATGACGGACTGTATGGCGGTACTCATAAGTATACACACGTGGGTTAAACTTCACCCAGCGTGAAGGAAGCGATCCTGTTGCATCACAGGATCGCGGTACCGCACATAGAGCGCGAGCAAGTAGTCTGCGAACTCAACCCCAACTAGGATTGAAGTCCGATTAGACCCTTGCTGGCACAACACCGCAACTGGGTGTATAAGGAAGCTAAATATTAGGGCACAAGAGTGCATGCGGTGCCGCACTGACGAACGCCACTAACCACCCAGGCTTGGGTAAGTAAAGCACAGAGGAAGTGCACGGCGCCGTACTGGCGGTCACAGCAACTGGACGCTGTACTGTGTGATTCGTGCTGTAGGATAAGTCGGGCGCTAGATAGCAACCATACACCTTCCGCGAACAGTCATTCAATAGGGAAGGGGTATCCAAGGACGACTTGCACTCACAACAAACACACGTAAGCAAATGTACACTAGCGCATGGCCGTGCGGTCATGCGCAGTTTATATAGTTGCAGCACAGGAAGTGGCCACAGAAACTTTGCCCTTCCAAGACCTGCCAAGAGGACCAATGGAATGTGCTGCAGGGCCTGAGCACATGACCCTTGATCTCCAACGGGAGATCTTGCCCTGGGCATGCTCAGTGTGTGCAGAGAAGGACTTAGTCCCAGAGAAGTCCGCTCGCTGCTGACCAGCACTGGCTTTAATGGCAGAAGCTGAAGAAGCAGCAGTAACTCTCTGTACAGAGTGAGACTGAGCAAGACGCTGGGACCGACGTCCCTGCTGAGCAGACTCCACTGCAGCTGGATAAGAATGGGAGACCGCAGCGGAGATGGCTCGAGATTCCCCCTGTGCAGAAGCGGGAACTCGAGACCTAACACACCGAACAATGAACCTCAGAAATAACTTTATTCGTCCACCTATCAGGGACAAACAGTTTCTCCGCTGGGCAACGATCAGGTTTATTAGCCTGAAATTTTTGCAGCACCCGCCGCAAATCAGGGGAGATGGCAGACACAATTACTCCCTCTTTGAGGATACCCGCCGGCTCAGATACACCCGGAGAGTCGGGCACAAAACTCCTAGACAGAGCATCCGCCTTCACATTTTTAGAGCCCGGAAGGTATGAAATCACAAAGTCAAAACGGGCAAAAAACAACGACCAACGAGCTTTTCTAGGATTCAACCGCTTGGCGATAAGTCAAGTTCTTATGATCAGTCAAGACCACCACGCGATGCTTAGCTCCTTCAAGCCAATGATGCCACTCCTCGAATGCCCACTTCATGGCCAGCAACTCTCAATTGCCCACATCATAATTTCGCTCAGCAGGCGAAAACTTCCTGGAAAAGAAGGCGCATGGTTTCATCACCGAGCAATCAGAACTTCTCTGCGACAAAACAGCCCCTGCTCCAATCTCCGAAGCATCAACCTCGACCTGGAACGGAAGCGAAACATCTGGTTGACACAACACAGGGGCAGAAGAAAAACGACGCTTCAACTCTTGAAATGCTTCCACCGCAGCAGAAGACCAATTGACCACGTCAGCACCTTTCTTGGTCAAATCGGTCAATGGTTTAGCAATACTAGAAAAATTGCAGATGAAGCGATGATAAAAATTAGCAAAGCCCAGAAACTTTTGCAGACTTTTCAGAGATGTCGGCTGATGTCGGCTGAGTCCAATCATGGATGGCCTGGACCTTAACAGGGTCCATCTCGACAGTAGAAGGGGAAAAGATGAACCCCAAAAATGAAACCTTCTGAACACCAAAGAGACACTTTGATCCCTTCACAAACAAAGAATTAGCACGCAGGACCTGAAACACCGTTCTGACCTGCTTCACATGAGACTCCCAATCATCCGAGAAGATCAAAATGTCATCTAAGTACACAATCAGGAATTTATCCAGGTACTCTCGGAAGATGTCATGCATAAAGGACTGAAACACTGATGGAGCATTGGCAAGTCCGAACGGCATTACTAGATACTCAAAATGGCCCTCGGGCGTATTAAATGCAGTTTTCCACTCATCGCCTCGCTTAATATACGCACCACGAAGATCTATCTTGGTGAACCAACTAGCCCCCTTAATCCGAGCAAACAAATCAGATAACAATGGCAAGGGGTACTGAAATTTAACCATGATCTTATTTAGAAGGCGATAATCTATACAAGGTCTCAGCGAACCATCCTTCTTGGCCACAAAAAAGAACCCTGCTCCTAATGGCGACGATGACGGGCGAATATGCCCCTTCTCTAAAGACTCCTTCACATAACTCCGCATAGCGGCGTGCTCAGGCACAGATAAATTAAACAGTCGACCCTTTGGGAATTTACTACCAGGAATAAAATCGATAGCACAATCACAATCCCTATGCGGAGGTAGGGTATCGGACTTGGGCTCATCAAATAAATCCCGGTAATCAGACAAGAACTCAGGAACCTCAGAAGGGGTGGATGACGAAATAGTCAGAAATGGGACATCACCATGTACCCCCTGACAACCCTAGCTGGACACAGACATGGATTTCCAATCTAATACTGGATTATGGACTTGTAGCCATGGCAACCCCAACACGACCACATCATGCAGATTATGCAACACCAGAAAGCGAATAACCTCCTGATGTGCAGGAGCCATGCACATGGTCAGCTGGGTCCAGTACTGAGGCTTATTCTTGGCCAAAGGCGTAGCATCAATTCCTCTCAATGGAATAGGACACTGCAAGGGCTCCAATAAAAACCCACAACGCCTAGCATACTCCAAGTCCATCAAATTCAGAGCAGCGCCTGAGTCCACAAATGCCATGACAGAATACGAAGACAAAGAGCAGATCAAGGTAACGGACAGAAGAAATTTTGACTGTACCATACCAATGGTGGCAGACCTAGCGAACCGCTTAGTGCGCTTAGGACAATCAGAGATAGCATGAGTGGAATCACCACAGTAGAAACACAGCCCATTCAGACGTCTGTGTTCTTGCCGTTCAACTCTGGTCAAAGTCCTATCGCACTGCATAGGCTCAGGTTTAAGATCAGGTAATACCGCCAAATGGTGCACAGATTTACGCTCGCGCAAGCGTCAACCGATCTGAATGGCCAAAGACATAGACTCATTCAGACCAGCAGGCATAGGAAATCCCACCATGACATCCTTAAGGGCTTCAGAGAGACCTTTTCTGAAAATAGCTGCGAGCGCACCTTCATTCCACTGAGTGAGTACGGACCACTTTCTAAATTTCTGACAATATACCTCTATTTCATCCTGACCCTGACACAGAGCCAGCAAATTCTTCTCTGCCTGATCCACAGAATTAGGCTCATCGTACAGCAATCCGAGCGCCAGGAAAAATGCATCGATATTACTTAATGCAGGATCTCCTGACGCAAGAGAAAATGCCCAGTCCTGAGGGTCGCCACGCAAAAAAGAAATAACGATCCTAACTTGTTGAACTGGGTCACCAGAGGAGCGAGGTTTCAAAGCCAGAAATAGTCTACAATTATTTTTGAAACTAAGAAATTTAGTTCTATCTCCAAAAAACAAATCAGGAATAGGAATTCTCGGTTCTAACATAGAATTCTGAACCACAAAGTCTTGAATACTTTGTACTCTTGCCGTGAGCTGATCCACACATGAAGACAGACCTTTAATGTCCATTGCTACACCTGTGTCCTGAACCACCCAAATGTCTAGGGGAAAAAAAGGCAAAACACAGTGCAAAGAAAAAAAAATGGTCTCAGAACTTCTTTTTTCCCTCTATTGAGAATCATTAGTACTTTCGGCCTCCAGTACTGTTATGAAAGGTAATTCAGTACCACAATGGACATATAGGTCAGCACACATACAGTGACCTGCCAATAACCCAAAAACCAAGAACGAGCTCTGAGACGTGGGAACTCTGTTGACCGCAATCCCTAATCCTCCCAACCACACTAAAGGCAGCCGTGGATTGCGCCTAACACTCCCTATGCAACTCGGCACGGCCTGAGAAACTAGCTAGCCTGAAGATAGAAAATAAGCCTACCTTGCCTCAGAGAAATACCCCAAAGGAAAAGGCAGCCCCCACATATAATGACTGTGAGTTAAGATGAAAAGACAAACGTAGAGATGAAATAGATTTAGCAAAGTGAGGCCCAACTTTCTGAACAGAGCGAGGATAGGAAAGGTAACTTTGCGGTCAACACAAAACCCTACAAAAACCACGCAAAGGGGGCAAAAAGACCCTCCGTACCGAACTAACGGCACGGAGTTACACCCTCTGCGTCCCAGAGCTTCCAGCAAGCAGAAAAAACAAATTGACAAGCTGGACAGAAAAAAAACAGCAAACAAATAGCAAAGAGTAACTTAGCTATGCAGAGCAGCAGGCCACAGGAACGATCCAGGAGGAAACAGGTCCAATACTAGAACATTGACTGGAGGCCAGGATCAAAGCACTAGGTGGAGTTAAATAGAGCAGCACCTAACGACTTCACCACATCACCTGAGGAAGGAAACTCAGAAGCCGCAGTACCACTTTCCTCCACCAACGGAAGCTCACAGAGAGAACCAGCCGAAGTACCACTTGTGACCACAGGAGGGAGCTCTGCCACAGAATTCACAACAGCTGGCATTGAGATCGGATGCCATGTCCCGTTTGGAGAGCCCCTGATGTGCATAAACAGTGGAAACCCCCCAATTATAACTGAAACCCTAATCCAAATACACCCCTAACCCTAATCCCAACGGTAACCGTAACCACACCTCTAACCCAGACACACCCCTAACCCTAATCCCAACCCTATTCCCAACCATAAATGTAATCCTAACCCTAACTTAGCCCCAACCTTAACTGTAGCCTTAACCTTAGCCTCAACCCTAACCCTAGCCCTAGCCCTATCCCTAGCCCTAACCCTAGCCCTAACCCTAGCCCTAACCCTAGCCCTAACCTTAACCCTAATTGGAAAATAGAAATAGATACATTTTTTAAATTTTTTTATTTTTCCCTAACTAAAGGGGTGATGAAGGGGGGTTTGATATACTTTTATAGCGGGTTTTTTAGCGGATTTTTATGATTGGCAGCCGTCACACACTGAAAGACGCTTTTTATTGAAAAAAATATTTTTTGCATTACTACATTTTGAGAGCTATAATTTTTCCATATTTGAGTCCACAGAGTCATGTCTTGTTTTTTGCGGGACAAGTTGATGTTTTTATTGGTAACATTTTCGGGCACGTGACATTTTTTGATTGCTTTTTATTCCGATTTTTGTGAGGCAGAATGACCAAAAACCAGCTATTCATGAATTTCTTTTGGGGGAGGCATTTATACCGTTCCGCGTTTGGTAAAATTAATAAAGCAGTTTTATTCTTCGGGTCAGTACGATTACAGCGATACCTCACTTATATCATTTTTTTATGTTTTGCCGCTTTTATACGATAAAAACAATTTTATAGAAAAAATAATTATTTTTGCATCACTTTATTCTGAGGACTATAACTTTTTTTATTTTTTTGCTGATGATGCTGTATGGCGGCTCGTTTTTTGCAAGACAAGATGACGTTTTTAGAGGTACCATGGTTATTTATATTTGTCTTTTTGATCGCGTGTTATTCCACTTTTTGCTCGGCAGTATGATAATAAAGTGTTGTTTTTTGCCTCTTTTTTTTTTCTTACGGTGTTTACTGAAGGGGTTAACTAGTGGGACAGTTTTATAGGTTGGGTCGTTACGGACACGGCGATACTAAATATGTGTACTTTTATTGTTTTTTTTATTTAGATAAAGAAATGTATTTATGGGAATATTTATTTTTCTTTATTTAGGAATTATTATTATTTTTTTTTTTTACACATGTGGACATTTTTTGGGGCAATTTTTTACTTTTTCCCGGGGGGGACATCACAGATTGCTTATCTGACAGTTTGCACAGCACTCTGTCAGATCAGCGATCTGACTTGCAGCAGTACAGTCTTACCAAGCGCCTGATCTGAGCAGGCACTTGGTAAGCCACCTCCCTCCCTGCAGGACCCGGATGCCGCGGCCATTTTGGATCCGGGCCTTGCTGCAGGGAGGAAGGTAAGAGACCCTCGCAGCAACGTGATCACATCGCGTTGCTGCGGGGGTCTCAGGGAAGCCCGCAGAGAGCCCCCTCCCTGCGCGATGCTTACCTGCACTGCCGGCACACCGCGATCATGTTTGATCGTGGTGTGCCGGGGGTTAATGTGCCGGGAGCGGTCCGTGACCGCTCCTGGCACATAGTTCCGGATGTCAGCTGACTCGTGAGTGCGGCCGATCGCGCTGGACGTACTATTCCGTCCGTGGGAATTAAGGCCCACCCCATATGGACGGAATAGTACGTCCAATGACAGAAAGGGGTTAAAGTTGAGGGACGCATGGATTCCTCTTAGTATCAGCAGATTCTTGACAATAATGTTCATGAATCAGTGACAAAGTAGAAGTTACGCAGGGGATGAATCTTTCAGCAAGACAATGATCCAAAACACCGCTCCAAATCTACTCAGGCATTCATGCAGAGGAACAATTACACTGTTCTGGAATGGCCATCCCAGTCCCCAGACCTGAATATCATTGAACATCTGTGGGATCATTTGAAGAGGGCTGTCCATGCTCGGCGACCATAAAACGGAACTGAACTGGAATTGTTTTGTAAAGAGGAATGGTCAAAAATACCTTCATCCAGGATCCAGGAACTCATTAAAAGCTACAGGAAGCGACTAGAGGCTGTTATTTTTGCAAAAGGAGGATCTACTAAATATTAATGTCACTTTTCTGGTGGGGTGCCCATAGTTATGCACCTGTCAAATTTTGTTTGAATGCTGATTGCACATTTTCTGTTAGTACAATAAACCTTATTTCAAGGCAGAAACATTACTGTGTCCAACAGTTATTAGATATATGAAACTGAAATAGCTGTTGCAAAAAAAACTATTTTTATAAAACATTAAGCTTAAGATTAATAGGGGTGCCCAAACTTTTTCATATAACTGTATTAGCTTATTTAAGAGAATATAAAGGAAAGGATCACAGCAGGCAGAGACGTCGATGGCTTTAGATGACCATGTGGTGCTGTGGAAACATGGCTTTTTTAGTTGAGAATAGAGGAATAAAATGCATGGTAAGCTTGCAATTTGTTACCATCTTTTCAGTTAGCCATTAAGGCTATGTGCACACGTTACAGATTTGCCTGCAAATTTTTCTGCACTAAATCCGCAGCTCTTGGCAGAAACGCCGATGCGTTTTTTATGCGGTTTTTCGCGGAAAAAAACGCACCATGTGCGCACAACATGCAGAATGCATTCTAAATGATAGGATGCATAATGTATGCGTTTTTAATGAGTTTTTATAGCGTTTTTACCGCGAAAAAACCTGAACGTGTGCACATAGCCTATGTCTACAAGGTAGAATGAATTCAGCAGCTTATTTAGTCTTACAGCTTTCAAAAAACTGTGGGGCAAATATCCTAGTGTCACATTTGTAGCAAATTGTTGCATCTAGTTTTACACCTTTTCATTTTATATTTAAGTGGAACCTGTCAGTAAAAGAATGGTTTTCTCCTGCAGCCATAGTGATAACCTTAAAGGGAACCTATCATGTGAAAAAATGCTATTAGCCTGCAGAAATAGGGTTAATCTGCAGGTTAATAATACTCTGAACCCGCCTGGCGGCAGCACTTGGACCTTTACTGCCGAGAGAAAAGGAACTTTATTCCTCCTGATAGCATTCAAGTTTCAGTAATTGGGGTTGCGCGGGTTCACTGTCCGATCTGTGTATATAGAGACTGCTGTAACCGCTCCGCCATCACTAACTGACACACACTGCTGTAACCGCTCCGCCATCACTAACTGACACACACTAACTGACACACACATTCAGTCGCGGGGGCGCAGTTACAGCAAATGTGCTCTATACCCAGAATGACAGAATCGGCACTGCCTCATTACTGAAACCTAAATGCTACTGGGAGGAGCAAAGTTAATTTTCTCCCAGCAGCAGAGGTCTAAGTGCAAACACCAAGCAGCTTCAGAATGCTATGAACCTGCATATTAACCCCTTCCCGACCTGTGACACAGCGTATGCGTCATGAAAGTTGGTGCCAATCCGACTTGTGACGCATATGCTGTGTCACAGAATGATCGCGTTCCTGCAGGTCGGGTGAAAGGGTTAACTCCAATTTCACCTACAGGAACAGGGGGAGTGGTACTTCATTCAGCCCGGGGGGTGGCTTTGCCCCCACGTGGCTACGATCGCTCTGATTGGCTGTTGAAACTGAAACAACCAATCAGAGCAATTTGTAATATTTCACCAGACAAACTGCTGAAATATTACAATCCAGCCATGGCCGATGCTGCAATATCATCGGCCATGGCTGCAGACCCCGATCCACCCCCGCCACCGACTGACAGCGGCAATCTGCCGCTGCTGTTAGCCCTCCTCTCCCCTCCGTCCTGTCCTCTGTCCCCCCCATCCTGTCCTCTGTCCCCCTGCCTGTCCTCCGTCCCCCCGACTGTCCGATCTCACCCCTTCTGTGCCTCCCGAGTCCTGGTGTCCCTCCCGGTGCCGGTAGTCTGCAGCGATGGGCGCTGCCATCTTCCAAAATGGTGGGCGCATGCGCAGTGCGCCCGCCGAATCTGTCAGCCAGCAGATTCATTCATTCACTTCTGGTACATTTTGATAACTGTGATACAACCTATCACAGTGATCAAAATAAAAAAAAATTGTAAATAACCCCCCCTTTATCACCCCCACAGGTAGGGAAAATAATAAAATAAAGAAAATTATATTTATTTTTAATTTTCCACTAGGGTTAGGGTTAGGACTAGGGTTAGGGCTAGGGTTAGGGCTAGAACTAGGGTTAGGGTTACAATTAGTGTTAGGGTTAGAATTAGGGTTAGAATTAGGGTTAGGGTTGAAATTAGGATATGTGCACACGGTGCGGATTTGGCTGCGGATCCGCAGCGGATAGGCGGCTGCGGATTCGCAGCAGTTTTCCATGCATTGTACAGTACCATGTAAACCTATGGAAAACCAAATCAGCTGTGCTCATGGTGCAGAAAATACTGCGTGGAAATGCTGAGTTCTATTTTCCACAGCATGTCAATTCTTTTGCGGATTCCGCAGCGTTTTACACCTTCTCCTCAATAGGAATCCGCAGGTGTAAAACCGCAGGAAATCTGCAGTTAAAATGCAGTGTTTTACCTGTGGATTTTTCAAAAATGGTGTGGAAAAATACACACACAAATCCGCAACGTGGGCACATAGCCTTAGGGTGAGGGTTGGAATTAGAGTTAGGGTTGGGATTAGAGTTGGGGTTGGAATTAGGGTTAAGATTAGGGTTATGGGTGTGTTGGGGTTAGGCTTGTGGTTAGGGTTGGGATTAGGGTTAGGGGTGTGTTCGGGTTAGGGTTGTTGGTAGGGTTATGCTTAGGGTTGGGATTAGGGTTAGGGGTGTGTTGGGGTTAGGGTTATGATCAGGGTTAAGGTTTGGATTAGGGTTAGTGGTGTGTTGGGGTTAGTGTTGGAGTTAGAATTGAGGGGTTTCCACTTTATGGCACATCAGGGGGTCCCAAACGCGACATGGCGCCACCATTGATTCCAGCCAATCTTGCGTTCAAAAAGTCAAATGGTGCTCCCTTCCTTCCGAGTCCTGACGTGTGCCCAAACAGTGGTTTATCCAAACATATAGGGCATAAGCGTACTCAGCAAAAATTGCACAACAACTTTGGGGGTCTAATTTCTCCTGTTACCTTTGGGAAAATAAAAAATTAGGGGCTAAAAATTTATTTTTGTGGGGAAAAGTGATTTTTTATTTTCACGGCTCTACGTTATAAAATTCTGTGAAGCACTTGGGAGTTCAAAGTGCTCACCACACAGCTAGATAAGTTCCTTTGGGAGTCTATTTTCCAAAATGGGGTCACTTGTGGGGGTTTCTACTGTTTAGGCACATCAGGGGCTCTGCAAACGTAACATGAGGCCTGCAAACCTTTCTATCAAAGTCTGCATTTCAAAACGTCACTACTTCCCTTCCGAGCCCTGACGTGTGCCCAAACAGTGGTTTACCCTCACATATGGGGTATCAGCGTACTCAGGACAAACTGGACCACAACTTTTGGGGTCCAATTTCTCCTGTTACCCTTGGGAAAATAAAAAATTGCTTGCTAAAAAATAATTTTTGAGGAAAGAAAAATGATTTTTTATTTTCACGGTTCTGCATTATAAACTTCTGTGACACACTTGGGAGTTCAAAGTGCTGATCACACATCTAGATAAGTTCCTTGTTGGGTCTGGTTTCCAAAATGATGTCTCTTGTGGGGGGTTTCTACTATTTAGGCACATCAGGGCCTCTGCAAACGCGACATGGTGTCCGCTAACGATTGGAGCTATTTTTTCATTCAAAAAGTCAAATGGCGCTCTTTCCCTTCCGAGCCTTGCCGTGTGCACAAACAGTGGTTTACCCCCACATGTGAGGTATCGGTGTACTCAGGAGAAATTGCCCAACACATTTTAGGATCCATTTTATCCTGTTGCCCATGCTAAAATGAAAAAATTGAGGCCAAAATAAATTTTCTGTGAAAAAAAGTACTTTTTCATTGTTACGGATCAATTTGTGAAGCACCGGGGGGTTCAAAGTGCTCACTATGCATCTAGATAAGCTCCTTGGGGGGCTCTAGTTTCCAAAATGGGGTCACTTGTGGGGGAACTCCAGTCTTTAGGTACACAGGGGCTCTCCAAACGCGACACGGTGTCCGCTAAAGATTGGAGCCAATTTTTTATTGAAAAAAAGTCAAATGGCGCTTCTTCACTTCCAAGCCCTGTCGTGCTCCCAAAGTGGTTTCCCCCCCCACACACATGGGGTATCAGTGTACTCAGGACAAATTTTACAATAACTTTCGGGGTCCAGTTTCTCCTTTTACACTTGGGAAAATAAAAAAATTGTTGCTAAAATTCATTTTTGTGACTGAAAAGTTAAATGCTCATTTTTTCCTTCCATGTTGCTTCTGCTGCTGTGAAGCATTTGAAGGGTTAATAAACTTCTTGAATGTGGTTTTGATCACCTTGAGGGGTGCAGTTTTTAGACTGGTGTCACTTTTGGGTATTTTCAGCCATATAGACCCCTCAAACTGATTTCAAATGTGAGGTGGTCCCTAAAAAAATGGTTTTGTAAATTTTGTTGTAAAAATGAGAAATCGCTGGTCAAATTTTAACCCTTATAACTTCCTAGCAAAAACAATGTTGTTTCCAAAATTATGCTGATGCTAATTAGACATGTGGGAAATGTTATTTATTAACTATTTTGTATCACATAACTCCGGTTTAACAGAATAAAAATTCAAAATTTGAAAATTGCGAAATTTTCCAAATTTTAGCCAAATTTCCATTTTTTTCACAAATAAGCGCAAAAATTATCGACCTAAATTTACCACTAACATGAAGCCCAATATATAAGGAAAAAACAATCTCAGAACCGCTAGGATCCGTTGAAGCGTTCCTGAGTTATTACCTCATAAAGGGACAGTGGTCAGAATAGGCTGGGTCTTGAAGGTGTTAAACCCCATATCTGCAGGTTAATAGTGTTTTTTGTTCCCTATAAGGTAAATTTCATTTTAAACACGTACAGGTGTCTAAATAGAAATACGATATGGTATTTATCTGCAGATTACAACTATGGCTGCAGATAAATACTGTATTTTAGAGAGAGGTTCCCTTTAAAACAATTTTCATCTTATTTAAAAAAAAAACAGGCATGGCTTTGTGGGGAGGTCATGGTTTAAAATGTGTGGCAAAATATTAGTGCAAAAAAATTGATCTAAAAGTCAACTAAGAAGTGGTGTAAAAGCTATTAGACTAAATGTTGCACATTTTAAGCATATCTAGTCAAATGTATGCAGTCTATGGCCATTGAATAATTAAGACTGGTGTTTTGTATGCCAGTTTTAATAAGGGGCGTGAAGGAATAAGATGCACCGAATTCATTAAGAGGTGTACACCACTTAATGAATCCAGCTCATATCAGTTGAGTGCACCTCACCAGAGATCTTCCTCCAGTTAGGGTCTGTGATAACATTTTTGGCACAAGAAATGCTGCCGCTTTTGAATTTGACAGGTGGGAGTAGCTTTGCCCCATCGTGGCTCCTCCCTCAGGTATTTCTGGCACAAACAATTTTATTAATTGGGGTCTATACCGTTGGGAAAGTAAGTATTTGATACACTGCTGATTTAGCACATTTTCCAACATACAAAGAATGGAGAGGTCTGTAATTTTTATCGTAGGTACTCCTCAACTGCAAGATGGGATTAATATGTCTCTTTGTTTCTAACCATATGTTCTAATCTTTACGTTTGTATATATTAATATCATAGAGCTATTTCCAAAAATTAAAGTTATTCCCTATCTATAGAAAAGGGTATAACTTGTCGATTTCTGGGGGTTGGACCAGTGGAGCCTCAAATGCTCTGTTTTCAGTTTTCCAGAGTCCCATTCTTGGGATCAGTGGGATTACCAGCCATCCCATTCTGTCTTATTCCCAGCAATCGGCAAGTTATCACCTCTCCTATGGATAGGGGTTAACTTGTTTTCATGAGAATTACTATTTAACACCAAGTACAGTTTTATGTGGTCCACTTTGTTCTCCACAGATATACAGTATAATTTACCTTATTTTACTGCTTTGTACAATATGAGCTTAGTGATGAATTACTCATATTCCCTTTCCTATCCCAGCAGCCGGCCTGACAATCGAACTGGAGAACCTGGAGAAGGAGAAATAATAGGTTTATGCAAAGCTTGACAACTAGACTTTGGAAGATGAGTTCCATCTTCCTGGGGCTTCTGCTCTACATGTCGAAGGACTACTGGTGTGCGAGCAATGGGAGACTGCGTAAAAATTTGCTTTTCGAATGAAGAACCATAGACTTAGAAACCATGATTCTTCCTAACGATTAAAAAAAAATTTGTCAGAGGACTAGAATTATGGCTAATTAAAAAAACTGCAAAAAGCAAATGCTATTGTAATCATACTCTGGATAATAGACGCCACGGTAATAGTACAGTAAAATCAATAGTCATATCAGACAATAAGATTCATGGCCTACAACAAGCTGAGGCTGACAACGGGAGCTTAGAATAATAAGACAACCAAAATAACACCTCTAATATCAGAGTTATAATATGGCATTAAGAAACCTACAGAATGGATCAAAGAAAGTGCATCAGTGTAATGGATTCTGAGACAAGACTTCCTTAAAGGGAAAATAGTTCTAGATCTGCAGGCAGAATGTCATAAAGTAGGACGAGCTGATCCGATTGATATACGACTGTGTGAGAAAAGTTTCTGAAATACCTGCATATAATTCATTGAAAGCCCTATTGTTTGTATGCATGTGTCCAGTGGGCGGTCCTAACAGTCAATGTAGATAATCAGCTGCACTCACAAAATATGGTTGAAATATCCTTATTTTTATTTTAAAGGCAAATGAAGTCACCAAGGTGTTGACAATATCAATAGGTACAGCCAAGGTCTTTTTCAAACATCGCTAAAATAAAAATATGCATAAAGTTAATGTGCAATACTAATATACACGTGAATAAACAAATGCTCAGAAAAAAGTGGAAATATAACGCGCTTCAGCTACAAATATAAAATCACAATTACGAAAACAGCAATATGAAGCCAAAAGGCAAAAAACAGTAGATAACAATGCGCAGCTAGGCTTTATCATTAAGTAAAGAAAATCACCAGAACATGAGACTAGATTCTACTAGGGAGGGACCTGATTATATGCAATAGTAAAAATGGAAGGAGAGAGAGATGAGAATGACATGAGGATAAGCATTGCTTATGATAATTGAGATACCAGATATTAATTTGGGCAAACAAGCAGGAATTTAAGCATGAATATAAACATAGTGATGTCTGCTTGGGGATGTCACTATACAAACCTATGTCCCAACAAGCAGGACTTTGGCACACTGGGATATCAGGAAGAAGTACTTACCAAAATCAATGACGCCAGTAGGAAAAGTTATTTAAGTGCAGCCAGCGCTCATAGGAGCGGTTTGGCGTCATTGGTGACAGTGGGTGTTTTAAAGCTACTCCTGGTGAAGTCCATGTTCGGTGTCCTTGCCCGAGCAGTAGGTGTTCTGTACGGACGCTGAACTTAACTATTCGAGTTTGCCCATCTCTAATATTACACCTCCCACATATTGGGAAAGGATCTTGGAGATGGGAATATCTCTTTAATTATATATTTCTGCCTGCCTTTTAAAATGGTCAAGTATTATATTTTTATTGCGATTTAAACTTTATTATGGTGAAATTGATGAGGCAAAATATCTATTTGATAGCTTCCATCTGCTCACTCAATGGGACACTCTTTTTTCTTTACTGAGCCCATTTCAAGAAATCTATGTTTGTTCTACAAATCATGTTCGGTCTTACAAAAGTATTGTATTCTTCAGTGTATATTTCACTATACAGTTGGCAGTTGAGGCTTAGATATTCTACCAGTGAATAATTTTGCGCAAACCTCAAAACTAGAAAGCTTGTAATTGTTCAGAAAACATGCATAAGGGAGAGGAGACTGCAAGAGAGAAAGGATCTCGCTTACACATTACAGAAGAGAGAGAAAGAGAGTACCTTGCTGATCATAAGAGCTTACACTTTACAGGAGAAAGAAAGAGAGAGAAAACCTGCTGACCATAAGAGCTTACACTCCACGAGATAGAGAGACATGACACTGATGACCATAAGAGCTTACACTACACAAGAGAGCAGACCCTGATGATCATAAGAGCTTACACTCCACAAGAAAAAGAGATCAGACCCTGCTGACTATAAAAGCTTATTGAGCGCCCTCTAGGGCCATGGGGTACTCTGGCCAGGTCCGACAGTTCTTAAATTGGTGGTTTGTCACAGCAGCAGTGACTTGGTCCGTGGCCCTGGGCGTCCAATAAAAAGTGATGATTAAATTAAAGGGGAAATAAAGTTTGTAGGGGATTGTTCGTGATGCCACCTGTGGTATTCCGCAATGGATGGCTGACGCTGCGGTTTAGGTCCACTGGGGCAGTTGGTGATGCAGCAGAGATGGTACAGCTCTCCACGGTTAGAGCTGGGCCCCAAGGCAGATGATGGTGGATGTTGTGATGCAGGGCAGGTGGCGCAGCAATAATTCAGAGGACACAGCAGGGTGCAATTTCCACAGTTTACTAACAGTTTAGATGTTACTCCCCAGCCGGGGCGCTGTGTCCTTCAGGTCAGTGATCCAGCCAGCTCTCAGGTAGTTTGGGGTGCACTCCAACAGACCCTGTTGTTATGTTCCTTCCCTGGCCGTCTCTCTGCGCTGGCTCTCTCCTCTGCTGCCCTGCTGTCATGATCTGCTTAGTTTAT
This sequence comes from Ranitomeya imitator, assembly GCF_032444005.1. Lineage (NCBI taxonomy): Eukaryota > Metazoa > Chordata > Amphibia > Anura > Dendrobatidae > Ranitomeya > Ranitomeya imitator. The sequence goes on from NC_091282.1 coordinate 135,979,801, forward strand.
GGGATTAGGTAGTTCAGAGGTTAATCTGGACAGCCTCACTATGGATTCTGGGAGGTTTCTAATAGCCTCATTATGGGGTCATTCCTCGTCGCTTATAGTCTGACCCTTGGACGAGTGTGTGTGACCCTGTTGTGCCTGTGTCTGTGCTTTGTGCTTGTGCTTTGTGCCTGTGCTACTTTATACTTGTCTGGTTCTGATCTGGCTCTGTCCCCGTTAAGAGTTCTGCCTGTCCCTCCTGTACTGCACTGCTATCTCCGTGTATGACTCCTTGCTTACGTTCTGACTATTTTCTGATCGCCCCTCCTGTACCACGCCGCCCTCTCTGTGTATGACCCCCGCTTGTCCGACCTGAGTTTCCCTCTCCTCTACAGGGTCCCTGTAGAATCCTGCACTCATCTCCAGCAGCAGGAGGCTAAGCCCAGCCCCGTGTGGTCACATGATCAGGGGGCATGGGGGCAGCACGGTAGCTCAATGGATAGCACTGCAGCCTTGCAGTGCTGGGGTCCTGGGTTCAAACCTCACCAAGGACAACATCTGCAAGGAGTTTGTATGTTCTCCCCGTGTTTGCGTGGGTTTCCTCTGGGTACTCCAGTTTCCTCCCACATTCCAAAGACATACTGATAGGGAATTTAGATTGTGAGCCCCATCGGGGACAGTGATACTGTGTGCAAACTAAAGCACTGCGGAATATGTTAGCGCTATATAAAAATAAAGATTTTTTAATATAAAAGTCCTTCTGTTTTTTGCCATCCTCAACACGCTGCTCAGGTCCCGTCTGCCTGAGCTTTCCCCACGGCATCTGACCTCGGGCTATCCCGCAGTTTAGGTGAGTCACCCTGCTCAGCCATGGCAGTGCGCTGGTGCAAACAGGATCCTGATACCTGCACCTTCACACACAGTGTCCCAAGCCAGCAGCCTCGGATCTTGTCGGGCAACATTCTCTGTTGGTCCCTTTAATCAAAGGTGGCTGCCTTTTCAGCGAGTGTGTGTGGTTGCGGCTGTGGCACATACAGATACCACAGCCTCCTACTAGCTAGCTGAGCCTTGTAATTCCCCACTAGGCTGGGGGCGGGTTCCCCCACTGCAACCTGGTCCCTCCACCCAACTACGGTGGGCATGGATACAGGCCCCACAGGAGGATTCCTCACTATCCGTGCCCCTAGGACCCCTTCTTCCTCTCTCTCAAGCTTCTCTCTGTCCTCCTTGTTCTCTCTCGTGCTCTGGTGCTGGGATGAGCTCCTCACTGCTCAAGTCCCCAGCTCCAACAGTCTCTCACGTCTTTCCTGCTCTACTCCTTCTCACAGATTCTCTAACTTTCTAGACCTTTTCTGACTACTCCTACTGTTTCCATGACAACCCCTCTACCTGCCACTCTCTCCACTTCCTCCACCCACACCCTCTACATAGCTCCTCCCGAGAACTGAGAGATCTGTTGTTGGATGTAAGTGTATGAGTTCTGGATCTTACCTGAGAGCGAGGCACCACACCTCTGATCGAGGTGCAGTACCTCTGTGGCAACTGGACCTCAGGGGCGCCACACTTACACTCCACAAGAGACAGAGAGATGACCCTGATGACCATAAGAGTATACAAATTACACTTTATAGAGCAGAGTGACTTAAGGTACCGTCACACATAGCGACGCTGCAGCGATACCGACAACGATCCGGATCGCTGCAGCGTCGCTGTTTGGTCGCTGGAGAGCTGTCACACAGACCGCTCTCCAGCGACCAACGATCCCGAAGTCCCCGGTAACCAGGGTAAACATCGGGTAACTAAGCGCAGGGCCGCGCTTAGTAACCCGATGTTTACCCTGGTTACCATCCTAAAAAGTAAAAAAACAAGCGCTACATACTTACCTTCCGCTGTCTGTCCTCGGCGCTCTGCTTCTCTGGTCTGGCTGTGAGCGCCGGGCAGCCAGAAAGCAGAGCGGTGACGTCACCGCTCTGCTTTCCGGCTGACCGACGCTCACAGCCAGAGCAGGAGGAGTGCAGAGCACAGCGCTGGAGGACAGAGAGCGGTAGGTAAGTATGTAGTGTTTGTTTTTTTACTTTTAGGATGGTAACCAGGGTAAACATCGGGTTACTAAGCGCGGCCCTGCGCTTAGTTACCCGATGTTTACCCTGGTTACCAGCAAAGACATCGCTGAATCGGTGTCACACACGCCGATTCAGCGATGTCTACGGGGAGTCCAGCGACGAAATAAAGTTCTGGACTTTCTTCCCCGACCAGCGATCTCCCAGCAGGGGCCTGATCGCTGCTGCCTGTCACACTGGACGATATCGCTAGCGAGGACGCTGCAACGTCACGGATCGCTAGCGATATCGTCTAGTGTGACAGTACCTTTACCTAATGACTCTGGAGATGGAAAATTACTCTGCCATGCAAACTGTGCTCCACAGGGAACCACTGATCTGTGACCAGTGACCACCACACCTTTATAAAGTAAGATAATCTGTTAGAGTCATGATAGCAGGGCATTATGGTGAATCTCACAAGGACACTCAGAAAGATACTGCATGCTCTCTGATGCTTCAATGGTATGGGAAATGGTGCTCGGTAAGATATTTTTTATGAAATTTGAGTAAAATCTCAGAGTTTGAATTTGTGTGAAACTGCAAATTTCAGAAAATTCGGCTTGTCCTCTATAGATTGATCAGAAAGTCACTTGTGACAGGCTATCTAGACACCAATGATCTTTCTGAATATGTTACCTTTAACTATTTACCTTTTACTAGGAATACATTTAATGAAAGAACTCTGCTCTCAAAAACTTCTGAAATAAAAAACAGACTTCTTCCGTATTTTTTATTTCTTAAAGCTGTTGCCATACACCCAGTAGCCCCTGAATTAATAAGAAATGTTACAGTTTGTTGACAGTGGTCATAAATTTTTAGAGCACTCTCTGAAATGCTAATCCACAGTACCCTGCAGTGCTGCTAAGCTTTGAAACTGCCAGTGATATACATGAGATATCAGGTTTAATGGCTTCTTGATTTAAGAACTGTTTGCTTACATTAGTCCATAATGGTACCTATAGCATGCTACTTTATTAACGGAGAATGGTTTCTAAATCCACGCTCTTTTTCATTTTTCCAAGAAATTGTTTAAATGACTTTATTTGTTCATGATAAGTCTTTACCTGTGCAAAATCCCCGGGAATGGCAGCCATATGTTCAGAAACCACTTACTTAACCAACTTCAAAGTAGTGAACAAATGAGTCCCAGACTAAAAAATGGAACATTTAGTTTAATTATGTCTTTTTCTCAATGTCCCATCTTTATTTTATTGTAGAAATTAAATGGAACTGTGAATTATATGTTTTGAGTTCATGGAAGTAGCTTTTTACATTACTCGTGAATATATACAGTTACCTATACAAGGAACATATGCTGTATTTTAGTGGCCGGAAAATAAAAAATTTTGACTGACATTTAACCCCTTTGCCCTGAAGCCTCTTTTCACCTTCCTCACCAGGCCAATTTTTACAACTCTGACCACTGTCACTTTATGAGGTCATAACTCTGGAATGCTTCAATGGATCCCACTGAATCTGAGATTGTTTTCTAGTGACATATTTTGCAATTTTCAAACTTTCAATTTTTATGCCCTTAAATCAGAGAGTCATATTGCACAAAACAGCTAATAAATAAAATTTCCCACATATCTAGTTTACATCAGCACAATTTTTGAAGCATCATTTTTTTTTAGGAAGTTATAACGGTTAAAAATTTTACAATATTTGCAAAACCATTTTTTTAGGGACCACCTCACATTTGAAGTGTCTTTGAGGGCACTATATGACAGAAAATACCCAAAAGTGACACCATTCTTAAAACTACACCCCCCAAGGCACTCAAAATCACATTCAAGAAGTTTATTAACCCTTCAGGTGCTTCATAGGAATTTTTGGAATGTGGAAGGAAAAAAATAAACATTTACTTTTCTTTCACAAAAATTTTCTTTAAACAATTTTTTTTTACTTTTGCAAGGGGAAAAGGAGAAAATGGACCAAATAATTTGTTGTGCAAATTCTCCTGAACATGCCGATACCCCATATGTGGAGGGAAATCTACTGTTTAGGCATATGGCAGGGCTTGGAAGTGAAGGAGCGACATTTCACTTTTTGAATGTAAAATTTGCTGGCATAATTAGCGGACGCCATGTCATAAACAGTGGAAACTCCCAACAAGTTACACCATTTTGGAAACTAGACCCCTTAGGGGACTTATCTAGATGTGTACTGAGCACCTTGAACCCACAGGTGCTTCACAGAAGTTTATGACGTAGAGCCAAGAAAAAAAATAAATAAATAAATAAATTTTCAGAGATAAATCTTTTTTAGCTCCAAATATTGCATTTTCATAAGGGTCGCAAGATAAATTGTTCGATACAATTCATTGTGCAATTTTTCCTGAGTGCGCAGATACCCAATATGTAGAGGAAAGCAACTGTTTGGGTGCACAGCAGGGCTTGGAAGGGAAGGAGCACCATTTGACTTTTTCAATGTAAAATTTGCAAGTGACACCATTTTGGAAACTAGACCCTTTAGGGAACTTATCTAGATGTGCATTGAGCACGCTGAACCCACAGTGCTTCAAAGAAGTTTACAACGTAGAGCCGTGAAAATAAAAAAACAAGATTTTTCCTGCAAAAAATTTTTTAAGCTACAAATGTGTATTTTCACAAGGGTAACAGGAGAAAATTGACTCCAGAATGTGTTATGCAATTTTTCTTGAGTTCACCAATACCCAAATGTCGTCGAAAACTACTTTTGAGGCAAAGTGCAAAGTTCAGAAGGGAAGAAACGCCATATTACAGTGTAGATTTTTGCTGTCCTTGGTTGAGGATGCCATGTTACTTTGGCAGAGCCTCTGAGGTGCCAACACAGCAAACTCCCCATAAGTGACCCCATTTTACAAACTAACCTCTCTGTTGCAATGATTATACTGACACCACAGGTGTGTCACAGACTTTTATACCATTGAGCAGTGAAGATAAAATAATTTACATTTTTACCACCAAGATTGTGTATTAGCCCCAAGTTTTACATTTTCATACTGGAAAATGGGTTAAAATGGCACCAAAATTTGTCCCGCAATTTCTAATGAACATGGCAATACCCCATACGTGAATGTGCAGTTTACTTTGCCATACGGAGTGACTCAGGAGGGATTGAGTGCTATTTGCCTCCTGGAGTGCAGATTTTCCTTGAATAGTTTGCAGATTCCATATAAAAAGCCCCTAAGTGCTGTAAAAGCAGAATCCCCTCTCAAGTGACCCCATTTTGGAAATTATAACCCTTTGGGAATTTATCTACAGGTGTAGTGACAATTTTGACACCATGGGTGTTTTCCAGGAACAAGTAGCAGTGGATGTTACTGAGTGAAAATTGCAACCTGCCGGTGTAGTGACCAGTACGCTGTAGCGACCAGTATGTTGTAGTGACCAGTACATTATGCCCAGCTCATGCTTCTGGAGACATGCACCTATAAATTAGGCGGGTTCTTATCACTGCAGAAATACCAAACATGTGGTAGCTAAATGTGGTTTAGGCATACTGGGGCTGAGAAGGAGGGGGGCATTTGGATTTAGGAGCAGAGAATTTGCTGAATTTCTTTTGGGGGCAAGGAGCCTTTTCTCTTTTCCAGAGCCCTTGTGCTACCACTAATGTTAACAGATGATGGACCTGATTGAGGACTTCCTTTTTTTGTGGATTGAGTTGAACCTTTTATTGGGAACATTTTACATAACATTTATGATCACATTTATCCAGCACTCTATGCTGAGCACTTACATCGGGGTATTCATCTAAATCTCTGAGTGACTTGATAGATGAAACCACCGATGGATCCATTCACTCTGGCCTCTGTTCAGTGTTTTTCTTTTCAGAGGTGCACAAAACTGTGGCAGATGGCACTTTTATGCAATCCTTAAAAGATGTAAACCGCCGGAAAACAGGTCCATGTGACATTCACAGGGCCTCCATCTGCCTTATTATAAGAAATCTTCCCCCAGTAGTTCTGTCTGAATCACATATTTCATAGATTTAAACGGAAACCCCGATGTAAGTGCTCCGCTCAGAAAAAATGTGCGCCGAGCCTTACTGCGATCTTTGGAAGGCAGAATGAAAAATCAACAGCATGTGAAGAATTGTTTTTATTTATTTTTTTGCCATTCCTCATGTGGTATAAGTGATTAGGCAACTTTATTCTTTGGGTCAGTGTAATTACAAGATACCAGATTTATATCGAGTTTTTATGTTTGGCTGCTGTCACACACTAAAAGACTATTTTTATTGCGAAAACTGCATCCCCATATTTCGAGAGCTATAATTTTTTCAATATTTTGGCCCACAGAGTCATGTTATAGCTTATTTTTTTTGCTGGTCGAGCTGATGCTTTTATTTGTACCATTTTCGGGCACATGACATTTTTTGATCAGAGCAGTACATGTACGGCACATGTCGGGAAGGGGTTAAAGGAAATGCCACAATGCTTATGCCAGTAAAACTATATATAGTTTTCAGTGCAAATAAAAACTAACTTGATAAGTAATATTTCAAACATGATGCTGTACCCAACATTAATCAACTGCACTTGAGGTTGAAAGAAAACATATGATATGCTAAAGCTTGTCATTGAGTGGTCTTTATTAACCTTTTCACCCCGAGCTTGTTTTGACCTTCATGACCAGGCCAAATCTTACAATTCTGACCACTTACTTTATGGTGTAATAACTTTGGAACGCTTCACCGGATCCCACTGATTCTGAGACTGTTTTTTTGACAAATATTGTACTTCATGATAGCGGTAAAATGTGTTCTATATGACTTGCGTTTGTTTGGGGAAAAAATAGGAAATTTGGTGAAAGATTTCACAATTTTCAAATTTAAATTTTTATGCCCTTGAATTAAAGAGTGATGTCACACAACATAGTTAATAAATAACATTTACCACATGTCTACTTTATATCAGCACAATTTTTTAAATATAATTTCTTTTTGCTAGGATGATATGAGGGATACAAATTCACCAGTGATTTCTCATTTTTCCAACAAAATTTACAAAGCCATTTTTAGGGACCACATTTGAAGTGACTTTGAGGGGTCTATATGACAGAAAATACCCAAAAGTGAGACTATTCTAAAACTACACCCCTCAAGATGCTCAAAACCACATTCAATAAGTTTATTAACCCTTCAAGTGCTTTGCAGGAATTAATGGAATGTGGAAAGAAAAAACGTAACTTTAGACCCAATTTTTTATTTTCACACTTTTGCACTTTCTCCTGAGCATGCTGATCCAACATATGTGGGGGAAACCACTGTTTATGAGCATGGCGGAGCTTGGAAGGGAAGGAGTGTTATTTGACTTTTTTAATGTAAAAATTGCTGGAATAATTAGTAGTGTTGAGCCGCCTCCCTAGTGTTCGAGTTTGGTTCGGTTCACCGAACTGGGACGTGTTCGACGAATGTTCATCGAATGTTCGACGAACACCGTCGAACCCCATTGAAACCAATGGCAGGCAAACACATACAAACACATAGAAAACACATAGAAAACACCTTAAAAGGTGTCCAAAAGCTGACAAACTGCTCAGAAGACACAACAAACACATGGAAAAGTCACAACTACATATAGTCATGCGAAAATAAAAGAGGTGGAGGAGTAAAAGGAGGAGAAGACACAGATATAGGCATGTCATGCCCTTCTAAAATCAAGAAAGGCTGGAGTAAAAATCTAAAATCACCCTACCAACACCCAGACATCGTGACAAAAAAAATTAAAAAAGAAATATCTTTAGGTAGAATGTCAGCAGGTACACTTTCCTTAGAAGACATAGTGGTACCCCCGTTGGGAGTTGTGCCAAAAATGAACCCAATACATTCAGACTAATCCACCATTTGTCATATCCAAGGGGCAGGTTAGTAAACGACAACATCGACGCGGAACCGAGTACAGTACTATGTACTGTACCTCCTTTGACAAGGCAATCAGGCGAGTTAAGAAGTTGGGAAGGGGCACCCTAATGGCCAAAACAGACATTGAGGGGGTGTTCCGGTTACTACCTGTGCCTCCGAATAGTGTCCTCCCATTGGGCTGCTTCTGTGAAGGAGCATACTACATAGATCGCTGTTTGCCCATGGGGTGCTCCATATCCTGCTCACTATTCGAGGTGTTTAGTTGCTTCCTCAAATGTGTTGTCATGGACGTTTGTAAGGCGGCACATATTATCCATTACCTCGACGACTTCTTATGCCTGGGCCCAAAAGATTTGCCAGTGTGAATACACGTGGTAGTCCACCTGTGAGAAGGAAAGAGCTGGAGGGAGAGTGAATACCCCAGAGCCGAGGGATTAGACTGAGAAAGGAAGAAGGCGGTGTAGCTTGCTTCATGGGTGGGGTACTCTGCTGAGTATCACAAAATGCTATTAGGTACAAAACGATTTCCTGGGCTAGATGCATTTAAAACGTAGTAATTAGATCAACAGGCGGTGTTGGTTGCTTCATGGGTGGGGTACTCTGCTGAGTAGCACAAAATGCTATTAGGTACAAAACAATTTTCTGGGCTAGATGCACTTAAAATTAGTAATTAGATCAACAGGCGGTGTAGCTTGCTTCATGGGTGAAGTACGCTGCTGAGTAGCACCAAATTCTACTAGGCCCAAATGGATTTCCTGGGCTAGATGCCGTTACAAAATAGTACTTAGGTAAACAGGCGGTGTAGCTTGCTTCATGGGTGGGGTACGCTGCTGAGTAGCACTAAATTCTACTAGGCCGAAAAGGATTTCCTGTGCTAGATGCCGTTAAAAATAGTAATTAGGTAAACAGGCGGTGTAGCTTGCTTCATGGGTGGGGTACGCTGTTGAGTAGCACTAATTTCTACTAGGCCCAAAAGGATTTCCTGGGCTAGATGCCGTTACAAAATAGCAGTTAGGTAAACAGGTGGTGTAGCTTGCTTCATGGCTGGAGTACGCTGCTGAGTAGCACCAAATTCTACAAGGCCAAAAAGTATTTCCTGGGCCAGATGCCATTAAAAATAGTACTTAGGTAAACAGGCGGTGGGTGGCTGGGCTACTCTGCTGACAAGCAGACACTGAAGCTTTGGAGCAGACCTCTGAATCCCAGGCCATAGTATGAGTAAACAACTTTGCAGATGACCCCACACACCTGGAATTGATGATGGCAACGTCATGTAAAACACAGCAAGGGGACTCAATAAAGAGTCTCCATTTTTTTCCAAAAATTCTGCCACAGACACCCCTTAAGTGGCATCAATTTCGCCAGAGTTTTTTAAAACGGTTGGTGAGGTGATTTTCAAAAATCATCAAGCTTTTAGTCTCCCCAAGATGACACAGGGGTAGAAAAGTCCTTGCGGATCCAGGATATGTTCATCTTGATGAACATTAGTCTGTCTACATTGTCACTGGACAGCCACGTGCGCTTATCTGTCAGCACACCACCAGGAGTGCTGAACACACGTTCAGAGAGAACGCTGGCTGCGGGGCACGACAAGATCTCCAAGGCGTGAGTGGTGAGCTCAGGCCATTTTTCAAGATTGGAAGCCCAAAATGAGCAAGGGTCCAGTTCCACAGTCATGGCATTGATGTTAACTTGGAGATACTCTTGTACCATCCTCTCTAGGCGTTGGCTGTGCGTGAGACTTCTTGTCTCCTGTAGCCTTGCAAAGGATGGTCTAAAAAAATCTTGAAACGATTAGAAAAAATTGCTCTTACCACCAGATACGATGTTACTGTTACGGTTTGAGTGATGACTCGATAGTCGGTTGGCAAGTTAGAACTCAGAGATTCACTACGTGCACCACTGGTGTTTTGTAGAAAAGCAGATGTTAGATTCTGTAACAGTCTCTGCTGATACTCCTGCATGTGTGAATCCCTTTCTATGGCAGGAATTATTTCGCCAAATTTACTTTTGTATCGGGGATCTAAGAGTGTGGCAACTCAGTAGTCAGCATTACTTCGGATTCTGACAATCCGAGGGTCATGTTGCAGGTAGTGCAGCAAGAAGGCACTCATGTGTCTTGCGCATCCAGGAGGATCAAGTCCTTGTTGTCTTGTTGGTGGCGAGGTGAGAATCATGGTTCCTTCCTCTGCCCTCTCCCCCCAACCTCGCACAACAGAAATTTGATCAATGTCTCCCTCATCTGATGGGTCTTCCATGCCCAGCGCCAGTTCGCCCTCCACTTCTTCCTCGCCTCCTGCACCTTCCTCAACAGTTTAGCTGCTACCATGCGCCCTCGGTGATCCCTCTCCGGTAATACCCTCCAATGCCAGCCGCCTTGGTGCTGCCAACCATCTGGACCTTGGAGATATTATCCCTTCTGCATACGACTCCTCCTGTTCCTCCTCCTCTTGTTCCACCACCTGAATCCGAATACTGTTTAAAGTGTGCTCCAGCATGTAAAGCACTGGAATGGTCATGCTGATAATGGCATCGTCAGCACTAAACATCTTCGTTGCAATTTCCAAACTGTGCAGAAGGGTGCATACGTCCCTGATCTGAGACCACTCCTGCAATGTGATTTGCCCCACCTCTGGGTCTCATTGGCCCAGGCTATACATCATAACGTATTGCACCAGGACTCATCGGTGCTGCCACAGTCGCTGCAACATGTGCAGAGTTGAATTCCACCATGTGGGCACATCGAATTTTAGCCGGTGAACTGGCAGGCCCAACGACATCTGTAGAGATGTAAGTCGTTGAGCTGAGGGGTGCGAATGGCGGAAGTGAGCACACAGCGACTGTGCCTTCAGCAGAAGCCCATTTAAACTGGGATAGTGGGATAAAAATTGCTGGACAACCAGGTTCAAAACGTGAACCATACAAGGCACGTGTGTGACATTGCCCTGGCGAAGGGCCACATCCAGGTTTGCAGCATTGTCGCACACGGCCTTCCCTGGCTGCAGGTTGAGTGGAGACAACCATTGATGGAACTCGGTCTCCAGAGCTAACCACAACACAACTCAGCTGTGTGACTCACATTTCCCAGACATTTCAATGTAAACAATGCCTGATGCCTTGAGCCCAGGTGACAGCATAGTAAGGAGGTGTGCAGGATTCCTTCTGCGCAGTTAGAACGCGGGTGACAATACCAGACAGGCTTTGAGTACAGGACCGAGAGGAGGTTAAGGAGGCAGAAGCACTGGAGGAACTTCTAGATACATAGGATCGACGAGCAACTCGTGGGGACGGCAAGACTTGGACAGCAGCCCCTTCTCCTGATGTCGCCATAGTTACCTAGTGCCCAGTCACCGACATGTAATGCCCCTGTCCATGTCTACTCGTCCAAGTGTCTGTGGTGAAATGCACCCTGTCACACACAGAGTTTCTCAAGGAAGCGGTGATGTTGTTTGCGACATGCTGGTGTAGCGCAGGCACAGCTTTCTTTGAGAAGTAGTGGCGACTGGGCATCTGGAAAACTGCAACGGACATAAGGTCTCAAAAATCCTCTGTGTCCATCAGGCGGAAAGGCAGCATTTCTGTAACCAACAGCTTGCAGATGGTGAAATTCAACCTCTTAGCTTTGTCATGGCTTGGAGGAAATGGTCTTTTACTTGTCCACATCTGTGGGACTGAGGGCTGGCTGCCGTGCTTAGACAGAGTTGAGTAGGGTGTCTCTGGCAAACTGCTGGTCTGTGAGGAAGGTGCAGGCGGAGACGTTATGTTGCAGCAGGTGTTTCCACTTGCAAATGTCCTGATGACCTGCCAATCACACTGGCTGTTGCAGGTAAAGAGGTGGAAAGTCTACGTCCAAAACCATGAGCGACTGCTGTCCCCACAGAGGATGAAAAGGATGCGGATGCACTTGATGGGGCAGACGGCGGTTGACCCGGCACACTAGGCTGCATTGCAGCAAAATGAGCTTCCCACTGCAACTTATGCCTCATATGCATGTGACGGTTCATGCATGAAGTACTCAAGCTAGTGATTTTTTGGCCTCTACTGAGATTTTGTTGACAAATCTTACAGACAACATGAGTTGGGTCATCCATTACGATGTCAAAAAATGCCCAGGCTTTGCAAGGCTTAGAGCCTGTGCGACCTGAAGAGCCACCACGACTTCTGGTCTGAGGCACAGTTGGGGTTGAGGATGCAGTTGTTGACATGCATCCAGTACTCCGTCTCTGTCCAGGAAGGCGCAACGTAACCTCGTCGTCAGACTCGTCACTAGCATCCACCTCCACCTCCTCTGCTGACCTCATGGACTGGCGAACTGTGGGTTGACAGTAAGTGGGGTCTCCAACCTTGTCATCATTATCTTGTGTGTTCTCACACCCATCGTCCTCAGAGCCAACTTCTTCCTGCTCTGACCGAAAAGTCAAGTTTTCGCTCCAATCAGGTATCTCAGTCTCATCATTATCTTCCTCATTGTCTCCACCAACAGGAGTTACAGTTTGGGAATGAGGGTCAATATTATGCTCAGAACTAGAGTTGAGCGAAACGGGTCGGCCATTTTCAGAAGTCGCCGACTTTTGGCAAAGTCGGGTTTCATGAAACTCGACCCGACCCCTGTGTGGGGTCGGCCATGAAGTCGGCGATCTTCTGAATCTGGTATTGGAATTCCGATCCCGAGTTTCGATATGTTTGCAATATCGGAAATCGGTATCGGAATCCAGATTTAAGTGTAAAATAAAGAATTAAAATAAAAAATATTGCTATACTTACCCTCTGACGCGCCCTGGTACTAACCGGCAGCCTTTCTTCCTTCGAATCAGCGCTTGCAGGACCTTGCGGTGTTGTCGCGGCTTGTGATTAGTCGCACGACCGCCTATGTGACCGCTCGCGCGACCAATCACAAGCTGCCGGAAAGAAGCAGGGCGCGTCCGAGGGTGAGTATATTCCTATTAGGTATATACTCACCCTCGGACGCGCCCTGCTTCTTGTGGTGACGTCGCGGCTTGTGATTGGTCGCGCGAGCGGTCACATGGGCGGTCGCGCGACCAATCACAAGCGGCGACGTCACCGCAAGGTCCTGCAAGCGCTGATTCGAAGGAAGGAAGGTTCCCGGTTAGTACCAGGGCGCGTCCGAGGGTGAGTATAGCGATATTTTTTATTTTAATTCTTTATTTTACACTTAAATATGGATCGCAGGGCCTGAAGGAGAGTTTCCTCTCCTTCAGACCCTGGGAACCATTGGAAACCCAATGCACTGCATTGGGTTTCGAGTTTCGGCTGACCCCGACCCCGACTTTTTTATAGGATCGGCCGATTTCACTCGACCCGACTCTTGAAAAAGTCGGGTTTCGTGAAACCCGACCCGATCCTATAAAAGTAAAAGTCGCTCAACCCTACTCAGAACCTTCTTCATCTGGGCCTGGATCTGACGCACAAAGATTCTGGGCATCAGTGCAGATCATTTCCTCGTCTGGATTCACAGAAGCTCTGGAGCAGACCTCTGATTCCCAGGCTATAGTATGAGTAAACAGCTATACAGACTCAACCATCTGTGTTACCCCATGCTCAGACAAGCGGCTGGATACTTGGTTGCTGTGAGGAAGCAAGTGCGATTGGGGTGACAACTCTGAGGACTGGAATAGTTGTGATGTTGAAGTTGACATGGAGGAGAGCCCACTTGAACGAGCACTTGATATCCGTTCAAGCACCTGCTGTTTTTGTGCCTCATCTGGAATTTTTGGCGATGCTCGTAGCGATGGTCGTAAGAAAGGGATCATATCAGATTTCCACGAAAAGAAGTAGACATCTTACTTTGGCTGGAAGATGGTCTTTCTTCTGCAGATGTTACTGTTGCTTTACCAGCTACCCCACGGACACAACCTTTTTTTCCCTTTCCAACACGCCTATTCCCCTTTCCACCAGGAGCAGGCCTTTTGCCACTCATTTTAGTGCTTAACTAATTGGCAATTCTGTATCTGTAGTTGTTGGCACAACAACCGATGGATGAAATCTGAGCAGAACTGAGTGGCCAAACTGTGGTACTAGGCCCAAAAGGAATTACTGGGTTAGATGCAGTAAAAATTTAGATAAACAAGCGGTGTAGTTAGCTTCACAGGCGGGCTACTCCGCTGACATGCAGACACTGCTCCTAGGCCCAAAACTATTTACTGGGTTAGATGCGGTAAAAATTTAGATACACAGGCGTGCAGACACTGCTCCTGGGCCCAAAACTAGTTACTGGGTTAAATGCAGTAAAAATTTAGATACACAGGCGTGCGGACACTGCTCCTAGGCCCAAAACTATTTACTGGGTTAGATGCAGTAAAAATTTAGATACACAGGCATGCAGACACTGATCCTGAAAAAGAAAAAAAAGGAGACATACACAACACCAGGGATCACCAAAAAAGGATAATAAATTATAATGTAATAATAAATTTTATTAAGGTCAAACAAGACACTCCAAACAGTTAAAAACATTTAAAAACCAAAACAGTACATATCCCAAATGGGGAATACCCCCCAAGACCCGAAAGAGGCTTAATACCAAGAAATGTGTACATATATAGAATAACATGTAAATTCACATCACAATATATGATATAAATGGACATATACACAGTGTATAGCTGTTCAGGGCTCGGAACAATAATGTATGCTTTATAGGCATATAAACACTATGGCCATAGTGGATAAAAAATGGTGCTCCCCAAAAAACATGAAAAAATCATATATACCAGATGATGATCCACCTAAAAGGCATGTATGGCCCACACATGAAATGTACCAATTATACACAGATGTAAGAACAAAGGGCAGTATCACGAGACTGATAAGTCTAATACTTCTATATGTATATAAACGCCCTATATGCCCAATAAGCCAAATACAACCACAGACTACCTGTAAATAGTGTAATACTAGTGCAACATGAAATGCCGGGCAGCTCCTAATCCTCAATATCGGCAAATAAGGAGGACAGGCATGGATGAAATATATAAGATCAGGTAACAACATATACAACCTGCCTGGAGACAATAGCTAGGTCTAACCGATAAAGGGAAGGCATAAAGGTGGTGGCATAAAGGTATAGACAAGCGGGAGTTAAAGCACCATATAGAACCTGCCCAAGGAATAGAACAGCACTAGTCCGGTATAGAGCCAGTCATGGGGGGCAAAGACAAGCTCAACGCGTGTCGCCACAGAGTGGCTTCGTCAGGGGCGAAGTAACAATGTCCGTATGTTGACACTTATATATACAACTATCTAAATGAGTTTTCCATACTAGCTGTGATGATCCTCTCCAGGGGACCATGGCAGGCTCCACAACAGATGCTGTAGCGCCATGCTGGGAGCCGGAAGTATAACAATGTCATCGGAAATGACGCCGGCAGGTGTAACAAGATAGAAGGCGGCAGCTACAATGCGCATGCGCCAAGAGAGGTCACCTATTGCAAAACACTGAAGGTGCTGATAGTAAGGTGTGCCAAAATGGAGGCGCAGTGCGCAGGCGCAAAAGCGCGTTCAATGGATACAAGGCGTCCTGCGTATCGTGAATGATAGTGAGGCTCGAGCACAATGTGCAAAAGAGGATGGTACACACCGTATACAAAGCATAAAAGAACGATCCACAATATTGTATTAGTTTACTAGCTATTGAACCAGTTCTACGCCCGGGTGGCTAGCATCTATATTGGTATATGGTCTCCATCCTGGTATGTGCTGCTCCATCCTGCGTC
This sequence comes from Ranitomeya imitator, assembly GCF_032444005.1. Taxonomy (NCBI): domain Eukaryota; kingdom Metazoa; phylum Chordata; class Amphibia; order Anura; family Dendrobatidae; genus Ranitomeya; species Ranitomeya imitator. The sequence goes on from NC_091282.1 coordinate 135,995,459, forward strand.
CCCATCCTGTCATGAGCTGCACCCATCCTGCACTCCCATTCTGACATGTGCTGCTCCCATCCTGCACCCCCATTCTGACATGTGCTGCTCCATCCTGCGTCCCCATCCTGTCATGTGCTGCACCTATCCTGCGCCCCCATCCTGCCATGTGTTGCACCCATCCTGTGCCTCCATTCTGACATGTTCTGCACCCATCTTGCGCCCCCATTCTGTCATGTGTTGCACCCATCCTGCGCCCCCATTTTGTCATGTGCTGCTCCCATCCTGCGCCCCCATTGTGACATGTGCTGCACCCATCCTGCGCCTCCATTCTGACATGTTCTGCACCCATCCTGTGCCTCCATTCTGTCATTTGTTGCTCCTATCCTGTCATGTGCTGCTCCCATCCTGTGCCCCCATTCTGTCATGTGCTGCTCCCATCCTGTGCCCCCGTTCTTTCATGTGCTGCTCCCATCCTGCGCCCCTGTTCTGTCATGTGCTGCTCCCATCCTGCGCCCGTTCTGTCATGTGCTGCTGCCATCCTGCGCCCCCGTTCTGTCATGTGCTGCTCCCATCCTGCGCCCATTCTGTCATGTGCTGCTACCATCCTGCGCCCCCATTCTGTCATGTGCTGCTCCCATCCTGCGCCCGTTTTGTCATGTGCTGCTACCATCGTGCGCCCGTTCTGTCATGTGATGTTCCCATCCTGTGCCCCGTTCTGTCATGTGCTGCTCCCATCCTGTGCCCCCGTTCTTTCATGTGCTGCTCCCATCCTGCGCCCCTGTTCTGTTATGTGCTGCTCCCATCCTGCGCCCGTTCTGTAATGTGCTGCTGCCATCCTGCTCCCACGTTCTGTCATGTGCTGCTGCCATCCTGCGCCCCCGTTCTGTCATGTGCAGCTCCCATCCTGCGCCCCTGTTCTGTCATGTGCTGCTCCCATCCTGCGCCCGTTCTGTCATGTGCTGCTGCCATCCTGCGCCCCCGTTCTGTCATGTGATGCTCCCATCTTGCGCCCCCATTCTGTCATGTGCTGCTCCCATCCTGCGCCCCTGTTCTGTCATGTGCTGCTCCCATCCTGCGCCCCCATTCTGTCATGTGCTGCTCCCATCCTGCGCCCCCGTTCTGTCATGTGCTGCTGCCATCCTGCGCCCCCGTTCTGTCATGTGCTGCTCCCATCCTGCGCCCCTGTTCTGTCATGTACTGCTCCCATCCTGCGCCCGTTCTGTCATGTGCTGCTGCCATCCTGTGCCCCCGTTCTGTCATGTGCTGCTCCCATCTTGCGCCCCCATTCTGTCATGTGCTGCTCCCATCCTGCGCCCCTGTTCTGTCATGTGCTGCTCCCTTCTTGCGCCCCCATTCTGTCATGTGCTGCTGCCATCCTGCGCCCCCGTTCTGTCATGTGCTGCTACCATCCTGCGCCCATTCTGTCATGTGCTGCTGCTATCCTGCGCACAATATGGCCATAGTGGATAAAAAATGGTGCTCCCAAAAAAACATGAAAAAATCATATATACCAGATGATGATCCACCTAAAAGGCATGTATGGCCCACACATGAAATGCACCAATTATACACAGATGTAAGAACAAAGGGCAGTATCACGAGACTGATAAGTCTAATACTTCTATATGTATATAAACGCCCTATATGCCCAATAAGCCAAATACAACCACAGACTACCTGTAAATGGTGTAATACTAGTGCAACATGAAATGCCGGGCAGCTCCTAATCCTCAATATCGGCACATAAGGAGGACAGGCATGGATGAAACAGCATAATTTGCATACTTCACCAATGCTACTTTTGATGTGAGGCACTATATTTGTTATTTCGTTCTGGCGCATGCGTAAATTACCATTGCTTTTCCTCCATCTAAGCATTTCTGCCAAGAAGTCTGGGGTATATATAAGCATAACAGTACTAGGGATTTCTGCTATCATATGCGGTGTATCCACCTTTGTTTATCTCTGTAGTATCCGGACATTCTACTAATCATATATATATATTTTATTATCCTTTTTTTTTTTTCTACATGACAACAGGTTGGCCATTGGCGTTAGCGCATGCGCATTACTTATATCGTTCCTTTATTTGCATATACCCGCGTCAAATCCGAGCATATAAACTAATATAATATTGTGGATCGTTCTTTTATGCTTCGTATACGGTGTGTACCATCCTCTTTTGCACATTGTGCTCGAGCCTCACTATCATTCACGATACGCAGGACGCCTTGTATCCATTGAACGCGCTTTTGCGCCTGTGCACTGCGCTGCTGCGCCTCCATTTTGGCACACCTTACTATCAGCACCTTCAGTGTTTTGCAATAGGCGACCTCTCTTGGCGCATGCGCATTGTAGCTGCCGCCTTCCATCTTGGTACACCTGCCGGCGTCATTTCCGATGACGTTGTTATACTTCCGGCACCCAGCATGGCGCTGCAGCGTCTGTTGTGGAGCCTGCCATGGTCCCCTGGAGAGGATCTTCACAGCTGGTATGGAAAACTCATTTAGATAGTTGTATATATAAGTGTCAACATACGGACATTGTTACTTCCACCCCTGACGAAGCCATTGGGATTTTCTTTGCTCCCCATGACTGGCTCTATACCAGACTAGTGCTGTTCTATTCCTTGCGCAGGTTCTATATGGCCCTTTAACTCCCGCTTGTCTATACCTTTATGCCACCACCTTTATGCCTTCCCTTTATCGGTTAGACCTAGCTATTGTCTCCAGGCAGGTTGTATATGTTGTTACCTGATCTTATATATTTCATCCATGCATGTCCTCCTTATTTGCCGATATTGAGGATTAGGAGCTGCCCGGCATTTCATGTTGCACTAGTATTACACAATTTACAGGTAGTCTGTGGTTGTATTTGGCTTATTGGGCATATAGGGCGTTTATATACATATAGAAGTATTAGACTTATCAGTCTCGTGATACTGCCCTTTGTTCTTACATCTGTGTATAATTGGTGCATTTCATGTGTGGGCCATACATGCCTTTTAGGTGGATCATCATCTGGTATATATGACTTTTTCATGTTTTTTTGGGAGCTCCATTTTTTATCCACTATGGCCATAGTGTTTATACGCCTATAGAGCATACATTATTGTTCCGAGCCCTGAACAGCTATACACTGTATGTGTCCATTTATATCATATATTGTGATGTGAATTTACATGTTATTCTGTATATGTACACATTTCTTGGTATTAAGCCTCTTTCGGGTCTTGAGGGGTATTCCCCATTTGGGATATGTACCGTTTTGGTTTTTAAATGTTTTTAACTGTTTGGAGTGTCTTGTTTGACCTTAATAAAATTTATTATTACATTATAATTTATTATCCTTTTTTGGTGATCCCTGGTGTTGTGTATGTCTCCTTTTTTTCTTTTTCATTACTCTGGTTTGACATACTCCAGGTGGATCCCAGTCTGTGACAGTATGATGGTGCCCTCCACCCCCTTTATCTTCAGACACTGCTCCTGGGCCCAAAACTATTTACTGGGTTAGATGCAGTAAAAATTTAGATACACAGTTGTGCAGACACTGCTCCTAGGCCCAAAACTATTTACTGGGTTAGATGCGGTAAAAATTGAGATACACAGGCGTGCACACACTGCTCCAAGGCCCAAAACTATTTACTGGGTTAGATGCAGTAAAAATTGAGATACACAGGTGTGCAGACACTGCTCCTAGACCCAAAACTATTTACTGGGTTAGATGCAGTAAAAATTTAGATACACAGGTGTGCAGACACTGCTCCTATGCCCAAAACTATTTACTGGGTTAGAAGCTGTAAAAATTTAGATACACAGGCGGTGTAGCTAGCTTCACAGGCGGGCTACTCAAATGAATATCAGACAATGCTACTAGCCCAAAAGAATTGGCTGAGCTAGATTACACCAAATGCTGTGACAAACACTTGCACAGCACTGGCACAGACCTGCCTGGCAAAAAGTGCTATGAACTGCTGTAACCTTCCCTGAAAAGGGCTGATATTACAACTAGTCCCGACTCCTCCTGACTCCCTAAACCTATCTCTCTGAAAATTGGCTCCAAAAAAACACTCTTAGACTGTATAGCGCCCACAGCAGCAGTGGTGCCGTCTAACACTAAGCTGCAGCAGTGAGGAAATGGTGGCGACGGGGCAAATGGCTGGTTCTTATAGGGTAAGGACATGTGCCATACACAGCCAATGACACATGCCCTTACTTGTGTGCATCACATTCACATTGCTGTGTGTGTGCGCACTGCTGATAGGCTGAGAGACTGCACCGCCCCACTGTAAATGCGGGAAATAAAAAAAAATGGAGATGGCATTATTTCAGCACAGATCTATCCCTCCCCCCCCCTCCCCCTTCCCGCCCACTATACACTGAAACAGTCTATTAACAATGATAAACAGTTTTAATGTGCAAATCAAGTTAGGCTTTTGGTGAACGAACAGTTATCGAACAGAAACTCGAACAGCCGAATTTTAAGCAAATTGTTCGAGTTCGTCGAACGACTCGAACACCGCACAAAACAGCTTGAATTTGAAATTGTCGAACAGTTCGACTTGAACACCGCTCATCTCTAATAATTAGGTTTATAACATAGAATGGTGAAAATATAAAAATCCCATTTTTGCCACAAAAATGTTCTTTTAGCCCAAAGTTTTTACATTCACAAGAGTAACAAAGGTGAAAATGGACCCCAAAATGTGTTGTGCTATTTTGTCGGAGTATTTAGATACCCCATATATGGGAGAATTGGGCGCACGGCAAGACTCAGAAAGGAAGGAGTGACATTTTGGATTGCAGACTTTGAAGGAATGTCTGTGGGTGTCATGTATTTAGAGAACCCCTGATGTGCCTAAACAGTGGAAACCCCCCACAAGTGACCCTACTTTAAAAGGTAGACCTATCAAGGAATTTATCTAGATATGTGGTGCACCTTGAATCCACAGGTGCTTCACAGAATTTTTCAACGTTAATCTGTGAAAATTAAAATATATATATTTTTCAAACAAAAATGTTGTTTTAGCACCAATTTTTTCGTTTTCACAAGGATAGGAGGAAATAGCCTCCAGAATTTGTTGTGCAATTTTTCCTGAGTATGACAATACCCCATATGTGGTCAAAAACTACTTTTGAGGCACAGTGCAAAACGCAGAAGGGAAGAAGCGCCATAATGGAGTTCAGATTTTGCTGGACTAGTTTGAGAGTGCCACGCCACACTGGCAGAGCCCCTGAAGTGCCAGAACAGCAGAACCCCCATAAGAGACCCCATTTTACAAACGACATATCTCATTTAATTCATCTAAGGGTGCAGTGATCTCATTAACACCACAGGTGGGTCATAGTGTTTTATATCATTGGGCAGTTGTGACGCCCAGGAGACCGGGATACCCAGCACCGGACCAATGGAGTCTGTCTCTTGAGGGGGATGTCACGGGTGGCTTGACCCGGTGCTGTGGCCTCAGGCAATGCACAGTGTAAGGGGTATCATGAGGGGACAGGCACTTACTTGATCAGCAGCAGGTTCTCCCAGCGGTGACGATCCCGATCCTGGATAGATGGCTATTGTCCAAATGAAAGACTGAGGCACTGAAACGTTTGACCAGTTTACTTTAACATAAAAGGATTTACAACCAGTCCTGTCACCGGAGTCTGTATGGGAACTCTGAGTTACTTTGACCCTGCCGGGGTCTTCGCCTCTTATTGTGCGCAATTTCTGTGTGGCCCTGCTGCTGTATGTGAACTGGCTGCCGGCCCAATCTGTCCCCTCCGGGTCCTGGTTCGACGGGCAACCCGAGTCCTTTTATCGGTTTACCCCCTCTGGGAGTACCGCTGAACTCTGTGTCTGTTGCTGCGTCCGGCCCTAGTGAAGCTGATATCACCTCACGTTTTTCCGGTTGCTGTATTATATATAATGAATACAGCCACGGATCCGGTATCCGTCTTTGCGCCTGTTCTGGGTAGTGATTAATGCTACCCGGTTCTCACAATGTCCTTTTTCTCTATCCCTCTTCTCCTCAGGCCGGTGATTTTGACCTGGAATCTGTCACAGGGCTGTTAGAGATTCAACTGTATGACCTCTCACTTTCAGCTCCTTAGCCCAACTGCCATTTCTTCTCTCAGACCAGAATGGATCAAGGGGAGTCTCTGGAGCTCCCCCTTCTGGCCGGAGGTGGTAGTGCAGTCTTGCTATTTTAGTATTTGTACTTACTGTCAGTAACTATTTTTGTGGCAAATACCCCTAGGGGTGCCACATTCCCCCTTAGTTAAGAACAGTACTCCGGGACTGTGGGACAATAACATTTTGAAATAACAATTAATATGTACAGAGTCTTAAAAATTAAAAGTTACAAAAACCACTCAAGGAAACAAAAATAGAGTTCTGTAAAAAGTCACTTCAAATAGCGTCCATTAATACAGTTCTATCCTTGAAGGTATTAGGAAAGGCACTGTACTTAGTGTCCAGGAATTTAGTTCCATTTTTCCAACGGAGTTATCAATATAAAGTCTAAAGAAAGTTCAAGAAGAGCAAAAAGCAAAGTTCAAAAAGCAGTCTTTCCGGAGCTTTGATTTAGTGCCTCCGGGCTGATAAAAAGTTCAAGAATATGCAAGAAGTTCATACAGACAAGTCTCTGTAGGCACTGGGCTTAAACGTTGCAGACTGATAACAATGACTATACTACATTTTCTGTTTAACTATATACGGCATAACATATATACAATTCACATTATGAGCTTTTTAGTTGGTAATCTGCATACCTGGCCGGTAATTGACCCTGGGTACTACGCTGTGATCTACGTAATAGCGGTGTTTCTTCATGTGGTGTACTACTGTCTACTGCGGATGTAGTATCTGCCCGCTCTACTAAAGATAATTCCACGACTATGGAGTTGGCAAGTCCACCGTGAATGGGATTACTCTGACCAGGAATCTGTTCTTCCTGGCCTGGAACCTCCTGTAGTACGGGGTCAGCCTCTTCCTGTCTTGGGACTTCTGGTATTGGGTTCGGTGTTGGATAAAAGGCCACCATGGGAACCACTACTGCACCATGGTATGTTAGTAGGGTTTTGGGAAAGTCTCCTATACAGGTGTGATACACTTCCTCTTCTTTTTCCTTTACTTTTTGAACCTGTATGGGTTGAATAACTTCTGGTTCTGGCTGGACAACGTCTGGCTCTTTCAATGCTTCCGGACATAATTTAAGATTGTCTCTTGACACTAGTACAGATGTTAAGCCTCCGTTTTTGCTAATGAGACACATTTTAGGATTATCCACTCTTGTTGGTAAAACTGTGTAGGGTACGGCTTCCCACTGATTGTCCAGTTTATTGGTTCGACGATTTCTCTTGAGCACTTGGTCACCTGGTCTTAATGGGGTCGCTAGAGCATTCTGGTTGAAAGTTCGCTCTTGTCTTTCTCTAGTTTGCTGAAGGCTTCTTTCCACACTCTCTTGCACTTGGCGATACTGCTTTTGCCGTATGATATCCCAATTGGAGTCTTGAACTTCTGCGTCTGGTTTCAGAATTCCCATTTCTAGATCGATTGGTAATTGGCCGGGTCTTGCACGCATAAGGTAAGCTGGGGTGCAGTTGGTGGAGCTCACCGGGACATGATTATACAGATCCACCAAGTCAGGCAATTTCTCTGGCCATTGATTCCTTTCTGTCTCAGGTAAAGTCTTTAGTAGGTCTATTACAATATGGTTCATCTTCTCGCATAAGCCGTTTGTTTGTGGATGATAGGCCGTCGTCCGGATCTTTTTGCAACCATACATATTACAGAATTCTCTGAAGATCTCTGATTCAAAGGCTGTACCTTGGTCGGTGAGAACCTGTTCCGGATATCCATGGGGTCTACAAAAGTACGTTTGGAACGCTTTGGCTGCTGTTTTTGCTGTCAGATCTTTTACGGGTACTACTACCAAGATACGTGAATAATGGTCCACGATGGTCAAGGCATAGACATAGCCGGACCGGCTTGGTGTCAACTTCACGTGGTCCATGGCTACAAGTTCAAGTGGTTGTTTGGTGATTATGGGCTGCAGTGGTGCTCTTTGGTTCTTTTGATCGTTTCTTCTGAGGTTGCACGGGCCACAATTTCTGCACCACTGTTCGATTGATTTTCTCATCCCGACCCAATAAAATCTTTCTCTTAGAAGTACTTCTAACTTTTTCCAACCGAAGTGACCAGCACCATTATGGTAAGCTTCGAGGACCATCTTCACATCTTGTTTAGGCACAATAATCTGCCAAACCAATTCATGTGTTTTCGGATTGGTGTATCTTCTACAGAGCTTCCCTTGATACAGGAACATTTTGCCTCTCTCTTTCCAGAGTTGATGCGTCTCTTCTGGGGCATCCTCATCGGGATATGCACTTTGCTCAGTCAACAGTTCCTTCACCAACTTCACAGCCGGATTGCTGTCTTGGGTGTCAGCCCATCTATGGTGTGCTAACGGATTAAAATTCACCTCTTGTTGTTTCTGATAGGTACTTGACTGATGATGTTTTGCCTTGGGACGATGGAAGGCTGGTAGTTCAATTTCTTCAAGCTCCCCCGTTTCCTCTTCTACATCTCTCAAGTGTGGCATCCGGGATAGGGCATCGGCATTTCCATTCTTGCGACCTGCTCGATACTTGATTATGAAGTTGTAATTAGATAACCGGGCTATCCATCGCTGTTCTAACGCACCTAATTTGGCTGTGTCCAGGTGGGTCAACGGATTGTTGTCAGTATAGACAATAAATTCTGCAGCGGCCAGATAGTGTTTGAAACGCTCCGTCACAGCCCAAACTACTGCCAGTAGTTCCAATTTGAAGGAGCTGTAATTTTCTGAATTTCTTTCAGTAGGCCGGAGCTTTCTACTTGCAAAGGCGATGACTTTCTCCCGACCTTCTTGCTTTTGTGACAGTACCGCTCCTAGTCCCACATTACTGGCATCGGTGTAGAGGATGAAAGGTTGATGGTAATCTGGGTATGCCAGAACCTCTTCTCCGGTTAGTGCCTTCTTTAGTTGTTCAAAGGAGTCTTCCGTTTCGTCGTTCCACTGAAAAGGAGGGTTTCGGTTTGAAGGTTTCTTCGTCTGCCCTACCAAGGTGTCTTGCAAGGGTGCTGCCAACTTGGTAAATCCTTTTATAAATCTGCGATAGTAACCCACCAATCCCAGGAATTGTCTCACTTCTTTTGCGCTGGTAGGTCTTGGCCAATCCCTTATGGCGCTTATTTTCTCAGGATCTGGTGCTACTCCCTCCGAACTCACGATGTGTCCCAGGTACTGTACCTTTGGCTTGAGACGGTGACATTTGGATGGCTTGACTTTCATGCCATACCTGGATAAGGCTTCGAACACTTCTGCCAGGTCTATTAAGTGTTGTTCGTAAGTCTTTGAGTAGACGATCACATCATCTAGGTACAGGAGGACGGTCTCGAAGTTCTTGTGTCCGAGGCAGCATTCCATCAGCCACTGGAAGGTACCGGATGCGTTGCAGAGTCCGAACGGCATGCGATTAAATTCACATAGACCCATTGGTGTGGTGAATGCCGTCTTTTCCTTATCTCTCTCAGCCACAGGGACTTGCCAATACCCGCTTGTTAAGTCTAAGGTGGAAAAATAATTAGCAGATTTCAAAGCAGTTAAGGACTCTTCTATCCTAGGCAAGGGGTAGGCGTCTTTATGGGTGATGTTATTAATCTTCCGGTAGTCTACGCACATTCTCATGGTTCCGTCCTTTTTTTTGACAATCACTAGAGGGGCCGCCCAGGGGCTACAGCTGTCTCTTATTACCCCGGCCTTTTTCATTTCCCTCAGCATATCTTTTGCACATTGATAGTGAGCGGGCGGTATGGGTCTATATCTTTCTTTTATTGGGGGATGGTCACCTGTGGGGATTGTGTGTTCTACCCCTTCTATCCGTCCGAAGTCCAATGGGTGTTTACTGAAGACTTGTTCATATTCCGTCACTAGCCTATACACCCCTTGTTTTTGATGGGTAGGTGTTGAATTTATGCCCACGTGTAGCTGTTGGCACCAATCCTCCATTTCTCCATCTGAGCCATTGCCTTCCACCTGACAGGTTGGTTCTAAGGGCTCAATGGTTGTGATGGCATTGTTGTCAACAGTATATAGCTTTGCCATTGTAGCATACCTTGGCAAAGTGACCTCTTCCTCTCCACAGTTCAAAAGTCGTACCGGCACTCGTCCCCGGTGTACCTCGACTATCCCTCGTGCTGTGAGTATAGTGGGCCTGCTGTCGGTGTACACTGGTTCTATTAAGGCTTGATAATCTCGTCCCTTAGTACCAATGGCTGCTCTACACCATACCAGCATTTCTGTTTTTGGTGGGATTACAATAGACGTTGGATCACTTACCCTCACACTGCCGATTTCTCCACCTGCAACTTCTACCTGTTGCCTTAACATCAATACTTTTATTTCCCTCCGGAGAACTCTCTGCTGGCAGGATTGGGCAGTTTCAGCAATTTGCTGTAAGACAGAAATGACTTCGGAAAAGCAGTTCTCTAACACATTCATTCCTATCAATACAGTTGGTTCACAGTTCCGCCGGTCAACATCAACAACAATTATACCCTGTTTCTTCAGTTCTACTTTACCAATCTTTATGGTCATCTCCCTGAATCCTAGTTTCCGTACCAACTTACCATTACTGACCCATATATCTAGTTCAACATCAGAGGGCCCTTTATCAATATCTGCATCAGCCCAGTACCTCTTATAAAGGATATACGGTATAGATGAAATCTGGGAACCTGTGTCCAGCAAAGCGTTGAGGGGAATTCCGTCCAGCACGATAGGGATAATGGGTCATCCTCCGATGTACCTGTCGTGCCAGGGTGTTGGGCCTTGAAAGTTCATTCCTGCGAAGCGGCCCGCATTCCCAGGGGATTCCCGTTTAAATCACAATCTCGTGCAAAGTGGCCCGGCTGCTGGCAACGGCGGCAAATGGGCTGTCCATCCGGTTGGTAGCGGTCGCGGGGTCGTCCTCTCCATGTCGGGTATCTCCGGGGTCTCATCCGTGGAACATCCTCTCTACAGTTTGCCAACTCCATCTTGTGTCCTCTCATCTCCTGCATGGTTTTAGCCATTGAAGCAACAACATCAGTTAAAGAGTCAAGCTTTTGTTGAAGAGCCTCATTAGTACTGGGCCCCAGGGGCTTAGCAATGGCCCCAGACATAGCTGATGTCACTGGCACTCCCTGTTGTTGAGGTGCCTCTGCCATGGGTTGCGCAGGATCCTGATCCCGAGGTGCCTCTGCCAGCTGGAGACGTATAGTGCTCTCCTTTAATTGGGCAAATGTCAATTCAGGGTTCTTAAAAACAAGCATGCTCACATGCCCCCGGTGAGAAGGGGTGTAGAGTCCCTCAATAAATTGATCTCTTAGCAGTTTATCCGCTCCGGTGTTAAAAATGGGTTCAGCCAGTGTAAGTGATTTAAGGGCTTCCTGCAGGTTTAAGGCAAAGTCTCTCACGCCCTCATTAGCTTTTTGTTTGCAATTAAAGAATCGTATTTTAGCTTTGCTGCTGGCCGTGGTTTCAAATGTAGCTTTTAATCCAGCAAATATGCGTTCAACAGTGCCTTTTAGATCAGCTGCCCATGCTGTGACTTCTCGCTTAGCATGGCCACTTAACTACATCATCAGGAGACTAACACGCTGAACTTCACCCACAGGGAACATGTCAAAATGGGCCAGCATCTTTTCTCTGAAATCGTCAAGGGTATTAGGCTCACCTTCATACATTGGAAGCCATGGGCCACCCGGGGTATATGGCATCAGCACCGGCATGATGGGCGCCACTCCTCGCACCGCTGCGCTGCCGGACTCTCTATTGATACTCTGTCTTTCAGCTGCATTAGTGTTGCCGGGTGCTGCGGCGTCTCCGTGCTGCGACATACTGTGCCCCCTTAGTTAATCCGTCCTCCGCTTCCGTCGGGATAGTGTAGATTCGTTCCGCTGTGCAGCAGGATCGATTTTCCCCTTGCTCTGATGTCAGAGCGCTCAGCTTGGTGCCGCCCACAATGACACGCCCCCTTCTGCTCCCACCCACCGCGCTCTGTAATGGCGGATTCTGAAGTTTTTCAGTTAGACTGGGGCTCAGGTGATGGCGTAGCTCAATTAACAGTCTCGTGCCTAACGGTTATGAGGTGATTACCTCAGGGGATGGCGGCCATCTTTACTCCATTATAACCAATGGGGAAAAGTCACTTTCAATAGTTTTCAATGGGGAATGGATTTTTCTTTAATAAAGTCAATTTTCAAGATTTTTCATCCCAGTTTTCACAGTTTTGGGCTCCAATCACGGCACACAATACCCGGTATACGGGCTGGCTAGATCCTGTTCGTGACGCCAATTGTGACGCCCAGGAGACCGGGATACCCAGCACCGGACCAATGGAGTCTGTCTCTTGAGGGGGATGTCACGGGTGGCTTGACCCGGTGTTGTGGCCTCATGCAATGCACAGTGTAAGGGGTATCATGAGGGGACAGGCACTTACTTGATCAGCAGCAGGTTCTCCCAGCGGTGACGATCCCGATCCTGGATAGATGGCTATTGTCCAAATGAAAGACTGAGGCACTGAAACGTTTAACCAGTTTACTTTAACATAAAAGGATTTACAACCAGTCCTGTCACCGGAGTCTGTATGGGAACTCTGAGTTACTTTGACCCTGCCGGGGTCTTCGCCTCTTATTGTGCGCAATTTCTGTGTGGCCCTGCTGCTGTATGTGAACTGGCTGCCGGCCCAATCTGTCCCCTCCGGGTCCTGGTTCGACGGGCAACCCGAGTCCTTTTATCGGTTTACCCCCTCTGGGAGTACCGCTGAACTCTGTGTCTGTTGCTGCGTCCGGCCCTAGTGAAGCTGATATCACCTCACGTTTTTCCGGTTGCTGTATTATATATAATGAATACAGCCACGGATCCGGTATCCGTCTTTGCGCCTGTTCTGGGTAGTGATTAATGCTACCCGGTTCTCACAATGTCCTTTTTCTCTATCCCTCTTCTCCTCAGGCCGGTGATTTTGACCTGGAATCTGTCACAGGGCTGTTAGAGATTCAACTGTATGACCTCTCACTTTCAGCTCCTTAGCCCAACTGCCATTTCTTCTCTCAGACCAGAATGGATCAAGGGGAGTCTCTGGAGCTCCCCCTTCTGGCCGGAGGTGGTAGTGCAGTCTTGCTATTTTAGTATTTGTACTTACTGTCAGTAACTATTTTTGTGGCAAATACCCCTAGGGGTGCCACATTCCCCCTTAGTTAAGAACAGTACTCCGGGACTGTGGGACAATAACATTTTGAAATAACAATTAATATGTACAGAGTCTTAAAAATTAAAAGTTACAAAAACCACTCAAGGAAACAAAAATAGAGTTCTGTAAAAAGTCACTTCAAATAGCGTCCATTAATACAGTTCTATCCTTGAAGGTATTAGGAAAGGCACTGTACTTAGTGTCCAGGAATTTAGTTCCATTTTTCCAACGGAGTTATCAATATAAAGTCTAAAGAAAGTTCAAGAAGAGCAAAAAGCAAAGTTCAAAAAGCAGTCTTTCCGGAGCTTTGATTTAGTGCCTCCGGGCTGATAAAAAGTTCAAGAATATGCAAGAAGTTCATACAGACAAGTCTCTGTAGGCACTGGGCTTAAACGTTGCAGACTGATAACAATGACTATACTACATTTTCTGTTTAACTATATACGGCATAACATATATACAATTCACATTATGAGCTTTATAGTTGGTAATCTGCATACCTGGCCGGTAATTGACCCTGGGTACTACGCTGTGATCTACGTAATAGCGGTGTTTCTTCATGTGGTGTACTACTGTCTACTGCGGATGTAGTATCTGCCCGCTCTACTAAAGATAATTCCACGACTATGGAGTTGGCAAGTCCACCGTGAATGGGATTACTCTGACCAGGAATCTGTTCTTCCTGGCCTGGAACCTCCTGTAGTACGGGGTCAGCCTCTTCCTGTCTTGGGACTTCTGGTATTGGGTTCGGTGTTGGATAAAAGGCCACCATGGGAACCACTACTGCACCATGGTATGTTAGTAGGGTTTTGGGAAAGTCTCCTATACAGGTGTGATACACTTCCTCTTCTTTTTCCTTTACTTTTTGAACCTGTATGGGTTGAATAACTTCTGGTTCTGGCTGGACAACGTCTGGCTCTTTCAATGCTTCCGGACATAATTTAAGATTGTCTCTTGACACTAGTACAGATGTTAAGCCTCCGTTTTTGCTAATGAGACACATTTTAGGATTATCCACTCTTGTTGGTAAAACTGTGTAGGGTACGGCTTCCCACTGATTGTCCAGTTTATTGGTTCGACGATTTCTCTTGAGCACTTGGTCACCTGGTCTTAATGGGGTCGCTAGAGCATTCTGGTTGAAAGTTCGCTCTTGTCTTTCTCTAGTTTGCTGAAGGCTTCTTTCCACACTCTCTTGCACTTGGCGATACTGCTTTTGCCGTATGATATCCCAATTGGAGTCTTGAACTTCTGCGTCTGGTTTCAGAATTCCCATTTCTAGATCGATTGGTAATTGGCCGGGTCTTGCACGCATAAGGTAAGCTGGGGTGCAGTTGGTGGAGCTCACCGGGACATGATTATACAGATCCACCAAGTCAGGCAATTTCTCTGGCCATTGATTCCTTTCTGTCTCAGGTAAAGTCTTTAGTAGGTCTATTACAATATGGTTCATCTTCTCGCATAAGCCGTTTGTTTGTGGATGATAGGCCGTCGTCCGGATCTTTTTGCAACCATACATATTACAGAATTCTCTGAAGATCTCTGATTCAAAGGCTGTACCTTGGTCGGTGAGAACCTGTTCCGGATATCCATGGGGTCTACAAAAGTACGTTTGGAACGCTTTGGCTGCTGTTTTTGCTGTCAGATCTTTTACGGGTACTACTACCAAGAAACGTGAATAATGGTCCACGATGGTCAAGGCATAGACATAGCCGGACCGGCTTGGTGTCAACTTCACGTGGTCCATGGCTACAAGTTCAAGTGGTTGTTTGGTGATTATGGGCTGCAGTGGTGCTCTTTGGTTCTTTTGATCGTTTCTTCTGAGGTTGCACGGGCCACAATTTCTGCACCACTGTTCGATTGATTTTCTCATCCCGACCCAATAAAATCTTTCTCTTAGAAGTACTTCTAACTTTTTCCAACCGAAGTGACCAGCACCATTATGGTAAGCTTCGAGGACCATCTTCACATCTTGTTTAGGCACAATAATCTGCCAAACCAATTCATGTGTTTTCGGATTGGTGTATCTTCTACAGAGCTTCCCTTGATACAGGAACATTTTGCCTCTCTCTTTCCAGAGTTGATGCGTCTCTTCTGGGGCATCCTCATCGGGATATGCACTTTGCTCAGTCAACAGTTCCTTCACCAACTTCACAGCCGGATTGCTGTCTTGGGTGTCAGCCCATCTATGGTGTGCTAACGGATTAAAATTCACCTCTTGTTGTTTCTGATAGGTACTTGACTGATGATGTTTTGCCTTGGGACGATGGAAGGCTTGTAGTTCAATTTCTTCAAGCTCCCCCGTTTCCTCTTCTACATCTCTCAAGTGTGGCATCCGGGATAGGGCATCGGCATTTCCATTCTTGCGACCTGCTCGATACTTGATTATGAAGTTGTAATTAGATAACCGGGCTATCCATCGCTGTTCTAACGCACCTAATTTGGCTGTGTCCAGGTGGGTCAACGGATTGTTGTCAGTATAGACAATAAATTCTGCAGCGGCCAGATAGTGTTTGAAACGCTCCGTCACAGCCCAAACTACTGCCAGTAGTTCCAATTTGAAGGAGCTGTAATTTTCTGAATTTCTTTCAGTAGGCCGGAGCTTTCTACTTGCAAAGGCGATGACTTTCTCCCGACCTTCTTGCTTTTGTGACAGCACCGCTCCTAGTCCCACATTACTGGCATCGGTGTAGAGGATGAAAGGTTGATGGTAATCTGGGTATGCCAGAACCTCTTCTCCGGTTAGTGCCTTCTTTAGTTGTTCAAAGGAGTCTTCCGTTTCGTCGTTCCACTGAAAAGGAGGGTTTCGGTTTGAAGGTTTCTTCGTCTGCCCTACCAAGGTGTCTTGCAAGGGTGCTGCCAACTTGGTAAATCCTTTTATAAATCTGCGATAGTAACCCACCAATCCCAGGAATTGTCTCACTTCTTTTGCGCTGGTAGGTCTTGGCCAATCCCTTATGGCGCTTATTTTCTCAGGATCTGGTGCTACTCCCTCCGAACTCACGATGTGTCCCAGGTACTGTACCTTTGGCTTGAGACGGTGACATTTGGATGGCTTGACTTTCATGCCATACCTGGATAAGGCTTCGAACACTTCTGCCAGGTCTATTAAGTGTTGTTCGTAAGTCTTTGAGTAGACGATCACATCATCTAGGTACAGGAGGACGGTCTCGAAGTTCTTGTGTCCGAGGCAGCATTCCATCAGCCACTGGAAGGTACCGGATGCGTTGCAGAGTCCGAACGGCATGCGATTAAATTCACATAGACCCATTGGTGTGGTGAATGCCGTCTTTTCCTTATCTCTCTCAGCCACAGGGACTTGCCAATACCCGCTTGTTAAGTCTAAGGTGGAAAAATAATTAGCAGATTTCAAAGCAGTTAAGGACTCTTCTATCCTAGGCAAGGGGTAGGCGTCTTTATGGGTGATGTTATTAATCTTCCGGTAGTCTACGCACATTCTCATGGTTCCGTCCTTTTTTTTGACAATCACTAGAGGGGCCGCCCAGGGGCTACAGCTGTCTCTTATTACCCCGGCCTTTTTCATTTCCCTCAGCATATCTTTTGCACATTGATAGTGAGCGGGCGGTATGGGTCTATATCTTTCTTTTATTGGGGGATGGTCACCTGTGGGGATTGTGTGTTCTACCCCTTCTATCCGTCCGAAGTCCAATGGGTGTTTACTGAAGACTTGTTCATATTCCGTCACTAGCCTATACACCCCTTGTTTTTGATGGGTAGGTGTTGAATTTATGCCCACGTGTAGCTGTTGGCACCAATCCTCCATTTCTCCATCTGAGCCATTGCCTTCCACCTGACAGGTTGGTTCTAAGGGCTCAATGGTTGTGATGGCATTGTTGTCAACAGTATATAGCTTTGCCATTGTAGCATACCTTGGCAAAGTGACCTCTTCCTCTCCACAGTTCAAAAGTCGTACCGGCACTCGTCCCCGGTGTACCTCGACTATCCCTCGTGCTGTGAGTATAGTGGGCCTGCTGTCGGTGTACACTGGTTCTATTAAGGCTTGATAATCTCGTCCATTAGTACCAATGGCTGCTCTACACCATACCAGCATTTCTGTTTTTGGTGGGATTACAATAGACGTTGGATCACTTACCCTCACACTGCCGATTTCTCCACCTGCAACTTCTACCTGTTGCCTTAACATCAATACTTTTATTTCCCTCCGGAGAACTCTCTGCTGGCAGGATTGGGCAGTTTCAGCAATTTGCTGTAAGACAGAAATGACTTCGGAAAAGCAGTTCTCTAACACATTCATTCCTATCAATACAGTTGGTTCACAGTTCCGCCGGTCAACATCAACAACAATTATACCCTGTTTCTTCAGTTCTACTTTACCAATCTTTATGGTCATCTCCCTGAATCCTAGTTTCCGTACCAACTTACCATTACTGACCCATATATCTAGTTCAACATCAGAGGGCCCTTTATCAATATCTGCATCAGCCCAGTACCTCTTATAAAGGATATACGGTATAGATGAAATCTGGGAACCTGTGTCCAGCAAAGCGTTGAGGGGAATTCCGTCCAGCACGATAGGGATAATGGGTCGTCCTCCGATGTACCTGTCGTGCCAGGGTGTTGGGCCTTGAAAGTTCATTCCTGCGAAGCGGCCCGCATTCCCAGGGGATTCCCGTTTAAATCACAATCTCGTGCAAAGTGGCCCGGCTGCTGGCAACGGCGGCAAATGGGCTGTCCATCCGGTTGGTAGCGGTCGCGGGGTCGTCCTCTCCATGTCGGGTATCTCCGGGGTCTCATCCGTGGAACATCCTCTCTACAGTTTGCCAACTCCATCTTGTGTCCTCTCATCTCCTGCATGGTTTTAGCCATTGAAGCAACAACATCAGTTAAAGAGTCAAGCTTTTGTTGAAGAGCCTCATTAGTACTGGGCCCCAGGGGCTTAGCAATGGCCCCAGACATAGCTGATGTCACTGGCACTCCCTGTTGTTGAGGTGCCTCTGCCATGGGTTGCGCAGGATCCTGATCCCGAGGTGCCTCTGCCAGCTGGAGACGTATAGTGCTCTCCTTTAATTGGGCAAATGTCAATTCAGGGTTCTTAAAAACAAGCATGCTCACATGCCCCCGGTGAGAAGGGGTGTAGAGTCCCTCAATAAATTGATCTCTTAGCAGTTTATCCGCTCCGGTGTTAAAAATGGGTTCAGCCAGTGTAAGTGATTTAAGGGCTTCCTGCAGGTTTAAGGCAAAGTCTCTCACGCCCTCATTAGCTTTTTGTTTGCAATTAAAGAATCGTATTTTAGCTTTGCTGCTGGCCGTGGTTTCAAATGTAGCTTTTAATCCAGCAAATATGCGTTCAACAGTGCCTTTTAGATCAGCTGCCCATGCTGTGACTTCTCGCTTAGCATGGCCACTTAACTACATCATCAGGAGACTAACACGCTGAACTTCACCCACAGGGAACATGTCAAAATGGGCCAGCATCTTTTCTCTGAAATCGTCAAGGGTATTAGGCTCACCTTCATACATTGGAAGCCATGGGCCACCCGGGGTATATGGCATCAGCACCGGCATGATGGGCGCCACTCCTCGCACCGCTGCGCTGCCGGACTCTCTATTGATACTCTGTCTTTCAGCTGCATTAGTGTTGCCGGGTGCTGCGGCGTCTCCGTGCTGCGACATACTGTGCCCCCTTAGTTAATCCGTCCTCCGCTTCCGTCGGGATAGTGTAGATTCGTTCCGCTGTGCAGCAGGATCGATTTTCCCCTTGCTCTGATGTCAGAGCGCTCAGCTTGGTGCCGCCCACAATGACACGCCCCCTTCTGCTCCCACCCACCGCGCTCTGTAATGGCGGATTCTGAAGTTTTTCAGTTAGACTGGGGCTCAGGTGATGGCGTAGCTCAATTAACAGTCTCGTGCCTAACGGTTATGAGGTGATTACCTCAGGGGATGGCGGCCATCTTTACTCCATTATAACCAATGGGGAAAAGTCACTTTCAATAGTTTTCAATGGGGAATGGATTTTTCTTTAATAAAGTCAATTTTCAAGATTTTTCATCCCAGTTTTCACAGTTTTGGGCTCCAATCACGGCACACAATACCCGGTATACGGGCTGGCTAGATCCTGTTCGTGACGCCAATTGTGACGCCCAGGAGACCGGGATACCCAGCACCGGACCAATGGAGTCTGTCTCTTGAGGGGGATGTCACGGGTGGCTTGACCCGGTGCTGTGGCCTCAGGCAATGCACAGTGTGAGGGGTATCATGAGGGGACAGGCACTTACTTGATCAGCAGCAGGTTCTCCCAGCGGTGACGATCCCGATCCTGGATAGATGGCTATTGTCCAAATGAAAGACTGAGGCACTGAAACGTTTAACCAGTTTACTTTAACATAAAAGGATTTACAACCAGTCCTGTCACCGGAGTCTGTATGGGAACTCTGAGTTACTTTGACCCTGCCGGGGTCTTCGCCTCTTATTGTGCGCAATTTCTGTGTGGCCCTGCTGCTGTATGTGAACTGGCTGCCGGCCCAATCTGTCCCCTCCGGGTCCTGGTTCGACGGGCAACCCGAGTCCTTTTATCGGTTTACCCCCTCTGGGAGTACCGCTGAACTCTGTGTCTGTTGCTGCGTCCGGCCCTAGTGAAGCTGATATCACCTCACGTTTTTCCGGTTGCTGTATTATATATAATGAATACAGCCACGGATCCGGTATCCGTCTTTGCGCCTGTTCTGGGTAGTGATTAATGCTACCCGGTTCTCACAATGTCCTTTTTCTCTATCCCTCTTCTCCTCAGGCCGGTGATTTAGGCCTGGTAACAGTCACAGGGCTGTTAGAGATTCAACTGTATGACCTCTCACTTTCAGCTCCTTAGCCCAACTGCCATTTCTTCTCTCAGACCAGAATGGATCAAGGGGAGTCTCTGGAGCTCCCCCTTCTGGCCGGAGGTGGTAGTGCAGTCTTGCTATTTTAGTATTTGTACTTACTGTCAGTAACTATTTTTGTGGCAAATACCCCTAGGGGTGCCACACAGTGAAGAAAAAAATAATTAAATTTTTACAACCAAAATTTTGTTTTAGCCCCAGATTTTACATTTTCTCACTGGGAAATCGGTAAAAATGGCACCAACTTTTGCCCCACAATTTCTGTTAAATGTAGAAATACCCCATATGTGATTGTATAGTAGTGCTTAGCCATATGGCGATACTTGGTAGGAACGGAGCGCTATTTGCCTCCTGGAGCACAGATTTTCCTAAAATAGAGTAAGGCCTCTATAAACAGAGCCCCTAAGTGCTAGAAAACCTGAATTCTCCCCAATTTGGAAGTTATACCCCTTTGGGAATTTATATACAGGAGTAGTGACAATTTTGATTCAATGGGTGTTTTCCAGAAACAAGCAGCAGTGGATGTTGTTAAGTGAAAATTGCAAACTGCCGTTGTAGTGACCATTTCTTTGTAGTGACCACTACGTTGTAGTGACCAGTATATTGTGTCCAGCTCATGCTTCTGCAGACATGCACCTGTAAATAAGGTGGGCTCTCATAGCTACAGAAATGACAAACATGTGGACACTAAATGTGGTTTAGGTACACAGAGGCTCAGAATGGAGAGGGCAATTTGGATTTGAGAACGCAGAATTTGCTGAATTTTGTTTTGGGGGTGAGTAACCTTTTTGTTTTTCCAGAGCCTATGTATTACAAGTAACGTTGAAGTCCCCTATGTTTCCACTAACAGAAAACGAGCCTGAGTTGGGACTTGCTTTTTTTTAACTTTCATTTAATGTTTGGAATCACATTTATAAGACACAACTACACTAAGCACTTACATCAGAGTTTCCATCTAAATCCTCAAATAACGTGACTTAGATGAAAGCCTCCGAAGGAGTTATTCACTATAATAAGGCAGCAGAGTTACTTTGGACTCCATCTGGCCTCTGTTCAGAGTTGTACTTCTTTTCAGAAAGGCACAAAACTATAGTCAATGGCACTTTTTTGCAATACTAAGACGGACACATCAATACCACATATGTGTATTGTTTTTTTTCATAAAATATTTATTTATGGGTACAATATATTTTTTCTTTTTTTCTATGTCCCACTATGGGACTTTCACTTTTTGCAGTCTGTTCGCTTATAAAGCATAGTAAATATCATCAAAAAGTTAATTTATTTCAGTTCTTCAATACAAAAAGTGAAACTCATATATTATAAAGGATCATTACAAACAGAGTGATCTATTTCAAGTGTTTACTTCTGTTAATGTTGATGATTATGGCTTACAGCCAATGAAGAGCCAAAAGTCATAATCTCAGTAGATTGCTTTGCGCAGGCGTGTACTATGGAGGACATAGAATGAACTTCAATCCAATATTGCGGCCAGCATGCAGCCAGCAGGTAAGGAAAGGTTGAATCAAACACCCGAAAACTCCGCCCATATGACCGAAAACCGGTCCCGCCAAATTCAGGTGACAGGTTCCCTTTAATATATGGTTTTACTGATTGAACTTAACTGGCCATGCCCACTATAATTTAGTTTGTGTTATAAAACCTTTTCTGGATTGCATGTTGTTTTCATTGGGTCATCCAGTGTACCATGTTAATGGGATAAAGCTAGGGTGTCGAGCAGTAATTAAGCATCTCCCACTAGGAAGAAAAGGATTGGAGAGGAAAATTTAAAACAGTAAAAGAATAACTAAACAAAATTTTTGTTATTGGTAGTTTAATTGCCTTCCATTTTTTTGGCAGTTTAATTCTTTCGGTCCTGAGACCCTCAATCATTCGAAAAACCACAGAGAAGAGCGCACCTGAGTGTATGCACAGAGCTCACAGATTCAATAGAACTTCGACTAAATTTAATCTTTAATCGTCTTTATGTGCCCAATCAGACAGAAGCTGTGAGCTCCAGGCTCCTGAGTTGCACACTTCTCAATGCATTTTTAAACGATTGTCTAGAGTCATGGAAACCATCCCTCCAGCAATCAGCAGGGAATTTAATAGTCAAATATATATAAAAAATTCGTACAAAAGTTTAGTTACTGTTAAAATCTTCTAATTGATATCATCATCATAGTAATGAAATTGTTCATAAATCCACTTAAAAGAATCTAATGTATAACGTTCCCTAAAGTAATGGCCACCAACCTGTTGCTTACCATCCAAGTTGAAAATACTGTACAAGTTCAGCATACAATTTTAACCTGAAGGTTCGAGACCACTGCTGTTGTGGTGTATGAGCTTCAGCAACGCCTGCCTTGTGTATGTATGTGTAGGATGATAGCAGGTGCATAGGATGCAGTGACACACAAGAGGCAGAGCAAGGGTTAACAGGTTCTTCATGTATGGGAAAAGTAATGGTACAAGCAGAGGGGGTAAAAGATGTGATTGGGGGATAGACAAAAATCAAATGCACTAGAATATAACAGGTCAACTTATCAGTCTCTGTGATCTGGAGGAAGGTGGCTGGAAGATTCCTCGGCAGATGTCTCTGATATGGTCCCGCAGACGAGCGATGCACTTTCTCCTTGCAACGATGAATCCTCCAGGTTCTTCAGCACGCGATCTCCTGATCTGTGTGCATGGTGAAGTAGAGGTGATGGTCGGCGGCACAGGAGAAGAAGCAGAAAGTTCAGTAGGCAAGGCCACAGTAAAAGCACATAGTCCAGCGGACACAGCCACAGGCACGGGCCGGTCCCTAGCATGCACCGCAAGGATAGGACTAAGTGGTGTCTCTGCGGTGGCGAGCGGAGTCTAGGTACGCACTCTATTCTGGTCACTACCCGGTGCAGAAGTCTCTCTGGGCTGAGGGTAGGATGTGTCGGCAGTCTGGCTAGCTGGGGGTATAGGCACAGCTAGCAGGCGTGTGTCTCACTACTCACAAGCTCGGTCCCCGCCAAGTGTCCCATCTTCACGCTCAAACTGCTATTTAGGTCGGACCCGCCCCCTTCAGTGAGGTGCCCTCAACTGCTACAGTCAGCAATCTCTTCCCCCTGCAACACTGGTGACAGCCCCGACAGTTACAGCCCAGACACACAGGAGAGACCGCTAGCCTGGCTCTCCTTACATATGTTCTCTCATGTTTGATTTTGCCTTTTCTAGAAATTAATTGTTGACTTTAATTTTATTTTAATTATAAAGAAATACACTGG
This sequence comes from Ranitomeya imitator, assembly GCF_032444005.1. Lineage (NCBI taxonomy): Eukaryota > Metazoa > Chordata > Amphibia > Anura > Dendrobatidae > Ranitomeya > Ranitomeya imitator. Next base: position 136,018,820 of record NC_091282.1, read on the forward strand.
TCTACAAAAAAAAAAAATAATTCTGGCATGGACTTTAAGAACAGTTTTAGACTAATTTGAGGGTGCTGAATTGAAATCTTATAATTTCTCTATCACATCACGTTTTTGCGCTATAGGTATATAGCCCATTTTCATTAATTCCATGATAAATATAAGTAGTGCATGAAAAGTGCCGGTTTATACGGTTGACTAAGGTAAATTTAGTTTTCATTTAGTTCCCCAATAAATGTGAGAATATCTTTGTTTTCTTTGAACATGCATAATTCCCATTTGTTATGAAAACTGTTATGATCTGGTGGTTTAGGAGCAACGTGGGACGAGCTCTGAAGGAAGTGGTACCTGTACTGACCGCAGTCCCTAAGCTCAACACAACACTAGAAGTAGCCGTGGGATGCTCCTGACACTCCCTAGGCACCTCGTCACAGCCTGAGAACTAACTACCCCTAAAGAAAGAAACAGGAAAACTATCTTGCCTCAGAGAAAATCCCCAAAGGATAGATAGCCTCCCACAAGTAATGACTGTGAGTGGAGAGGGAAAAGACATACACAGAATGAAACCAGGATGAGCACAGGAGGCCAGTCTAGCTAGATAGATAGGACAGGATGGAATACTGTGCGGTCAGTATAAAACACTACAAAAAATCCACACAGAGTTTACAAAAATCTCCACACCTGACTAAAGGTGTGGAGGGTAAATCTGCTTCCCAGAGCTTCCACCTTAACTGAATTAATCCATAATGGCAAGCTGGACAAACATAGAAAGCACAGAACGGATAAGTCCACAACCTGTGGACAGAAAAGAGCAAGCAAGGACTTAGCTTTGCTGAACTGGTCAGGATAACAGGGAAATCCAAAGAGATGTGAATCCAACCAGGAACCATTGACAAGTGGCACTGGCTGAAGAGAGAGCCAGGCATAAATAGCCAAGCAGAAAGACAATCAGAGGAAGCAGCTGCAGACTGCTAAATCCAAGGAGCAACCATACCACTTAAAATCACCGGAGGGAGCCCAAGAGCAGAACTCACAAAAGTGCCACTTACAACCACCGGAGGGAGCCCAAGAGCGGAATTCACATCAGTACCCCCCCCCCTTGAGGAGGGGTCACCGAACCCTCACCAGAGCCCCCAGGCCGATCAGGACGAGCCAAGTGAAAAGCACGAACCAAATCGGCGGCATGGACATCAGAGGTGTTATGATAAGGTAATTCAGTACCACAATGGACATAGAAGTCAGAGCACATACAGTGACCTGACTATAACCCAAAAACATAGAACGAGCTCTGAGACGTGGGAACTCTGCTGACCGCAATCCCTAATCCTCTCCAACCACACTAGAGGCAGCCGTGGATTGCGCCTAACGCTCCCTATGCAACTCGGCACAGCCTGAGAAACTAGCTAGCCTGAAGATAGAAAATAAGCCTACCTTGCCTCAGAGAAATACCCCAAAGGAAAAGGCAGCCCCCACATATAATGACTGTGAGTTAAGATGAAAAGACAAACGTAGAGATGAAATAGATTTAGCAAAGTGAGGCCCGACTTACTGAACAGTGCGAGGATAGGAAAGGTAACTTTGCGGTCAACACAAAACCCTACAAACAACCACGCAAAGTGTTGTGAATTCTGTGGCTGAGTTCACTTCTGTGGTCACAAGTGGTATTGCAGTCTCTGGGCTTCCTCCCTCAGGTGTTTTGGTGAGCTCGTTGGCTACCTTGCTATTTAGCTCCACCTGAGTCTGTCTTCCTTGCTCCTTGTCAATGTTCCAGTGTTGGATCTGAGCTACTGCATCTTTCCTTGGGCCTGCTGCTCTGCTAGATAAGTGCTTCTAGTTTGTTTTCTGTTTTTTCTGTCCAGCTTGTTATTATCTTTTGCTGGAAGCTCTGAGAAGCAAAGGGGTGCACCGCCGTGCTGTTAGTTCGGCACGGTGGGTCTTTTTGCCCCTTTGCGTGGTTTTCGTTTTAGGGTTTTTTTGTAGACTGCATAGTTCTCTTTGCTATCCTCGCTCTGTCTAGAATATCGGGCCTCACTTTGCTGAATCTATTTCATTCCTACGTTTGTCTTTTCATCTTGCTAACAGTCATTATATGTGGGGGCTGCCTATTCCTTTGGGGTATTTCTCTGAGGTAAGTCAGGCTTGTATTTCTATCTTCAGGCTAGTCAGCTCCTCAGGCAGTGCCGAGTTGCATAGGTAGTTGATAGGCGCAATCCACTGCTGCTTCCAGTTGTGTGAGGATAGATCAGGTACTGCAGTCTACAGAGATTCCACGTCTCAGAGCTCGTCCTATTGTTTTGGGTTATTGCCAGATCTCTGTATGTGCGCTGATTACTGCACGCTGTGTTGCCTGATTGCCAGCCATAACAGTACAAGGAGCCCTTCAATGATTTCCAATAGAGGGAAAAAAGAAATCCTGACATCATTTTTTTTTCTTAGCTCTGTCTTCAGTCTTTTTTTTCCCCTAGACATTAGAGTGCTTCAGGACACAGCTGTGGACATGGATATTCAGGCTCTGTGCTCCTCAATGGATAATCTCGTTGTAAATGTACAAAAGATTCAAGATACTATTGATCAGAAATTGATGCTACACCTCTGGCCAAGAATAAGCCTCAGTACTGGGCCCAGCTGACCATGTGCATGGCTCCTGCACATCAGGAAGTTATTCGCTTTTTGGTACTGCATAATTTGCATGATGTGGTCGTGTTGGGGTTGCCATGGCTACAAACCCATAATCCAGTATTGGATTGGAACTCTATGTCGGTAACCAGCTGGGGTTGTCAGGGAGTACATGGTGATGTTCCATTTTTGTCTATTTCGTCATCCATTCCTTCTGACATCCCAGAGTTCTTGTCGGACTTTCAGGATGTATTTGAAGAGTCCAAGTCTGATGCCCTTCCTCCGCATAGGAATTGTGATTGTGCTATCGATTTGATTCCTGGTAGTAAATTCCCTAAGGGTCGTTTATTTAATTTGTCCGTACCTGAACACACCGCTATGCGCAGTTATGTGAAGGAGTCCCTGGAGAAGGGACATATTCGCCCATCGTCGTCACCATTGGGAGCAGGGTTCTTTTTTGTAGCCAAGAAGGATGGTTCGCTAAGACCGTGTATTGATTACCGCCTTCTTAATAAGATCACTGTTAAGTTTCAGTATCCCTTGCCATTGATTTCTGACTTGTTTGCTCGGATTAAGGGGGCTAGTTGGTTTACTAAGATTGATCTTCGTGGTGCGTATAATCTGGTGAGAATCAGGCAGGGAGATGAATGGAAAACGGCATTTAATACGCCCGAGGGTCATTTTGAGTATCTGGTGATGCCGTTCGGACTTGCCAATGCTCCATCTGTTTTTCAGTCTTTTATGCATGACATTTTCCGTGAGTATCTGGATAAATTCTTGATTGTTTACTTGGATGACATTTTGATCTTCTCAGATGATTGGGAGTCTCATGTGAAGCAAGTCAGAATGGTTTTCCAGGTACTGCGTGCTAATTCCTTGTTCGTGAAGGGATCAAAGTGTCTCTTCGGTGTGCAGAAAGTTTCATTTTTGGGGTTCATCTTTTCCCCTTCTACTATCGAGATGGATCCGGTTAAGGTTCAGGCCATCCAGGATTGGACTCAGCCGACATCTCTAAAAAGTTTGCAGAAATTCCTGGGCTTTGCTAATTTTTATCGTCGCTTCATCTGTAATTTTTCTAGCATTGCCAGACCATTGACCGATTTGACCAAGAAGGGTGCTGATTTGGTTAATTGGTCTTCTGCTGCCGTGGAAGCTTTTCAGGAGTTGAAGCGTCGTTTTTGCTGTGCCCCTGTGTTGTGTCAACCTGATGTTTCTCTTCCGTTCCAGGTCGAGGTTGATGCTTCTGAGATTGGTGCAGGGGCGGTTTTGTCACAGAGAGGTTCTGGTTGCTCAGTGTTCAAACCATGTGCTTTCTTTTCCAGGAAATTTTCTGCTGCTGAGCGTAATTATGATGTGGGCAACCGAGAGTTGCTGGCCATGAAGTGGGCATTCGAGGAGTGGCGTCATTGGCTTGAGGGTGCTAAGCATCGCGTGGTGGTTTTGACTGATCATAAGAACCTTACTTATCTTGAGTCTGCCAAGCGCTTGAATCCTAGACAGGCCGTTGGTCGTTATTTTTTGCTCGTTTTGATTTTGTGATTTCATACCTTCCGGGCTCTAAAAATGTGAAGGCGGATGCTCTGTCTAGGAGTTTTGTGCCCGACTCTCCGGGGTTATCTGAGCCGGCGAGTATCCTCAAGGAAGGAGTCATTGTGTCTGCCATCTCCCCTGATTTGCGGAGAGTGTTGCAGAAATTTCAGGCTAATAAACCTGATCGTTGTCCGGCCGAGAAACTGTTCGTCCCTGATAGGTGGACTAGTAAAGTTATCTCTGAACTTCATTGTTCGGTGCTGGCCGGTCATCCAGGAATCTTTGGTACCAGGGAGTTGGTTGCTAGATCCTTCTGGTGGCCATCTCTGTCACGGGATGTGCGTGCTTTTGTGCAGTCCTGTGGAATTTGTGCTAGGGCTAAGCCCTGCTGTTCACGTGCCAGTGGGTTGCTTTTGCCCTTGCCGGTCCCGAAGAGGCCTTGGACACATATTTCGATGGATTTCATTTCTGACCTTCCCGTTTCTCAAAAGATGTCTGTCATTTGGGTGGTCTGTGATCGCTTTTCTAAAATGGTCCATCTGGTGCCCTTGGTTAAATTGCCTTCCTCCTCTGATTTGGTGCCTTTGTTCTTCCAGCATGTGGTTCGTTTACATGGCATTCCTGAGAATATTGTTTCTGACAGAGGTTCCCAGTTTGTCTCGAGGTTCTGGCGAGCCTTTTGTGGTAGGATGGGCATTGACCTATCTTTTTCCTCGGCCTTCCATCCTCAGACTAATGGCCAGACCGAACGAACCAATCAGACCTTGGAAACATATCTGAGATGTTTTGTTTCCGCTGACCAGGATGATTGGGTGTCATTTTTGCCGTTGGCTGAGTTCGCCCTTAATAATCGGGCCAGCTCGGCTACCTTGGTCTCTCCATTTTTCTGCAATTCTGGGTTCCATCCTCGTTTCTCTTCAGGACAGGTTGAGTCTTCGGACTGTCCTGGTGTGGATTATGTGGTGGACAGGTTGCAGCAGATTTGGACTCAGGTAGTGGACAATTTGACCTTGTCCCAGGAGAAGGCTCAGCTTTTCGCTAATCGCAGATGCCGTGTGGGACCCCGACTTCGTGTTGGGGATCTGGTTTGGTTATCTTCTCGTCATATACCTATGAAGGTTTCCTCTCCTAAATTTAAACCTCGTTTTATTGGTCCGTATAGGATTTCTGAGATTCTCAATCCGGTGTCTTTTCGTCTGACCCTCCCAGACTCCTTTTCCATACATAATGTATTCCATAGGTCGTTGTTGAGGAGATACGTGGCACCTATGGTTCCATCTGTGGAGCCTCCTGCCCCTGTTTTGGTGGAGGGGGAATTGGAGTATATTGTGGAGAAGATTTTGGATTCTCGTGTCTCTAGACGGAAACTCCAGTATCTGGTCAAATGGAAGGGTTATGCTCAGGAAGATAATTCCTGGGTTTTTGCCTCTGATGTCCATGCCCCAGATCTTGTTCGTGCCTTTCATGTGGCTCATCCTGGTCGGCCTGGGGGTTCTGGTGAGGGTTCGGTGACCCCTCCTCAAGGGGGGGGTACTGTTGTGAATTCTGTGGCTGAGTTCACTTCTGTGGTCACAAGTGGTATTGCAGTCTCTGGGCTTCCTCCCTCAGGTGTTTTGGTGAGCTCGTTGGCTACCTTGCTATTTAGCTCCACCTGAGTCTGTCTTCCTTGCTCCTTGTCAATGTTCCAGTGTTGGATCTGAGCTACTGCATCTTTCCTTGGGCCTGCTGCTCTGCTAGATAAGTGCTTCTAGTTTGTTTTCTGTTTTTTCTGTCCAGCTTGTTATTATCTTTTGCTGGAAGCTCTGAGAAGCAAAGGGGTGCACCGCCGTGCTGTTAGTTCGGCACGGTGGGTCTTTTTGCCCCTTTGCGTGGTTTTCGTTTTAGGGTTTTTTTGTAGACTGCATAGTTCTCTTTGCTATCCTCGCTCTGTCTAGAATATCGGGCCTCACTTTGCTGAATCTATTTCATTCCTACGTTTGTCTTTTCATCTTGCTAACAGTCATTATATGTGGGGGCTGCCTATTCCTTTGGGGTATTTCTCTGAGGTAAGTCAGGCTTGTATTTCTATCTTCAGGCTAGTCAGCTCCTCAGGCAGTGCCGAGTTGCATAGGTAGTTGATAGGCGCAATCCACTGCTGCTTCCAGTTGTGTGAGGATAGATCAGGTACTGCAGTCTACAGAGATTCCACGTCTCAGAGCTCGTCCTATTGTTTTGGGTTATTGCCAGATCTCTGTATGTGCGCTGATTACTGCACGCTGTGTTGCCTGATTGCCAGCCATAACAGCAAAGGGGGCAAAAAGACCCTCCGTACCGAACTAACGGCACGTAGGTACACCCTCTGCATCCCAGAGCTTCCAGCAAGCAAGAAAAAACAAATAAGCAAGCTGGACAGAAAAAAACAGCAAACAAAATAGCAAAGCGGAACTTAGCTATGCAGAGCAGCAGGCCACAGGAACGATACAGGAGGAAACAGGTCCAATACTAGAACATTGACTGGAGGCCAGGATCAAAGCACTAGGTGGAGTTAAATAGAGCAGCACCTAACTACTTCACCACATCACCTGAGGAAGGAAACTCAGAAGCCGCAGCACCACTCTCCTCCACCAACGGAAGCTCACAGAGAGAATCAGCCGAAGTACCACTTGTGACCACAGGAGGGAGCTCTGCCACAGAATTCACAACAGTAACCCCCCTTGAGGAGGGGTCACCGAACCCTCACCAGAGCCCCCAGGACGACCAGGATGAGCCATATGAAAGGCACGAACAAGATCGGGAGCATGGACATCAGAGGCAAAGACCCAGGAATTATCTTCCTGAGCATAACCCTTCCACTTAACCAGATACTGGAGTTTCCGTCTAGAAACACGAGAATCCAAAATCTTCTCCACAATATACTCCAACTCCCCCTCCACCAAAACCGGGGCAGGAGGATCAACAGATGGAACCAAAGTTGCCACGTATCTCCGCAACAATGACCTATGGAAAACGTTATGAATGGAAAAAGAATCTGGAAGGGTCAGACGAAAAGACACAGGATTAAGAACCTCAGAAATCCTATACGGACCAGTGAAACGAGGTTTAAACTTAGGAGAGGAAACCTTCATAGGAATATGACGAGAAGATAACCAAACCAAATCCCCAACACGGAGTCGGGGACCCACACAGCGTCTGCGATTAGCGAAACGTTGAGCCTTCTCCTGGGACAAGGTCAAATTGTCCACTACATGAGTCCAAATCTGCTGCACCCTGTCCACCACAGTATCCACACCAGGACAGTCCGAAGACTCAACCTGCCCTGAAGAGAAACGAGGATGGAACCCAGAGTTGCAGAAAAACGGCGAAACCAAGGTAGCCGAGCTGGCCCGATTATTAAGGGCGAACTCAGCCAAAGGCAAAAAGGACACCCAGTCATCCTGATCAGCAGAAACAAAGCATCTCAGATATGTTTCCAAGGTCTGATTGGTTTGTTCGGTCTGGCCATTAGTCTGAGGATGGAAAGCCGAGGAAAAAGACAAGTCAATGCCCATCCTAGCACAAAAGGCTCGCCAAAACCTCGAAACAAACTGGGAACCTCTGTCAGAAACGATATTCTCTGGAATGCCATGTAAACGAACCACATGCTGGAAGAACAATGGCACCAAATCAGAGGAGGAAGGTAATTTAGACAAGGGTACCAAATGGACCATCTTAGAGAAGCGATCACAAACCACCCAAATGACTGACATTTTTTGAGAGACGGGAAGATCTGAAATAAAATCCATAGAGATATGTGTCCAAGGCCTCTTCGGGACCGGCAAGGGCAAAAGCAACCCACTGGCACGAGAACAGCAGGGCTTAGCCCGAGCACAAATCCCACAGGACTGCACAAAAGAACGCACATCCCGCGACAGAGATGGCCACCAAAAGGATCTAGCCACTAACTCTCTGGTACCAAAGATTCCAGGATGACCAGCCAACACCGAACAATGAACCTCAGAGATAACTTTATTCGTCCACCTATCAGGGACAAACAATTTCTCCGCTGGGCAACGATCAGGTTTATTAGGCTGAAATTTTTGCAACACCCGCCGCAAATCAGGGGAGATGGCAGACACAATTACTCCCTCTTTGAGAATACCCGCCGGCTCAGATAAACCCGGAGAGTCGGGCACAAAACTCCTAGACAGAGCATCCGCCTTCACATTTTTAGAGCCCGGAAGGTACGAAATCACAAAGTCAAAGCGGGCAAAAAACAGCGACCAACGAGCCTGTCTAGGATTCAACCGCTTGGCAGACTCGAGATAAGTCAAGTTCTTATGGTCAGTCAAGACCACCACGCGATGCTTAGCTCCTTCAAGCCAATGACGCCACTCCTCGAATGCCCACTTCATGGCCAGCAACTCTCGATTGCCAACATCATAATTTCGCTCAGCAGGCGAAAACTTCCTGGAAAAGAAGGCGCATGGATTCATCACCGAGCAATCAGAACTTCTCTGCGACAAAACAGCCCCTGCTCCAATCTCAGAAGCATCAACCTCGACCTTGAATGGAAGCGAAACATCTGGTTGACACAACACAGGGGCAGAAGAAAAACGACGCTTCAACTCTTGAAAAGCTTCCACAGCAGCAGAAGACCAATTGACCACATCAGCACCCTTCTTGGTCAAATCGGTCAATGGTTTAGCAATACTAGAAAAATTGCAGATGAAGCGACGATAAAAATTAGCAAAGCCCAGGAACTTTTGCAGACTTTTCAGAGTTGTCGGCTGGGTCCAATCATGGATGGCTTGGACCTTAACAGGGTCCATCTCGATAGTAGAAGGGGAAAAGATGAACCCCAAAAATGAAACCTTCTGAACACCAAAGAGACACTTTGATCCCTTCACAAACAAAGAATTAGCACGCAGGACCTGAAACACCGTTCTGACCTGCTTCACATGAGACTCCCAAACATCCGAGAAGATCAAAATGTCATCCAAGTACACAATCAGGAATTTATCCAGGTACTCTCGGAAGATGTCATGCATAAAGGACTGAAACACTGATGGAGCATTGGCAAGTCCGAATGGCATTACAAGATACTCAAAATGGCCCTCGGGCGTATTAAATGCAGTCTTCCATTCATCGCCTCGCTTAATACGCACAAGATTATACGCACCACAAAGATCTATCTTGGTGAACCAACTAGCCCCCTTAATCCGAGCAAACAAATCAGATAACAACGGCAAGGGGTACTGAAATTTAACCGTGATCTTATTTAGAAGGCGGTAATCTATACAAGGTCTCAGCGAACCATCCTTCTTGGCCACAAAAAAGAACCCGGCTCCTAATGGCGACGATGACGGGCGAATATGCCCCTTCTCCAAGGACTCCTTCACGTAACTCCGCATAGCGGCGTGCTCAGGCACAGATAAATTAAACAGTCGACCCTTTGGGAATTTACTACCAGGAATCAAATCGATAGCACAATCACAATCCCTATGCGGAGGTAGGGTATCGGACTTGGGCTCATCAAATACATCCCGGTAATCAGACAAGAACTCTGGAACCTCAGAAGGGGTGGATGACGAAATAGACAGAAATGGGACATCACCATGTACCCCCTGACAACCCCAGCTGGACACAGACATGGATTTCCAATCTAATACTGGATTATGGACTTGTAGCCATGGCAACCCCAACACGACCACATCATGCAGATTATGCAACACCAGAAAGCGAATAACCTCCTGATGTGCAGGAGCCATGCACATGGTCAGCTGGGTCCAGTACTGAGGCTTATTCTTGGCCAAAGGCGTAGCATCAATTCCTCTCAATGGAATAGGACACTGCAAGGGCTCCAAGAAAAACCCACAACGCCTAGCATACTCCAAGTCCATCAAATTCAGGGCAGCGCCTGAATCCACAAATGCCATGACAGAATAAGATGACAAAAAGCAGATCAAGGTAACGGACAAAAGAAATTTTGACTGTACCGTACCAATGGTGGCAGACCTAGCGAACCGCTTAGTGCGCTTAGGACAATCAGAGATAGCATGAGTGGAATCACCACAGTAGAAACACAGCCCATTCAGACGTCTGTGTTCTTGCCGTTCAACTCTGGTCAAAGTCCTATAGCACTGCATAGGCTCAGGTTTATGCTCAGATAATACCGCCAAATGGTGCACAGATTTACGCTCACGCAAGCGTCGACCGATATGAATGGCCAAAGACATAGACTCATTCAGACCAGCAGGCATAGGAAATCCCACCATGACATCCTTAAGGGCTTCAGAGAGACCCTTTCTGAAAATAGCTGCGAGCGCAACTTCATTCCATTGAGTGAGTACAGACCACTTTCTAAATTTCTGACAATATACCTCTATCTCATCCTGACCCTGACACAGAGCCAGCAAATTTTTCTCTGCCTGATCCACTGAATTAGGTTCATCGTACAGCAATCCGAGCCCAGGAAAAACGCATCGATATTACTTAATGCAGGATCTCCTGACGCAAGAGAAAATGCCCAGTCCTGAGGGTCGCCACGTAAAAAAGAAATAATGATCCTAACTTGTTGAACTGGGTCACCAGAGGAGCGAGGTTTCAAAGCCAGAAATAGTTTACAATTATTTTTGAAACTCAGAAATTTAGTTCTATCTCCAAAAAACAAATCAGGAATAGGAATTCTTGGTTCTAACATAGAATTCTGAACCACAAAGTCTTGAATATTTTGTACTCTTGCCATGAGTAGTGTTGAGCATTCCGATATCGCAAGTATCGGGTATCGGCCGATATTTGCGGTATCGGAATTCCGATACCGAGATCCGATATTTTTGTGATATCGGGTATCGGTATCGAATCAATAGGGATGTGTAAAATAAAGAATTAAAATAAAAAATATTGATATGCTCACCTCTCCGGCGGCCCCTGGACTTCACGCTGCTATCCGGGAGGCTTCTTTGTTTAAAAAGCGCGCCTTTCGGACCGGTGAATGACGTCCCGGCTTCTGATTGGTCGCGTGCCGCCCATGTGACCGGCACGCGACCAATCAGAGGCCGCGACGTCATTCGCAGGTCCTCAATTCCTAGAATTAGCAGTTTTGTGAATGAGAATGACGTCGCGGCTTCTGATTGGCCACGTGCCGCCCATGTGACCGGCACGCGGCCAATCAGAAGCCGCGACGTCATTCTCATTCACAAACCTGCTAATTATAGGAATTGAGGACCTGCGAATGACGTCGCGGCCTCTGATTGGTCGCGTGCCGGTCACATGGGCGGCACGCGACCAATCAGAAGCCGGGACGTCATTCACAGGTCCGAAAGGCGCGCTTTTTAAACAAAGAAGCCTCCCGGTTAGAAGTGTGAAGTCCAGGGGCCGCCGGAGAGGTGAGCATATCAATATTTTTTATTTTAATTCTTTATTTTACACATCCCTATGGATCCCAGGGCCTGAAGGAGAGTTTCCTCTCCTTCAGACCCTGGGAACCATGAGAATACCTTCCGATACTTGATGTCCCATTGACTTGTATTGGTATCGGATATCGGTATCGGCGATATCCGATTTTTTTCGGGTATCGGCCGATACTATCCGATACCGATACTTTCAAGTATCGGACGGTATCGCTCAACACTAGCCATGAGCTGATCCACACATGAAGACAGACCTTTAATGTCCATCGCTACACCTGTGTCCTGAACCACCCAAATGTCTAGGGGAAAAAAAAGGCAAAACACGGTGCAGAGAAAATAAAATGGTCTCAGAACTTCTTTTTTCCCTCTATTGAGAATCATTAGTACTTTGGGCCTCCAGTACTGTTATGATAAGGTAATTCAGTACCACAATGGACATAGAAGTCAGAGCACATACAGTGACCTGACTATAACCCAAAAACATAGAACGAGCTCTGAGACGTGGGAACTCTGCTGACCGCAATCCCTAATCCTCTCCAACCACACTAGAGGCAGCCGTGGATTGCGCCTAACGCTCCCTATGCAACTCGGCACAGCCTGAGAAACTAGCTAGCCTGAAGATAGAAAATAAGCCTACCTTGCCTCAGAGAAATACCCCAAAGGAAAAGGCAGCCCCCACATATAATGACTGTGAGTTAAGATGAAAAGACAAACGTAGAGATGAAATAGATTTAGCAAAGTGAGGCCCAACTTACTGAACAGAGCGAGGATAGGAAAGGTAACTTTGCGGTCAACACAAAACCCTACAAACAACCACGCAAAGGGGGCAAAAAGACCCTCCGTACCGAACTAACGGCACGGAGGTACACCCTCTGCGTCCCAGAGCTTCCAGCAAGCAAGAAAAAACAAATAAGCAAGCTGGACAGAAAAAAACAGCAAACAAAATAGCAAAGCGGAACTTAGCTATGCAGAGCAGCAGGCCACAGGAACGATCTAGGAGGAAACAGGTCCAATACTAGAACATTGACTGGAGGCCAGGATCAAAGCACTAGGTGGAGTTAAATAGAGCAGCACCTAACGACTTCACCACATCACCTGAGGAAGGAAACTCAGAAGCCGCAGTACCACTCTCCTCCACCAACGGAAGCTCACAGAGAGAATCAGCCGAAGTACCACTTGTGACCACAGGAGGGAGCTCTGCCACAGAATTCACAACACAGAGGCAACAACCCAAGAATTATCTTCCTGGCCATAACCCTTCCACTTGACAAGATACTGAAGCCTCCGCCTCGAAAAACGAGAATCCAAAATTTTCTCAACTTCATATTCCAACTCTCCCTCAACCAACACCGGGGCAGGAGGATCAACCGAGGGAACAACGGGCACCACATATCTCCGCAACAAAGATCTATGGAAAAAATTATGAATGGCAAAAGAGGCTGGAAGAGCCAAACGAAAAGACACCGGATTGATAATTTCAGAAATCTTATAAGGACCAATAAACCGAGGCTTAAACTTAGGAGAAGAAACCTTCATAGGAACATGACGAGAAGACAACCAAACCAAATACCCCACACGAAGCCGGGGACCAACACACTGACGGCGATTAGCAAAACGTTGAGCCTTTTCCTGAGACAACGTCAAATTGTCCACCACATGAGTCCAAATCTGCTGCAGCCTGTCCACCACAGAATCCTCACCAGGACAATCAGAAGGCTCAACCTGCCCCGAAGAAAAACGAGGATGAAAACCATAATTACAAAAGAAAGGTGAAACCAAAGTAGCTGAACCAGCCCGATTATTAAGGGCAAACTCGGCCAATGGCAAGAAAGCCACCCAATCATCCTGATCAGCAGACACAAAGCATCTCAAATAGGTTTCCAAGGTCTGATTAGTTCGCTCAGTTTGGCCATTAGTCTGAGGATGAAACGCCGAAGAAAAAGACAAATCAATGCCCATCCTAGCATAAAAGGCCCGCCAAAACCTAGAGACAAACTGAGAACCTCTGTCAGACACAATATTCTCCGGAATGCCATGCAAACGAACCACATGCTGAAAAAATAATGGAACCAAATCTGAGGAGGAATGCAACTTAGGCAAAGGTACCAGATGGACGATTTTAGAGAACCGGTCACAAACAACGCAGATAACAGACATCTTCTGGGAAACAAGAAGATCCGAAATAAAATCCATGGAAATATGCGTCCAGGGCCTCTCAGGGACTGGCAAAGGCAAAAGCAACCCACTAGCGCGGGAACAGCAAGGCTTGGCCCGGGCGCAAGTCCCACAGGACTGCACAAAAGAACGCACATCGCGCGACAAGGAAGGCCACCAAAAGGACCTAGCAACCAAATCTCTGGTACCAAAAATCCCAGGATGACCAGCCAACACTGAACAATGAACCTTAGAAATCACCTTACTTGTCCATCCATCAGGAACAAACAGCTTCCCCACTGAACAGCGGTCAGGCCTATCAGCCTGAAATTTCCGAAGCACCCGCCGCAAATCAGGGGAGATGGCAGAAAGAATCACCCCTTCCTTAAGAATGCCAACCGGCTCAAGGACACCAGGAGAATCAGGCGAAAAACTCCTAGAGAGGGCATCAGCCTTAAAATTCTTAGATCCCGGAAGATACGAGACCACAAAATCAAAACGGGAGAAAAACAGGGACCATCGAGCCTGTCTAGGATTTAGCCGCTTGGCCGACTCGAGGTAAATCAGATTCTTATGATCAGTTAAGACCACAACGCGGTGCTTAGCTCCCTCAAGCCAATGTCGCCACTCCTCAAACGCCCACTTCATAGCCAACAACTCCCGATTGCCGACATCATAATTGCGTTCCGCAGGCGAAAACTTTCTGGAAAAAAAAGCACACGGTTTCATCAAAGAACCATCAGAATCCCTCTGAGACAAAACGGCCCCTGCCCCAATCTCAGAAGCGTCAACCTCAACCTGAAAAGGAAGAGAAACATCCGGCTGACGCAACACAGGGGCAGAAGTAAATCGGCGTTTAAGCTCCTGAAAGGCCTCAACAGCCGCAGAGGACCAATTCGTCACATCAGCGCCTTTCTTCATCAAATCAGTAAGGGGCTTAACCACACTGGAAAAGTTGGCAATGAAACGGCGATAGAAATTAGCAAAGCCCAAAAATTTTTGAAGGCTCTTCACAGATGTGGGTAGAATCCAGTCATGAATAGCTTGGACCTTAACAGGATCCATTTCCATAGACGAGGGAGAAAAAATAAAACCCAAAAAAGAGACCTTCTGAACTCCGAATAGGCACTTAGACCCCTTCACAAATAAAGCAATATCACGAAGGATCTGGAACACCATCCTGACCTGCTTCACATGAGACTCCCAATCATCGGAAAAAATCAAAATATCATCCAAATATACAACCATGAATTTATCAAGATAATTGCGGAAAATATCATGCATGAAGGATTGGAACACAGATGGAGCATTAGAGAGCCCGGCTGAATGACATCACAAGGTATTCAAAATGGCCTTCGGGCGTATTAAATGCAGTTTTCCATTCGTCACCCTGTTTAATACGGACAAGATTATATGCCCCTCGGAGGTCAATCTTAGTAAACCAACTAGCCCCCTTAATCTGAGCAAACAAATCAGAAAGCAAAGGCAAGGGGTATTGGAATTTGACCGTGATCTTATTAAGAAGACGATAATCCATACAGGGTCTCAAGGAGCCATCCTTCTTTGCAACAAAAAAGAAACCCACTCCCAATGGTGACGAAGACGGACGAATATGCCCCTTCTCCAAAGATGCCTTAACATAGCTCCGCATGGCGGCATGTTCTGGCACAGACAGATTGAAAAGTCGGCCCTTAGGGAACTTACAACCAGGAATCAAGTTAATAGCACAATCACAGTCCCTATGTGGAGGAAGGGAACTGGACTTGGGCTCATCAAATACATCCTGGAAATCCGACAAAAACTCAGGGACCTCAGAAGAGGGGGAAGAGGAAATTGACATCAAAGGAACGTCACTATGTACCCCTTGACAACCCCAACTAGTCACAGACATAGTTTTCCAATCCAGCACCGGATTATGTTCCTGTAACCATGGAAAACCCAGTACAACAACATCATGCAGGTTATGCAACACCAGAAAACGGCAATTTTCCTGATGTGCAGGAGCCATGTACATGGTCATCTGCGTCCAGTACTGAGGTTTATCTTTGGCCAATGGTGTAGCATCAATGCCCCTCAAAGGAATAGGGCTCTGCAAAGGCTGCAAGGAAAAACCACAGCACCTGGCAAATTCTAAGTCCATTAAGTTCAGGGCAGCGCCTGAATCCACAAATGCCATGACAGAAAAGGACGACAATGAGCAAATCAGGGTCAAAGATAAAAGAAATTTAGGCTGTACAGTACTAATGGTAACAGACCTAGCGACCCTCCTAGTATGTTTAGGGCAAACAGAAATAACATGAGCAGAATCACCACAGTAAAAACACAGCCTATTCTGACGTCTGAATTCCTGCCGTTCTGTTCTAGTCAAAATCCTATCACATTGCATAGGTTCAGGACTCTGCTCAGAGGACACTGCCATATGGTGCATTGCTTTGCGCTCGCGCAGACGCCGATCAATCTGAATGGCTAGAGACCTTTTCTGAAAATAGCAGCCAGAGCATCCTCATTCCATTTAGTGAGCACAGACCATTTCCTAAATTTCTGGCAGTATAATTCTGCCGTTTCCTGACCTTGACACAGGGCCAACAGGGTTTTTTCTGCATGATCCACAGAATTCGGTTCGTCATACAATAATCCGAGCGCTTGAAAAAATGCGTCTACATTCAGCAATGCTGAATCCCCTGATTCAAGGGAGAATGCCCAGTCCTCAGGGTCACCACGGAGCAAGGATATGATGATTTTAACTTGCTGAATGGGATCACCAGAAGAACGGGGTTTCAAAGCAAAAAACAATTTGCAGTTATTTTTAAAGTTCAAAAACTTGGATCTGTCCCCAAAAAACAAATCAGGAGTAGGAATTCTAGGCTCCAAAGCCGGAGTCTGGACAACATAATCTTGGATACTCTGTGCTCTTGCAGCAAGTTGATCCACACGAGAAAACAAACCCTGAACATCCATGCCAGAGCATAAATCCCGAACCACCCAGAGATCAAGAGGAAAAAAAAGACAGAACAGAGCACAGAAAAAAAAAATGGCTCAGAATTTTTTCCTTCTTTTGAGATGCATTTAATTCATTTTTGGGCCACTTGTACTGTTATGATCTGGTGGTTTAGGAGCAACATGGGACGAGCTCTGAAGGAAGTGGTACCTGTACTGACCGCAGTCCCTAAGCTCAACACAACACTAGAAGTAGCCGTGGGATGCTCCTGACACTCCCTAGGCACCTCGTTACAGCCTGAGAACTAACTACCCCTAAAGATAGAAACAGGAAAACTATCTTGCCTCAGAGAAAATCCCCAAAGGATAGATAGCCCCCCACAAGTAATGACTGTGAGTGGAGAGGGAAAAGACATACACAGAATGAAACCAGGATGAGCACAGGAGGCCAGTCTAGCTAGATAGATAGGACAGGATGGAATACTGTGCGGTCAGTATAAAACACTACAAAAAATCCACACAGAGATTACAAAAATCTCCACACCTGACTAAAGGTGTGGAGGGTAAATCTGCTTCCCAGAGCTTCCAGCTACACAGAATTAATTCATACTGACAAGCTGGACAAACATAGAAAGCACAGAACGGATAAGTCCACAACCTGTGGACAGAAAAGAGCAAGCAAGGACTTAGCTTTGCTGAACTGGTCAGGATAACAGGGAAATCCAAAGAGATGTGAATCCAACCAAGAACCATTGACAAGTGGCACTGGCTGAAGAGAGAGCCAGGCATAAATAGCCGAGCAGAAAGACAATCAGTGGAAGCAGCTGCAGACTGCTAAATCCAAGGAGCAGCCATACCACTTAAAACCACCGGAGGGAGCCCAAGAGCAGAACTCACAAAAGTGCCGCTTACAACCACCGGAGGGAGCCCAAGAGCGGAATTCACAACAGATAACACTCTTGTTTTCTGTGCTACTGGGACAGTAGAGCTACAGCAGAGCATTGGGTGTAAACTGAATGGCCTCAGCAACAGAATTTGGCATCAGGCGATAAGAATGTCATCCATGATCCTCTAGTGGATAGGAAGGACATTGTCTTTCCTCCCTTACACATAAAACTTGGATTGATGAAGCAGTTCGTCAAAGCTCTCAATCACAGTGGAAAATGCTTTAACTATATATTTTCAACTTTTCCTGGTCTTAGTGAAGAGAAGAAAAAGGCTGGATTATTTGATGGACCTCAAATAAGAACACTTATGAGAGACCCAAATGTTATCACATCAATGAATGAGACAGAAGAAAGAGCTTGGAATGCATTTTGTAATGTGGTGCAGAATTTTCTAGGGAATAAGAAAGCAGACAACTATGAAGAGATTGTGGAAGAGCTACTAACGAGTCTGCGAAATCTTGGATGTAGAATGAGTATCAAGATTCACTATTTACACAGCCATTTGGACTTTTTGCCAGAGAACTTTGGGGATGTGAGCGAGGAAAAAGGGGAGCATTTTCATCAGCACATTAAAACCATGGAAGAACGGTATGAAGGCCGGTGGGACTCACGTATGATGGCTGACTATTGCTGGAGCTTGATGAGAGACAACCCAGAAGCTGTACATCACAGATCAGCCAAGAAAGGAAAGTTCAAATAACTACCATTTGTCATTCATCTGTGTGCCATATATACAGTATGTGTTTTTATATTTTGTAATTTAATTCTGTAAGTATATTTGATTTGCTGTACATAGACTTTGTAATCTTTTTTATTCCTTGATTAAAAATGTACAAAATGTAGTACCGAATATCATGTGTTTTTATCATAAAACATTAGGAGTAATTTTCATCAAAAATTGAAAATATCTCGAAATCCTGATGTGATAGCCAAAAACGGAGTTCCTATTTATAATCAGCAGCCAAAATTGACTTAAAATATGTTTTAAAACCTTTTGCCATAAAAATTGCGTTGACCAGTGATAGAAACTGACTCCATGAGGATGGTCTGAGTGCCCGACTTCCACAGATGGTGGTTGTGCTCACTGCCCAACACCGTGCAGGACACTTGGCATTTACCAAAGAACACCAGGATTGGGAGATTCGCCACTGGCGCCCTGTGCTCTTCACAGATGAAAGCAGGTTCACACTGAGCACATGTGACAGATGTGACAGATTCTAGAGACGCCGTGGAGAGTGATCTGCTGCCTGCAACATCCTTCAGCATGACTGGTTTGGCAGTGGGTCAATAATAGTGGGGTGGCATTTCTTTGCAGGACCGCACAGCCCTCCATGTGCTCGCCAGAGGTAGCCTGACTGCCATTAGGTACCGAGATGAGATCCTCAGACCAATGTGAGACCATATGCTGGTGCGGTTGGCACTGGGTTTCTCCTAATGCAGAACAATGCCAGACCTCATGTGGCTAGAGTTTGTCAGCAGATCCTGCAAGATGAAAAAATTAAAGCTATGGACTGGCCCGCCTGTTCCCCAGACCTGAATCCGATTGAACACATCTGGGACATCATGTCTGACACCATCCACCAACGTCACATTGCACCACAGACTGTCCAGGAGTTGGCGGATACTTTAGTCCAGGTCTGGGAGGAGATCCCTCAGGAGACCATCTGCCACCTCATCATGAGCATGCCCAGTTGTAGGGAGGTCATACAGGCATGTGGAGGCCACACACACTACTGAGCATCATTTCCTTGTCTTGAGGCATTTTCACTGAAGTTGTATCAGCCTGTAACTTCATTTTCCACTTTGATTTTGAGCAGCATTCTAACTCCCGACTTCCGTGGGATATTAGTTGTGATTTACATTGATAATTTTTAGGTTTTATTGTTCTCAACACATTCCACTATGTAATGAATAAAGATTTACAACTGGAATATTTAATTCAGTGATATCTAGGATGTGGGATTTTAGTGTTCCCTTTATTTTTTTGAGTAGTGTATATTGGTATGACAAAAGAATTGGTCAAGCAATGCCTAACAGGACATGCGGCCCAGGGGTCCGAAACAGAATTGCACCGCGGCAGTTTTTATTGAAAGGATCCATTCTTTATGTTTATTTAGCTACTGAGATGTTTCAAATGTGTATTTAGATAAACACCCCTGTGTAAAAGGCAGCGGGTCATATATGCCCAGCGCAAAACATACATCACTAAAACAGATGTCAGCTAAAAAACACATTATTATTATTATTATTATTATTATTTATTGTTATAGCGCCATTTATTCCATGGCGCTTTACATGTGAGGAGGGGTATACATAATGAAAACAAGTACAATAATCTTAAACAATACAAGTCATAACTGGTACAGGAGGAATGAGGACCCTGCCCGCGAGGGCTCACAATCTACATTAAATATCTATTGCTCCCTTGGGCCCTGACAAGCACTGCAGTACAATAGGACATTCAATCCTATCAGTGTAAGTATTCAGGCACTGGTAATTCATCAATTGTACACTGGAATCCAGAGTAAATGATGTAACTTTAGCATGTCCAGTTTTCAGTTGTGATATTTCTTCAAAATCTTTTTTTTAGAAATCAACAGGAGAAAGTGGCAATTTAATGCATAGTTAAGGGAACTAGAGAAGTTACATGCAGTGAGAGCCATCATTTACAGCACACACTAGGGCTGGGGACACCCTCTATGTAATCTGTGGAGATATTTCTATGAGTTTTCATTACATATAAAAAGTACATGGTCTATGAAGGAAATATAAATTGATCCAAGACACAAGACGATTTGCAGCTTAGCGACCCCTGGACGAAGCTTTCCTGAGCGAAACGTGCGTCGGGTGTCGTGGGTCCCTGGCTGGTGGTTTATACTGGGTAAATATGTTCCCTTTACTTGCTTTTTTCTAATGCTGTTATTATATCCTCTGATGCTTCGGCTTACAATGATCCTGAACCCTTAAAAACGTTACTATTTGTTGATATTTATTCCTAGCTGGTACTTTGCACCTTATCTTTATATAAACTATTATTTTATCATATATATGCACTGGCTTTGGGTTCATTGTCATTGACGGCTGTGGTATCAAGTGTATTATTAATGTTTTATATACAAGTCCTTTGAACATGTGATTACTTTGCTGTCATTATGATGATGCTGATATTGTGAAGGTTACTCCATATTGACTGTTACCACTTTTTCCAGCCATACCTTGTGGTTTTTCCATATTTGTGGGTTCCCCTTGGTTATGTATGGTATTTACTTGATTGATTTTATTGGTGTTATAATAAAATGTATATATTTTATTATTTTTTTGCTTAGTGCTTTTTCTTTGGTGTATTTAACCCCTTTCTGACCTCGGACGGGATAGTACGTCCGAGATCAGAAGCCCCGCTTTGATGCGGGCTTCGGCGGTGAGTTTAAATCACCCCCCTTTCGCCCCAATCAAAATAAATCAATAAAAAAAATATCAAATCTACACATATTTGGTATCACCGCGTTCAGAATCGCCCGATCTATCAATTAAAAAAAAGCATTAATCTGATCGCTAAACGGCGTAGCGAGAAAAAAATTTGAAATGCCAGAATTACATTTTTTTGGTCGCCGTGACATTGCATTAAAATGCAATAACGGGCGATCAAAAGAACGTATCTGCACCAAAATGCTATAATTAAAAACGTCATCTCGGCACGCAAAAAATGAGCCCTCAACCGACCCCAGATCATGAAAAATGGAGACGCTACGAGTATCGGAAAATGCCGCAATTTTTTTTTTTTTAGCAAAGTTTGGAATTTTTTTCACCACTTAGGTAAAAAATAACCTAGTCATGTTAGGTGCCTATGGACTCGTAATGACCTGGAGAATCATAATGTCAGCTCAGTTTTAGCATTTAGTGAACCTAGCAAAAACACCAAACAAAAAACAAGTGTGGGACTGCACTTTTTTTTGCAATTTCACCGCACTTGGAATTTTTTTCCCGTTTTCTAGTACATGACATGCTAAAACCAATGATGTCATTCAAAAGTACAACTCGTCCCGCAAAAAATAAGCCCTCACATGGCCAAATTGACAGAAAAATAAAAAAATTATGGCTCTGGGAAGGAGGGGAGTGAAAAACGAACACGGAAAAATGAAAAATCCCAAGGTCATGAAGGGGTTAAGCTTAGCGACCAGGCCAATTTTTACAATTCCGACCACTGTCATTTTATGAGGTTATAACTCTGGAACGCTTTAACGGATCTCGCTGATTCTGAGAATCTTTTTTCATGACATATTGTACTTCATGTTAGTGGTAAAATTTCTTCAATTTAATTTGCGTTTATTTATGAAAAAAATGGAAATGAGGCGAAAATTTTTAAAATTTTGCAATTTTCAAAATTTGAATTTTTATGCCCTTAAATTAGAGAGATATGTCACACAAAATACTTAATACATTTCAACTTTACATCAGCACAATTTTTGAAACAAATTTTCTTTTGTGAAAAAGTTATAAAGGTTAAAAGTTGACCAGCGATTTCTCATTGTTACAACAAAATTTACAAAACCATTTTGTTTTAGGGACCATCTCACATTTGAAGTCACTTTGAGGGGTGTACATGACAGAAAATACCCAAAAGTGACGCCATTCTAAAAACTGCACCTCTCAAGGTTCTTAAAACCACATTCAAGAAGTGTATTAACGCTGTACGTGCTCCTCAGGATCTCAAGCAATGTGGAAGAAAAAAATTAACATTTAAATTTGTTTTACATACATTTTAATTCAGAACAAATTTTTTTTATTTTCACAAGAGCAAAAGGATAAAATGAACCACAAAATTTGTTGTGCACTTTCTCTTGAATACGCTGATACCTCATATGTGGGTGTAAACCACTGTTTGGGCGCACGGCAGAGCTTGGAAGGGAAGGAGTGCCGTTTGACTTTTTCAATGCAGAATTGACTGGAATTGAGATTGGACTCCATGTCGCGTTTGGAGAGCCCTTGATGTGCCCAAACAGTGGAAACCCCACAAGTGACACCATTTTGGAAACTAGACCCGTAAGGAAATTATCTATATGTGTGGTGAGCACTGTTAACCCCAAAGTGCTTCACAGAAGTTTATAATGCAGAGCCGTGAAAATAAAAAATATTTTTTTCCTCAAAAATGATGTTTTAGCCCGCAATTTTTTATTTTCACAAGGGTAACAGGAATTTGATGGAATGGTCTGCGGCACCATGTTGCATTTGCAGAGCCTCTGATGTACCTAAACAGTAGAAACCCCCCACAAGTGACCTCATTTAGGAAACTAGACCCCCCCAAGGAGCTTATTTAGATGTGTGGTGAGCACTATGAACCCCCCAAGTACTTCACAGAAGTTTATAACATAGAGCCGTGAAAATAAAAAAAATCATATTTTTTCCACAAAAATTATCTTTTCACCCCCAAATTTTTACTTTCACAAGGGTAACAGGAGAAACTGAACCATAAAAGTTGTTGTGA
The DNA here is from genome assembly GCF_032444005.1 of Ranitomeya imitator. Classification (NCBI taxonomy): domain Eukaryota; kingdom Metazoa; phylum Chordata; class Amphibia; order Anura; family Dendrobatidae; genus Ranitomeya; species Ranitomeya imitator. The sequence continues at coordinate 136,041,844 of NC_091282.1, forward strand.
AATTTGTCTTGAGTACTCTGATACCCCATATGTGGGGGGACCACTGTTTTGGCGCATGGCAGAGCTCGGAAGGGAAGGAGCGCCATTTTGGAATGGGTTAGTGTTGGGGCTAAAGTTAGGGTTAGGGTTGGGACTACAGTTAGGGTTATGGTAGGGGCTAAAGTTAGAGTTAGGGCTACAGTTAGGGTTGGGGCTACAGTTAGAGTTAGGGCTAAAGTTAGGGTTAGGGTTGGGGCTAAAGTTAGGGTTGGGGCTAAAGTTAGGGTTTGAATTACATTTACGGTTGGCATTAGGGTTGGGATTAGGGTTACGGGTGTGGTTAGGGTTATGGTTGGGATTAGGATTAGGGGTGTGTTGGAGTTAGGGGTGTGGTTAGGGTTGGGATTAGGGTTAGGGGTGTTTTGGGGTTAGGGGTGTGGTTGGGATTAGGGTTAGGGTCGTGTTCGGGTTAGGGGTGTGGTTAGGGTTGGGATTAGGGTTAGGGGTATGTTTGGGTTAGGGTTTCAGTTAGAATTGGGGGATTTCCTGTGTTTAGGCACATTAGGGGCTCTCCAAACGCGACATGGCGTCCGATCTCAATTCCAGCTAATTCTGCGTTGAAAAAGTAAAACAGTGCTCCTTCCCTTCCGAGATCTCCCGTGCGCCAAAACAGGTGTTTACATATGGGGCATCAGCGCACGCAGGACAAATTGGACAACAATTTTTGGGGTCCAATTTCTCTTGTCACCATTGGTAAAATAAAAAATCATTTTTGTGAGAAAAAACATTTTCTATTTTCATGGCTCTGCATTATAAACTGTAGTGAAACACTTGGGGGTTCAAAGCTCTCGCAGCACATCTAGATAAGTTCCATGGGGGGTCTAGTTTCCAATATGGGGTCACTTGTGGGGGTCCAATTTCTCTGGTTACCCTTGGGAAAATAAAAATTTGGGGGCACTAAAAAATCATTTTTGTGAGAAAAAAACATTTTTTATTTTCACGGCTCTGCGTTATAAACTGTAGTGAAACACTTAGTGAAACACTTTGGGGTTCAAAGTTCTCACAGCACATCTAGATAAGTTCCTTGGGGGTTCAGTTTCCAATATGGGGTCACTTGTGGGGGGTTTCTACTGTTTAGATACATCAGGGGCTCTGCAAACGCAATGTGACGCCTGCAGACCATTCCATCTAAGTCTGCATTCCAAACAGCTCTCCTTCCCTTCCGAGCTGTAGTGAAACACTTGGGGATTCAAAGTGCTCACCACACATCTAGGTAAGTTCCTTAGGGGATCTGCTTTCCAAAATGGTGTCACTTGGGGGTTTCAATGTTTAGGCACATCAGGGGCTCTCCAAACGTGACATGGCGTTCCATCTCAATTCCAGTCTATTTTGCATTGAAAAGTCAAACGGCACTCCTTCCCTTTTGAGCTCTGCCATGCACCCAAACAGTGGTTTACCCCCACATATGTGGTATCAGCATACTCAGGACAAATTGCACAACAACACTTGGGGTCCAATTTTTTCTGTTACCCTTGGGAAAATAAAAAATTGGGGGTGAAAAGATCAATTTTGTGAAAAAATATGATTTTTTATTTTTACGGCTCTATATTATAAACTACTGTGAAGCAATTGGTGGGGGGCTTCAATGTTTAGGCACATCAGGGGCTCTCCAAACGCGACATGGCGTCCCATCTCAATTTTAGTCAATTTGCATTGAAAAGTCAAATGGCGCTCCTTCCCTTCCGAGCTCTGCCATGCGCCCAAACAGTGTTTTACCCCCACATATGGAGTATCAGCATACTCAGAACAAATTTCAAAACAAATTTTGGGGTCCAATTTCTTCTGTTACCCTTGGGAAAATACAAAATTGGGGGCGAAAAGATCATTTTTGTGAAAAAAAGATTTTTTAATTTTACAGCTCTATATTATAAACTTCTGTAAAGCACATGGTGGATCAAAGTGCTCACCACACATCTAGATAATTTCCTTAGGGGGTCTATTTTCCAAAATGTTGTTATTTGTGGGGGGTTTCAATGTTTAGGCTCATCAGGGGCTCTCCAAACGTGACATGGCGGCCTATCTCAATTCCAGTCAATTTTGCATTGAAAAGTCAAACGGCGCTCCTTCCCTTCCGAGCTCTGCCATGCGCCCAAACAGTAGTTTACCCCCACATATGGGGTATCAGCATACTCAGAACAAATTTTACAACAACTTTTGGAGTCCAATTTCTCCTGTTACCCTTGGTAAAATAAAACAAATTGGAGATGAAGTAAATTTTTGGAGAAAAAAGTTAAATGTTCATTTTTTTTAAACATTCCAAAAATTACTATGAAATACCTGAATAGTTAATAAACTTCCTGAATGTGGTTTTGAGCAGTGCAGTTTTTAGAATGGTGTCACACTTTGGTATTTTCTATCATATAGACCCCTCAAAGTGACTAAAAAAATGATGTTGTAAAAATGAGAAATTGCTGGTCAACTTTTAACCCTTATAACTCCCTAACATAAAAAAGGTTGGTTCCAAACTTATGCTGATGTAAAGTAGACATGTGGGAAATGTTACTTATTTAGTATTTTGTGTGACATAACTTTGTGATTTAAGGGCATAAAAATTCAAAGTTGGAAAATTGCAAAATTTTCAACATTTTTGCCAAATGTCAGTTTTTTTCACAAATAAACACAGGCAATATCAAATAAATTTTACCACTATCATGAAGTACAATATGTCATGAGAAAACATTCTCAGAATCATCAGGATCCGTTGAAGAGTTCCAGAGTTATAACCTCATAAATGGACAGTGGTCAGAATTTTAAAAATTGTCCTGGTCATTAACGTGCAAACCACCCTTGGGGGTAAAGGGGTTAACGGCGCTGTGGTTTAAATATCCTTAACTACCGCCGTTAAAAGGCGTATTGGCGGTCATTAAGGGATTAATGTTCATATAATCTCTAAGAGCCACCAGATGGAACATAATAATAATATAAAACTTGTTAAATTTTTTCACATTTTTTGTCTATACACTAGCCAGAGAGTTGTAAAGCTCAATTATCCATAATTAAACTGTTTAGACAGCTGGCCTTATTGTGCTCTCTATAAATTTCCCTCCTGAAATTAGTCCTTTTTCTCACTTGTTAAATTATCAATTATATTGATCAATATTTGCATGCAAAGTTATTTCTCTTTTTGGAATTTTTTTTCTTGCTGGCTATAGGAATATACTGTCATTTTTTATTGAAAATGTAACATTTTTAGTTGCACAAAGGCTTATGGGACTCTAGTTATGCCCCTGCTAAAAAAATATGTTTTTGGTACATCTATCCCTTAAAATCTATGGGCATATTGACTTATACATTTGAGATTTTCTACAAGTATTACCCTGAGAGAGATTCTGGACTTCGGAGGTGGTGAAGTCTCCAGCTAAATCGTCCAAGACCCAAGCTGCAGCCCCATGAAGTCCAGTAAAAAAGAGGTTAAAGAGGTAAAAGGACCATCGCCCCTATCCAAATCCCAACCATGACCTCCGTCCAATGCTCCTCCACCAAGGCCACCCCACTTAGGTTTTTGCCTCTTCTTTTTCCTAATCCTGCGTAGAGATGAGCGAACCTTTCAAGGTTTGGTTTGGTTCGTTTTGCCGATTAGACGTTAGTGATTAGACATTCACCGAACATGTTTGATGAATGTAACTGAACCCCATTAGATTCAATGGGAGGCCAAACCAAATGTATACACAGCACCTTAAGGTGTGACAAAAAAGCTTCCCAAACAGCTAAAATTAGGGGTAGACCCCATGAAAACTAGCATAATTTGACCTACAATAGAAATTTGCAAATGGCACAGCAGCAGTCAGCCATGGGCCCTGGGGTAATTGAAGCTTCAATGAGGACCTGGTAGTTAAGAGAGCAGTGTAAGTCTTTTTAGCTGGGAGACCTGATACCTCATACAACAGCTCAATTTTTTTAGCTTCCTAACCACACTGGCACAAACACCAGTTTCATAGAGTACTATTGGTAGAAAAATGTAAGAATAGTAACACAGATAGTTAACCGATCATTTGACCCACAGTGTAACCTTTTATAATGCAACAAAAGCAGTCAGCCATGGCCCATTAATGAGGTATCAGATTCTGGCCCAGAATTTACAGCTTGGAATTGAAGTTTTAATGAGGACCTGGTGGTTAAGGGAATGGTGTAAGACTTCTGGGAGTTCTGATACCGCATGCAGCAACTTCAATTTTTTTTATTCCAGTCACACTCAGATGGCACAAACATCAGTTTCATACAGTATTATTGTTAGAAAAATGTAAATAAAGTAACACAGTGTTAGGGGTCGAGTTCCCGCCTCTGCACAGGGTGAATCTCAGGCCATCTCCGCTCTGTCTCCCATTCTTCTCCTGCTGCAGTGGAGCCTGCTCAGCAGAGACGTCAGTCCCAGCGTCTCGCTCAGTCTGACTCTGTACAAAGGGTTACTGCTGCTTTTCCTGCTTCTGCCATTGAAGTCAGTGTTGGGCAGGGGCGAGCAGACGCTTCTAGGACTAAGTCCTGCTTTTCTCGTTCTGAGCATGCCCAGAGTAAGATCTCTCAGTGGAGATCGAGGGTCACATGTTCAGATACTGCAGCTAAATCCATTGGTCCTTCTTGGAAGGTCCTGTACTTGCTGCAGCTATTTAAGGCTCTTATGACCGCACGGCCATGCGCTAGTATTGAATCAGTTATGTGCATGCGCCAGTGTGGTCACATTTATGTGTTCAGGGACTCGGCTGAAATAAGCCCCTAGAATGCCGGCACCTCCGGCGAGGAGATTGTGTGCATGGATTTAGGGCCCCGGCTGAAATAAGCCCCTACAATACCGGCTCCTCCGGTGAGGAGATTGTATGTTTGTTTTGCCACACACTGCCTTCAGCTCGGCACACTCCTGTGAAGACAACAGGGTTCTGCATCTCTTAGTTGCCAAGGTCTCAGCTGCTGACTTGGGGCGTCCTCTGGCACGGGCTTAAAAGCCACCGAGGGTCAGAGTGAGATCTGGCACAGCGTCTCTGTGAAGTAACAGAGTGCGTTTCTACCTCCATATAGGTCCGCCATTTGCCAGCAGCAGGTCCTCTCCTGCACGGTGGACCCCGGGCTGCGAACGCACCAAATAACATCTCTCAAATTAACTCGGTGCGTTCCGCCAGCCCTAACACACAGGTAGCTGACTGATCAATTGACCCACAGTAGAACCTTTTATGATGGCATAGAAGCAGTCAGCCAGGGGCCATGCATGAGGGATGCATTTACAGCTTTCAACTGAAGCTTCAATTAAGACGTGCTGGCTAAACGAGCTGTGTAAGCCTTCTATGCTGGGAGCCCATATACCTCATGCAACAGATCTTTTCTTTTTAGTTTCCCAGCCACACTCAAGAGGCACCAGCATCAGTTTCATAGACTACTATTGGTAGAAAAATGGATAGAAACTCAGGTAGGTAACTGATCAATTGATCCACAGAAGAACATTTTATAATAGCACAACAGCAGTCAGCAATAGGTCATGAATGTGGTATCAGGGTCTGGGCCAACATTTAGAGCTTTGAATTGAAGCTTCAATTAAGAGATGATGGCTAAGGGAGCAGTGTAAGCCTTCTTATCTGAGAGCCCTGATACCTCATGCAACACCTTTTTTTTCCAGCCACACTCAGATGGCACAAACATCAGTTTCATACAATACTATTGGTACAAAAATGTAAGAAAAGTAACCCATACACTGGGCACCACACGGCCAATCCCTGATTGTAGGCTGGCTGTCTCATTGTTATTGCTGCACCTGTTTGGCCGCCATCTTTAAATGGGTCCACTGCGCCCTGTTAGCGTATTTGTTTTGTGGCCTGGGCAGGTAAGCGTCTCTGCCTTTTTCTTGGTGTTTTTTATAGATTTTTGGAGGATTTTCAAGTCCTCTTTTTGTGGTTTTGATGTTAGAGTAGTATTTAAAAGCATGAGGTTTTTTAGCCAGAATATCAACTAATACCTCACATATATTGCTATGTGTTTTTTGCACTTTAGATCTTTTCAGGGTGCATTTGAGTCCAGATGGCTCTGTAAACTGTGGCCTCTGTTCACACAGGATGTATTTTAGTTAGCACTGGGCAGCCCGCCTGATCTAACAGTATGGGTGTCATTAATAGGCTGTGAGCCTTATGCTCTGCATCTCCTGTGTGTGCACATTTCCGCATTCAGACTGTATCTTTTTTGTGCACTGGTGTACCACAAGGCCAATCCCTGATTGTAGGCTGGCTGTCTCATTGGAATTACTGCATCTGTGTAGCTGCCATCTTTAATTGGGTCCACTGCGCCCTGTTAGTGCATTTGTTTTGAGGCCTAGGCAGGTAAGCGTCTCTGCCTTTTTCTTGTTTTTTTTTAAAGATTTTGAAGGATTTTCAAGTCCTCTTTTTGTGGTTTTGATGTTCTGAGAGAGGGCAGAGTTTGAAGAACAAGACAAACTGCTGGACTGTAAATGAGGTGCGGATGGAGATGTTATGGTGGATTGAAAAAGATGTGTTGTACTAGGTGACACAAAAGCAGCAGTCATGTCTACTTCCGGCTGACCGGCTCAACCTGACTGTGAGGGGTAAACAATTGTTGTTTCTGCAGCTGGAGACCTGTGTGAGAAGACGTGGAATGGTGATGGAATAGGAAGAAACAGCAGATGTGGTTGATGGCATGGGCGGTGGTTGGCGAGGCCTGCTAGTCTGCATTTTAGCGCAGTGAGATGTAGTTGTCAAATTATTGCAATTTTTCTGAGTTTCTTTTTGCAAATTTGACAGATAACATGTGTTGGGTCAACCTTTGCAGTCTAAAAATGGCCCAGGCTAGGCAACCCTTGCCACCCCTGTGAACTGCACACTAACAAACAGTGCTAGTCACAGTCAGACTTGGGGTTGAGGATGCAGTGCTTGGCATGGTTGCATCACTTTGTGTCTGTGTGGGAAGCTGCAACATAACCCCCTCTCCTTCCTCCTCCTCCAACTTCACTGCTGAGCTACTCAGCTGCTTACTTCTGTGTTCACACCAAGTGGGATCAACAACCTCATCTTCATCCTCTCTGTTCTCAAACTCCTCACCCTGAGAGTCACCGTCCTCCTCTTCCTGCCCTGACACCACGGTACAGTCCGTGTGCACCTCTGGTATCTGAGTCTCATCAGGATCACCTCCACCGTTGATAGTTAAAGTCTGCTGACGAGGGTCTAGATTCTGCATGGACACTACTTCATCCAGCCCCAGATCCAACATGAAAAAATTTTGGGGATCGGTGCAGATTAAAGTTAAGCGACTTTTACTTTTTTCGGATCGAGTCGGGTTTCGCGAAACTCGACTTTGTCAAAAGTTGGGTTGGGTGAAATCGGACGATTATTGCGAAAAGTCAGGGGGCTGACTGAAACATGAAACCCAATGCAAGTTAACGGGGAATAAAAGTCAGCAGTGAGTTGAGGACAGGAAAACACCTACAGTGCCTATTTTAATGCCAAAAACATCAATTCTTATTACTTAAGCTTGTCAATCTTAATTTACTTTATAATAATAGTTAGGCATTGAAAACTGGGGGTCATTTGGCTAAAGTTGTGGGGGGTAGGGCTGGCTCAAGATTTTCGTGGGCCCAGGAAATGCGGAATACATCACGGTGGTGGAGCAGGAAGAGGTAAGTATTTAAACTTTGCAAGTTCTGTGATCCTGAGCAAGCAGGGGGGCCCACTCGTTGGCACAGGGACCATCAAAGTACGACGGTGTGTTTGACGGCGGGTGGCGCCTCCCACTGGCAGAGACACTTTTGCATACTATGAGGGGCCCTGTGCCAGTGACGTCAGAGGACAGCTGTAATGAGTGGCAGACACAGTTAGTAGGCCCAAATAATAAAGTAGGCTAAATGCAGTTCAAAATTGGTAACAGGACTAAACAGGCGGCACAGCAGAGGACAACTGTAATGAGTGGCAGACACAGTTAGTAGGCCCAAATAATAAAGTAGGCTAAATGCAGTTCAAAATTGGTAACAGGACTAAACAGGCGGCATTGCTTTGTTCAGTGGAGGACAACTGTAATGAGTGGCAGACACAGTTAGTATGCCCAAATAATAAAATAGGCTAAATGCAGTTTAAAATTGGTGACAGGACAAAACAGGCGGCATTGCTTTGTTCAGTGGAGGACAACTGTAATGAGTGGCAGACACAGTTAGTAGGCCCAAATAATAAAGTAGGCTAAATGCAGTTCAAAATTGGTAACAGGACTATATAGGCGGCATTGCTTTGTTCAGTGGAGGACAACTGTAATGAGTGGCAGACGCAGTTAGTAGGCCCAAATAATAAAGTAGGCTAAATGCAGTTCAAAATTGGTAACAGGACTAAACAGGCGGCATTGCTTTGTTCAATGGAGGACAACTGTAATGAGTGGCAGACACAGTTAGTAGGCCCAGATAATAAAGTAGGCTAAATGCAGTTCAAAATTGGTAACACGACTAAACAGGCGGCATTGCTTTGTTCAGTGGAGGACAACTGTAATGAGTGGCAGACACAGTTAGTAGGCCCAAATAATAAAGTAGGCTAAATGCAGTTCAAAATTGGTAACAGGACTAAACAGGCGACATTGCTTTGTTCAGTGGAGGACAACTGTACTGAGTGGCAGACACAGTTAGTAGGCCCAAATAATAAAGTAGGCTAAATGCAGTTCAAAATTGGTAACAGGACTAAACAGGCGACATTGCTTTGTTCAGTGGAGGACAACTGTACTGAGTGGCAGACACAGTTAGTAGGCCCAAATAATAAAGTAGGCTAAATGCAGTTCAAAATTGGTAACACGACTAAACAGGCGGCATTGCTTTGTTCAGTGGAGGACAACTGTAATGAGTGGCAGACAGTTAGTAGGCCCAAATAATAAAGTAGGCTAAATGCAGTTCAAAATTGGTAACAGAACTAAACAGGCGGCATTGTTTGTTCAGTGGAGGACAACTGTAATGAGTGGCAGACACAGTTAGTAGGCCCAAATAATAAAATAGGCTAAATGCAGTTCAAAATTGGTAACAGGACTAAACATGCGGCATTGCTTTGTTCAGTGGAGGACAACTGTAATGAGTGGCAGACACAGTTAGTAGGCCCAAATAATAAAGTAGGCTAAATGCAGTTCAAAATTGGTAACAGGACTATATAGGCGGCATTGCTTTGTTCAGTGGAGGACAACTGTAATGAGTGGCAGACACAGTTAGTAGGCCCAAATAATAAAGTAGGCTAAATGCAGTTCAATATTGGTAACAGGACTAAACAGGCGGCATTGCTTTGTTCATTGGAGGACAACTGTAATGAGCGGCAGACACAGTTAGTAGGCCCAGATAATAAAGTAGGCTAAATGCAGTTCAAAATTGATAACAGGACTAAACAGGCGGCATTGCTTTGTTCAGTGGAGGACAACTGTAATGAGTGGCAGACACAGTTAGTAGGCCCAAATAATAAAGTAGGCTAAATGCAGTTCAATATTGGTAACAGGACTAAACAGGCGGCATTGCTTTGTTCATTGGAGGACAACTGTAATGAGCGGCAGACACAGTTAGTAGGCCCAGATAATAAAGTAGGCTAAATGCAGTTCAAAATTGATAACAGGACTAAACAGGCGGCATTGCTTTGTTCAGTGGAGGACAACTGTAATGAGTGGCAGACACAGTTAGTAGGCCCAAATAATAAAGTAGGCTAAATGCAGTTCAAAATTGGTAACAGGACTAAACAGGCGGCATTGCTTTGTTCAGTGGAGGACAACTGTAATGAGTGGCAGACACAGTTAGTAGGCCCAAATAATAAAGTAGGCTAAATGCAGTTCAAAATTGGTAACAGGACTAAACAGGCGACATTGCTTTGTTCAGTGGAGGACAACTGTACTGAGTGGCAGACACAGTTAGTAGGCCCAAATAATAAAGTAGGCTAAATGCAGTTCAAAATTGGTAACAGGACTAAACAGGCGGCATTGCTTTGTTCAGTGGAGGACAACTGTAATGAGTGGCAGACACAGTTAGTAGGCCCAAATAATAAAGTAGGCTAAATGCAGTTCAAAATTGGTAACACGACTAAGCAGGCGGCATTGCTTTGTTCAGTGGAGGACAACTGTAATGAGTGGCAGACAGTTAGTAGGCCCAAATAATAAAGTAGGCTAAATGCAGTTCAAAATTGGTAACAGGACTAAACATGCGGCATTGCTTTGTTCAGTGGAGGACAACTGTAATGAGTGGCAGACACAGTTAGTAGGCCCAAATAATAAAATAGGCTAAATGCAGTTCAAAATTGGTAACAGGACTAAACAGGTGGCATAGGTAGGTACATGGGTGGGCTCCTCTGCTGAGTAGCAGACAGTGGTAGTAGGCGAAAAGTATTAACTGGTCTAAATGGAAGCCAGGGCCCCTGTATATTTTAACTATCATCTATCATTTCAACAAATTTGTATTGGCAGTGCCATTGAAGGATTTAACCGCTCAGACTACACAGTGGTGGGGCAGGGAGAGGTAAGTATTTCAAGTGGTAGAGCACTGTTCGAGCTGGTGGGGAACACTCCCTCGTGGGCGGCGGTACTGGCACAGGACCCCTCATATTACGACGGTGTGTCTGACGTTGGTTGTGCACCACCACCGTCAGAGACACTTCATTGTACTATGAGGGACCCTGTGCCAGTGCCGTTGCCCAAGAGTGGGCCCACCCACCTGTCCAGGCAAACGGCACTCGCACGGGTGCTTGCGCCAGGTGGTGACCACGGCCTTGTGGGGGGAGTCAGCCCATTTAGGGAGGTATAAAAATGGCCTATGGTGGACATTCAGCAGCTGCAAATGGAGGAATTGGAGAAGTCAGTAAGAAGAGGCCAAAAGCAAGACATTTTTCTGGCAAGCTACGTGTCAGCAGGGGAAGGTGGGGCAAAATAATTTCAAATCCATGATTGGTTCATTTTAATGAAGGTTAGATCATCAACATTCTGGGTAGCCAGACGTGTCCTTCTTTTGGTCAGTATTGAACCAGCAGCACTGAAGACTCTTTCTTATAGCACACTAGCAGCAGGGCAAGCGAGCTCCAGTAATGCATATTCTGCCAATTTAGGCCAGGTGTATATTTTAGATGCCCAGTAATCAAAGGGGAATGACTTGTGGGGGAGAACATCAATAAGGGAGGAAAAGTAGTTTGTAACCATACTGGATAAATGCTGTCTCCTGTCACTTTTAATCGATGCAACAGTACCTGTCGTGTCAGCGGTCTTTGTGAAATCACTTCACAAACTGGTCATAAAACCCCTCTGTCCAACGCCACTTCGGATCTGTGCACCTCTAACATCTCTGCCATGTTGCCCCCTACGGCTCGTGTGAGAACCATAACCACCGCTGTGTGCTGGGAATGCCTGAAACAACAGGTCTACAAGAGTTGCTTGTTTGGTAGCCAATATTTGCTCAAGGTTATCATGTGGCATGATATTTTGTAATTTTCCTTTATATCGTGGACCCAGGAGGCAGGCCAACCAGTAATCATCATCCGTCATCATTTTGATAATACGGAGGTCCCTTTTTAGGATACGCAAGGCATACTCAGCCATGTGGGCCAATGTTCCAGATGTCAATTCACTGCTTGTGCTGGGTTGAGGAGCACTTTCTTGCAAATCAACATCACTTGTGTCCCGCAAAAACCCTGTACCTGACCTTGCAATGCCACCACTTTGCATTGCCCCCTGAGAAGCATCCTCCTCCCATAAATATTCATCCCCATCATCCTCCTGCTCCTCTTCATCCGCCACCTCATCCAGGAGAGATCCCTGACCAGACAATGACTGACTGTCATCAAGGCTTCCCTCCTCCTCGGCTGCAGACGCCAGCTCCTTAATGTGCATCAAACTTTGCATCAGCAGACGCATTAGTGGGATGCTCATGCTTATGATGGCGTCATTTGCACTTACCAGCCATGTGCATTCCTCAAAACACTGAAGGACTTGACAGAGGTCTTGTAGCTTCGACCACTGCACAACAGACAACTCCATGTCTGCCATCCAACTGCCTGCCCGTGTATGTGTATCCTCCCACAAATTAATCACAGCATGCCTCTGTTCGCACAGCCTCTGAACCATGTGCAGTGTGGAGTTCCACCTTGTTGCAACGTTGATTATTAGGCGGTGCTGGGGAAGATTCAGCGATTGCTGATGGTTCAGCCTACGGCTGGAGTGTAAGGGCGACCAGTGGATGTGCGAGCAAAGTCTCCGCACCTTCAGGAGCAGGGCTGGTAACTCCGGATAATTTTTGAGGAAGCACTGCACCACCAAGTTCAAGGTGTGAGCCAGGCAAGGTATGTGTTTAAGTTATGAAAGGGCTATGGCAGCCATAAAATTCCTTCCGTTATCACTGACTACCTTGCCTGCCTCAAGATGTACACTGCCCAGCCATGACTGAGTTTGTTGCTGCAAGTACTTGGCCAGTACTTCCGCGGTGTGTCTGTTGTCACCCAAACACTTCATTTGTAACACAGCCTGCTGACGCTTACCACTAGCTGTTCGGTCGGTCGTGCGACTGCACTCTGTGCATAAGCTTTCGCTTCTGGAGGAGGAGGAGAAGGAGGAGGAGGGGTGGCGAACGCCTACAGCCAACTGTTTCCTAGACCGTGGGCTAGGCAGAACTGTCCCACTATGGCTGTCCCCTGTGGACCCTGCATCCACCACATTAACCCAGTGCGCCGTGATGGACACATAACTTCCCTGGCCATGCCTACTGGTCCATGCATCTGTTGTGAGGTGCACCTTTCCACTGACTGATTGCCTCAGTGCATGGACAATGCGGTCTTTGACATGCTGGTGGAGGGCTGGGATGGCTTTTCTCGCCATGGTATTCTTGATGTTGGCCTACATACAGTGTTTCCTACCAATAACCTTGTGATTCCCTTACTGCTTTGGCCTTGCGACGATACCTCCACATTTGCTGCTGGTGGTGTCCTCACCGGTGGGCTTACAGTGAGGGAAGCAATGTAGCATTGCTGATTACCTGCATTCTGAGCAGGTGCACCAACGGTACGGGACGTTTGGTAGTTAGTCCAGGCTTGCAAGTACATGCTGGTTAAATCTCTAAGCATGCACGTTGTATTTAAATTTTGAAGATTCTTCCTTCTGCTAAAGGTCTTTGAGCATTTCTTACAGATAACTTTTGACTGATCATTTGGATCTTGGTTAAAAAATTGCCACACTACACTCTTCCTACTATGGAATACCTTTTCAAGCATTGCACGCCGTGCTACTTTCATTGGATGGCCACGCTGTCCTAAAACTCTTTTTGACAAACGTTTTTGGCCTGATACGGGCCTGCTTTTGCGATGTAGATGGCTGCTGCGGATCATCCTCCTCCGCTTCTGAGCTACTGGCAGCAGCACCCTCTTCCCCCAATGGCTGCCAATCTGGGTCAACAACTGGGTCATCTATCACCTCCTCTTCAATTTCATGTACACCTTCCTCTGTGTCACCGTGTAAGGTGCTATAGCGTTCGGAACGGGACACCATAGTCTCAGCAGGGTCAGATTCTGGCTCAGTACACTGCAAGGGCAATGTAGTGATCTGAGTCAATGGAATAGCATAATAATCTAGCTGTGGCTGTGCATCAGTGCACTCAATGTCCGATTCATCTTGTAATGGGCAATTAACAATTGCCCTTTCTAACCTAGGCACGGTATGTGTAAAGAGCTCCATGGAGTAACCTGTAGTGTCGCCTGACGCATCCTTCACTTTTGGTTTGGGTGAAGGACACAAGGAAACGTCTTGTTCCTGTCCAGGAGCATCCACTGACGACTCGCTGCTTTTATATTTGGAACTTTCTGAAGAGGAGGCGAAAGAGCTAGAGGCTGAGTCAGCAAGGAAAGCCAAAACTTTTTCCTGCTGCTCCGGCTTTAAAAGCTGTTTTCCTGCTCCCAGATAAGGGAGCCTTCGAGGCCTTGTGTAGCCAGATGATGACGCTGGCTCAACACCTCCAGCCTTAGGTGCTATTGTGCTTTTGCCACTACCACCAGATGCACCACCACCACCATCAGTACCAGCTGGCAACCACCGCCCACGGGCTCTTCCACCAGACTGCCTCATTTTTTGGAAAATCTAACCAAAGTAACAACCGTTATATGGTACTGTAAAACAAGGTAGAAGGTGTACATAAACTTGTTGAGAATTTAAATCTCCCTTTTTTTTGGGAAACTGAACCAAAACTCAGGCCAAGTGTATATAACAGCGCAATCTAAGTGGCAGAAAGTGGCTGGCTGACATACGACAAACTAACAGGACTGAAGTATATCCACTTTGTGAGAATTAGAATCTCCCTTTTTTTGGGGGAGACTGAACCAAAACTCAGGCCCAGTGTATAAAACAACGCAATCTAAGTGGCAGAAAGTGGCTGGCTGATATATGACAAACTAACAGGACTGAAGTATATATGCACTTTGTGAGAATTTGAATCTCACTTTTTTGGGGGGAGACTAAACCAAAACTCAGGCCCAGTGTATAAAACAACACAATGTAAGTGTGTTGTGAATTCTGTGGCAGAGCTCCCTCCTGTGGTCACAAGTGGTACTTCGGCTGATTCTCTCTGGGATCTTCCGTTTGTGGAGGAAAGTGGTACTGCAGCTTCTGAGTTTCCTCCCTCAGGTGATCTGGTGAGCTCGTTAGCTTCTTCTCTACTTAACTCCACCTGATGCTTTGATCCATGCTTCCTGTCAATGTTCCAGTGTTGGATTGGTTTTTTCCCTGGATCATTCCTGTGGCCTGCTGCTCTGCAAAGCTAAGTTTTGCTTTTGTTATTTTGTTGCTATTTTTCAGTCCAGCTTGCTTTATTGGTGTTTTTCTCACCTGCTGGAAGCTCTGAGACGCAGAGGGACGACCTCCGTACCGTTAGTCGGTGCGGAGGGTCTTTTTGTCCCCTCTGCGTGGTTATTTATAGGTTTTTGTGCTGACCGCAAAGTTATCTTCCCTATCCTCGTTCTATTCAGCTAGTCGGGCCTCACTTTGCTAAATCTGTTTCATCTCTATGTTTGTGTTTTCATCTTACTCACAGTCATTATATGTGGGGGGCTGCCTTTTCCTTTGGGGAATTTCTCTGAGGCAAGGTAGGCTTATTTTTCTATCTTCAGGCCTAGCTAGTTTCTCAGGCTGTGACGAGGCGCCTAGGTTCTGGTCAGGAGCGCTCCACGGCTACCTTTAGTGTGGTTGGATAGGATCAGGGATTGCGGTCTGCAGAGTTCCCACGTCTCAGAGCTCGTTCTATTATTTTGGGTGTTTGTCAGACCACTGTATGTGTTCTGACCGCTATGTCCATTGTGGTACTGAATTGCCTTCATATCAGTTTTCATAACATAAGTGCCAGAAAGTGGCTGGCTGATTTACGACAAACTAACAGGACTGAAGTATATCCACTTTGTGAGAATTTGAATGTCACTTTTTTTTGGGAGACTGAATCAAACCTCAGGCCCTGTGCATAAAACAACACAATGTAAGTGGCAGAAAGTGGCTGGCTGTTATACGACAAACTAACAGGATTGAAGTATATCCACTTTGTGAGAATTAGAATCTCCCTTTTTTTGGGGGGAGACTGAACCAAAACTCAGGCCCAGTGTATATAACAACGCAATCTAAGTGGCAGAAAGAGGCTGGCTGACATACGACAAACTAACAGGACTGAAGTATATCCACTTTCTGAGAATTTGAATCTCACTTTTTTTGGGGAGAGACTTAACCAAACCTCAGGCCCTGTGCATAAAACAACACAATGTAAGTGGCAGAAAGTGGCTGGCTGATATACGACAAACTAACAGGACTGAAGTATATCCACTTTGTGATAATTTGAATCTCACTTTTTTCTGGGGAGACTGAACCAAACCTCAGGCCCTGTGCATAAAACAACACAATGTAAGTGGCAGAAAGTGGCTGGCTGATATACGACAAACTAACAGGACTGAAGTATATCCACTTTGTGATAATTTGAATCTCACTTTTTTCTGGGGAGACTGAACCAAAACTCAGGCCCAGTGTATATAACAACACAATGTAAGTGGCAGAAAGTGGCTGGAAGGTATATGAAGAAATACAAGGACTGTAGTACAATTTCAATCTCCCTACAATGATCTCAGGAAAAGTATGGCAGCAATAAAAAGGACTGCTGCACACAAAAGTGTGGACAAATAAACAAGATAACTGTGCAGAAAGGTGCAACAGGATTTTTGCTTTTAAAAAAGCAGCTGGTTTGCACAGCAGCGTGCAAACAGCAACGCAGCTACAAGGGAGCCTTATAAGGCAGCCTAATAAGCTACAGAGATGATGCACAAAAATATAGCCTCCACTGTCCCTGCAAACAAATGGTGGTGTTGGACAGTGGATATCGCTACAGCACAAGCAGTTTGGGGGTTAATCTTCCCTCCCTAACTATATCCCTTTTTCTGATGAAGCCGCAGCAACCTCTCCCTATATTAAGATCGGCAGAAGTAAGATGACGGCCGGCGTGCACGCCCCTTTACAGCCCCTGTGACGCCGCAGAAAGCAAGCCACTCAATGTCATGCCCTTCTCTAAGATGGTGGGGACCGAGACCTATGTCATCACGCTGCCCACACTCTGCGTCCTCCTTCATTGGCTGAAAAATGGCGCTGAAAGCATCATACGAAACGCGACTTTTGTGCACAGATCGCCGACCTCATGGCCGATCCCACACTAGGATCGGGTCGGGTTTCCTGAAGCCCGACTTTGTCAAAAGTCGGCGATTTTTGAATTTGTCCAATCCGTTTCGCACAACCCTAGTGCAGATGCATTCCTCCTCTGGATTCTGCTGTTCATGGAGCAGTCCTCTGATGCCCTTGGAATAGAATCTGTGAACAGCTCTGCAGAATGGCCCATCTGAGGTTCCCCACAGTCAGTTGGGCGTTAGGAATTATTTGATGTGGGGGAAATAAGGGTGATTTGGGTGCCACCTCTGAGGATTGTACTGGGCGGAGGAAGAGGAGGAGAGGACACTTGATACAACTCTTGCCATCCTATTTAGCACATGCTCTTTTGGAGCCTCATGTACAAGGAGTACCGCTGTGCAGCTGCCAAATAAAGGGAGTTGAGAAGCCCATGCCAGTAACAGAAGTTGGCAATATTTTTTGGATAGGACAAAACTGTGTTTGTTCAGTTGAACTTTCATTCATATTAACGTCTAAACCACATACACGTCGAGCACCAAGCCTATTCCCCTTTCCACCATGACCTCGCTTTTTCCCACTCATGTTGTAAGCAGCCTTCCCTCTTATAACCTGCTGTTTCACAACCTTAGTACAAACACTGTCAGTCACCTGCCACTAAATGAACAAACACTGTGAAGAAACCATATTGTATCTTAATTTCCCAGACAACCATGTTTTCTCAAACCAAGAAAAATTGGCTTTTTATCTGTATATTGGCTTGTGGATTTAAGTGTTTGTCTGGTTGGTCAAGAAGACAGACTTGCAAACTAATATACCATATAACATACTGTGTAAGTCTGTAATAGTGAATTGTACATAGATTGTGTTTATCTTTGTTTATTGTGTGCTGATATGCTAATTGTGTATTTTATTCTGTATCTAGTTTGTTGATTTCGAAAGTAGATAGGGAGAGGCTGTGAGGGTGGACTGAAGGACACTGTAAGGATTTTGGAATATCCTGGTGCCTGTTCGCCCTGATCCAAGATGGAGTCTTGGATCTCGCCCTGTCATGGAACTTCCTGTCTGTCCTGATTATTTAAGTCTGGGTCACGTCCTCATGTGTCTGAGTATTTTGTGCTGCTGGCTCCTGAGCTTCTGCTTGTTTTCTGGTGAACTCCCTGCTTCTACTGCTCACTTCTCAGTGGTCTGCCTTTTCCCATTCAGCTGCCTCTCGCCTCTGGAACTGCTGCGATGGGCAGCGCACCAGTGGAAGTATCTTCTTTGTTTGCAAGACTTTTCCCAGTGTTATGCCTCTTTGCACAACCACATCAGGTGAGCAAGATTCAAGTTGTGCTAGTCTCATCAAGAAAGATTTACTCATATGCTACGCTTAGATAGCGCTCTCCCTCTTTTTCCCTCTTCCTCTCTTTCCCAGGACTGCATTCACACAACGCATCATCTGCGAATTATTGGACTCCTACTAACAAGTACTGTGCACATGTGTAATCAAGTTTTGCTAGACTTCCTCTTTTGAGTACTGTGTGCATTCACACTAATAACCTTATTGGACTTCCTTGTTTAAATATCTGTTCGCCTCTCAGTCTGCTGTGATTTTCTTTATTGTGCTGAGGACCTCGTTACTATTGCAGGAATATCTGTATTATGCTCTGTTTGCTACTATTTACTGAACTGAAGACCTTGTTGCAATTGCAGAAATGTCTGTGTCAATTCTGGTTTGCGGCACTCTTCAGGATCTCAGCTGAGGGTACATCGGGCTAGGCTGAAAGAACACAGGACTGCTCTCGGTTATCTCCTTATGCTTGTCATTATCACCCCTCTGCGTGCATATCACAGGTGGAGTAGCGACCCTGAGAGTTCGGACATAACATCTACCATTATCCCGGCGAGTCAGCGGAAGGGTGAGACCCTGTAATGTGCACTATGTTGGGGTAATTGCTGGGATTGTTCTGTTTGCTATTGGGAGTTGTGGTCCAATAAAGTATTGCCATATGATTTTACCCTAACCCTGTGTTGTCTGTGTAGTGTATTGCCCACCAGGAGATATAGATGTTCAGTGGTATGAGCCCTGGTCCATGCAGTCTTGCTAAAGGCAGCCGGGCCAGCGAAAGAGAGCACCCACTGACCCCGTTTCTCCACAATCACTATTTATTTTCTTAGATAGTGCGCCTGAACAACACTATTATACCCGACGATTTTTAAGTGGAAATCTGGCCTTCTGATTTGCCACTGAAACGTAGTTTTAACACAAATAATTTGGAGTAGCAAATTGGGCTTCCGGAGACTGCCACACAGTTTTTGCACAATCTACTTTGATGCTTGAAGATCGATTTTACATTGGACAGCATCGTATCTATTTAACTGACAAGTACACTTTCAGCACCAGCAGGAGCGACCTCTCTGCGCTGTAACACTGAAATAATGGCACCAGCAAAACAAGATGTCCACTTTTTATATGGCCAGGGACATGTGACTCTGGCAGCCAATCACAAAAACTTTGTCATGACACAGGGGTCAGTATTGGGCCCTCTTCTTTTTAACATATTTATTAATGACCTCGTAGGGGGCATTCAGAGTAGAATTTCAATATTTGCAGATGACACTAAACTCTGCAGGGTAATCAATACAGAGGAGGACAATTTTATATTACAGGATGATTTATGTAAACTAGAAGCTTGGGCTGATAAATGGCAAATGAGCTTTAATGGGGATAAATGTAAGGTCATGCACTTGGGTAGAAGTAACAAGATGTATAATTATGTGCTTAATTCTAAAACTCTGGGCAAAACCGTCAATGAAAAAGACCTGGGTGTATGGGTGGATGACAAACTCATATTCAGTGGCCAGTGTCAGGCAGCTGCTACAAAGGCAAATAAAATAATGAGATGCATTAAAAGAGGCATAGATACTCATGAGGAGAATATAATTTTACCTCTATACAAGTCACTAGTTCGACCACACTTAGAATACTGTGCACAGTTCTGGTCTCCGGTGTATAAGAAACATCTCTGAACTGGAGCGAGTGCAGAGAAGAGCGACCAAGGTTATTAGAGGACTGGGGGGTCTGCAATACCAAGATAGGTTATTACACTTGGGGCTATTTAGTTTGGAAAAACGAAGACTAAGGGGTGATCTTATTTTAATGTATAAATATATGAGGGGACAGTACAAAGACCTTTCTGATGATCTTTTTAATCATAGACCTGAAACAGGGACAAGGGGGCATCCTCTGCGTTTGGAGGAAAGAAGGTTTAAGCATAATAACAGAAGCAGATTCTTTACTGTAAGAGCAGTGAGACTATGGAACTCTCTGCCGTATGATGTTGTAATGAGTGATTCATTACTAAAATTTAAGAGGGGACTGGATACATTTCTGGAAAAGTATAATGTTACAGGGTATACACACTAGATTCCTTAGGCGTTGATCCAGGGAACTAGTCTGATTGCCGTATGTAGATTCAGGAAGGATTTTTTTCCCCCAGTGTGGAGCTTACTCTTTGCCACATGGTTTTTTTTGCCTTCCTCTGGATCAACATGTTAGGACATGTTAGGTTAGGCTATGGGTTGAACTAGATGGACTTATAGTCTTCCTTCAACCTTAATAACTATGTAACTATGTAACTATGGTGTTGTGGATGGTTTCTGCACCCTGATTGGTTGCTGGAATCAACACACATAAAGTTAAGGGAAAAGAAAAAATGTGTGCACCGCTCCTGTAATCTCTTCACAAGCTCTTCTAACCTCTCCACACCCACTCGCCTCATCAAACACGTTCCCCCGTCACCCCCGCTCATCATACAGCACCACTATCCTAGCCAAAGTAATAACAAAAGCATTAGTGGAAACGTGATGATTTACTGAACTGTGATCGAATTTTGCTGACTTTAAGTAAAAATGCTTGTGAAAGCGAACACGAATCCGAATGTGTTACGTTTGTGACAAATTTGAGACAGGTGAACGTTTTCCAGACAGGTTCGCTCATCTCCAGTGAGGACATGTGAAGCTCTGTCACCACTGTGGATTGTGCTGCCCTCGACAGATGAGGACACAGGACACTGCTTTATTATTTCCAACTCTGGAGTGATGACAGAGGTCAATGCGGGGGCAGATTACTGACAGCCAATGAGGGTGCAGAGGGTGGGCAGAGGGCGGAGCTGGACACTGAGGCGGGCGATGCCAACTCTGGCTTTGAGGTTAGATGGTAAAGCACTGTCAAGTTTGGTAGAGCCGCAGGTAAACAAAGTGGGTGCAGGGAATGAAGTGAAATTCAGGATGGAAGAAAAGCAGAAACAAAAAGCAAAATGTATAGGAGTGTAGTATATTACAGTACAGCACAAATCAGCTTAAAAAAATGTGAATTTCGTTGTCTGACAACCTTTCTAATTGATACAAATAAATTATTAACACTTCTATTTTGAAATCATTCTTAATGTGCAGAACTTTTTACATGAATAAAATTGAATTATTTTCACTGTGGAGACATTTTTTTTGCAGATGTTCCACACATACACATATACACACTAATTATATCTAATGCTCATTGAATGCTATGTAGCAAGCAAGAGAAAAGACAGAAGTGGTCATAAAGTGCTTCTGTCTTTCCCTAGAGTTCTGAGCTGTGTCTGACCCAGCTGTGCTTGCTAGATTACAATTATAACTATTCCGTTTTAAAATTGCAATAATTTTTTTTTCCGAAAAGCCGTAGAGGGCTGAAATTTCGTAACATCTCTGCAGTACAGAATATATTGGCCACATTTCAATAAAATATATATGAAGGTACAATTGTACCTCTGCAGCCTGTTAACGTTGTAAAATTATGCAGCCTGACGAAGGTTAAACCCTGAGCCTTATAATTACACAATGGTGTGGGATTCAAGCCCATGACCAAGTGTTGTAAATTACTGTAAATCTCTGAATGACTTTACACTTTGCAGTACTATCTTTTTTAATTTTTTAGCACTAGTTTTATGTGGCAGTTGAAATTTCAGTGTCCCAGTGTCCAATGGCCATGCTAAGCTCTGCTACGAGGAATTTTTAGCAGCAGAGAATGGATGCATTTACCCCTTGCGACTGCGTGGTTAGAAATCTGTGATCATGATAAGATTCTGGGTACCAAAAAGTTATAATGGCAATTGAGATCATGACAGAAAGACCATGGCTATATGCCTATTAAGCTGTGCCTTGGGTCTTAGTCAAGTAAATGTGTCACCCACATAATAATAATCTTTATTTTTATATAGCGCTAACATATTCTGCAGCGCTTTACAGCTTGCGCACATTAACGTCGCTGTCCCCGTTTGGGCTCACAATTCCCTATCACCACAATCTAAATTCTCTATCACTACAATCTAAATTCACAGTCTTTGGAATGTGGGAGGAAACCGGAGTACCCGAAAGGAAACCACGCAAACACGGAGCGAACATACAAACTCTTTGCAGATGTTGTCCTTGGTGGGGATTGAACCCATGACTCCAGCGCTGCAAGGCTGCTGTGCTATCCACTGCGTCTGGCGGTGCAAGGTTAGCCACATGTAACCTTGTAGGCCTCAATGCTAGAAAAACCATAGTGAAGGTCCGTGGAGCTTAGGCCAGGTGAGAGTCTGCATATTTTATTGTTTATTATCCTTTGGGTTCTGGAAATACTTCATAGCATTATGAATAACTTTTCACAATCGAGACACTTTTGATTCACCACAAATTTTTTTGGGACCAAAATGAATCTTCCAGACGATGTTTTTGAACTTTTTGGTTGCAAATATCAGTATATTTGTTAATCTCTACTAAAAGCATTGATCTCAAGGATCATGTCATGGAATTTCCTCTCTTGCCGTTGGCTTGTAGTACAGATCTGATTATCTAGAATTGTCCTTACACACATGAAGACCCTCATTCTGCCATAAGCTTAGAACTTGTCTACTAAAGACCATTATAAAACCATCTCAATCTCATGTGCTCTCAGAGCCTTCAATATAATTTCCAACTTTCTGACAACATTTCTTGTTAGAGAGAAAGCAAACAGACAGGTTTTAGTAAATAGGAGCGTTTAGTGCAAACAACAAAAACACAGTTTACTTAAGAGACTGACAGAGATAAACAGTGGAGACATCTGTTCAAAAGGAATTCTCTAAAGCCTGTTTGTCAAAAAAAGTGTTTCAGTTTCCTTTAGATATAAAAGAAAATATTTACGTTGATTGAGGTTCAGGAAAGCCCATGTGGGAAAAATTCCAATCCCTTTTTCCGGGGAAATTGGAAGATGGTTAATGTATCGAATCATTTCAACTCCCTTTCATGGAGTCCTTCCAGTTCGGGATTTCCCTGTTCTGTAGAATTCTAATTTCCTACTAAAACATCTTGACTTTGTAAATTGATAGTATTAGATAGCAAATTGATAGTTGACTGGTTTGGAATTAAAAAGTGCACAGATCATCCTAGCTTCAAGTGCGGTGCAATTGTCAGCAGGTTGCGGATACAGTAACGGACCGGAAGCATAGCAAGGGTTAACGGAGGATTTATTTAACAGTGGATACTCCATGCAGGAAGAAAAGGGGTTAAACAGCTTTGAGCAGTAAATGTTAACTAGGAATAAAACAGGTGCGGGCAATTTAAAGGGGAAGTTCAGTATTGTTGCACTTATCAGTCCGACGACTGTTGTGAATTCTGTTGTCAGGCTCCCTCCTGTGGTCATGAATGGTACTTCGGCTGGTTCTGTCCATGGACTTCCTCTGGTGGGTGTTTCTGAGTTTCACAGGTGACTAGGTTAATTCGTTAGCTGCTGCTCTATTTAACCCCACTTGCTCTATGCCACCTGTCAATGTTCCAGTATTGGTCTAGTTCACTCCTGGATCGTTCTTGTGACCTGTCTTCCCATCAGAAGCTAAGTTCCAGCTTGTATTTCTTTGGTTTTCTATTTTTCTGTCCAGCTTGCTATTTAATTTGTTGTCTTGCTTGCTGGAAGCTCTGGGACGCAGAGGGAGCGCCTCCGCACCGTGAGTCGGTGCGGAGGGTCTTTTTGCGCCCTCTGCATGGTCTTTTTGTAGGTTTTTGTGCTGACCGCAAAGTAACCTTTCCTATCCTCGGTCTGTTCAGTAAGTCGGGCCTCACTTTGCTAAATCTATTTCATCTCTGTGTTTGTATTTTCATCTTTACTCACAGTCATTATATGTGGGGGGCTGTGTTGTGGATTCTGTTTTTGGGCTCCCTCTGGTGGTTACAGATGGTAATGGGTGATTTGTGTTCTCTGCAGTCTCTGGTGTCCACCTGTTCTATCAGGATATGGGAGTTTCCTATTTAACCTGGCTTTCTTGTAATTTCCTCGCCGGCGATCAATGTAATCAGTGTGTCTTGTTACCTCTGCTTTCCGCTTCAGTAATCTTCAGGACAAGCTAAGTTTTTGATTTTCCTGTTCCACGTTTTGCTTTATTTTTGTTTTAGTCCAGCTTGCAGTTATGTGATTCCTTGTTGCTGGTTGCTCTAGTGGGCTGATATTACTCCTCATGTTCCATGAGTTGGCACATGAGTTCAGGTAATTTCAGGATGGTTTTTTGTAGGGTTTTTCGCTGACCGCGCAGTTCACTTTTGTATCCTCTGCTATCTAGTTTTAGCGGGCCTCATTTTGCTGAATCTGTTTTCATTACTACGTATGTGCTTTCCTCTCATTTCACCGTCATTACATGTGGGGGGCTGCTATTTCTGTGGGGTGTTTCTCTGGAGGCAAGAGAGGTCTTTGTTTATTCTAATAGGGGAAGCTAGTCCTTCGGCTGGCGCGAGACGTCTAGAATCATCGTAGGCACGTTCCCCGGCTACTGCTAGTGTTGTGAATTAGGTTCAGGATCGCGGTCAGCTCAGTTTCCATCACCCTAGAGCTTGTTCTGTTTTTTGTGTGCTTGTCCTTTTGTGATCCCCTGCCATTGGGATCATGACAGTATCGCCGGCCCGAAAAGTGGTAATCATATTGGCTGAAGTAGGAGGAAAAGTAGTCTGAGGAAGTTTTTTTTTTTTTTTTTTTCCTTCCCTCAGAGTTTGCTGCGTCTTACCTCCTCTTAATCCTTGAATGGCTCTGACCTCAGCTGTTTATCATGGACGTCCAGAGTTTGGCTTCCAGCCTGAATAATCTTGCTGCTAAGGTTCAAAATATACAAGATTTTGTTGTACATGCTCCTATGTCTGAACCTAGAATTCCTATCCCAGAGTTTTTTTCTGGAGATAGATCTAGTTTTCTGAATTTTAGGAACAATTGCAAGTTGTTTCTTTCTTTGAAATATCGCTCCTCTGGAGACCCTGCTCAGCAAGTCAAGATTGTGATATCTTTCCTGCGGGGTGACCCTCAGAATTGGGCATTTGCATTCGCACCAGGGGATCCTGCGTTGCTCAATGTGGATGCGTTTTTTCTGGCATTGGGTTTGCTCTATGAGGAACCTAACCTAGAGATTCAGGCTGAAAAAGCTTTATTGGCTCTCTCTCAGGGGCAAGATGAAGCAGAATTATATTGTCAGAAATTTCGGAAATGGTCGGTGCTTACTCAGTGGAATGAATGCGCCCTGGCTGCAAGATTCAGAGATGGCCTTTCTGAGGCCATTAAAGATGTTATGGTGGGGTTCCCTGCGCCTGCAGGTCTGAATGAGTCTATGACTATGGCTATTCAGATTGATCGGCGTTTACGGGAGCGCAAACCTGTGCACCATTTGGCGGTGTCTTTTGAACAGGCACCTGAGACAATGCAATGTGATAGAATTCAGTCCAGAAGTGAACGGCAAAACTATAGGCGGAAAAATGGGTTGTGTTTTTATTGTGGTGATTCAGCTCATGTTATATCAGCATGCTCTAAACGCACAAAAAAAGTTGATAAGTCTGTTGCCATTAGTACTTTGCAGTCTAAGTTCATTCTGTCTGTGACTCTGATTTGTTCATTATCTGCCATTTCCGTCGATGCCTATGTGGATTCAGGCACTGCCCTGAGTCTTATGGATTGGTCATTTGCCAACCGCTGTGGGTTTAGTCTGGAGCCTCTGGAAGTCCCTATTCCTTTGAAAGGAATTGACTCTACACCTTTGGCTATGAATAAACCTCAGTACTGGACACACGTGACCATGCGTATGACTCCCGTTCATCAGGAGGTGATTCGCTTCCTGGTACTGTATAATTTACATGATGTCTTAGTGCTTGGTCTGCCATGGTTACAAACTCATAACCCAGTCTTGGACTGGAAAACGATGTCTGTGTTAAGCTGGGGATGTCAGGGGGTTCATGATGATGCACCTCCGATTTCTATCGCTTCATCTACTCCTTCTGAGGTTCCTGTATTTTTGTCTGATTATCGGGATGTTTTTGAGGAGCCTAAGCTCAATTCGCTTCCTCCTCACAGGGATTGCGATTGTGCTATAGATTTGATTCCTGGCAGTAAATTTCCTAAAGGTCGTTTGTTCAATCTGTCAGTGCCAGAGCATACTGCTATGCGGGATTATGTTAAGGAGTCCTTGGAAAAGGGACATATCCGTCCATCTTCGTCTCCTTTGGGAGCAGGTTTTTTTTTCGTGGCCAAAAAAGATGGTTCCTTGAGGCCTTGTATAGATTACCGTCTTTTGAATAAGATTACGGTCAAATATCAGTATCCTTTGCCATTGTTGACTGATTTGTTCGCTCGCATTAAGGGGGCTAAATGGTTCACTAAGATTGATCTTCGGGGTGCGTATAATCTTGTGTGGATTAAGCAGGGTGATGAGTGGAAAACCGCATTTAATACGCCTGAGGGCCATTTTGAGTATTTGGTGATGCCTTTTGGACATTCTAATGCTCCTTCTGTCTTCCAGTCCTTTATGCACGATATTTTCCGTGAATATCTGGATAAATTTATGATTGTGTATTTGGATGATGTTTTGGTTTTTTCTGATGACTGGGAGTCCCATGTTCAGCAGGTCAGGAAGGTGTTTCAGGTCCTGCGGGCCAATTCTTTGTTTGTAAAAGGTTCAAAGTGTCTCTTTGGAGTCCAGAAGATTTCTTTTTTGGGGTATATTTTTTCCCCTTCTACTATTGAGATGGATCCCGTCAAGGTTCAAGCTATTTGTGACTGGACGCAGCCTACATCTCTTAAGAGTCTACAGAAGTTCTTGGGCTTTGCTAATTTCTATCGTCGTTTCATAACTAATTTTTCTAGTGTTGTTAAGCCTTTGACGGATCTGACTAAGAAGGGTGCTGATGTTGCTGATTGGTCTCCTGCGGCTGTGGAGGCCTTTCAGGAACTTAAGCGCCGGTTTTCTTCTGCTCCTGTGTTGCGTCAGCCAGATGTTTCGCTTCCTTTTCAGGTTGAGGTTGATGCTTCTGAGATTGGAGCGGGGGCGGTTTTGTCACAGAGAAGCTCCGATTGCTCGGTGATGAAGCCATGTGCGTTCTTTTCTAGAAAGTTTTCGCCCACTGAGCGGAATTATGATGTTGGTAATCGGGAGCTTTTGGCCATGAAGTGGGCATTTGAGGAGTGGCGTCATTGGCTTGAGGGTGCTAGACATCGTGTGGTGGTCTTGACTGATCACAAAAATCTGATTTACCTTGAGTCTGCCAAGCGTCTGAATCCTAGACAGGCTCGTTGGTCACTGTTTTTCTCCCGTTTCGATTTTGTGGTTTCATACCTGCCAGGTTCAAAGAATGTGAAGGCGGATGCTCTTTCTAGGAGTTTTGTGCCTGATTCCCCTGGAAATTCTGAGCCCACTGGTATCCTTAGGGATGGGGTGATTTTATCGGCTGTCTTCCCAGACTTGCGACGTGCTTTGCAGGAGTTTCAGGCGGATAAACCTGATCGTTGTCCGCCTGAAAGACTGTTTGTTCCGGATAATTGGACCAGTAGAGTCATCTCCGAGGTCCATTCTTCTGCGTTGGCAGGTCATCCTGGAATATTTGGTACTAGAGACTTGGTGGCCAGGTCTTTTTGGTGGCCTTCCTTGTCGAGGGATGTGCGTTCTTTTGTGCAGTCTTGTGAAGTTTGCGCTCGGGCTAAGCCTTGCTGTTCTCGGGCCAGTGGATTGTTGTCACCTTTGCCTATCCCGAAGAGGCCTTGGACGCACATTTCCATGGACTTTATTTCAGATCTCCCTGTCTCTCAAAAAATGTCCGTCATCTGGGTTGTGTGTGACCGCTTTTCTAAGATGGTTCATCTGGTACCCTTGCCTAAGTTACCTTCCTCCTCTGAGTTGGTCCCTCTGTTTTTTCAGAACGTGGTTCGTTTGCATGGGATTCCGGAGAACATTGTTTCTGACAGGGGATCCCAGTTTGTGTCTAGATTTTGGCGGACGTTCTGTGCTAAGATGGGCATTGATTTGTCCTTTTCGTCTGCATTCCATCCTCAGACGAATGGCCAGACGGAACGAACTAATCAGACCTTGGAAACTTATTTGAGGTGTTTTGTTTCTGCTGATCAAGATGACTGGGTTACCTTTTTGCCGCTTGCCGAATTTGCCCTTAATAATCGGGCTAGTTCTGCTACCTTGGTTTCTCCTTTCTTTTGTAATTCGGGGTTTCATCCTCGTTTTTCCTCTGGTCAGGTGGAGCCTTCTGATTGTCCTGGAGTGGACATGGTGGTGGATAGGTTGCATCAGATTTGGAGTCATGTGGTGGACAATTTGAAGTTGTCCCAGGAGAGGGCTCAGCAGTTTGCTAATCGCCGTCGCCGCGTGGGTCCTCGACTTCGTGTTGGGGACTTGGTGTGGTTGTCTTCTCGTTTTGTTCCTATGAAGGTCTCTTCTCCTAAGTTCAAGCCTCGGTTCATCGGTCCCTATAGGATCTTGGAAATTCTTAACCCTGTGTCGTTTCGTTTGGATCTCCCGGCATCGTTTGCTATTCATTATGTGTTCCATCGGTCGTTGTTGCGGAGGTATGAGGTACCTGTTGTTCCTTCGCTTGAGCCTCCTGCTCAGGTGCTGGTGGAGGGAGAATTGGAGTATGTTGTGGAGAAGACCTTGGATTCTCGTGTTTCCAGACGGAAACTTCAGTATTTGGTCAAGTGGAAGGGTTATGGTCAGGAGGATAATTCTTGGGTGGTTGCCTCTGATGTTCATGCTGCTGATTTGGTCCGTGCATTTCATAGGGCTCATCCTGGTCGCCCTGGTGGTTCTCGTGAGGGTTCGGTGACCCCTCCTCAAGGGGGTGGTACTGTTGTGGATTCTGTTTTTGGGCTCCCTCTGGTGGTTACAGATGGTACTGGGTGACTTGTGTTCTCTGCGGTCTCTGGTGTCCACCTGTTCTATCAGGATATGGGAGTTTCCTATTTAACCTGGCTTTCTTGTCATTTCCTCGCCGGCGATCAATGTAATCAGTGTGTCTTGTTACCTCTGCTTTCCGCTTCAGTAATCTTCAGGACAAGCTAAGTTTTTGATTTTCCTGTTCCACGTTTTGCTTTATTTTTGTTTTAGTCCAGCTTGCAGTTATGTGATTCCTTGTTGCTGGTTGCTCTAGTGGGCTGATATTACTCCTCATGTTCCATGAGTTGGCACATGAGTTCAGGTAATTTCAGGATGGTTTTTTGTAGGGTTTTTCGCTGACCGCGCAGTTCACTTTTGTATCCTCTGCTATCAAGTTTTAGCGGGCCTCATTTTGCTGAATCTGTTTTCATTACTACGTATGTGCTTTCCTCTCATTTCACCGTCATTACATGTGGGGGGCTGCTATTTCTGTGGGGTGTTTCTCTGGAGGCAAGAGAGGTCTTTGTTTCTTCTAATAGGGGAAGCTAGTCCTTCGGCTGGCGCGAGACGTCTAGAATCATCGTAGGCACGTTCCCCGGCTACTGCTAGTGTTGTGAATTAGGTTCAGGATCGCGGTCAGCTCAGTTTCCATCACCCTAGAGCTTGTTCTGTTTTTTCTGTGCTTGTCCTTTTGTGATCCCCTGCCATTGGGATCATGACAGGGCTGCCTTTTCCTTTGGGGAATTTCTCTGAAGCAAGGTAAGCTTTATTTTTCTATCTTCAGGGCTAGCTAGTTTCTTAGGCTGTGCCGAGTTGCATAGGGAGCGTTAGGCGCAATCCACGGCTATTTCTAGTGTGTTTGATAGGTTTAGGGATTGCGGTCAGCAGAGTTCCCACGTCCCAGAGTTCGTCCTTATTATCAGTAACTATCAGGTCATTCCGTGTGCTCTTAACCACCAGGTCCATTATTGTCCTGACCACCAGGTCATAACAGACGACATCAGAATCTGGAATCCTGTACTCAAGTGGTGGCACCAAGGCTTTGGCGCAAAATGGTCCGGCATCGTCCGGAGGAAGATGGTGTTCTGGTTCCTGGCGGCAGACCCTGATGAGGGTCCTGATTGCGGCGGCGAATCCTGGTAGTCCTGATGGGGGTTCTGGGTCCAGATGACAGAGTAGAGGTGCCGTCACAGTCTCATCTCAGCACGCGCGCATCTAACTCCTGACAGGGGAGTTTGTCACAGTCTCCGGTGTCAGCGTATACTTTGCTGGTCTTTGTCTGCAGTCTCTAGGTGAGGATATAAAACCATTTCGGCTTGGGCCTACTCCATCCCATTGCACACTGGTCAGAGCCCTTACTATGTCCTCCTGCACGCTAAACATTCTTGCCAAGTCTGCTCTGCTTCCCGCATGCTGCACCTTCTTTAGTATAACCGTGCCCCCTAAAAATGAGTGCAAAGTCGGTCTGGGGTATTAAGCTCTCCCCCGTGCAACTTGGGTGACAGCCCCGACAGTTCCGGTTCTACAGCGGAAAAGGTATGCTTGGTCTGGTTCTTTCCCTTACATTCCCCCTCTCTTTGTGCTCACCATCCCACTGGTGAGAGTTCCTGTAGGATGCGTTGACATTCTCCTATTCCTTGGATGATTTGTTTCCAAACATAATGGTCTTGTTCATATCAGTTAGGAGCTTTTCCTGCAGTCGAGCATTAAGAACATCGTAAACTTGTAGTAGCCTTTGATTCAAGTTGGGTAGTTGAGTCTGGTTGGACTGATGGGGGCGGGGACGCCCCCCGCTCTGGTAAAACAGCCATTTCATGAATCTCAGAAGCCTCAGGTATCTGTTCTTCTTCTGGTCCTACCTGGGATGGTTCAAGACATTCTTCCTCTTCACAATCGTAAGTAACTGAAGGAAGATCCTCAGGAGTACTAGATTTCTTTTCTTCTTCTTGTGCAGGGTCTCTTGACATGCAGGGAAGTAGCATGTTTTGGTGCACGACACGAGTAAAGGCATTTTCTTCTCCTTCAGGTTGAACTTCATAGACAGGTCCTTCAGAGCTGACTCGTCATTTCACATGATACGGTGTTTTCTCCCATCGGTACTCCAGTTTGTCTCTAGGATGTTTATCTCGTACTAACACCCGATCTCAGGCTTGCAGAACTGTGTTTCACAGAGGAGCTACCTCCGGATGTCCCAGCTCTTGAAACCTGGTCCGCACCAGACGATGTAATGTCTGCAGCTGATGGTGATGTTCCCATACCCAGGTGGACACCCCTCTCCGTGGGTAGTCCTCCTCTGGGTCCAGTTTAAGCTCTGTAATCTCTTTTCCCGGTCCTCCAAAGAGCAGGGTGTAGGGAGTGTACCCTGTGGTGCGATGTACTCGGTTGTTGTAGACCCACACCAACTCTGTTACAAATTCTGGCCACCGTGCTTTGAGGCCCTCCTCTAGGGTTCTCAACATCTGAATGAGAGTCTGATTGAACTACTCGCATGCTTCATTACCTTGAGGATGGTAGGGTGTCGTCCGAGACTTTCCAATTTGGTATAAGCGATGGAGTTCCTCTTTTACTTGTCCCAGAAAACAGGCACCCTGGTCTGAGTGGATTATCTTTGGGCATCCGTACACTTGGATGAAGTACTTACAGATGGCATGTGCTGCAGATTCCGCTGTTTGGTCCCGAGTAGGGGTCACGACTTCAAATTTTGTGAAATGATCTATCAGCACCAATCAATGTTCATACCCCTGATGAGCAGGGCCTATGATCAAATAGTTGATCATCAACACTTCTACAGGTACTAAAGTCACAATTGTTTGTGTAGGGACTCTTTGTTCTGGAGGTTTGGCCAACTCATAGCTCCTACAGAGTCGGTACACTTCTTCTACTACTCACTTCAGCAAGGGATGGTAAACCAGCTTCTGTAGCCACAGAAAGGTTTTCTCATGGCCGAAGTGAGCTCCTCTCTCATGTGCCTCAGTAGCCACTTTATGCAACAGCATCTCATGAATCACCACTTGCCAAGTGACGGCCTGGACCTGTTGTAATTGGATCTTTCGATATAACAGTCCATTCTTCAATTTTATTCTCTCCCATTGCCAAAGAATTTGTAATAACCCGGAAGACAGGGCCCTCTCACTCCGGCGGGGCAGTTGTTTAAGTGCCACCCACTGTCATATTTGTGAGAGTTCTCCATCTTCCTGTTGGATCCGTACTCACTCATCACGAGGTTGCCCTAATATACTTTCCTGAAGCATCACTTGTACCTGTTCCTGCATTCCTTTTCGGGCCCCCTTCTGTTGGTGATTTTATACCAAAATTTGGCCATTCATGCCACCCAGCGCTGTTCCAAAGCTCCCAAATTTGTGTTCTCCAAATGAGCCAGACGGTTGTTATCGGTGTGCACTAGGACTTCTGACCCAGACAAATATTCCACGAACTTCTCTGTCATGGCCCATACTAATGCCAATAGCTCCAACTTGAATGAACTGTACATCAAAAAAGGGGAAAAAAGAAGCTATTTGCCTTTAAATATCAGAAATTTATTGATATGTATAAAAATAAGTATATATTAAAATGTAAAATCAATGGGGACAATAAATGCAAAAATGGTTCCGTTTGGAATCATGGAGGGAACGACTTGCATAGGCAATCACCCGCTCTTTATCGTCTTGAATCTGGGACAATACAGCTCAGAGTCCATACAAGCTCCTATCAGTATGTAGGATGAAAGGTTAAGAAAAGTCAGCATCAGCTAGGATGGGTGCTTCTGTCAAGGCCACCTTCAAGGCCTGAAATACTTTCTCCTGATGTTCTCCCCAATGAATCGTCTTGTTTTTGGCTCCAGGGGGCACCCCTTTCAATAGCTCTAACAACGGATTCACGATGCGGGTGAAGATTTTTACGATCCACCGGCAGTATCCAGTCAACCCCAAAAAGGCCCAAACATCCTTCATGGTCTTCGGAGCTGGCCAATCCTGTACTGCCACAATCTTCTCACAGGACGGTCCTACACCTTCAGCAGAGACCACATGTCCTAGGTACTCGATCTGTGTACGAAACAGATAACACTTGGGAGGTTTTACTTTTAGACCATGTATCTGGAGCCAGCTCAATATTTGCTCTAATTGTCGTAAATGTTCTTCAAACGTAGCGGCATACACAATGATATCATCAAGGTAGATGAGAATGGCTTCAAAGTTTAAATCACCCAAACACCTCTCCATGAGGTGCTGAAAAGTACCAGGGGCATTAGCGAGACCGAACGGCATTCGTTTGAACTCGTACAGGCCCATGGGAAGTATGAAGGCCGTTTTGGCTCGGTCATGTTCAGACATCGGCACTTGCCAATAACCACTGGTCTAACGTGGAAAAATATCTTGCGCTTCCCAGTGCGGACAGAGACTCTTTGATACGAGGTAGTGGGTATGAATCTCGCAAAGTGTAGGCATTTAGCTTGCGATAGTCCACGCAGAAGCGAAAGGTGCCGTCTTTTGTACTAGTACGATGGGAGCAGCCCAAGGACTTTGACCCTCTCGAATGAAACCATTCTGTAGCATGTGTGTCAGCATCCCTTTCACCTCCTGATACATTTTCGGAGGAATTTGATGATAACACCACTAGTTGGAATCTCGTGTGTGATTGCAGAAGTGCAGGCGAAATTGTCCTCATGACGTGCGAATACATCTTGATAACATCCGAGTAAGGCTCCCACTTGCTGTACTTGTTGCGGTGTGAGCTCCATTAATTCAGCACGCATCTGCTCCAAAATACGAAGCCCTTTCTGCTGTTGTTGAGGTCCTGACGCTAGAGATGTCTCTACAGTCTACGGTCTATGGATCTTCTTTCTTTGCTGTCAACTCCACAGCCTGGGAGGGTATCAGCTCCTCCGGCATACCTACAATTTGCGCTACTTCACTTTGGGGGAGAGTGTCAGATTGTCCTCTTTCAAATTCACACAATGCACGGGTACCATTCCATCATGTACAGTCACCAGGGTCCAAGCCACAAGGAGTCCTGGGGGTAAGTGCTCCATGATGGCCGGTTCTAATTGTATCTCAGCCCCCTCCAGAAGAGTGGAAGCCCGGAAAGGGAAAGAGAGCACAGTTTGCCCCAGTGGAATTACAAGATTGCCTGCAGCCAGAATAACCACTTTTCCCTGCACCTTTCCATCACAGGAGACCTCTTGCACTCGAGCCGTCTGAATCAACTGCTGAAACACTTCTCTTTGAGGCATTTGCAAACTCCATTGTTTCAAAAACATGTCTGGGGACTCATTAATGAGAAGACTCCCGAACACCTTTAGCACATTCATCCCTAGAGTGACATCATATCCACGTTCTGTATCTCCCGCAGTTAGAACCACTCCTTTGTGGCCCAGATCTTTTAAACGGACCTTGACCTGCAACTAGGCCACCCCTGTGACCGGGATGGGCAACTGATTGGCGGCCATCAACTTCATCACTGGGCCCCACTCGGGCCTCAATGCTTCAGGGAAATTTCTCTTAAAGTACTGTATGTTTCGGGCATTGTAGTCACTTGAGAGCCGGTATCTACCAATCAGCGGATGGCTCGACCATTCATTTCAGCCCAGGCTAGAGGACACACAGAAACTAAATTGGTGGGACTTTTGATTCTCTTTTCTGACTGTTCTGGCTCCGGGCATCGTCCCCCAACCTCGGAGACTCCTAATTTAACGGGTGACGCTAAAGAGGCCCTCATCTGTGTGGACAAATCTGGGCCTCATGTCCCAACTCTCCGCAGGTATAGCATGTAGGGAGTTCTTCTTGCTGATATGTTCTCAAATCCTGTCACGTTTCTGGGATAGTTCTGCCTCTGGGTGAGCTTAATATGGTTAGCGTCTTTTTTGTTTCAGTCGGGTCTTCCCACATAACTAGAATCTCCGTCCGCAAATCTTCTACCCATCCAGGTTGGGTGACTAGATTCACAGACACCTCTCTGCTCCTTTGCCACAGGGACTGTCACCCCCTCCACTTTTTCTCTCTCGCGTGCCTCACTACCAACTTCTGCAAAGGTCATGCGCCGTTTTACTCGCAAATGCTCTCGCAGGGCCTGCTTCAGCAATCCGGTCACCAGCTGGTCTTGCAACACTATGTCAGTTGACCCTACGCCGTCTTTTCTGTATATGGCAGTGTGGATCTCCTGTAGTACGTTCATATATTGAGTCCCTGTCTCTTTGGATCCGGCTAAACAACCACATGTGCAATTCCCCTACATCTGTGGGATCCCCATGGGTCTCCTCCAGTATGCGCAGTACTTTGTCAAAAGTGTCCTGCTGTTGGGGGGGTCCCTCGCCTCTCCGTCCGACAACGTCAGAATCTGGAATCCTGTATTCAAGCGGTGGCACCAAGGCTTTGGCGCATAAGGGGTCTGGTGATGTCTTGAGGAAGATGGCATTCCGGTTCCTGGTGGCGGTGAATCCTGGTCGTCTTGACGGGGGTCCTGGGTCCAAAAGACATAGTTGAGGTGCTGACACAGTCTCTAACACTGCCAGAGTAGGATGTAACTCGACAGATGCAAGCGGGTGTATCAGAATACAGTTCACAGCGGGTCATCCGGCATTCTCGTCTCAGCACGCGCGCATCTAAGTCTTCACAAGGGACTTTGTCACTCACGGTCTCCAGTGTCAGGATATCCTTCGCTGGTCTTTATCGGCAGCCTCTGGTTGAGGATTGGGCCTACTCCGTCTCATCACAGACTGGACAGAGCCCGGACTATGTCCTCCTGCGTGTTGCACGTTCCTGTCAAGTCTGCTCTGCTTCCCTCGTGCTGCAGCTTTTTAGTATAGCCGTGCCGCCTAACACTGAGTACAAAGGTCAGTCTGGGGTATTAAGCTTCCCCTGTGCAACTTGGGTGACAGCCCCATCAGTTCAGGTTCCACAACGGAAAAGGTACGCCTGGTCCGATTCTTCCACTTACGCAATAATGAATCAGAACCTGAAATAATTCTATAACGGGACTAATGAAAAATAAAGACATGATATGATTTATTTTGACATGTACAGAATTAATAAAACCAATAGAAAAATGTGTTCAGACTCTGCCTTAATTCAAAGTATTATAGCAGATTTCCCACTCCCCACACTTTTGTGCTATTCCCTAACATTACAGGTAGAGTTGGGCCACATCAAATCCAAAAGGTTTTTTAATCCCTTTTTGTTTAATTATTTTTTGTACTTTTATGTCTTAGTGAGGTCATTGGCACAGTAGCTTCACCTTCACCTTGAATAGTCATCTATGACAGTCGTCATTATTTAAAGCACAAAATGCTATTAACCTGTATATATAGGGTTAATCTGCAGGTAAATAGTGTTAGAAATGTGCCTGGCTGCAATAATGAAAGTGCAGCACCTCGGAAAAAATGAACTATATTCCACCTGGGAGCCACCAATTTTGAATTCTACATGCGTGCCTGCATGGCAACAGTCACCGCTTACAGGATTGTAAACCACAGCTGTAAGCGTATTCCGGCCGTGCTGTGCTGTGCACTGATGCGCTGCACGGCTGGCTGTCGAAGTGTCGGGACAAGCTTACAACCGTCACTCACAGGTTCTCTCAAGTTCAGTTCGGCAGCAAAGCACCTACTTAGTGCTCTTAACTTGCAAATTAATTGTATAAATTGTGAGGCAGTGACGGGTATTATATGCAAGATTTGCTATGTGTCCCCCAGGATGTGCACAGAAGCATATTAAGACCACTGGAGTGCATTGCATTTACATGCATATCTGTGATTGCAGTGCAAAATAAAAGTTTGGTCTTGAGCACGCTATTTGACCAAGGTAGATATAAGAAAACCGGGCATGGGCTTTTATTTTTGGAGCGAACTACAGGATGGTAGTGGGGCAGTTCGCTCACGGCAGGTCACGTCTTACACCACAGATTTATTTTAAAAACTCTGCAGCAAAGTGTTGGGTGCGTCAGTTTTGGTTTGCAAACTTGCAGAGAAGGTGGCTCTGCAAAGCTGAGCCTGTGTGAAGCAAAATGGAGCCAAGGAAAGCCAAAAGGCCTGACACCCCTCAGTATAGCAGGGTGGTGCAGTCACCCACAGCAACTGGTCTCAGATATGGACTGTCTTGATTCTCGGCTGCGATCCGGAGGATGCCATTTATTTTTCCGTTTGTGAGTGCGTTGGCTATTAAAGAGACTTTGTTTTTGAACTTTTCCTGTGGTCACTGCCTGTGTGTCTCATTGCATCATCCCCAATTCACTACAATATGCAGGTTAATAGAGTTATCCAAAGTAATAGGTTACCTTAAAATGGCAACGAAGAACAGGGATAGTACCAGACGTAACCAAATCTAATGTTTATGGGCCTCCTGACTTCCCAACGATAGAGGATATCGGGGAGGTAAGGATTGAGGAAATTACATTTAAAGTAAATGCCCAATCAGTTTGTTCTCAGGAAAAATAAGCCATTTCTGGAAGCATCTGTCAGTGGCTTTCTTTCCATTGACAACACAAGAACACATGGCCAACCTGAACGTTGAGAGCATGTAGGAGTTTGGAGAAATAGCTCTCTGAAGGACAAGCAAATCTATAGTGTCATACGGACAGATGTTTATCAGATGCTTAGAGGGGTTTCACTTTTTTTTAAAGAATGAGTCTCCAGGTGCAGTTTGTTTTATGGTACCGTCACACTATACGATTTACCAACGATCACGACCAGCGATACGACCTGGCCGTGATCATTGGTAAGTCGTAGTGTGGTCGCTGGAGAGCTGTCACACAGACAGCTCTCCAGCGACCAACGATGCCGAGGTCCCCGGGTAACCAGGGTAAACATCGGGTTACTAAGCGCAGGACCGCGCTTAGTAACCCGATGTTTATCCTGGTTACCAGCGTAAAAAAAAAAAAACAGTACATACTTACATTCCGGTGTCTGTCCCTTGCCGTCTGCTTCCCGCACTCACTGACTGCCGGCCGTAAAGTGAAAGCACAGCACAGCGGTGACGTCACCGCTGTGCTCTGCTTTCACTTTACGGCCGGCAGTCAGTGAGTGCGGGAAGCAGACGGCAAGGGACCTGACGGACACCGGAATGTAAGTATGTACTGTTTTTTTTTTTTTACATTTACGCTGGTAACCATGGTAAACATCGGGTTACTAAGCGCGGCCCTGCGTTTAGTAACCCGATGTTTACCCTGGTTACAAGCGAACGCATCGCTAGATCGGTGTCACACACACCGATCTAGCGATGACAGCAGGAGATCCAGCGACGAAAGAATGTTCCAAACGATCTGCTACGACGTACGATTCTCAGCAGGATCCCTGATCGCTGCTGCGTGTCAGACACAGCGATATCGTAACGATATAGCTGGAACGTCACGAATTGTACCGTCGTAGCGATCAAAATGGCACTGTGTGACGGTACCCTTAAAGTACAAACTGGGCTTTACTCACCCTCCTTGGGCTGGTGCTGAGTTTCCTCTGTTGCTTCCAAGAGCTATTATTGTCTACAGTGCTGACATCACATCAGCGCTGCAGCCAATCAGTGAGTTCAATGGCTACTCGGGCAGACTCAGACTACTAGGCTGTTAACCTGGATGCTGTGCATCTCCATTTGTGTGAACAGCACCAAATACAAGTCTTTTATGTGTAGTAATATGCCAAGCAGCCACCACCTCCATTAGTTTGGTAGGTTGTGAGTGGTTGCCTCATCGGTAATTCTACACCTGTGTTGCCGCCATCTTAACCACATGGGTCCACTGCATCCTGATAGTGCATTTGGTTGGAGGCCTAGGCAGGTAAGCATCTCTGCCTTTTTTGCTGTTTTCTAAATTTCTGGAGGATCTCTGAATCCTCTTTTTGTGCTATATTTGTTTAGTATTAGGACTCGTAAGCGTGAGGACCCGAGATGAGGGTTACGAGCTTACGTATTTTGGCCAAAATATCAACAAGTACCTCACATTTTTACATGTGTTTTTGCACTTTTTGGTGTCTGTTCACATGGGATGCATTTGGATAGCACTGGGCAGCCAGCCTGAGCTAATAGAAGGGCGTGACTAATAGGCTGTTAACGTGGATGCTGTGCATCTCCATTGTGTGAACAGCGCCACATACAAGTCTTTTATGTGTAGTAATATGCCATGCAGCCACCCCCTCCATTAGTTTGGTAGGTTGTGATTGTTTGCCTCATCAGTATTTCTGCACCTGTATTGCCGCCATCTTAACCACATGGGTCCACTGCATCCTGATAGTGCATTTGTTTGAAGGCCTAGGCAGGTAAGCATCTCTGCCTTTTTTGCTGTTTTCTGAATTTTTGGAGGATCTCTGAATCATTTTTTGTGCTATATTTGTTTAAATACAGTAGCTGCATAAAAATTGAGGAATTTTGCAGTTTTTTTTACCCCAGCTCGCCTATCTTTTTGAACAGTGTCCAGAGCTCACGGGGACCGTCATTGAATAGCTTTCTCCGATAAATTCAATAGAATTTACACCACAAAAATAACATACTATAGCAGTTAGACTTGAGTTCCTTTCTGTG
Organism: Ranitomeya imitator; assembly: GCF_032444005.1. Taxonomy (NCBI): domain Eukaryota; kingdom Metazoa; phylum Chordata; class Amphibia; order Anura; family Dendrobatidae; genus Ranitomeya; species Ranitomeya imitator. Next base: position 136,081,142 of record NC_091282.1, read on the forward strand.
TCTGGTACGACTGATGAATATTAATGAATTTGGTGAATTCTATTCCAGATGATGAAATCGACCTCTAAGTATATTAATTTCAGTTATGAATGGTCAGTTGCTAAGAAAAGAGTCCTGTTTATCCCAAGAATTATTAAATTCCCAACTGTTGTCTTTCCAAGGACATTTGCTGGAAAAGTGTTCCAAACAGCAGCCGTCTGTCTGATACAACTAACACAAAAATAATTGTTTCATTCATAATCAATAATACATTTTCCTTTGCAAGGAAAAAAAATTAAATGGCAGAATGGAATTTTTTCATTGGAGCTGGGAAGCAAAGAAAAACTGATGGGAAGAAAATGAAGAAAATGTTTTCTTTGGGAAACATTCAAGTCCCAATCCATTCAAGAGTTTTCATCAAAATTATAGCATAAAGCTTGAAATCTCGCAAAATGTTTACACAGTACAAAGTTGTGCAAAATTTTACAACTTTTGACATTTTAATGCCAACTTTCTAAAACTGACTGGGACACATGGAGTGACCAAACCTGCCCAGCAAATTAATCATGATTTACCCCACAAATAAGGCATGAATTACTCCAAAAAAGTAAGCCAGACCCTGGCTAGAGTAACTTTTCTGCTGGATGTGCACATCTCTTAATGAATTTGGTGCATCTTACTCTAATGATATTTTCAAAGCATCAGTCTTGATGAATCGTGACAAAAGTTATTTTTACACAACAATCTACAGGGTGAGCCATTTATATGGATACACCTGGGTGGGCCATTTATAAAGTTGGATCCAAAATGGCTGACTTCAAAATGGCCACCATGGTCACCACCCATGTTGAAAAGTTTTCCCCCTCCCATATACTAATGTGCCACAAACAGGAAGGTGGTATCACCAACCATTCCCATTTTATTTAGGTGTATCCATATACATGGCCCACCCAGGTGTATCCATATAAATGACCCACCCTGTACAACTGTAAGTGAAATTAGACAATGGGAAATGTAATGGGAATCTATGACTATGAGCTCATTCATTCTACATATTTGTGTACGTTCTAAGAACACATGTAACTCTATACCCACCTTCATAAACCAAAAACGCTGCTCTGTTGCACAGGGATCTACTCATTATTTGCAAATGAGGCTGGATGTGCCCTCAGTAGGATGAAGCACTCCCACTGCATGGGCCCCAAGCTCCATTCTTTCTCTATCTCCACCCTCCACTAGGTTACTGAAATTTAGTTGTCACTACAGCAGCATGTCAGTCACCTCTTGGAGAGCGGAGTTAGGCTAAGACCATATTCACATGTTCGGTATTTGGTCAGAGTTTTAGATTAGTATTTGTAAGCAAAAACTAGGAGTGGAACAATCAGAGGAAAAGTATAATAGAAACTTGTCACCACTTCTGTATTTATCACCCACTCCTGGTTTTAGCTTACAAATACTGATGTAAAATACTGACCAAATACTGAACATGTGAACGTGGCTTAAGAATGAAGCTTGGATTTGATTCAGTGGAATTGTGGCATCTCGCTCAGAGCATTTCCAGCATTTGCATATCACTTCCAAAGAAGATTTCTCTGCAGTGCTTTTGATTAATAGATGTATGGATTTACTTGCTTTCATGTATCCTATACACACATGTAATTAGTTAAGGGTGTTTGAATGAGCTGATAGATTTCTTTTAAAAGCCCCTTCAGCCATGTACAAGCAATGACCTTCGCTTGTACTTTTGATGGCAGGTATTGATTCTATGGATCAGTTTTGTGATCAATCTTTTACAGCAGGTCATACTCTTAACCCCTTTACTCCCTCCAAGCCTTTTCGACCTTCATGACCATGCCAAATTTTACAAATTTTACAACTCTGGCCAGTGTCACTTTATGTGGTAATTACTCTGCAACACTTCCACGGATCCCAATGGTACTGAGGCTGTTTTCTTGTGACGTATTGTACTTCATGATAGTAGCAATATTTGTTCGATATGACTTGCATTTATTTGTGAAAATATCAGAAATTTGGTTAAAAAAAATAAAATTTTGCAATTTTCAAACTTTTAATTATTATGCCCTTAAACCAGAGAGCTATCTCACACAAATTAGTTCATAAATAACTTTTACCACATGTCTACTTACATCGGCATAATGTTTTAAACATATTTTTTTGCTAGGAAGACGTGTTTTATTTTCACAAGGGTAAAAGGAGAAAATGGAACCCAAGATTTGTTGTGCAATTTCTGCTGAGTAAGCCAATACAGCATATGTGAGGGAATACTACTGTTTGGGCACATGGCAGGGCTTGGAAAGGAAGGAGCACCGTTTGAGTTTTTGAATGCTAAATTGGCTGGAATCGAGAATGGACACCATGTTGGATTTGGAGAACCCTTGATGTGCCTTAAAGGGAACCTGTCACCCCCAAAATCGATGGTGAGGTAAGTTCACCATCATCAGGGGCTTATCTACAGCATTCTGTAATGCTGTAGATAAGCCCCCAATGTAACCTGAAAGAGGAGAAAAAGAGTTTAGATTATACTCACCCAGGGGCGATCCCGCTGTGGTCCGGTCAAATGGGTGTCTCAGGTCCGCTCCGGTGCCTCCTAAATTCATTCCATGACATTCTCTTCTGGTCTTCACGCTGCGGCTCCGGTGCAGGCATACTTTGTCTGCCCTGTTGAAGGCAGAGCAAAGTACTGCAGTGTGCAGGCGCTGGAAAGGTCAGAGAGGCCCGGCGCCTGCACACTGCAGTACTTTGCTCTGCCCTCAACAGGAGCCGCGGCGTGAAGACCAGAAGAGGACGTCATGGAATGAAGATGGGAGGCGCTTTTCCGAACCTGAGACACCCATCGGAGCAGGACAACCCCTGGGTGAGTATAATCTAACCTGTTTTTCTCCTCTTTCAGGTAACATCGGTGGCTTATCTACAGCATTACAGAATGCTGTAGATAAACCCCTGATGACGGTGAGCTTACCTCACCATCGATTTTGATAGTGTCAGGTTTCCTTTAATCATGGAAAACCTCCACAAATGACATCATTCTGGAAACTAGAAATTATTTAGATGTGTGCTGAGCACCTTGAACGTCCAAGTGCTTCCCACAAGTTTATTACCGAAGTTTAAAGCCATAAAAGTAAAAAAAATCACATTTTTCCACCAAATTTTGTATTTTCACAAGAGTAACAGGAGAAAATACACCATACAATTTGTTGTGCAATTTCTCCTGAGTATACTGATACCCCATATGTGGAGCAAAACTACTGTTTGGGCGCACAGAAGGGAAGTAGCTCCATTTGACTTTTGAAGGGCAAAATTGACTTATCTAAATGTGCAGTGAACACTTTGAACTCCCAGATGCTTCAAAGAAGTTTATAACATAGAGTCGAGAAGATAAAACACTCACATTTTTCCCACAAAAAATCTTTTTGCCCAATATTTTATTTTCGCAAGGATAACAGGAGAAAAGGACCCCAAAATTTGTTGTGCAATTTCTCCTGAGTCCGCCCCATATGTGGGGTAAACTACTGTTTGGGCAGGGCTCGTAAAGGAAGGAGTGACAATTTGGAACGCAGACTTTGATGGAATGATCTGCAGGTGTCAATGTCACTTTCAGTGACATTTTGGAAACTAGAATGTATGTGGTGACAGGGCAGATTAAGGGTAGCCATGGCCCGTGCAGCTCAGACTTTGTACCCCACTGGGTCACATGATGAATCCAAGTATTCCAAAGAGGAAAGAGGTGTTACACATAGTTGTAAGGAAAAACACAGTACAAAACAATAAGTGAGGTCATTGTATATATTAATTGGGTGCTGAGCTGGTGATCCTTATTGTGAATGCGGAAGGTGGTCTGTACAGTTAGGTGTTCTACAGCAGGCAGCTGCTCCAGGAGCCTTGTGTGCTTTGCGTACTGCTCAGAGATTGGTAGTCCAGGCTCCAGGAGCCTTGTGTGCTTTGCGTACTGCTCAGAGATTGGTAGTCCAGGCTCCAGGAGCCTTGTGTGCTTTGCGTACTGCTCAGACATTGGTAGTCCAGGCTCCAGGAGCCTTGTGTGCTTTGCGTACTGCTCAGACATTGGTAGTCCAGGCTCCAGGAGCCTTGTGTGCTTTGCGTACTGCTCAGAGATTGGTAGTCCAGGTGTTCTTCTTCCCCTCAGGTAGCCCGGTCGTGAGAAAATATTTAGGTTAAATGGATATACAGCCAAAGTTATATTAGTAAAAAGATACTGATGTATACTTATTTCTGCCAGACGGACACCAAAAGGACATTCTTTTGGCCTCTGTGTGTCTAATGGAATGAGGTTTTCAGGTGTATGTGCTAAGGTTGGATGTTTGGATTTTATGAAGCTGGGATACTTTTTCTTTCTATGGACTGCACATGGAGACCCAAGTATGTCCTTGCCTTTGTACGCCAAAGGCGAGCTGGTTTTCAAATCTCTCTTCACAAATGCCCCTCCACTTGGAAATTTTGCCAACATCATGTGAAATGCCCCTGCCACTGTGTGCCCCTCTATTAGAAATTTTGCTTCCATTATATATTTACCGTATTTACTCGAGTATAAGCCGAGATTTTCAGCCCAAATTTTTGGGCTGAAAGTGCCCCTCTCGGCTTATACTCGAGTCAAGGTGGGTGGCAGGGTCGGCGGGTGAGGGGGTGAGGGCGCTGAGGTATACTTACCTAGTCCTGGCGATCCTGGCGCTGTCTCTGCCGTCCCACGGTCTTCTGTGCTGCAGCGTCTTCCCCTCTTCAGCGGTCACGTGGGACCGCTCATTAAAAAAATGAATAGGCGGCTCCACCTCCCATAGGGGTGGAGCCGCGTATTCATTTCTCTAATCAGCGGTGCCGGTGACCGCTGATAGAAAAAGAGGCTGCGGCACCGAAGACCAGGCAGAGGGAGCGTCAGGATCGCTGGGACCAGGTAAGTATTTTATATTCACCTGTCCGCATTCCAGCCGCCGGGCATCGCTCCATCTTCCCGGCGCCTCCATCTTCCCGGCGTCTGCGCTCTGACTGTTCAGGTCAGAGGGCACGATGACGCATATAGTGTGCGCGGCGCCCTCTGCCTGATCAGTCAGAGCAGAGACGCCGGGAAGATGGAGGTGCTGGGACCGGACGCTGGGAGCTGCAAGCAAGAGAGGTGAGTATGTGTTTTTTTTTTTTTTATTGCAGCAGCAGCGGCAGCACAGATTTATGTGGAGCATCTATGGGGCAATATGAACGGTGCAGAGCACTATATGGGGCACAGCTATGGGGCACAATGAACGGTGCAGAGCACTGTATATGGGGCACAGCTATGGGGCACAATGAACGGTGCAGAGCATTGTATATGGGGCACAGATATGGGGCAATAATGAACGATGCCGAGCACAGTATGGGGCACAGCTATGGGACAAAATGAACGGTGCAGAGCATTGTATATGGGGAACAGATATGGGGCAATAATGAACGGTGCAGAGCACTGTATGGGGCACAGCTATGGACAAAATGAACGGTGTAGAGCACTATATGGGGCACAGCTATGGGACAAAATGAACGGTGCAGAGCACTATATGGGACACAGCTATGGGGAAATATGAACGGTGCAGAGCACTATATGGCACAGCTATGGAGAAATAATGATCTATTTTTATTTTTGAAATTCACCGGTAAATGCTGCATTTCCACCCTAGGCTTATACTCGAGTCAATAAGTTTTCCCAGTTTTTTGTGGCAAAATTAGGGGGGTCGGCTTATACTCGGGTCGGCTTATACTCGAGTATATACGGTATATACATATATGATATACTGTAAGCAAAATTTCCAAGGTGGAGGGGCATACAGTGTATAGGGGCATTTGACATGATGTTGGCAAAATTTACAAGGTGAATGGACATTTGTGAAGAGAGATTTCAAAACCAGCTCACCCTCAGCGTGCAGAAGCAAGGAAAGTGTGCAATGTTAGCTCTGGGGTGAAAAACCCTTTTAACACCATTAACCCCCCCCCCAAGCCTCTTTTTACCTTCATTACCGGGCCAAATTTTACAATTCTGACTAGTGTCACTTTATGTGGTAATAACTCTGGAACGCTTCAACATATCCCATGACAATATTCGTGATATATTGTACTTCATGATAGTGGTAAAATTTGTTTATATGTGAAAAAATCTGAAATTTCATGAAAATTTGACAAATTTTGAACATTTCCAATTTTGAATATTTATGCTCTTAAACTAGAGTTATGTCACACAAAAAAGTTAATAAATAACAATTTCCACATGTCTAATTTACATCAGCACAATTTTTTAAACAATTTTTTTGTTAGGAAGTTAAAAAGGTTAAAAGTTGGCAGAATGAACAAATCAACAGCAGGTATAGAATTGTTTTTTTTAATTTTGTACACCATTCCTCATGCATTATAAGTGATTAGGCAACTTTATTCTTTGGGTTGGTGTGATTACAGCGATATCAGATTTTTATTGTTTTTGTTTGGCTGCTGTCACATGCTTTCAAGTGAAAAAAAAGTTTTTGCATCGCCATATTTTGAGAGCTATAATTTTTCTACATTTCTGCTGATAGACTCATGTGATGGCTTATTTTTTGTGGGACAAGTTGACATTTTTATTAGTACCTTTTTCAGACACATGACATTTTTTGTTAGTTGTCTATTCCAGTTTTTATGAAGCAGAATGCACAAAAAACAGCAATTCAGAAATTTTATGGGCTTTTTTTAATTCTTCATGTCAGTACGATTACAGCAATATCACATTTACATAATTTTATGTTTTGGCGCTTTTACGCAATAAAAACTATTTTATAGAAAAAATAATTGTTTTTGCATCACTTTATTCTGACAGCTATACCTTTTTTATTTTCCACTGATAGAGCTGTATGACAGCCTGTTTTTTTTGCAGGAGAAGTTGAGTTTTTCAATGATACCATTTTTATTTACATTCATCTTTTTGATTGCACTAATGTGAGGGTTTTATAGGTCAGGTTGTTACAGACACAGCAATGCCAAATATGTGTACTTTTTTAAAAGTAAAAATACAAATTTATGGGTGAAATATATTTGTATTTTTTATTATTTTGTGATTTTTTAAAAATATTTTTACAATTATTTTTACTGTTGCTTTTTTACTTAGTCATTCTACAGGATTTTCACTTTCTAGGCTATGATCCCTGTTATAAAGCATTGCAGTGTACTTTGTAACTGTCAGTGCTGCACTGGTCTAAGGGGCTTGACCAGGTAGTTATCATTTATCTTAAAGGGTACCTATCATTTTATTTTTTATTTACTGTATAGTCCTTTCCTAACAGCAAATCAGTGGGGCCCTGGTCCTGAGCATATGCACGGAAAGTGTACAGGCTCGGTAGAAAGTCTATAATCATGCTCATACAGGACCTCAATGTTTGTGCCTTATGAGCAGTATGCTCCAGATCATTTCTTATTTTAGTGATTTGTGTGAGTCTTACGACCCGGGAACTTCACTGTTCTTCTGTACTTGTTAGTAAGAGACTAAATATTAAATACAAAATAAAACAATTGCCACCAGATTAAGGCTACGTTCACATTAGCGTTTTGCGGGTTTGCATCGGGTGCAGCTGCGGCGACGCATGCGTCCCTATATTTAACATGGGGGGCGCATGGACATGCGTTGTGCTGCGTTTTGCGACGCATGCATTTTTTTTGCTGCAAGCGTGGGGCGCAGAAAACGCAGCAAGTTGCATTTTTTTTGCGTCCGAATTTCGGCAAAAAAGGACGCATGCGTTGCAAAACGCTGCGTTTTAGCGTGCGTTTTGTTGCGTTTTTGTTTGCGTTGTGCGTTGCGTCTTCGACGCAACATCGCACAACGCAAGTGTGAACGTAGCCTAACTCTGTTGTGTACTGATTATAGCTACCTATTTGTATAATGTCTGTTTACTCAATATTCTACAAGCTCATAATTATGGATGAAAAGAAAGTCAGTCAGTATAACCTACTTTTTTTAGTTTATTTATTTTAGTCTCTTAAATTTTGCCATTAATTTCCTTAGTGAGAAAATGAAAAAAGGCAATGTCTTCTGGAGCGCTAGGAAGGAGGAGAAGAATCCGATTGGGTAAAATGAATCACTGCTCCATTTCTTGGTTTTAATATGAAGTTTGCTGGGATTAATTTCTGATTGTTAATTAATTTTTTCTTTCTCTAATTATTATGATGTAATTTATTTTACAATATCTGAGATTTATAATTATATCTTTTTATATACCGTATTTTGCAGACTACAAGACGCACCGTAACATAAGACGCAACCCAAAATTTTGTGAAAAAATAGGAATTAAAAAAAATAAATAAAAATAAAATGTTGGTGCGTCCTATAATCAAATTTTACAGTAGCTTACCGGGTAGGGCAGCTGCGGTGGAGCGGGGTCAAAGGAGGTAGGGTCACTGCCGCAGGAGACCGGTGGCAGCAGGAGTCAGGCAATGCTGCGGGCCCCATGCTGGGAGGACATCGTGTCCCGGCAGTGCAAGGTTGCGGGCTTTGGGCTTTCATAAAATGTGAGCAAAGTACACTTTCCATTGATTTCCCTGTGGTGGGCTTTGGGAAAATGCTCACCGGAGATGCCATATACGCAGATTGATATCTTTGCTCACCGCTGACAGTTTATGCAAGCCCAGGGCGCACAGCCTCCCACCGCCATTTGCTTGGATCCAAGCCGCACATCGACCCAACTGAGACACTCTCCAATACATTACTTTCTTCTATACACAAAATGTACCATATTTGATTTATGGTGGGATGTTGCACCACTTCGATGTATTGAGCTAATAATGATTAGATCATCCTCCTTAAATAAACATTTATCATTACACACAGGCTACAATTTTGGCCCTATTTTTCTGGGATTCTTTCACTGATACAGCAAGTACTCCCTCTTGCTTTTGTCATTATTGATACATGTGTTTTTATGTTTTGACTGTAAAATAACAAAATTTTATATTTTATTAGTAGCAAGAACTCATGTTTGTCTCTATTGTATAATGTTATTATTGTCTTATATCACTGTACTACACTGCACCAACTACATTTATTGCAAAATAAATGACAATAATAATTCTTAGTCCTTCTAAATAATCGACTAGTTACTCACTGGTCAATAAGATATTCAGAATTGCAGATGTGTGTGATCCTTCTATAAAAACCACCATTTTTTAAAGCCTTGCTACCTCTCTTGTTTTATGCAGCAGCCTGATGTAAACATGCTAAATATGGGCCGCCGTAACCAGGGCCGGCTCCAGGTATTTGTGGGCCCCGAGTGAAAGAATCTCAGTTGGCCCCTTTAACACATACCACAATTCATGATGCACAGAGACGGCAAAGAAATACAGGTATAGTACAATCTCAAAGATTTCACTTACTTCTTACATTGCATGAGTTTAGAAACCGAACAGTTTTATGGGCACCACATAGTGTTCCATACAGAATAATGAGCCCTATATATTGCTCCATACAGAATAATGGTCCCCATATAATGTTCCATACAGTATAATATGCCCCATATAGTGCTCCATTACAGTATAATAATAGTCCCCACATATTGCTCCATGCAATATAATAAGCTCCATACAGTATAATGGGCCCCATACAATGCTCCATAAAAAATAATGAGCCCCTTATATTGCTCCATACTAAAAAAGGAGCCCATATAATGCTCCAAACAGTATAATGAGCCCACATAATGCTTCATATAGATTAATAGGCCCCATACAGTTAGGGCCAGAAATATTTGGACAGTGACACAAGTTTTGTTATTTTAGCTGTTTACAAAAACATGTTCAGAAATACAATTATATATATAATATGGGCTGAAAGTGCACACTCCCAGCTGCAATATGATAGTTTCCACATCCAAATCGGAGAAAGGGTTTAGGAATCATAGCTCTGTAATGCATAGCGTCCTCTTTTTCAAGGGACCAAAAGTAATTGGACAATGGACTCTAAGGGCTGCAATTAACTCTGAAGGCGTCTCCCTCGTTAACCTGTAATCAATGAAGTAGTTAAAAGGTCAGGGGTGGATTCCAGGTGTGTGGTTTTGCATTTGGAAGCTGTTGCTGTGAGCAGACAACATGCGGTCAAAGAAACTCTCAATTGAGGTGAAGCAGAACATCCTGAGGCTGAAAAAAAAGAAAAAATCCATCAGAGAGATAGCAGACATGCTTGGAGTAGCAAAATCAACAGTTGGGTACATTCTGAGAAAAAAGGAATTGACTGGTGAGCTTGGGAACTCAAAAAGGCCTGGGCGTCCACGGATGACAACAGTGGTGGATGATCGCCGCATACTTAATTTGGTGAAGAAGAACCCGTTCACAACATCAACTGAAGTCCAGAACACTCTCAGTGAAGTAGGTGTATCTGTCTCTAAGTCAACAGTAAAGAGAAGACTCCATGACAGTAAATACAAAGGGTTCACATCTAGATGCAAACCATTCATCAATACCAAAAATAGACAGGCCAGAGTTAAATTTGCAGAAAAACACCTCAAGAAGCCAGCTCAGTTCTGGAAAAGTATTCTATGGACAGATGAGACAAAGATCAACCTATACCAGAATGATGGGAAGAAAAAAGTTTGGAGAAGAAAGGGAACGGCACATGATCCAAGGCACACCACATCCTCTGTAAAACATGGTGGAGGCAACGTGATGGCATGGACATGCATGGCTTTCAATGGCACTGGGTCACTTGTGTTTATTGATGACATAAGAGCAGACAAGAGTAGCCGGATGAATTCTGAAGTGTACCGGGATATACTTTCAGCCCAGATTCAGCCAAATGCTGCAAAGTTGATTGGACGGCGCTTCATAGTACAGATGGACAATGACCCCAAGCATACATCCAAAGCTACCCAGGAGTTCATGAGTGCCAAAAAGTGGAACATTCTGCAATGGCCAAGTCAATCTCCAGATCTAAACCCAATTGAGCATGCATTTCACTTGCTCAAATCCAGACTTAAGACGGAAAGACCCACAAACAAGCAAGACCTGAAGGCTGCGGCTGTAAAGGCCTGGCAAAGCATTAAGAAGGAGGAAACCCAGCGTTTGGTGATGTCCATGGGTTCGAGACTTAAGGCAGTGATTGCCTCCAAAGGATTTGCAACAAAATATTGAAAATAAAAATATTTTGTTTGGGTTATGTTTTTTTGTCCAATTACTTTTGACCTCCTAAAATGTGGAGTGTTTGTAAAGAAATGTGTACAATTCCTACATTTTCTATCAGATATTTTTGTTCAACCCTTCAAATTAAACGTTACAATCTGCACTTGAATTCTGTTGTAGAGGTTTCATTTCAAATCCAATGTGGTGGCATGCAGAGCCCAACTCGCGAAAATTGTGTCACTGTCCAAATATTTCTGGCCCTAACTGTATAATGTTCCATACAGTATAATGAGCCCCATATATTGCTCCATGCCTAATGGGCCCCATATAATGTTCCATACAGTATTTTGTTCCAAACAGAATGGGCCCCATATAATGCTCCATATATAATGGGCCCTAAAAGATGCTCCATATATAATGGACCCCGTAAAATTCTCCTTTTATAATGGGCCCCATATGATGCTCCATATATAATGGGTGCCGTATGATGCTCCTGTGTATGATGGACCCTATATATTGCTCCAAACATTAAAAAAAGTAAATACTCACCTCTCCTCGGTGGCCTCAAGTCTGCTTCAGACTCCTCAGAGTCGGCGTCTTTGAGCTCTCTGCACTGTAAGGCTGTGTGCACACTTTCAAGATTTTTCGTGTTTTTTTTCGTGGTTTTTCACTATAAAAGCGTGATAAAACCGCGAAAAAGTCCAAGTTTTGTGCAGATGTTATGTTTTTTTCCGTGGCGGAATTGCTTTCTGGAAAAAAACGCAGCATGTTCATTCTTTGTGCGGAATCGCGGGGATTCCGCACACATAAGAATGCATTGATCTGCTTACTTTTCGCATGTGGCTATGCCCACCATGCGGGAAGTAAGCGGATCATGTACGGTTGGTAACCAGGGTGGAAGAGAGGGGACTGTCCTCCAGGCCCTGGGAACGATATACCTGTAAAAAAAGTTAATTAAAATAAAAAATCGTGATATTCTCTCCTTCCGGCAGCCCCGGCAGCCTTCCCACTCCTCACGATGCTTCCGTTCCCAGGGATGCTTGTGGCAATAACCTGTGATGACATAGCGGTCTTGCGAGACCGCTACGTTATCTGGGGTCATTGCCGCAAGGCATTACTGGGAACGGAAGCTGCCGGGAGCATCACGAGGAGCGGGAAGGCTGCAGGGGACGCCGGAAGGTGAGAATATCATGATTTTTTATTTATTTATTTATTTTTTTAACATTCTGCATAGGCCGCATCAATAGTAAAAAGTTGGTCACACTTGTCAAACACTATGTTTTACAAGTATCACCAACTTGTCAATCAGTTTTCCAAGCAATGCTACAGATCACTTGTAAAACGCTAGCATTCTGCAAGCTAATTATGCTTGTAAAACGCTAGCGTTTAGCGGGAAAACGCATGCCAATTCTGCATGCGTTTTACCCGCGGCACAGTTGTGGAATTGCCGCGGAAATTTCCGCTACAATTCTGGACGTATGCACATAGCCTGTGTTCAGGCAGCGGGCACACAGACGTGATGTCATCGCACCCTATGACCTGAAGCGTCACAGTCAGAAGGCACCGCAGCGCAGGAACAGGGAGAAGTAAGTACTGCTCAAGGCCCCGCCACTTGCACGGGTGCGCCAAGTGCTGATGCCTGCCCTAGCACAACTCATGAGCCACAGTTGTTTGCCCCCCAGGCTGAAATTTTCCAGCCAGACCCTGGAGTAAAACCACCAACAATTGAAAAGGAAAAGAACATAAAATTTGGTGGGATGTTTTTACATGTATAATCTATTCTTTAATCCTGGCAATCTGCAGAAAAAAAGATGTTGGGTGAGGAACGGGACTGATAATAGTAATATAATAGCAGATTCACTAATGCATTTATAGGGATTTTGGAGATATGTGAATATATTTATTATTATTCATTTGTTAAGTTTGTATGAAATGTTTTACTACAGCCTACTGTAAAACCAGTGCAGGATCCATGGTTTGATATATTGCACGTGTGCTCCACTCATAGGATGTTACAGCTGTGTGATAAATATGATATTGGCCACCATGAATGCTCTGACAACATATTAATAAATCTGACCCATTGTCTCCCTTTCCAAGGATTTCTTTGGCCAGCATGTGTGATATTTGATGAGCAATAACTGCTATTTTGTCATCTGAAATATGCATTTATTTATTGTCACATAAATGCTCCAACATAATGGTGAGCTGGTACATGCATATGGTCATATTTATCAAGCAAGCAAACAAGTCTCAGTCATTCATGGTTTACTTTTGCAAGGGATTCATTTTTCATAAGAGTGCATCAAATACATAAAGTGAATACAAGATTTAACCCCTTCATGACCCAGCCTATTTTGACCTTAAAGACCTTGCTGTTTTTTGCAATTCTGACCAGTGTCCTTTTATGAGGTAATAACTCAGGAACGCTTCAACGGATCCTAGCGGTTCTGAGACTGTTTTTTCGTGACATAATGGGCTTCATGTTAGTGGTAAATTTAGGTCAATAAATTCTGCGTTTATTTGTGATAAAAACGGAAATTTGGCAAAAATTTAGAAAATTTCGCAATTTTTACATTTTGAATTTTTATTCTGTTAAACGAGAGAGTTATGTGACACAAAATAGTTAATAAATAACATTTCCCACATGTATACTTTACATCAGCACAATTTTGGAAACAAAATTTTTTTTTGCTAGGAAGTTATAAGGGTTAAAATTTGACCAGCGATTTCTCATTTTTACAACGAAATTTACAAAACCATTTTTTTTAGGGACCACCTCACATTTGAAGTCAGTTTGATGGGTTTATATGGCTGAAAATACCCAAAAGTGACACCATTCTAAAAACTGCACCCCTCAAGGTACTCAAAACAACATTCAAGAAGTTTATTAACCCTTCAGGTGCTTCACAGCAGCAGAAGCAACATGGAAGGAAAAAATGAACATTTAACTTTTTAGTCACAAAAATGATATTTTAGCAACAATTTTTTTATTTTCCCAATGGTAAAAGGAGAAACTGAATCACGAAAATTGTTGGCCAATTTGTCCTGAGTACGCTGATACCTCATATGTGGGGGTAAACCACTGTTTGGGCGCAGGGCTTGGAAGGGAAGGAGCGCCATTTGACTTTTTGAATGAAAAATTGGCTCCACTCTTTAGCGGACACCATGTCACGTTTGGAGAGCCCCCGTGTGCCTAAAAATTGGAGCTCCCCCACAAATGACCCCATTTTGGAAACTAGACGCCCCAAGGAACTTATCTAGATGCATAGTGAGCACTTTGAACCCCCAGGTGCTTCACAAATTGATCCGTAAAAATGAAAAAGTACTTTTTTTTCACAAAAAAATTCTTTTAGCCTCAATTTTTTCATTTTCACATGGGCAACAGGATAAAATGGATCCTAAAATTTGTTGGGCAATTTCTCCTGAGTACACCAATACCTCACATGTGGGGGTAAACCACTGTTTGGGCACATGGTAAGGCTCGGAAGGGAAGGAGCGCCATTTGACTTTTTGAATGAAAAATTAGCTCTGATCATCTCCATTGTTAGCGGACACCATGTCGCGTTTGGAGAGCCCCTGTGTGCCTAAACATTGGCGCTCCCCCACAAGTGACCCCATTTTGGAAACTAGACCCCCCAAGGAACTTATCTAGAAGCCTAGTGAGCACTTTAAACCCTCAGGTGCTTTACAAATTGATCTGTAAAAATGAAAAAGTACTTTTTTTTCACAAAAAAATTCTTTTCGCCTCAATTTTTTCATTTTCACATGTTCAATAGGATAAAATGGATCATAAAAGTTGTTGGGCAATTTCTCCCGAGTACGCCGATACCTCATATGCGGGGGTAAACCACTGTTTGGGCACACGGCAGGGCTCGGAAGGGAAGGCGCGCCATTTGACTTTTTGAATGGAAAATTAGCTCCAATTGTTAGCGGACACCATGTCGCGTTTGGAGAGCCCCTGTGTGCCTAAACATTGGAGCTCCCCCACAAGTGACCCCATTTTGGAAACTAGACCCCCCAAGGAACTTATCTAGATGCATATTGAGCACTTTAAACCCCCAGGTGCTTCACAGAAGTTTATAATGCAGAGCCATGAAAATAAAAAAATAATTTTCTTTCCTCAAAAAAGATTTTTTAGCCTGGAATTTCCTATTTTGCCAAGGGTAATAGGAGAAATTGGACCCCAAATGTTGTTGTCCAGTTCATCCTGAATACGCTGATACCCCATATGTGGGGGTAAACCACTGTTTGGGCGCACGGCAGGGCTCGGAAAGGAAGGCACGCCATTTGGCTTTTTAAATGGAAAATTAGCTCCAATCATTAGCGGACACCATGTCACGTTTGGAGAGCCCCTGTGTGCCTAAACATTGGAGATCCCCAGAAATGACCCCATTTTCGAAACTAGACCCCCAAAGGAACTAATCTAGATGTGTGGTGTGGACTTTGAACCCCCAAGTGCTTCACAGAAGTTTATAACGCAGAGCCATGAAAATAAAATAAAAAATTATTTTCTCAAAAATGATTTTTTAGCCTGCAATTTTTTATTTTTCCAAGGGTAACAGGAGAAATTTGACCCCAAAAGTTGTTGTCCAGTTTCTCCTGAGTACGCTGATACCCCATATGTGGGGGTAAACCACTGTTTGGGCACATGCCGGGGCTCGGAAGTGAAGTAGTGACGTTTTGAAATGCAGACTTTGATGGAATGCTCTGTGGGCGTCACGTTGCGTTTGCAGAGCCCCTGATGTGGCTAAACAGTAGAAACCCCCAACAAGTGACCCCATTTTGGAAACTAGACCCCGAAAGGAACTTATCTAGATGTGTGGTGAGCACTTTGAACCCCCAAGTGCTTCATAGAAGTTTATAATGCAGAGCCGTGAAAATAATAAATACGTTTTCTTTCCTCCAAAATAATTATTTAGCCCAGAATCTTTTATTTTCCCAAGGGTTACAGGAGAAATTGGACCCCAAAAGTTGTTGTCCAGTTTCTCCTGAGTATGCTGATACCCCATGTGTGGAGGTAAACCACTGTTTGGGCACACGTCGGGGCTCAGAAGGGAAGTAGTGACTTTTGAAATGCAGACTTTGATGGAATGGTCTGCGGGCGTCACGTTGCGTTTGCAGAGCCCCTGGTGTGCCTAAACAGTAGAAACCCCCCACAAGTGACCCCATTTTAGAAACTAGACCCCCCAAGGAACTTATCTAGATATGTGGTGAGCACTTTGAACCCCCAAGTGCTTCACAGACGTTTACAACGCAGAGCCGTGAAAATAAAAAATCATTTTTCTTTCCTCAAAAATGATGTTTTAGCAAGCATTTTTTTATTTTCACAAGGGTAACAGGAGAAATTGGACCCCAGTAATTGTTGCGCAGTTTATCCTGAGTATGCTGATACCCCATATGTGGGGGTAAACCACTGTTTGGGCACACGTCGGGGCTCGGAATTGAGGGAGCACCATTTGACTTTTTGAATACGAGATTGGCTGGAATCAATGGTGCGGTTGGAGACCCCTGATGTGCCTAAACAGTGGTAACCCCTCAATTCTACCTCCAACACTAACCCCAACACACCCCTAACCCTAATCCCAACTGTAGCCATAACCCTAATCACAACCCTAACCACAACCCTAATTCCAACCCTAACCCTAAGGCTATGTGCCCACGTTGCGGATTCGTGTGAGATTTTTCAGCATCATTTTTGAAAAATCCGCGGGTAAAAGACACTGCGTTTTACCTGCGGATTTTCCGCGGATTTCCTGTGTTTTCTGTGCGGATTTCACCTGCGGATTCCTATTGAGGAACAGGTGTAAAACGCTGCGGAATCCGCACAAAGAATTGACATGCTGCGGAAAATACAACGCAGCGTTTCCGCGCTGTATTTTCCGCACCATGGGCACAGCGGATTTGGTTTTCCATAGGTTTACATGGTACTGTAAACCTGATGGAACTCTGCTGCGAATCCGCAGCGGCCAATCCGCTGCGGATCCGCAGCCAAATCCGCACCGTGTGCACATAGCCTAATTCTAAAGGTATGTGCACACGCTGCGGAAAACGCTGCGGATCCGCAGCAGTTTCCCATGAGTTTACAGTTCAATGTAAACCTATGGGAAACAAAAATCGCTGTACACATGCTGCGGAAAAACTGCACGGAAACGCAGCGGTTTACATTCCGCAGCATGTCACTTCTTTCTGCGGATTCCGCAGCGGTTTTACAACTGCTCAAATAGAAAATCGCAGTTGTAAAACCGCAGTGAAATGCGCAGAAAAACCGCGGTAAATCCACCATAAATCCGCAGCGGTTTAGTACTGAGGATTTATCAAATCTGCTGCGGAAAAATCCGCAGAGGACCAGAATAGGTGTGCACATACCGAAACCCTAACCCTAACCCTAACCCTACCCCTACCCCTAACCCTAACCCTAGCCCTACCCCTAACCCTACCCCTAACCCTACCCCTACCCCTACCCCTAACCCTAACCCTAGCCCTACCCCTACCCCTAACCCTACCCCTAACCCTACCCCTAACCCTAACCCTATTCTAACATTAGTGGGAAAAAAAATTCTTTATTTTTTTATTGTCCCTACCTATGGGGGTGACAAAGGGGGGGGTCATTTATTATTTTTTTTTATTTTGATCACTGTGATAGATTATATCTCAGTGATCAAAATGCACTTTGGAATGAATCTGCCGGCCGGCAGATTCGGCGGGCGCACTGCGCATGCGCCCGCCATTTTGGAAGATGGCGGCGCCCAGGGAGAAGACGGACGGACCCCGGCAGGATCGGTAAGTATGATGGGGTGGGGGAGGAGCACGGGGGGGGGGGGATCGGAGCATGGGGGGGTGGATCAGAGCGCGGGAGAGGTGGAACGGAGCGCGGGAGGGGTGGATTGGAGCACGGGGGGTGGAACGGAGCACGGGGGGGTGGATCGGAGTGCAGGGGGGGTGATTGGAGCACGGGGAGGGTGATTGGAGCACGGGGGGAGCGGACAAGAGCATGGAGGGAGCGCAGCACAGGACGGAGGGGAGCCGGAGCAGTGTACCGGACAGATCGGGGGGCTGGGGGGGGCGATCGGTGGGGTGGGGTGGGGGCACATTAGTGTTTCCAGCCATGGCCGATGATATTGCAGCATCGGCCATGGCTGCATTGTAATATTTCACCAGTTATAATAGGTGAAATATTACACATCGCTCTGATTGGCAGTTTCACTTTCAACAGCCAGAGCGATCGTAGCCACGAGGGGGTGAAGCCACCCCCTCTGGGCTAAACTACCACTCCCCCTGTCCCTGCAGATCGGGTGAAATGGGAGTTAACCCTTTCACCCGATCTGCAGGGACTCGATCTTTCCATGACGCCACATAGGCGTCATGGGTCGGATTGGCACCGACTTTCATGACGCCTACGTGGCGTCATGGGTCGGGAAGGGGTTAATATACTAACAGGAGCAGTAGATGAAATAAAACACTACCACTACAATGGAGGGTAGAAAAAAAACAAAAAAAAAAGCCAAAATAAAATATAATGAATTTTATTAGATATATTATTAAAAAGAATGATAAAATACCAAAGCAAGCTACTAGAGCCACACAAAAAGAAGGACACACTTGAGAGGAAACCTATGGACAGTGCCCAACATATATAAATGTCACAATGATGACTAAAATTTTTGTCCAAAATCCATAGAAACACATCAAAAAATATATAAATATTTCATAATAATAATAACAAAAATAACCTCTATGCAAAAAATAACAAATAACAATAGTAAAAAATACTAACAAAAAAGTGCCTAGTGCAAGATGTAGACAGAAAAATCCATGAATAAATACTAATGTCAGACACTTTTTGTTAGCATTTGCTAGCTATTGCCATTTGTAGCATTTTTTTGCACAGAGGTTATATTATTATATCATTATCATCTGACAGTATTTATTCATGGATTTTTCTGTCTACATCTTGCACTAGGCACTTTTTTGTTAGTATTTTTTACTATTGTTATTTGTTATTTTTTGCATAGAGGTTATTTTTGTTATTATTATTATCAAATATTTATATATTTTTTGATGTTTTCTATGGATTTTGGACAAAACTTTTAGTCATCATTGTGACATTTATATACGTTGGGCACTGTCCATAGGTTTCCTCTCAAGTGTGTCCTTCTTTTTGTGTGGCTCTAGTAGCTTGCTTTGGTATTTTATCATTCTTTTTAATAATATATCTAATAAAATTCATTATATTTTATTTTGGCTTTTTTTCGTTTTTTCTACCCTCCATTGTAGTGGTAGTGTGTATTTCATCTTGTACTTTGACGATTTTGCCAGTTATTTTTCGAAGACTGTGTCTAATTATTTTAACAGGAGCAGTAGAAGTAATTTTACTCCTACTGCAGCCCTAGATTCCCCTTTCATTGCACCCATAAATTATGATGTTAGCAAATGTGCCCCCCAAACACAATATGATACCCCCACAGTGAATTCATCCACAGTACCCTACACATGCACAGTGCGATGACCCTACAGCACCCCACCTCTCCGCACTGTATAATGGCCCGCACTATCTGTCCAAACAGTGTAATCGCTCCCCGACAGCCTTCAACACAATATGATGCACCCCACACAAACCTTCGAACTGTATAACTGCTTGCATACAGTGTAATTGTCCGCACCTAGCGCTCCATAAAGTATAAAGGCTTACACATAGCCCTCCAAACACTATAATGGCCCCCACAGAAACCTCAAAATATTCTAATGGCCCCCACATAGCCTCCAAATATTAAAAGTGCCTTTCGTGTAGTATAATGGGCCTCATATAGCCCTCCATATAGTATGATACACCCCGTAGTCCTCCATACAGTATACTGCACTCTCCATAGTTCTCCATACAGTATGCTGCACTCTTCATAGTCCTCAATAGAGTATACTACACTCCCCATTGTCCTCCATACAGTATATTGCATTCCCAATAGTTCTCAGTAGAGAATACTGCACTCCTCATTGTCCTCCATACAGTATACTGCACTCCCAATGGTCCTTCCTACAGTATACTGCACTCCCCATAGTCTTCCATATAATATACTGCATTTCCCATAGTCATCTATTCAGCATGCTGCAGTAGTTCTGCATACAGTATAATGCTTTCCTCATTCAACATACTGCACTCCCCATAGTCCTTCATACAGCATACTGCATTCCCCATAGTCCTCTATACAGCATACTGCCCCCCATAGTCCTCCATATAGTATACTGTACTTCCTACCATCCTACATTCACCATACTGCACTCCACACAGCACTACATATAGTATACTGCACTCCCCATAGTCCTCCATACATCATACTGCACTCACATAGTCCTCCATACAGTGTATTGCACTCTCCATAGTCCTCCATACAGTATTATGACCATCACAATTTAAAAAAAGTAAAATACAAAACTCGCTTCTCCTCTGTTGCTCCGGTCTCTGCAGTGAGCGTTATGAAGCGCCTCATACCTCTGCAGCGGACGTCATGCAGTCATGTCTTCTGTGCTGAGACTGAGACGTCAGATGTCAAGGAAGAATAATGGAAGAAGAAGTGTCAGGATGCCAATACAGTTGAGCATGCGATGACGGGTAGTGGGGCCCCGTGCTGCTGCTGGCACAGGTCCCCCCTGAGTCATGGGCCCTATAGCGGCCTCATGACCTGCCACCATTGTCGGTGCACCATTGTATACTAATAAATGGAGAAAATCAGTTGTTCAGTTGCAGATTATGCACAAAACATTTCCTGCCTCACTAAATTATCATTAAGCAACAGATCTATAAGACACATCAGTAAAGTGGAAGTAGATCTTCCGATTTTCAACCATGTCTCACGGATCCAGATAGACTTGAATGTCCAAGTGTGATTGGCACTCGTCTCACTGATTTCCCTCTCGGATCTGTGTGCATCTGAGGAAAAAAAAACAAGCAACTCTCGAACATGTCACATAGATGTGTGAATGTAGCCTTTATTAATTTTTTTTTTAATTTTTAATTTTAACTCTTTCCTCCTGCAGCCAATTTTCATTTTTATGTTTAGATTTTTACTCCCTTTTCCCCAAAAGACATAACTTTTTTATTTCTACATCACATAGCTGTATGAAGGCTTGCTTTTTGAAAAGTGAGTTGTAGTTTTAAATGACACGATACATTTTACCATGCAATAAACTTGAAAATGGGGAAATGGTGAAAAAATGCAATTCCGCCATAGTTTTTTGGTCCTTATTTTTATGTCTTTCATTGTATATTAAAAATGACCTGGCAGAATTATTCTCCAGGTGAATCATATTACGGCATTACCAAACTTACATATATGTTTTAGGTTTTTTTAAGTGGTGAACATTTTTTTTTAGTTTGTATCACCATTTTCCAAGACCAGTAACATACTTAGCTGTGCTTGGTTTTCTTTTCTTCTCTGTCAACTTGACAGTTTTATTGATTCCAATACAATGCTTTGATCACTTTACGTTCCACTATTGTAGGGAGAGGTAGGGACCAAAAAATGTCAATTTTGCAATGTTATTTTTTTTCCCTTTAACCCCTTAATCCCCAATGGTGGTTTGCACGTTAATGACCGGGCCAATTTTTACAATTTTGACAACTGTCCCTTTATGAGGTTATAACTCTGGAACGCTTCAACGAATCCCAGTGATTCTGACATTGTTTCTCGAGACATACTGTACTTCATGTTAGTGGTAAAATTTCTTTGATTTTGCCTGTGTTTATTTGTGAAAAAAAACTGAAATATTGGTGAAAATTTTGAAAATGTCGCAATTTTCCAACTTTGAATTTTTATGCCCTTAAATCACAGAGTTACGTCACACAAAATACTTAGTTGACCAGCAATTTCTCATTTTTACAACACAATTTTTTTGTGACTACATCACATTTGAAGTCAGTTTGAGGGGTCTGTATGATAGAAAATAACCAAGTGTGACACCATTCTAAAAACTGCACCCTTCAAGGTGCTCAAAACCACATTCAAGAAGTTTATTAACCCTTCAGGTATTTCACAGGAATTTTTGGAATGTTTAAAAAAAAAATGAACATTTAACTTTTTTCACAAAAAAATTACTTTAGCTCCAATTTGTTTTATTTTGCCAAAGGTAGCAGAAGAAATTGGACCTCAATAGTTGTGCAATTTGTCCTGAGTACGCTGATACCCCATATGTGGGGGTAAACCACTGTTTGGGCGCATGGCAGAGCTCGGAAGGGAAGGAGCGCCTTTTGACTTTTCACTGCAAATTTGACTGAAATTGAGATGGGATGCCATGTCGCGTTTGAAAAGCCCCTGATGTTCCTAAACATTGAAACCCCCCAAAAGTGACACCATTTTGGAAATTAGACCCCCTAAGGAACTTATCTAGATGTGTGATGAGCAATTTGAACCCCCAAGTGTTTCACTGCAGTTTATAACGCAGAGCCGTGAAAATAAAAATTATTATTTTTTCCACAAAAATTATTTTTTAGCCTACAGTTTTGTATTTTCCCAAGAGTAACAGGAGATATTGTACCCCAAAAGATGTTGTCCAATTTGTCCTGAGTACACTGATACCCCATACGTGGGGGGACCACCGTTTGGCCGCATGGCAGAGCTCAGAAGGGAAGGAGCGCCGTTTTTTAATGCAGACTTAGATGGAATGGTCTGCAGGCATCATATTGCATTTGCAGAGCCCCTGATGTACCTAAACAGTAGAAATCCCCCACAAGTGACCCCATATTGGAAACTAGACCCCCAAGGAACTTATCTAGATGTGTTGTGAGAAATTGGACCCCAAAAGTTGTTGTCCAATTTTTCCTGAGTACACTGATACCCCATATGTGTGGGGGACCACAGTTTGGGCGCATGGCAGAGCTCAGAAGGGATGGAGCACTGTTTGGAATGCAGACTTAGATGGAATGGTCTGCAGGCGTCACATTGCGTTTGCAGAGCCCCTGATATACCTAAACAGTAGAAACCCCCCACACGTAAACCCAAATTGGAAACTAGACCCCGAAAGGAACTTATCTAGATGTGTTGTGAAAACTTTGAACCCCCAAGTGTTTCACTGCAGTTTACTGCAGGACCTGGAAGGAGCCCCATAGCCATTTTGTATCCAGGGCCTGCAGGGAGGAGGAGGTAGGAGACCCTTGGAGCAACAAGATCACATCGCATTGCTCTGAGGGTCTCAGGGATGCACGCAGGGAGCCCCCTCCCTGTGCGATGCTTCCCTATGCAGCCGGAACGCTGCGATCATGTTTGATTGCAGTCTTCCGGGGGTTAATGTGCCGGGAGCGGTCCGTGACTGCTCCTGGCATATAGTGCCGGATGTCAGCTGTAATAATCAGCTGACACCCGGCGGCGATTGGCCGTGCTCCCCCTCTGAGTGCGGCCGATCGCCTATGAAGTACTATTCCGTCCATGGGAAGTAGGGCCCACCCTACATGGACGGAATAGTACGTCCAATGGCAGAAAGGGGTTAAGGCACCTATCAAATTGGTTAATTTTTTTTTATAGACTGTACTTTTAGAGTCAATACATTACCACACGAGGCGCTGTCTCCACACATTACCACATGAGGCTGCGTCCCCACACATTACCACACAAGGCTGCGTCCCCACACATTACCACACGAGGCTGCATCCCTACACATTACCACACGATGCTTCGTCCTCACACATTACCACACATTACCACACGAGGCTGCGTCCCCACACATTACCACACGAGGCTGTGTCCCCGCACATTACCACATGAGGCTGAGTCCCCACACATTACCATATGAGGCTCTGTCCCCACACATTATCACATGAGGCTCAGCCCCCCACATTACCACAAGCAGCACTTCCTTTCTATGTAATTCAACCACTTCAGCCAAGGTAAACGTACATTTAATTGCATCCGCATTCTCCCAAACAAAATGAGCCAAGAAAAGTCGCCAGGTCCATCTCACAGGCCGCAGGAAAATCCGGACAACGATGCAGTAGCTGATCGACAACAACAATATCGTCAAAATCGTAGGATTGGTTATCAACAACGAACACCTGAGCAGATTGATAAGGACAGAGAGAGATATCACAAGGTTTATATTAGATAGCAATAAGCGTGCCGAGCGTTAGCTGGCTGGAAACAGCTAGTTATTGTTATAAACGTCTTTCCAGGGCACTAGGAGGAATGCAGTGAATTGATTTACTGCAAATCAAATTTTGGTGAAAACTGTTTGAATCTGGTGAAATTCAATTTCAAAAGATTTGATTATTTCTAGTGCTCATACTCCTTAGATATCAGTTGGCAAAACTAACATGGAACCTTAAAGGGAATCTGTCAGCAGGTTTTTGCTACATAATCTGAAGGCAGGAGGTGATAGAGGCTGAAACACAGGTTTCAAGGATATGTAATTTATTAGGCTGTGTGCTGTTGTTTACTTACAATGAAGATGTTATCACTTGAACATTATCACTCTTGGGACAGCTCACAGGCCTGCTAGACCAACCACGCCCCCTTCTCTGATAAGCAGCTCACTGCCAATAGACAATGTATACAGAAATCTGTGGTGTGGACGGGGTTAGTTTTCTGAGCTCTACATCTAAAAACTCTGACTGTACTACAATGGCTGCACCCAGTAACTTAAATGACTCATAGCTGGACTCATGGTCTTTTTTCTACATCATGCTGCTCTCAGATGAGGTAGCAAAAAACTGGTGAAAGATTCCCTTTAAGCCAGTTTACTTTCACATGTACCTGCACTGTGGGACTAAAATGTTCAGGCAAATGTCCTGACTGAGCACAAACCACTGCACTATGCCTACACTATAACCATATCATGTACTGCATGGTCTATTATATGGGGTTCTAATTGTCCATACCAGCATGTAAACCTTTTGCACAAGAAGATATATTGGATAGTCTTGATCTCGTGATTCCTGTTGCACCTGAAAACATTACATTTTCCAATTAGCTAATTATGTGCATCCATCAATGCCCCTCATAAAGATGCCAGTCTTGCCCTTGCCATCACCCTCAAAATTTATAAAGGAACAATTCTCGCCATATTCAGGAATAATATTATGCACTCATTTCTAATCTAATCACATGCACAAGAAATGGAAGGGGAGAAAGAAAAGAAACAGTAACCCAACTTATGTGAATGACAAAAAGTGTATTGAATTTATTCAGAAGGCGTACGATAAGAAAAGCAGCTGCTACATCCTGTATGTTGCAGCAACAAAGCTTGCTCTGTCAGGCCACAGTTGCATTTGGGACTCAGGAGTTCCCCTCGACTTTTTCATTACTAGAAAATTCATTAGTCTTAAACTGCTAAATTCAATCTCTACTGGAAATGATGATTATTTTCAAATCATCTAATTACTAATCAAAAATACCATCTAAGAAAAAAAAAAAAAAAAAAAAAAATATATATATATATATATATATTCCTATACATAATAACACATCTTTTTTTAACCTTTGACCCCTTGCCACTTCGCGTTTCCACACATCCGATTCACACTGCACCTTTTACATATCCGATTTTCTTGTGCATATTCTATCAATGTTTTTCACGGATAGAACACGCATCCATTGTCTATGGGGCTGTTCACATGTCTGTTTTTATTGTGCAGAAGAAAAAAGACAGACATTTCCGCTTTTATAATAATAATAATAATAATAATAATAATTTTTATTTATATAGCGCCAACATATTCCGCAGCGCTTTACAAATTATAGAGGGGACTTGTACAGACAATAGACATTACAGCATAACAGAAATACAGTTCAAAACAGATACCAGGAGGAATGAGGGCCCTGCTCGCAAGCTTACAAACTATGAGGAAAAGGGGAGACACGAGAGGTGGACGCTTTTGTACCATGTTGCGGATCAAAATCTCCCATGTAAGTCTATGAGGATATTATTAGGCTTACGTGTATTTTTTTTAGCCGTTCTGCTACTAAAAATGCAAAAAAAAAGCGCTCATAAAATACTGACGAAAATGTTCCTATTCATGTCTATAAAAAAATGAATAGTTGTTCAAATGGTCAGTCTTTAGAGCTTTTTTTTTTTAAACATTTCAGGCTTTAAAAAACGCCTGGTGGTAGCAAAGCCAGGAAAAAGATGTGCACACTGTCACTAGGTTGGTGCAGGCAACTTGGCGGTAGCAAAGAACATGCATGTTATCTCTTTAAAGCATCTACTGATGGAAAATGCTACAAACTAGGCACTGTTACGAAAAAAATTCTTGAAAGCTCTTGAATACCTATTCAAAATAACTGAAGGAAAACGATCGAAAAAGTCACCGGCAGTCAAAAACTCACTAAAAGAGATGGTTCAGAAAAAAACACTACTTTAACTTGAAGCATCTTCCGCTCGGTAGGTTTATATGCATGAAAAAGACTTCATGTGCTCACCTTCAAGGTATAGTAGCATTGCAGAGCAATTCTTCTGAAAAATCTTTCTTGAAAGCTGCTTAAAAAATTATTGAAAAACTCTTCCAGTTCACTTCTACAGTTAATGCACTTTTATGTTATGTTTTTGGTTTTCCTGAAGAGATTTAAGAAAAAAATGCCTGGTGGAAAAAAAGAAAGTACATACTGGTGCTTCTGACAAAATTAGAATATCATCAAAAAGTTAATTTATTTCAGTTCTTCAGTTCAAAAATTGAAACTCATATATTATAGAGTTATTACAAACTATGTGTAATCTATTACACGTTTATTTCTAATGATGATTATGGCTTATAGCCAAAGAAAACCCCAAAGTCATTATCTCAGTAAATTAGAATACTTTATAACACCAGCTTGAAAAATGATTTTAAAATCCAAAATGTTGGCCTACTGAAATCTATGTTCAGTAAATGCACTCAGTACTTGGTCGAGGCTCCTTTTGCATCAATTACTTCATCAGAGCGGTGTGGCATGGAGGCAAACAGCCTGCGGTACTGCTGAGGTATTATGGAAGCCCAGGTTGCTTTCATAGCAACCTTCAGCTTGTCTGCATTGTTGGGTCTGGCTTTTCTCATCTTCCTCTTGACAATACCCCATAGATTTTCTATACGGTTAACGTCAGGCGAGTTTTCTGGCCAATCAAGCAGAGTGATACTGCGGTTTTTAAACCAGGTATTGGTACTTTTGGCAGTGTGGACAGGTGCCAAGTCCTGCTAGACAATTAAATTTGCATCTATAAAAAGCTTGTCGGCAGAGGGAAGCATGAAGTGCTCTAAAATTTCCTGGTAGACAGCTGCACTGACTTTGTTCATGATAAAACATAGTGGACCTAATCCAAAAGATGACATGGCTCCCCAAACCATCACTGATTGTGGAAACTTCACAGTAGGCCTCAAGCAGCTTGGATTGTGGCTTCTCCACTCTTCCTCCAGACTCTGGGACCTTGATTTCTAAATGAAATGCAAAATTTACTTTCACCTGTGCACAACACCTTAAACCAATGAGCAACAGTACAGTTCTTTTTCTCCTTGGCTGAGGTAAGACGCTTCTGGCGCTACTGGTCATGAGTGGCTTGACACAAGGAATGTGACACTTGTAGCCCATGTCCTGGATACGTCTATGTGTAGTGGCTCTTGAAGCAATGACTCCAGCAGCAGTCCACTCCTTGTGAATCTGCTCCAAATTTTTGAATGGCCTTTTCTTAATCCTTTCTAGGCTGTGGTTATCTCGGTTACTTTTTCTACCACCCTTTTTCCTTCCACTCATCTTTCCATTAATATGCTTGGATACAGCACGCTGTGAACAGCCAGCTTCTTTAGCAATGACCTTTTGTGGCTTACCCTCCTTGTGGATCTTCTAATGCGTTATAGTATTTAATTAATGTAAACCTAGATCAGACAGCCAATTCTATGACACTGGCACACACTGTGTGATAGATTTATGCATCCCTTCACATAGAAGTTGAAGACTATTCTCTACCAAAGGACAAGCTCATGGCTCACATTCTTTAGATCATTTTGATTGGGCAGCCAAAAATCTGGTGCATGCCATTAAGGCTATGTGCAGACACAATTTTTCAAGGAGGTTTTGGAGTAGAAACTGAGAAAGACTAATAGGAAACTCTCCAAACCTCTTCCAAATCTCAAACCTCATCAGAAACTAGGAGTTTCTGCTCCAAAACGCAGCAAAAAAAACCCGTGTGCACATAACCTAATACATCTTACTCATTTTACTTCTAAAAAAGACATATCACAATTTTTAGATACTTGAAAGTATTTAGGCAAGGTACAAAAAGCAAAACCAAAGAAATAGGCCATCACACCTGCTGGTATAAGTACAATGTATAGGTGCAAATTCACATTGTGGCATTTACAGACAAAACCTAGGATAGAAACAATGAGTAAATATCCTGCACTAACTAAATGAATATATAGTAGAAGTGCCTGTAAATAACAAAGGGTACTTGGATAAAAAAATGGAAAAGTCATGCTACCATGACAAGGTGTACCAAGCAGGATGGTCCCTAACTCTATGTTGGAACATAGCAAGGTAAAATACTAGAGTTAGGGACCATCCTGATTGAGTACACCTTGTTGAAGTGGTATAGTTTTTAAGCTTTTTTGATCCAAGATACAAAAAGTTTCTAAAAGAAATAACTAATGTGGCATTGGCATTTTCACCAGTTTTATTCTGACACAAAAGCCATTGTAATTATACTTATACTTTCTGTACTGTTGTATTTCATATCATCTCATCAGAGGAGCAGTGATAGGCCTTGCTGTAGTAGCAAAAAAGTCGAGAATATAGTTTTGGGCTTATGTTTTGTCCTGCCAATGATAATGAGAATTTTACATGGACTCGTTGCTACTATCACTCCGTTGTGAGGAGAATAGAAAAGACAGGGAGAGCTTGGGGTGTCATTCTCTACTATGGCTACACTCAGATGGAGTTTTTTTGGGGGATTTTAAAAAAAAATTAACTTCTTAAGCCAAAATCACTTTAGGGAGTGCTCGTTTTTGAGTATGTTTTTGAACAGTTTTTCTTTTCCTGAAAGATTTTTTTCTCTTTTTGCTGTCTTTTGATTTGATGATGTCTAGTTTGTAGCAGATTTCTCAAGAGCCGATTCAAAACCGTGACGTGCACATATTTTTCCACCAGAAAAATATAAACCAATCCATCATAATTTAACCTCAAAAAGTGGTGTAAATTATGCCAAAAAATGTACTCCATTCTCTAACTGGAATACATGTTTTGCCTTGGTGCATGGCAGTTGAAAGATACGTGGACAAAATAAAGTGGGCAGCACGGTGGCTCAGTGGTTGGCACTGTAGCCTTGCAGCACTGGGGTCCTGGGTTCAAATCCCACATCTGCATGGAGTTTGTATATTCTTTCCGTGTTTGTGTGGGTTTCATCCTGGCACTCTGGTTTTCTCCCACATTCCAAACACATACTAATAGAGATTCTAGATTGTGAGCCCCATCGGGTACAGTGCCTATAATGTATGTAAAGCGCTGCGGCACTATATAAGTGAGTAAAATAAATAAATGAATAAAAAAATAAAATGTTACCCAAATGTGATTGTCACAGCCATGTGTTAACATAGCAGAGATACAATAGAAATAGGAAAATATGACTCAAAAGGTCATATAAGTAGACACGTCTAGACACATATCCCAGTCCACTGGTCCCAATTTAATATTAGTACAATTTTAGCGGTACTTTTTCTGTGAAGACATTTCTATGACTGTAATCCAATGCCTACTGCTAATAAACACAAAAGGATCCAGATTTTTCTCTTATAATAATAATCTTTATTTTTATATAGCGCTAACATATTCCGCAGCGCTTTACAGTTTTGCACACATTATCATCACAGAGAATTGCTTAAAATCCATTTTGTCTGTTGTCCCATAATCCCGTTTTTACTTGACCTGCAGCTGTACCACAAACTCGTCTTCCAATCTACTTGTCCCAGAAAGGCGCCTACATCCTGTGGTTTGATAAATCCGTTAATGTATTTTCATACTTTTGCCATATCTTCCATCTCGCTACTTTCTTTGACAATGTATTTATTAAGATCATCTAGTATTATGTGATGCCAGAACAGAGACAGTGTTGGAGACAGGAGTGGAAAATCAAGTCTTGGATGAATGCTTGTGTGTAACCATGACTGAAATCCACATTGAGAATAATATATTGGTAACAAGTGAAGCTTTCTAGACTGCCCCTACCTCATTTTGGTAATATCAGTCTATTTTAGGATTTGTCTGGAATATGCGTCTGGGTTTTCATTCATCTTTATTGGAACTAAGATATATTTTTCAAGCTCTAGACACTAGAGAAGGTAGCATAATTGTCAATCTCACCCCTGCAGGCCATATCTGACCCACAGTGTGATTATATTTGGCCAACAAGAAAAACACTTGTCTACTGGAACTGGCCTGTCGGTAGACAGCACTTGCTAATGCTACAAATCCTGCATTTCAGGTGGTTACTACAAGGCTGATTACAACATGTCCTATAGTAACACGCTACCCAGCTATGACACGCTTCTTGACCGACATTCACATGAGCCGAAAGTTTCCTCTTATTCTCCCTACTTCAACGCGCACTCCCCTTGTGCTCTCCCATACAGTACATCTACTACCCCCTATCTCCTCCAAAAGCTGGGCAAAAGTATCCTGTGTGCTCTGTGACAAAGTGACCGACAAGGTGCTGGAAGGGAGTTACGTTTCGCTGAGGCTGTTGGCTTCAGTGATTTAAGCCAAGAAGTTTACCTCCAGCATATTAAGGGTTGAGAGGGGTTAATTTGAGATTTGTATTGCTCTATTTGGTTATGTATTCTCTATTTTGTTTTGTACATTATTATCCTTTCCCTTTGTATGGACATCTTACCCTTTTTTATTCACTCTCCCCAATTTTGACTCTGCAAATAGTATTGTTTCAGTTCTATGTTCTTCAAATGTTCTCTAAGTGAGTAAAATAAGTAAATGAATAAAAAAATAAAATGTTAGTCAAATGTGATTGCTATCTACCATCCCCACAACACTAGCTTATCTGGCAGTATTGGGAATCTACCTGTCTTAGGCAGATTCCCCCAGCCCATTTTTCCCCTCACCAGTTTTCTTTTTCTGTCACCATTAATGTTACTATGATCAAGGTTGGTCTGCGACTTTATCCAAATGTGACTTTATCCAAATGTTTAATTTTGGCCCACTGTATATTTGAGTTTGACATCCCTACTCTAGAGTAAAGGTACAGTTATACAGCAAGTTTATCCAAGTTTATCGTAAACCAGCATTTATAGGAGCACTTGTTTCCCTATAGTCTTGCCGTCCAGTCTGCCAATCACCCGATGAATGAGCAAAAAGCTCAGTCTTGAACTCACCTTAAGCTTTGTGTTCATGGTGCTTATACGTATGTTATGATGGGTTTATTATCCTGGTCGACTATACTGCAGAAGTGCACATATTTATCTCCCTAAGAGTTGTGCCTAACTCATCAATCATGTGCACACCCTGTTGATTAATCTGGTACATGCTAAAAACAATGCAAATGCAATGCAAGATTAAACCTATTTTTTCTCAGTAAGCGTATTAGTCTCTCTTGGAAAATTATCTGGAAGGAAATGTATCACCAGAAAATGACATTATTTAAAGTGTGGTTTTATTAAATATTATAAATAAATATAAATAATATATAGATATTTTAAATATTTTTGATTGACCTTACAATTTATGTGACTACTTGAAAATCTGGAAATTAGATTGTGAGCTCTGTTGCGATTGTTTGTTATAGGTGATAAATTAAATGCAAAGTCGGGGGACATCTTATTTAAACAATGAGAAATAAATGATAGCGACAACATGAACTAACTCAATGGTACGATGGCTTTCTAGCACCTACTATAATACAGATTTCATATTTAACTTTTCCAAATCTAACCCCATTATTAGAATATTGGTTGTGTCACTAGAGTTCCATCTTGAAACTTTGTCTGGTGATATGTTTCCCGAGTATAGTGAGTTCTTAGTCTCGTCTACAGATATCTACCCTATATTAGTTATATGCACTGTTGCTTATTACTTACCGTATATTTCGGACTATAAGACGCATCAGACTATAAGACGCACCCAGGTTTTAGAGGTGAAAAATAGGGAAAAAAATATTTGAAGCAAAAAAATGTGATAAAATATTTAATAACATAAATAATATACTATGATATGTGGTGTTATTATATATAATAGTATGTTATTATGTTGGAAGCTGCGGGACCAGTTGGGTGTCTGTAAAGTACTATATGAAGATGCTGGAGGGTGAGTATAAGCAGCACTCCAGCACTGAAAAATAACACTGGATTGCTGCATTAAGATCTCATGGGAGAACGATAACTCCCAGCATGTCCTGCAGATCCTATGGCATGCTGGGAGTTATAGTTCACCACAGGAGTGCAGAGTGCTTTTTTATGTGTTGTAATTATTAAACTTTTAATTAATTCTTACTTTTACAGGCTGTGCTTATATCAGTGCAGCACCTGCAGCCAGCCAGCCAGCCACGTTAGAAAGCCGAAAGTCTCTCTCTACAGCTTGCAGGACCTGTGGTGAGGTAATGAAGGGCTGGAGCATCACATGACC
Organism: Ranitomeya imitator; assembly: GCF_032444005.1. Classification (NCBI taxonomy): domain Eukaryota; kingdom Metazoa; phylum Chordata; class Amphibia; order Anura; family Dendrobatidae; genus Ranitomeya; species Ranitomeya imitator. The sequence goes on from NC_091282.1 coordinate 136,113,808, forward strand.
ACACAGAGCCCTCTCTCTTATTACCTCACTAAAGGGCCTGAAAGAGGAAACTGCATTGTTTCTAATGCGGTGTCTGCAGGACCTGTGGTGACATAATGAAGAAGGAGGGCACTGTACTGTCATGGGATGCTCCAGCTCGCCCTCTTCATTACCTCACCACAGGTCCTATAATGACGGGAGCACTCAGCATCAGCACAGCCCACACTGTGCTGTCAGGTATGAGACTGGGGTGATGTCTCTTGTGGCACCCTGCTCCTGCTGCCTCCTTCTCCACTGGACCCCGTGGTTTCCCCAGCATCAGATTCCTGCAGCGGCGACATTTTCCTTCCTCCTGCGAGTGCAATCCCAATTGGCCACTACCCCCTCTCCAGATTCAGACCATAAGACGCACCCCACACTTTCCTCCCAAATTTAGAGTAAAAGTGCATCTTTTGGTCCAAAAAATATGGTACTTACAGAAGGGTATATGTTTATTTGTTCTATCTTAGGTTTTAGCTGTTTAATGGCCAGTGTGAACATGCTCCTATGCATTGCATGTATACCAGCCTATACTCCAATTCCCTTTTTTTGGTTTTGACCTCATAATAGTCTTAACTTGTATAAAACTTGACATTACATAAGCTTTTCATATTGTCCCATTCATCATCCTATTATCGCTGCTCAATGTGTTCAAGGCTGGCTGTTTCTAGGAAGGGTCTGTTTTTTATAAAACTACAACATATGAGTACAGAGTAGATCTGTGGACACTTTCCAGAAGTCTTCATTTTATTTCTTGGCTACAGGAATCAGGTTTAATGTACCTTCTTGTCCTATTTCTTCAGAATTTCATTGTGGTCTGGCCTAATTGTCTGCAGGTGCTCGTCCTTAATGAAGAAACACCTGCAGAACTGCTAGTCCGTATTTAATTTTGGGACTTCTCCCCTCTCCGCCCTGTGATTAATACATTCTGCCGGGACGGGAGTCACAAAGACTGAGTCAAGGAAAGTTCTACAGGACAAATTGCAATTATAAAATGCTCTTTACAGTAAAGATGGTTTCTTTTTCTGTGTAAAGATCCAAGTTGTTTTTTTCCCCATTTTCTTCTTTTTTTGAACATTTCTATGACGTTCATACGCTGCAGCTATTGCGGCAATAAAAGTGGTGTCTGTTATACAGTAGAATTGCTTAAATGGAAATTTCAGTTTATGTAAAAGTGATTTGTATTTTTAAAGGAAAGTTCCCACATAGTCACTTGTAGAAAATCCCCTGCATGTTACAGTGTATGAGCTATTACTAAATCGCATGCACATGCATATTTGCGAAATAAATTGACAAACGATGTAAAAAAAAAAAAAATCCATCGTCTGCAATAATAGAAAAAATATTAAAACATGACTTTTAATAGTGATAATATAGAAAATGTAAGAAGAAAAAAATCATGTGCAGTATAATTTAAAAAAAAAGTGGAAAACGAAAGGAGGGGTGTAAGGGAGGGACACAGGTCTACGTGTTTCGAGCTCAGACACTCTTAGTCCTGTGTGTGTCCAGGTCGGAAAGATTTATAGGGAGCAGAAAAAAAGAGAGGACATGAGACACAAGATGTACCGTAATTAAACACAGATCATGAATTAAATTGCACACTGATGAACACACAGTCCGAAATATGAAATAGGCACAGCAAAGCAGCATATATGTCAAAAGGAACACATCATAAAAATAGGCATTAAGACAGAATAGTAATGCATATACTAACGACAATAAATAAAAATCATCATATATACAGTGGGGAAAAAAGTATTTAGTCAGCCACCAATTGTGCAAGTTCTCCCACTTAAAAAGATGAGAGGCCTGTAATTGACATCATAGGCAGACCACAACTATGAGAGTAAAAATAAGAAAACAGATCCAGAAAATCACCTTGTCTGATTTGGCATGATTTATTTTACAAATTATGGTGGAAAATAAGTATTTGGTCATTAACAAAAGTTCATCTCAATATTTTGCTATATATCCTTTGTTGGCAATGACAGAGGTCAAACGTTTTCTGTAAGTCTTCACAAGGTTGGCTCACACCGTTGGTCGTATGTTGGCCCATTCCTCCATGCAGATCTCCTCTAGAGCAGTGATGTTTTGGGCCTGTTGCTGGGCAACACGGACTTTCAACTCCCTCGAAAGGTTTTCTATGGGGTTGAGATCTGGAGACTGGCTAGGCTACTCCAGGACCTTCATATGCTTGTTAGGAAGCCACTCCTTAGTTGCCCTGGTGGTGTGCTTGGGATCATTATCATGCTGAAAGACCCATCCAGGTTTCATATTCAATGCCCTTGGTGATAGAAGGAGGTTTACACTCAAAATCCCACAATATATGGCCCCATTCATTATTTCATGTATATGGATCAGTCGTCCTGGTCCCTTTGCAGAGAAGCAGCCCCAAAGCATAATGTTGCCACCCCCATGCTTCACAGTAGGTATGGTGTTGTTTGAATGCAATTCAGCATTCTGTCTCCTCCAAACACAACGAGTTTTGTTTCTACCAAACAGTTCTACTTTAGTTTCATCAGACCATATGACAGTCTCCTAATACTCTTCTGGATAATCCAAATGCTATCTAATAAACTTCAGACGGGCCCGGACATGTACTGGCTTAAGCAGGGAGACACGTCTGGCACTGCAGGATCTAAGTCCCAGGCAGCGTAGTGTGTTACAGATGGTAGCCTTTGTTATGGTGGTCCCAGCTCTATGCAGGTAATTCACTAGGTTCCCTGTGTGGTTCTGGGATTTCTGGTCATCGTTTTTGTGATCATTTTGACCCCACAGGGTGAGATCTTGCGTTCAGCCCCTGATCGAGGGAGATTATTAGTGAGCTTGTATGTCTTCCACTTTCTTATAATTGCTCCCACAGTTGATTTCATCACACCAAGCTGCTTGCCTATTGCAGATTCAGTCTTCCCAGCCTGGTGAAGGGCTGCAATTTTGTTTCTGGTGTCCTTCAACAGCTATTTGGTCTTCCCCATAGTGTAGTTTGGAGTGTGACTGTTTGAGGATAGATGTCTTTTATACTGATAACAAGTTCAAACAGGTACGATTACTACAGATAATGAGTGGAGGACAGAAGAGCCTCTTAAAGAAGAAGCTACAGGCCTGTGAGAGCCAGATATCTTCATGTTTTTAGGTCACCAAATACTTATTTTCCATCATAATTTGCAAAATAAATCTTGTCAAATCAGACAAGATGATTTTCTAGATTTGTTTTCTTATTTTGACTCTCATAATTGTGGTCTACCGGTGATGTCAGTTACAGGCCTCGCTCATCTTTTTAAGTGGGAGAACTTGCACAATTGGTGGCAGACTAAATACTTTTTTTCCCTACTGTATAGCATGCAAAACATGAATGTAAATATAATAGATCAGTTTTATCATTTAAACCTTTGGGATGTCTAATATAAACTTAAAATCCAATGCACATTGAATTTCATGAGTGTCTTTCAGCAATTACCGCCTTTTGAAGATTGGTAACCCTCCTAATTCCCATTACTACCAAGGAAGCATTATTGCCCTGGTGTACAGTATATTAAAAAAATGTCTGGAGATGCCTGACATTAACCATTTATTTTCAAATAGATTGTAAATAGCATCATGGATATTTTCCATCAATCTGACTTTCAGTCTGCGGGTAGTGCAGGCTACATATAGTTTGGCACATGTTTTACATTCACTCAAATAAAAAAGGTGTGTCGCACTGCGGTTTATGAAAGAATTTATACAGGATTGGACAGGAGAATTGTAAGATGAAAACAGTGATGTTTTGGATATATGTTTGCACACACTGCATTTAGAAAGTCCACATTTAAAATTACACTTAAATCACAGTGAAGCATTTTGAGTTGAAGATTGTCAAAACATGCTAGGAGAGAGATAATTGCCTACAGGTATAGCCCAGGGAAGAATGTCTAACACCAGGTAGGAGTACTGTATATACTCGAGTATAAGCCGACCTGAGTATAAGCCGACCCCCCTAATTTTGCCACAAAAAACTGGGAAAACTTATTGACTCGAGTATAAGCCTAGGGTGGAAAATGCAGCAGCTACCGATGAATTTCAAAAGTAAAAATAGATGCTCCATACCGTTCATTATGGCCCCATAGCTGTGCCATATAGTGCTCTGCACCATGCATTATTGCCCCATAGATGTACCATGGAAAGGTGTGCCATATAGTGCTCTGCACCGTTCATTATTGCCCCATAGCTGTGCCATATAGTGCTCTGCACCGTTCATTTTTGCCCCATAACTGTGCCATATAGTGCTCTGCACCGTTCATTCTTGCCCCATAGCTGTGCCATATAGTGCTCTGCACCGTTCGTTCTTGCCCTATAACTGTGCCATATAGTGCTCTGCACCGTTTATTCTTGCCCCATAACTGTGCCATATTGTGCTCTGCACCATTCATTCTTGCCCCATAGCTGTGCCATATAGTGCTCTGCACCGTTCATTATTACCCCATATGTTGTGAATTCTGCTCTTGGGCTCCCTCCGGTGGTTATGAGTGGTAGTGCTGCTGTCTTTGGATCGCAGCATTTATCAGGTGTGTCCACTTATTGCAATTTGGACTGGGCTATTTAAGTCTTGCTTGATCCTTTAGTCAGTGCCAGTTGTCCATTGTTTTTGGAGGATTCATTTCCCTGACTGGTCTCTCCTGTTTTGCTGTTCTTTTCTACAAAGATAAGTTCTGGCTTTGTTTTTGCTGTCCACATGCTGTGGGCCTTATAGTTCTGAGCATTTTCGTGTTTTGTCTTGTCCAGCTTTGTCTGTGTAAGGATTTTTTGCAGCCAAGCTGTATCTCTGGAGATGCAGATATACCCTCCATGTCTTTAGTCAGATGTGGAGATTTGTATTTTCTGTGGTGGATGTTTTCTAGTGTTTTAATACTGACCGCATAGTACTCTGTCCTATTCTTTCTTTTTAGCTAGAAAGGCCTCCTTTGCTATATCCTGATTTCAGTCTGCGTATGTCATTTCCCTCTCCTCTCACAGTCAATATTTGTGGGGGGCTGTCTATCCTTTGGGGATTTTCTCTAAGGCAAGATAGTTTTCCCGTTTCTATCTTTAGGGGAAGTTACTCCTTAGGCTGTGTCGAGGTGTCTAGGGAGTGTTAGCTACATCCCACGGCTACTTCTAGTTGCGGTACTAATTTCAGGGTCTGCGGTCAGTACAGGTACCACCTTCTCCGGAGTATGTCACATGCTGCTCCTAGGCCACCAGATCATAACAGTACAACTGGCCTACAATGAGTTAAACGCATCTCAGAAGAAGGGAAGGAAAGTGCTGAGCCATTTTTTTTTCTGTAGTCTGTTGTGTCTTTCCTTCCCTCTTTTCCTCTGGGTGGCTCAGGAGTTAGGCGCTGGCATGGAGGTTCAGGAATTGGTTTCTCGTGTGGACCAACTTGCTGCTAGAGTACAGGGTATTTCCGATTATATAGTTCAGACTCCGGTTTTAGAGCCTAGAATTCCAACTCCTGATTTGTTTTTTGGGGACAGGTCCAAATTTTTTAGCTTTAAAAATAACTGTAAACTGTTTTTTGCTCTGAAACCCCGTTCTTCTGGTGATCCCATTCAGCAGGTTAAAATTGTTATTTCCCTGCTGCGTGGTGATCCTCAGGATTGAGCATTTTCCCTGGAATCTGGGATTCCTGCTTTGCTTAATGTAGACACCTTTTTTCAGGCACTAGGGTTATTGTATGATGAACCTAATTCAGTGGATCATGCAGAGAAGACCTTGTTGGCCCTGTGTCAGGGTCAAGAAGCGGCAGAATCGTATTGCCAGAAATTTAGAAAATGGTCTGTATTGACTAAATGGAATGAGGATGCCTTGGCGGCAATTTTCAGAAAGGGTCTTTCTGAATCCGTTAAAGATGTTATGGTGGGGTTCCCCACGCCTGCTGGTCTGAGTGATTCTATGTCTCTGGCCATTCAGATTGATCGGCGCTTGCGCGAGCGCAGAGTTGTGCACACTGTGGCATTGTCCTCCGAGCGGAGCCCTGAGCCTATGCAGTGTGATAGGATTTTGTCTAGAGCTGAACGACAAAGATTCAAGAGAATCGCTAGTTCTGTTACCATCAGTACTGTACAACCTAAATTTCTGTTATCTGTGACCTTGATCTGCTCATTATCGTCATTTTCTGTCATGGCCATTTGTGGATTCAGGCGCCGCTCTGAACTTAATGGACTTAGAATTTGCCAGACATTGTGGTTTCCCCTTGCAGCCTTTGCAGAACCCTATTCCTTTAAGGGGTATTGATGCTACACCGTTGGCTAAAAACAAAACCTCAGTTTTGGACACAGCTGACCATGTGCATGGCGACAGCACATCAGGAAGATTGTCGTTTTCTGGTGTTGCATAATTTGCATGATGCTATTGTGCTGGGTTTTCCATGGTTACAGGTACATAATCCGGTGTTAGATTGGAAATCTATGTCTGTGACTAGTTGGGGTTGTCAGGGAGTTCATGGTCACGTTCCTTTGATGTCAATTTCCTCTTCCACCTCTGCTGAAATTCCTGAGTTTTTGTCAGATTTCCAGGATGTATTCGATGAGCTCAAATCCAGTTTCCTTCCACCGCATAGGGACTGTGATTGTGCTATTGACTTGATTCCAGGTTGTAAATTCCCTAAGGGCCGACTTTTCAACCTGTCTGTGCCAGAACATGCCGCCATGCGGAGCTATATTAAGGAGTCTTTGGAGAAGGGGCATATTCGGCCATCTTCTTCACCATTGGGAGCAGGTTTTTTTTTGTTGCCAAGAAGGATGGCTCCTTGAGACCCTGTATTGATTATCGCCTCTTGAATAAGATCACGGTCAAATTTCAATACCCTTTGCCTTTGCTTACTGATTTGTTTGCTAGGATTAAGGGGGCTAGTTGGTTTACTAAGATTGACCTTCGAGGGGCATATAATCTTGTTCGTATTAAGCAGGGTGACGAATGGAAAACTGCATTTAATACGCCGGAAGGCCATTTTGAATACCTTGTGATGCCATTCGGACTCTCTAATGTCCCATCTGTGTTCCAGTCCTTCATGCATGATATCTTTCGGAGTTATCTTGATAAATTCATGATTGTATATTTGGATGATATTTTGATTTTTTCCGATGATTGGGAGTCTCATGTGGAACAGGTCAGGATGGTATTTCAGATCCTCCGTGATAATGCTTTATTTGTGAAGGGGTCTAAATGCCTCTTTGGAGTGCAGAAGGTTTCTTTTTTGGGCTTCATTTTTTCTCCCTCATCTATAGAAATGGATCCGGTTGAGGTTCAGGCCATTCATGATTGGATTCAGCCCACATCTGTGAAGAGCCTTCAGAAATTCTTGGGCTTTGCTAATTTTTATCGTCGTATCATTGCCAACTTCTCCAGTGTGGTTAAACCTCTGACCGATTTAACGAAGAAAGGTGCTGATGTGACGAATTGGTCCTCCGCGGCTGTTTCTGCCTTTCAGGAGCTTAAACGCCGATTTACTTCTGCCCCTGTGTTGCGTCAGCCGGATGTTTCTCTTCCATTTCAGGTTGAGGTTGACGCGTCTGAGATTGGGGCAGGGGCCTGTTGTGAATTCTGTGGCAGAGTTCACTCCTGTGGTCACAAGTGGTACTTCGGCTGATTCTCTCTGGGATCTTCCGTTTGTGGAGGAAAGTGGTACTGCAGCTTCTGAGTTTCCTCCCTCAGGTGATCTGGTGAGCTCGTTAGCTTCTTCTCTACTTAACTCCACCTGATGCTTTGATCTATGCTTCCTGTCAATGTATCAGTGTGGGACTTGTTTTTTCCCTGGATCATTCCTGTGGCCTGCTGCTCTGCAAAGCTAAGTTTTGCTTATGTTATTTTGTTGCTATTTTTCTGTCCAGCTTGCTTTATTGGTTTTTCTCACCTGCTGGAAGCTCTGAGACGCAGAGGGACCACCTCCGTACCGTTAGTCGGTGCGGAGGGTCTTTTTGGTCCCCTCTGCGTGGTTTTTTATAGGTTTTTGTGCTGACCGCAAAGTTATCTTCCCTATCCTCGTTCTGTTCAGCTAGTCGGGCCTCACTTTGCTAAATCTGTTTCATCTCTATGTTTGTGTTTTCATCTTACTCACAGTCATTATATGTGGGGGGCTGCCTTTTCCTTTGGGGAATTTCTCTGAGGCAAGGTAGGCTTATTTTTCTATCTTCAGGATTAGCTAGTTTCTCAGGCTGTGACGAGGCACCTAGGTTCTGGTCAGGAGCGCTCCACGGCTACCTTTAGTGTGGTTTGATAGGCTTAGGGATTGCGGTCTGCAGAGTTCCCACGTCTCAGAGCTCGTTCTATTATTTTGGGTTATTGTCAGTTCACTGTATGTGCTCTGACCTCCATGTCCATTGTGATTCTGAATTGCCTTTCATAACAGGGGCCGTTTTGTCTCAGAGGAATTCTGATGGTTCCTTGATGAAACCGTGTGCCTTCTTTTCCCGGAAGTTTTTGCCTACGGAATGCAATTATGATGTCGGCAATCGGGAGTTGTTGGCTATGAAGTGGGCATTTGAGGAGTGGCGACATTGGCTTGAGGGGGCCAAGCACCGTATTGTGGTCCTGACCGATCATAAAAATCTGATTTACCTCGAGTCTGCCAAACGACTGAACCCTAGACAGGCTCGATGGTCCCTGTTTTTCTCCCGTTTTGATTTTGTGGTCTCGTATCTTCCGGATTCTAAGAATGTTAAGGCTGATGCCCTCTCTAGGAGTTTTTTGCCTGATTCTCCTGGGGTCCTAGAGCCGGTCGGCATTCTGAAGGAAGGGGTGATTCTTTCTGCCATCTCCCCTGATTTACGACGGGTTCTTCAGGAATTTCAGGCTGATAAACCTGACCGCTGTCTAGTGGGGAAACTGTTTGCTCCTGATAGATGGACTAGTAAAGTGATTTCTGAGGTTCATTGTTCTGTGTTGGCTGGCCATCCTGGGATTTTTGGTACCAGAGATTTGGTTGGTAGGTCCTTTTGGTGGCCTTCTTTGTCGCGGGATGTGCGTTCTTTTGTGCAGTCCTGTGGGACTTGTGCGCCGGCCAAGCCTTGTTGTTCCCGTGCTAGTGGGTTGCTTCTGCCTTTGCCGGTCCCTGAGAGGCCTTGGACGCATATTTCTATGGATTTTATTTCAGATCTTCCGGTTTCCCAGAGGATTTCGGTTATCTGGGTGGTTTGTGATTTGTTTTCTAAGATGGTTCATTTGGTACCTTTGCCTAAATTGCCTTCCTCTTCTTATTTGGTTCCGTTGTTTTTTCAGCATGTGGTTCGTTTGCATGGCATTCCGGAGAATATTGTGTCCGATAGAGGTTCCCAGTTTTTTTCTAGGTTTTGGCAGGCCTTTTGTGCTAGGCTGGGCATTGATTTGTCTTTTTCTTCCGCATTTCATCCTCAGACAAATGGCCAAACCGAGCGAACTAATCAGACTTTGGAAACTTATTTGAGATGCTTTGTGTTAGGACTGGCGGAACGCACGAAGTATAAGGTGTAATGGTATTAGGTGCGTTCGCCGTCCGAGGTCCACCGTGCAGGTAAAAGACCCTGCTGCTAGTAAGACGGACTATATGGCGGTACTAAGTATACACACATGGGTTAACTTCACCCTGCGTGAAGGAAGCGATCCTGTTGCATCACAGGATCACAGTACCGCACATAAAGCGCGAGCAAGAAGTCAGCGGACTCAACCCCTACACAGGATTGAAGTCCGATTAGACACTTGCTGGCACAACACCGCAACGGGGTGTGTCAGAGGAACATAAATAGTAATATAAAGGCACAAGAGTGCGTGCGGTGCCGCACTGACGGACGCCACTAACCACCCAGGCTTGGGTGAGGAAAGCGCAGAGCAAGCGCACGGCGCCGTACTGGCGGACACAGCAACTGGTAGCTGTAATGTGTGTTTCGTGCTGTTGGATAAGTCGGGCGCTAGATAGCAAACATACACCTTCCGCGTACAGACATTCAATAGGGAGGGTTATTTAAAGAGCAACTTTCACTCACAACACACACACATATTTACAAGACAATACTAGCGCATGGCCGTGCGGCCATGCGAGGCCTAAATAGCTGCAGCATGTTTAGGACCTTCCAAAGAAGGACCAATGGAGTGCTGCAGCACCTGAGCATGTGACCCTGGATCTCCACTGAGAGATCTCGCCCTGGGCATGCTCAGAGTGCAAAGCAGGATTTAGTCCTAGCAGCTACAAGGACCTTAGCTGCAGTATCTGATCATGTGACCCTCGATCTCCACTGAGAGATCTTACTCTGAGCATGCTCAGAATGTAAAAAGCAGGACTTAGCCCCAGAAACGTCCGCTCGCCGCTGCCCAGCACTGACTTCAATGGGAGAAGCAGGAAACGCAGCAGTAACTCTAAGCACAGAGTCAGACTGAGCGAGACGCTGGGATCGACGTCTCTGCTGAGCAAGCTCCACTGTGGCAGGAGAAGAATGGGAGACCGCAGCGGAGATGGCCCGAGATTCCCCCTGTGCAGAGGCAGGAACTCGACCCCTAACACTTTGTGTCTGCTGATCAGGATGATTGGGTGGCTTTCTTGCCATTGGCCGAGTTTGCCCTTAATAATCGGGCTAGTTCTGCTACCTTGGTTTCACCTTTTTTTTGTAATTTTGGTTTTCATCCTCGTTTTTCTTCAGGGCAGGTTGAGCCTTCTGATTGTCCTGGTGTGGATTCTGTGGTTGACAGGCTGCAGCAAATTTGGGCTCATGTGGTGGACAATTTGGTGTTGTCTCATGAGGAGTCTCAGCATTTTGCTAACTGTCGTCGGTGTGTTGGTTCCCGGCTTCGGGTTGGGGATTTGGTCTGGTTGTCTTCCCGTCATGTTCCTATGAAGATTTCTTCCCCTAAGTTCAAGCTTCGGTTTATTGGTCCTTATAGGATTTCTGAGATTATCAATCCAGTGTCTTTTCGTTTGGCCCTTCTAGCCTCTTTTTCCATCCATAATGTCTTCCATAGATCTTTGTTGCGGAAATATGTGGAGCCCGTTGTTCCCTCTGTTGATCCTCCAGCTCCGGTGTTGATTGATGGGGAGTTGGAGTATGTGGTTGAGAAGATTTTGGATTCTTGTTTTTCAAGGCGGAAGCTTCAGTATTTTGTCAAATGGAAGGGTTATGGCCAGGAGGATAATTATTGGGTTGTTGCCTCCGATGTTCATGCTGATGATTTGGTTCGTGCCTTTCATTTGGCTCGTCCTGATCGGCCTGGGGGCTCTGGTGAGGGTTTGGTGACCCCTCCTCAAGGGGGGTACTGTTGTGAATTCTGCTCTTGGGCTCCCTCCGGTGGTTATGAGTGGTAGTGCTGCTGTCTTTGGATCGCAGCATTTATCAGGTGTTTCCACGTATTGCAATTTGGACTGGGCTATTTAAGTCTTGCTTGATCCTTTAGTCAGTGCCAGTTGTCCATTGTTTTTGGAGGATTCACTTCCCTGACTGGTCTCTCCTGTTTTGCTGTTCTTTTCTACAAAGATAAGTTCTGGCTTTGTTTTTGCTGTCCACATGCTGTGGGCCTTATAGTTCTGAGCATTTTCATGTTTTGTCTTGTCCAGCTTTGTCTGTGTAAGGATTTTTTGCAGCCAAGCTGTATCTCTGGAGATGCAGATATACCCTCCATGTCTTTAGTCAGATGTGGAGATTTGTATTTTCTGTGGTGGATATTTTCTAGTGTTTTAATACTGACCGCATAGTACTCTGTCCTATTCTTTCTTTTTAGCTAGAAAGGCCTCCTTTGCTGTATCCTGATTTCAGTCTGCGTATGTCATTTCCCTCTCCTTTCACAGTCAATATTTGTGGGGGGCTGTCTATCCTTTGGGGATTTTCTCTGAGGCAAGATAGTTTTCCCGTTTCTATCTTTAGGGGAAGTTAGTCCTTAGGCTGTGTCGAGGTGTCTAGGGAGTGTTAGCTACATCCCACGGCTACTTCTAGTTGCAGTGCTAAGTTCAGCGTCTGCGGTCAGTACAGGTACCACCTTCTCCAGAGTACGTCACATGCTGCTCCTAGGCCACCAGATCATAACACCCATAGCTGTGTCATATGGCTTCATAGCTCAGAGGTTAGAGCACTGGTCTCGTAAACCAGGGGTTGTGAGTTCGACTCTCACTGAAGCCTTACAAACTCTTTGTCTCTCATATAAAACTTGTTTATATGTTTGGTACGTGATATAAAGTTGGTGCGATTCAATATTGACTTTATGTGAAGTTACGACATCCTTTAAAGGGGACAATACAAATATCTCGCTGAGGATCTGTTTATACCAAGGAAGGTGACGGGCACAAGGGGGCATTCTTTGCGTCTGGAGGAGAGAAGGTTTTTCCACCAACATAGAAGAGGATTCTTTACTGTTAGGGCAGTGAGAATCTGGAATTGCTTGCCTGAGGAGGTGGTGATGGCGAACTCAGTCGAGGGGTTCAAGAGAGGCCTGGATGTCTTCCTGGAGCAGAACAATATTGTATTATACAATTATTAGGTTCTGTAGAAGGACGTAGATCTGGGGATTTATTATGATGGAATATAGGCTGAACTGGATGGACAAATGTCTTTTTTCGGCCTTACTAACTATGTTACTATGTTACTATATAGTGCTCTGCACCATTCATTCTTCCCCATAACTGTGCCATATAGTGCTCTGCACCTTTCATTCTTGCCCGATAACTGTGCCATATAGTGCTCTGCACCGTTCATTCTTGCCCCATAGCTGTGCCATATAGTGCTCTGCACTGTTCATTATTGCCCCATAGCTGTGCCATATAGTGCTCTGCACCGTTCATTATTGCCCCATAGCTGTGCCATATAGTGATCTGCACCGTTCATTCTTGCCCCATAGCTGTGCCATATAGTGCTCTGCACCATTCATTCTTGACCCATAAGTGTGCCATATAGTGCTCTACACCGTTCATTCTTGCCCCATAACTGTGCCATATAGTGCTCTGCACCGTTCATTCTTGCCCCATAGCTGTGCCATATAGTGTTCTGCACTCTGCACCGTTCATTATTGCCCCATAGCTGTGTCATATAGTGCTCTGCACCGTTCATTCTTGCCCCATAGCTGTGCCATATAGTGCTCTGCACCGTTCATTCTTGCCCCATAGCTGTGCTATATAGTGCTCTGCACTCTGCACCGTTCATTCTTGCCCCATAGCTGTGCCATATAGTGCTCTGCACCGTTCATTTTTGCCCCATAGATGCTCCGTATAAAGCTGTGCCATTGCTGGTGCTGCAATAATAAAAAAAAATGCCATACTCACCTCTCTTACTTGCAGCTCCCGGCGTCTCGTCCCAGCGTCTCTCTGCACTGAATGATCAGGCAGAGGGCGGTGCGCACAGTATATGCGTCATCGCGCCCTCTGACCTGAACAGTCAGAGCGCAGAGACGCCGGGAAGATGGAGCGGCGCCCGGCGTGTGGAACGCAGACAGGTGAATATAAAATACTCACCTAGTCCCGGCGCTCCTGATGCTGCCCCTGCCTGTCACACTGTCTCCGGGTGCCGCAGCTCTTCCTGTCAGAGGTCACTGGCACCGCTCAGAGGAATGAATATGTGGCTCCACCCTTATGGGAGTGGAGTCCATATTCATTTCTCTAATGAGTGGTCCCATGTGACCGCTGAACAGGGGAAGAGCTGAGGCACTCGGAGACAGTGTGACAGGCAGGGGCAGCATCAGGAGCACCGGGACTCCTGGAAATCTGACAAAAACTCAGGAATTTGAGAAGAGGGGGAAGAGGAAATTGACATCAAAGGAACGTGACCATGAACTCCCTGACAACCCCAACTAGTCACAGACATAGATTTCCAATCTAACACCGGATTATGTACCTGTAACCATGGAAAACCCAGCACAATAGCATCATGCAAATTATGCAACACCAGAAAACGACAATCTACCTGATGTGCTGGCGCCATGCACATGGTCAGCTGTGTCCAAAACTGAGGTTTATTTTTAGCCAACGGTGTAGCATCAATACCCCTTAAAGGAATAGGGTGCTGCAAAGGCTGCAAGGAAAAACCACAACGTCTGGCAAATTCTAAAACTGACAGGTGGAAATTCAGTTTTGCATGCCACCAGCTGCCAATCGCATCATGTAACTAACATCCCGGTTAGTTAGTGCTTGCTGCGCCTGTTCTGACAACCTCTCCTTCATAGAGGAATGTGTTACAATCAATAAGAGACTGACTCTAAAAAGTTATAATAGGACAATTCTGACTCAGGCTTAAAATATAGCTGCATCAAAACCACGATGTGATCTGATGAATAGTGTTGAGCGATACCTTCCGATATCGGGAAATATCGGATCGGATTGGATCGGACTGATACCCAAAAAATATCGGATATCGCCGATTCCGATACTGGAAACCAATGCAAGTTAATGGGACACAAATATCGGAATGAAAATAAACCCTTTCTTTCCTTGTAGGTTAATTCTACATGAAGGAAAACAACTAATAATACTGTAGAATGTATTGGGGGAGGTGGAGGAGACATTAAAGGCATAGAGGTTTAGCCCAATCAAATGGAATAGCAGAAATTAAAAGATTTTTTAAGACGTTCGGAGTTACAAAGATATTGACTATGTTAAGCTTTTTTAAATTGTCAGATATTTATGTTTCACTACTTCCATGCTCTTCACCTTCACGCTGCCGCCCACCATGACTCGAGTATAAGCCGAGAGGGGCACTTTCAGCCCAAAAATTTGGGCTGAAAATCTCGGCTTATACTCGAGTATATACGGTATATTGGCTAATTTTTCATCTTGAAAAAGAATTGGAAGGTTTTTAATAAAAATAGAAATTATAGTCTTGTAATCTGTGCTGTATGAGGTAATAAAAGTAATGGTCTTTGAAATTTCATTGCGTGAATGTGGATATGAAATATTCATCAGTAGTGTTGAGCATTCCGATACTGAAATATTGGGTATCGACCGATATTCGCTGTATTGGAGTTCCGATACTGAGTTCCGATACTTTTAGAATATCGAATACCGGAATCGGAAGTTCCCATAATGCAATGAGCTAGTTTGATTTTATTCAGCCAATGAGGATCCTAAGAAGTTTGGGCACATCCTGTTAGGCATGTTAGGCATGTTAACTAATGGCATGGCTGTGATTGGCTGCTGAACTGATGTCATGGTACACTATAAAAGCTGCCGCCGCCATTTTTGGTTCACTCTGCTGTGAATTTACTTAGGGACAGGACGCTGCTGTTCTGACTCTGAGGGACAGTTTGAGCTAGTGATTTGCTTTATTGTGCTTTACCCAGGCTACTTTAGCAACCGCTGTGTGAGAAGCTTTCTTTTGCCTTGCAGCGCTGTTCACAGCTGTTTGCGAGGTCTCTGTGTGTGAGTGCAGCTCACGCTGTAGTGTGTTCTGCAGCCACCTCCGGTTGTAGTCCGCTCAGCGTGCGTCACTGCCTCATACATTGTCCTTTTTTGCATTAGTGCTGCTCATTTTTCCTGATTTCTCCTATTAGTGTGGCTACATCCGTATCCAGCTAGATTGCTTGCAAACACTATATAGGAGTAATAGGAGTAGATAGAGGAGCCTTTCTGCTGGATTGTGCTCTGCAGCCCCAGCCAGATTAGTATTAGCCTATTTTTTGGAGCCTCATCTATTGCATTGTAGGTTACCTTCCTGCATTGTAATAGCTTCAAAAAGTTTGTGATACTATCGGTTTTACATCTTTGGGCACATCCAGTTTATTTTTGTAAAAAAAAAGGAAATAAAGTTCACCAAACACTCCACTTTACAGTTGTGTAGGCAACATTAGCTCATATTAAAGTCTAGTCCACGCTTTATAAAATTATTGTTTCTTGTACCTGTTAGCAGATATTCAGGAATAAGCACACTAAGCCCTTAGTACTTTTCTGCCTATCTTTATCAGTCTACCAAGAAGGCAGGGAGTAAGGCACGTGGTCATGGGCGTGGAGTTTCTGCAGGGAGAGGACATGAGGATTCTGTGCCTGCTGTGGGCACCAGTGACTCAGCATCCCCCAGTTTTACCAGGGAACAGTCCTTTATGTGCAGCTTTGTAGGAGCTCGCTGTAGTCCACTACTGAGGGAGGACCAAATTGAAGCCGTTGTCGGATGGATGACAGCTAACGCATCGACTTCAATTAGTTCCAGATCCTCTCAGGTTCTGAGCACTGAAGAGCACCTATCTGTCTCTTCACCACCTGCCAAATTGCCCAGGCAGTCAGAGAGCCCTGGACAGGAGCCACCTCTACTTCTGTTCTCTGAATCCCTTGGCTTGAAAAGAGGGGGCCAGCCAAGCAGCATTCTAGAATTTGAAGAAGATGTAGTATGCAGTGATGCGCAACAGCTTTGTCTCTCTGAATCTGAAGAGGCAGATGGGCCAGTGCCTATGGTCAGCACACCTCAGTACGCATCTGATGATGAGACTCAGGTGCCACTTTCTGGTGCATACTGTGCTGTCGATACTACCCAGGAGAAGCAGTTGTTTGAAGAGGGTAGTGTAGATGATGAGGTCCTTGACCCAGCTCTGAGGAAGAGATTCCCAGAACGGCCAAAAAAGGAGGGAGTGGGAGGGGGCAGACTCAGTTACCTGTAGCCTCCACTTTGGCACCCATTAGGAGCATGCATCTTCCAAAACCCAAAATGGGCTCTCCCAAGACTTGCAGTGCTTGGTCCTTTTTTGACACAGTTGCAGATGACATTTGCTTTGTCAAATGCAAACTGTGTAATCAGAAAGTGAAAAGAGGGAAAAGTGTCAGCAACCTCAATACCACAAATATGTGGAAACATGTGCGGACCAGGCATGTGGTGGAGTTACAAAGACACACTGAAGACCTAGGCCAACCTATATCGCCACCTACCACCTCTTCAGCTCGTGTTGTAGCCTCTTCCTCCAGCTCAAACACAGCTGGTTCGGCTTCCTCACACGATCGCCATGGAAGAACTTCTGGCACTGTTGTACAGAGACATAGTGTCATTCCACCCACAGCACCACGTTCCCTGTCATCCTCACACTCCCAGGCCAGTCTACAGCCATTGGTAGCACAGGCGTGGGAGAAAAGGTGCCCATACTCGGCAAACCACCCCCGAGCACAGTCTCTGAATGCTGGAATTACAAAACTACTGTCCCTTGAAATGCTATCATTCAGGCTGGTGGAGACTGACACCTTCCATAACTTCATGGCATTGGCAGTCCCACAATACAACGTGCCCAACCGCTTTATTTCAGCAAGCAAGCCGTCCCTGCCCTGCAAAAGCATGTGGAGGGAAAAATTAAACATGCGCTACTAAATGCCGTCAGTAGCAAGGTCCATCTGACTTCCTATGTGTGGACCAGTAAGCATGGACAATACCTTTCCCTCACTGCCCATTGGGTAAATGTTGTGGAGCCGGGTACAGATCTTGAGTGTGGCGCTGTACGTGTTCTGCCAACTGCAAGGATTGCTGGAATCCAGTCTGTACACATTGACTCCTCCTCATACTCCAGTTCCTGAATCAGCACTGCAGGAGCCATCACGGTCTACCTCCACATGGACCCGTGAACGCTTACCAGTTACGACCGATATTATTATTATTATTATTATACATTTTTATAGCGCCATTTATTCCATGGCGCTTTACATGTGAATACGGGCAAATATAGACAAATACATTAAACATGAGCAGGTAACAAGGCACACGAGTACATAAGGAGGGAGGACCCTGCCCGCGAGGGCTCACAGTCTGCAGGGGGTGGGTGAGGATACACTAGGAGAGGGAAGAGCTGGCTGTGCGGCTGTTCAGTATGTTGAGGATCACTGCAGGCTGTAGGCTTGTCGGAAGAGATAAGTCTTCAGGTTCTTTTTGAAGGTTTCTATGGTAGGCGCGAGTCTGATGTGTTGGGGTACAGAGTTCCAGAGTATGGGGGAAGCACGGGAGAAGTCTTGGATGCGGTTATGGGAAGAAGAGATGAGAGGGGAGTAGAGAAGGAGGTCTTGGGAGGATCGGAGGTTGCGTGTAGGTAGGTACCGGGAGACCATGTCACAGATGTATGGAGGAGACAGGTTGTGGATGGCTTTGTATGTCAGTGTGAGGGTTTTGAACTGGAGTCTCTGGGCGATATGAGCACAGCCGTGGCCAAACGTCAACAGGCCGTGTTGAAATTAATTTCTTTAGGGTATCGAAGCCACACAGCGCAGGAGCTCTGGAATGCCATCAAGCAGGAGAGCGACGTGTGGTTTGTGCCAGCGAATCTCCAGCCAGGCATGGTAGTGTGTGACAATGGGCGAAATCTAGTGGCAGCTCTGGGCCTAGGCAACCTCACTCACATCCCATGTCTGGCACATGTGCTCAACTTGGTCATGCAGAGTTTTTTGAGAGACTATCCGGATCTTGATGCACTGCTGCACAAGGTCCGCATAGAGTGCGCTCACTTGCGGCGTTCCAGAATGGCAAGATCGCGCATTGCAGCTCTGCAGCACCGATTCAGCCTTCCGGAACATCACATCATATGTGACCTATCCACCAGGTGGAAATAAATGTTACATATGTTGGAGAGGTTGTGTGAGCAGCAGGCAACAGTAATGGAGTACCAGCTGCATTAGGCGCAAACAAGTCGCACTGCGCGCCGTTCACACTTCACCACCAATGAGTGGGCCTCTATGAAGGACATCTGCCATGTTTTGTGGGCCTTCGATGATTCCATGTGGATGGCGAGTGCAGATGATGCACTAGTCAGCATGGCTATCCCCCTTATCTGCCTGCTTGAAAAAACACTGCAAGCACTAAGGGAGGAGGTTTTGGAAGAGGTGGAGTCACAAATGCCATCTGCTTCTGGACAGTCTGCGCAGCATGGTTCCTCATAAAGGCCTAGGCAGGGGACACTTTGTGAGGGGGATGAGGACGTGTCAATGGAGGAGGAAGACATCTGTCCAGAGGAGGGAGGTAAGCAATGCTCTAGTAGTCAGTATGTAGAGCGAGGGTGGGGTGATGCAGAGTAGGCAGAGATCATACCTCAAGCAGGGGACAGCATTTTTTGGCCAGTTGGCAGTCTGCAGCACATGGCTGATTTCATGCTGCAGTGCCTGAGAAACAACCGCCGCATCACCCACATTCTCAACACGGCTGATAATTGGGTGTCCACCCTCCTAGATCCTCGCTACAGGACAACTTACAAAGCCTCATAACATCGTTGAACCGGGAGCGTAAAATGCGGAAGTACCAAGATGCACTGGTGCATTCCATCATGTTCTCCATTCCACCCGAGAGCAGTGCTGCTAGAGCTTTACAAAGCAGCTCAGTGCGTCAAGGCAGTGGAGGAAGCTCTGCACAAAGAGGGAGCAGAAGCAGCGCCTCAGTACAAGGCAAGACCAGTAGGACCCAAATGTGGCAAAGTTTTGTGTCCCCGCCACAAATGTCTACACCATCACCGACGGCTCCAGTCAGCAGGAGGCATTGTTTCCGTCAGATGGTGACAGATTACATGTCTTACCCTCTCACTGTACTCCCAGATGGCTCTTCCCCTTCAAGTTTTGGGTCTCTAAGCTGGACACATGGCCAGAGCTTAGCTAGTATGCATTGGAGGTGCTGGCTTGCCCTGCTGCTAGTGTATTATCGGAACACGTCTTTAGTGCTGCAGGTGGTGTACTAACAGACCGTCGCATGTGACTATCCTCCAATAACATTGACCGGCTTACTTTTCTGAAAATGAACAAGACCTGGATCTTGCAGGAATTTGCCAGTCCTCTTCCAGATTAAATAATTGGTTGGCAACAGTATCCAGGTCTCCTGTTGTGTTCATGTTTCTACCACCTGAACTGTAATCCCTGGGCTCCAACACCGCCAGTTGCTGCTCAGAAGTGCCGTCTGCACAGTCAACACTTGCTCCTGTGTTTTTGGGGTTGAGTAACGTCAGCTGATCCCCTGCTGTGTGTCCGGCAATTTCTCCTGCTCTGTCCACATTCACACTACTACTGATTTTAAACTTGCTCCAATTATGCCTCTGCCTCCACTCTGTTTCTAGTATTTACCCCGGGTTCCAGCACCGCCAGCTGTTTCCCTGCAGTGTCTTTGGCACGGGCACTCCCTTCTGCCCAGCCTGGTTCCAGCATGCCAGCTGTTTCCGGGTAGTGTCAACATCACTTTGCCTCCAATACGTTGTCCTGTCGTGTTGCGGATGGTGCCTGCAGTTTAGGTGATTCTTATGTGGGCTGCGGGATCTGGCAATGAAGGCTGGTTCTGTAGTGCCAATAGGGCAAGCACCCCCTGTAGGACTGTGGGTTTCGGTAACTGCGGCCGGCTCGCGGCCTTGCAACTTTTTTTTCATGTGCCTATCTGAGTTCCAGTACCATTAGCTGTTTTTTAGAAGTCAATCTTGAACATGTCCCCCTGGGTTCCAGTAACATCAGCTGGTTCCAGGCAGTGCCTTTGGATTAGGTGCCTCCTTCTCAGTATCGGAGTTCCACCAACGTCTGCTGGTCCTTGGTAGTGCTTTCTGGCACAGGTACCTCCTGCTTAGTAACAAGGTTCCAGTACCATCAGCTGGTCCTCAGTAGTTCCATTGGCTCTTGTACCTTCTGCTACCCATCCGGGTTCCAGTACCGTCAGCTGGTTGTCGGCAGTTCATCAGCCTTCTTGTACCTTCTGCTACATTTCCAAGATCAAGCTTTTTGAAATGGTTTTTGGTAATCACCTGGATCTTCCTGACCACAACCCTAAAGACGATGACCCTGAAGACCACCTCGAAGAAGACGACGACCCCGAAGATGACAACCCTGAAGACGACGACCCTGAAGACCACCCCGAAAAAGACGATGACCACAAAGACGACGACCCCGAAGACGACCCTGAAGACCACCCCAAAGAAGATGACGACCCCGGAGACGACGACCCTGAAGACGACAACCCTGAAGACCACCCCAAAGATGACCAAGAAGATGACCCTGAAGAGGATGATGAAGTAGAAAGTGTGGGAGAAGTAAAAAAGAAGGTGAAGAGCATGGAAGTAGTGAAACATAAATATCTGACAATTTAAAAAAGCTTAACATAGTCAATATCTTTGTAACTCCGAACGTCTTAAAAAATCTTTTAATTTCTGCTATTAAATTTGATTGGGCTAAACCTCTATGCCTTTAATGTCTCCTCCACCTCCCCCAATACATTCTACAGTATTATTAGTTGTTTTCCTTCATGTAGAATTAACCTACAAGGAAAGAAAGGGTTTATTTTCATTCCGATATTTGTGTCCCATTAACTTGCATTGGTTTCCAGTATCGGAATCGGCGATATCCGATATTTTTTGGGTATCAGTCCGATCCAATCCGATCCGATATTTCCCGATATCGGAAGGTATCGCTCAACACTATTCATCAGATCACATCGTGGTTTTGATGCAGCTATATTTTAAGCCTGAGTCAGAATTGTCCTATTATAACTTTTTAGAGTCAGTCTCTTATTGATTGTAACACATTCCTCTATGAAGGAGAGGTTGTCAGAACAGGCGCAGCAAGCACTAATGAACTCACCCACCGGGATGTTTTAGTTACATGATGCGATTGGCAGCTGGTGGCATGCAAAACTGAATTTCCACCTGTCAGTTTTCTGTAAAATCTGGTGCTAATGGAATTATCAGCAGGATTGCATGTAAGGAAAACATCAAGGAATAAGCCAGAAAAGCCTACTGTAAAATGTAAGTTTAAGGTATTATTGTTCAGTAAGGAAGGAAAATCCAAATGATTAAATGTTTTTTCTTTGTTTGACCAGACAAACAGGAGGTCGTCGATATATCTACCATACCAAATGATGCTGGAATGTAATGGATTGGATAGGTAGATATAGTTTCCTCCCACGATGCCATTTAAAGGTTAGCCAGACATGGTGAGAAGCTGGCCCCCACTGGACAACTTAGTATTTTGAAATAAAACTCATTATCAAATGAAAAAAAGTTATTATTAAGCAGAAAAAACAACCTGTAAAACAAAGTCAATAAACAAAATTGAGTAGCCAGTGTACTTATGTAGATGATAGTAAACAGCCTCCAAAGCCTTCTTATAGCGAATGCTGCTACAGAGCCACAACAGCACTCATTACTCAGTTATAAGTAGGACCCCATTGTAAATTGCCCATGATAGTTGGCAGATGTTTGGTGTCCTTAATGTGACTCTATGTGGCTAGAACTAGAGGCTGGTAACCTTTCTTCTGATGCAGACCAATTCACTGCCTTGAATCTGTCTGCCACCATAACTTCTGCTGACCAATTGAGTGGTCTTGCTAAAGGCTTAAGTTTTGTTCCCACAATGGATACTGATCTTTTTAACATGCTTTTGCACATAAATAAATTTATGAGACTACTTACTGTTAAAAGACATTTTTTTCTTACCAAGGATTCGATTGCGACTGATGCCTTAGTTACTACTGATGTGACCACTACTGATTCTGTCACTCTCGACTCTACTTTTAATTTCAGAGAACAATGTTCTGACTGATCTGCTCTCAGACAATACCTCAGATGAATGCAAAAAACACACCTGGTTCAAAAACTCCAAACCCACGGTTCTATCTTATACAATTCAGAGTTTGCATCATGGATGAATTCCAGCATGTCTTGGAGAGGGATCTAACAAGGTTGCTAGCCACTAAAAGGACCCATATACAGAACATTCCTATTGAGCTTAAACGGGCCATCACACAACTGCATAAAAACTCTAATATTATTATTCGACCATCGGACAAAGGTGGGTCCATTGTCATTCTGGACAAAATGCTATTCCACTAAATGGTCATGGAGCTCCTTTCTGATGGATCCACATATAAAATCAGGAGTGATCCTGCATGCCACGTCACTGCTAATATATTATGTCTATTACAGGATGGTTTATCTAAAGGTATTCTGTGTACCAAGGAAAAAGAATATCTCTTTGCTGATAATCCCGTTTGTCCTGTCTTCAATGCCCTGCCCAAGATGCACAAACAACAATTTCCACCTCCTCTATGACCCATTGTTATAGGGATACAATCAAACCTTTACAGAAACCCTTTCCTACTAGCTTGATAATTTTCCCAGCCTCTAGTACTAGCCAGTAGCCACATTTGTAGGTGGAAGCTTGGAAGATATCTGTTTTGACAACATATCTGCATGCTTTACACCTCCTCTATGACCCATTGATGCAGGTATACAAGGCCTTACAGAAAACCTTTCATGCTGGCTTGATAATCTTCTCCAGTCTCTGGTATTAGCCACATTTGCAGGTGGAATCCTGGAAGATATCTATTTTGACAACGTATGTGCATGCTTTACTATTTCTACAAGACCATGTACCTTGGGAAGAAAAAATGTGGTTATATTGACATATTTGTAGGCATTTTCAGTTGAAGGACCAAACAATATGGATTAGAGAAATCGTGATACCAATTGGTTGTCACAAATATGATCTCTCTTTAAATACACAGAGCATAACAATACTAGTAATTTACCAGATAATGCAAGCAGGGACAAACAATTGTTGAAGGAGACTTGATGTTACAAAATATTCTTAGAAAAATATGCCCAGCATCAATTGATCCCACATGGACTTCGGATACAAAAGGAACTACAAGATCCAGCATTTTATAGGACATCTTTTGTGATCTATCAAGCCACATGTCCTTGTGTACTCATGTATATTGGTATGACAACCTGAGAACTAAGAGTGCGCATCTTGGAACATATTAAGGACAACAAAGCGGCAGAAAAAATATCCCAAGAGGAGCTAGGTGCCATTGCAAAATGAAAACCTCTTGCTAGACATTTTTGTGATTATCTTCTTCATCAAGGGCTTCTTCTTCTTTGTGTTAGAGGAATTGATCATGTCTACCCAGGGAACAGGAGAAGAAATCTAACAAAAAAATTGGCCTAAATTAAATGTAAATAGATTACTATTTTCGAAGCTTGACCCCTAGGGTTCTAATTGAACAATGGAATTTCTCAAGCTTCCTGTGAGTAGCTTCTGTCTTCAATAAAATTGTGTTTTTTTTCTTGCTTGCATTTTTTCTCCCATTTTTATTAATTTATTACTAGAGATGAGCGGTGTTCGAGTCGAACTGTAAGCCAATTTCCAATCCGAGCTGTTTTGGGCGGTGTTTGAGTCGTTCGAAGAACTCGAACAATTTGCTTAAAATTTGGCTGTTCGAGTTTCTGTTCGATAACTGTTCGGTCACCAAAAGCATAACTTGATTTGCACATTAAAACTGTTTATCATTGTTAATAGACTGCTTCAGTGTATAGTGGGCGGGGGGGGGGGGGGGGAGGGTGGCGGGGGATAGATCTGTGCTGAAATAATGCCGATCTCCTTTTTTTTTTTCCCCCGCATTTACAGTGGGGTGGTGCAGTCTCTCAGCCTATCAGCAGTGCACATACAGTGGGACAAAAAAGTATTTAGTCAGTCAGCAATAGTGCAAGTTCCATCACTTAAAAAGATGAGAGGCGACTGTAATTTACATCATAGGTAGACCTCAACTATGGGAGACAAACTGAGAAAAAAAAATCCAGAAAATCACATTGTCTGTTTTTTTAACAATTTATTTGCATATTATGGTGGAAAATAAGTATTTGGTCAGAAACAAAATTTCATCTCAATACTTTGTAATGTATCCTTTGTTGGCAATGACAGAGGTCAAACGTTTTCTGTAAGTCTTCACAAGGTTGCCACACACTGTCGTTGGTATGTTGGCCCATTCCTCCATGCAGATCTCCTCTAGAGCAATGATGTTTTTGGCTTTTCGCTTGGCAACACGGACTTTCAACTCCCTCCAAAGGTTTTCTATAGGGTTGAGATCTGGAGACTGGCTAGGCCACTCCAGGACCTTGAAATGCTTCTTACGAAGCCACTCCTTCATTGCCCTGGCGGTGTGCTTTGGATCATTGTCATGTTGAAAGACCCTGCCACGTTTCATCTTCAATGCCCTTGCTGATGGAAGGAGGTTTGCACTCAAAATCTCACGATACATGGCCCCATTCATTCTTTCATGTACCCGGATCAGTCGTCCTGGCCCCTTTGCAGAGAAACAGCCCCAAAGCATGATGTTTCCACCACCATGCTTTACAGTAGGTAAGGTGTTTGATGGATGCAACTCAGTATTCTTTTTCCTCCAAACACGACAAGTTGTGTTTCTACCAAACAGTTCCAGTTTGGTTTCATCAGACCATAGGACATTCTCCCAAAACTCCTCTGGATCATCCAAATGCTCTCTAGCAAACTTCAGATGGGCCCGGACATGTACTGGCTTAAGCAGTGGGACACATCTGGCACTGCAGGATCTGAGTCCATGGTGGCGTAGTGTGTTACTTATGGTAGGCCTTGTTACATTGGTCCCAGCTCTCTGCAGTTCATTCACTAGGTCCCCCCGCGTGTTTCTGGGATTTTTGCTCACCGTTCTTGTGATCATTCTGACCCCACGGGGTGGGATTTTGCATGGAGCCCCAGATCGAGGGAGATTATCAGTGGTCTTGTATGTCTTCAATTTTCTAATTATTGCTCCCACTGTTGATTTCTTCACTCCAAGCAGGTTGGCTATTGCAGATTCAGTCTTCCCAGCCTGGTGCAGGGCTACAATTTTGTTTCTGGTGTCCTTTGACAGCTCTTTGGTCTTCACCATAGTAAAGTTTGGAGTCAGACTGTTTGAGGGTGTGCACAGGTGTCTTTGTATACTGATAACAAGTTTAAGCAGGTGCCATTACTACAGGTAATGAGTGGAGGAAGGAGGAGACTCTTAAAGAAGAAGTTACAGGTCTGTGAGAGCCAGAATTCTTCATTGTTTGTTTCTGACCAAATACTTATTTTCCACCATAATATGCAAATAAATTGTTAAAAAAACAGACAATGTGATTTTCTGAATTTTTGTTTCTCAGTTTGTCTCCCATAGTTGAGGTCTACCTATGATGTAAATTACAGACGCCTCTCATCTTTTTAAGTGGTGGAACTTGCACTATTGCTGACTGACAAAATACTTTTTTGCCCCACTGTACATGCAGCAATGTGCATGTGATGCACACAAGCAAGGGCATGAGTCATTGGCTGTGTATGTCACATGTCCTTGCCCTATAAGAACCAGCCATTTGCCCCATCGCCACCATTTCCTCACTGCTGCAGCTTAGTGTTAGACGGCACCGCTGCTGCTGTGGGTGCTATACAGTCTAAGAGTGTTTTTTTGGAGCGAATTTTCTGAGAGATAGGTTTAGAGAGTCGGGAGGAGTCGGGACTAGTTGTAATATCAGCCCTTTTCAGGGTAGGTTATAGCAGTTCATTGCAC
Organism: Ranitomeya imitator; assembly: GCF_032444005.1. Classification (NCBI taxonomy): domain Eukaryota; kingdom Metazoa; phylum Chordata; class Amphibia; order Anura; family Dendrobatidae; genus Ranitomeya; species Ranitomeya imitator. Next base: position 136,140,042 of record NC_091282.1, read on the forward strand.
TGTTTGCCAGACAGGTCTGTGCCAGTGCTGTGCAAGTGTTTGTCACAGCATTTGGTGTAATCTAGCTCAGCCAATCCTTTTGGGCTAGTCTGATAGTCATCTGAGTAGCCCACCTGTGAAGCTAGCTACACCGCCTGTGTATTTCAATTTTTACTGCATCTAACCCAGTTAATAGTTTTGGGCCTAGGAGCATTGTCTGCACGTCAGCAGAGTAGCCCGCCTGTGAAACTAACTATACCACCTGTGTATCTAAATTTTTACTGCATCTAATCCAGTTAATAGTTTTGGGCCTAGGAGCAGTGCCTGCACATCAGCAGAGTAGCCCGCCTGTGAAACTAACTACACCGCCTGTATATCTAAATTTTTACTGCATCTAACCCAGTTAATATTTTTGGGCCTAGGAGCAGTGTCTGCACGTCAGCAGAGTAGCCTGCCTGTGAAACTAACTACACCGCCTGTATATCTAAATTTTTACTGCATCTAACCCAGTTAATAGTTTTGGGCCTAGTACCACAGTTTGGCCACTCAGTTCTGCTCGGTTTTCATCTATCGGTTGTTGTGCCAACAACTACAGATACAGAGTTGCCAATTAGTTAAGCACTAAAATGAGCGGCAAAAGGCCTGCTGCTGGTGGAAAGTGGAATAGGTGTGTTGCACGTAGTGAATCTCTGAGTTCTAACTTGCCAACTGTGGGACTATCGAGTCATCACTCAAACCGTAACAGTAACATCGTATCTGGTGGTAACAGCTATTTTTTCCAATCGTTTCAAGATTTTTTTAGACCATCCTTTGCAATGCCACAGGAGACAAGAAGTCTGACGCACAGCCAACTCCTAGAGAGGATGGTACAAGAGTATCTCCAAGTTAACATCGATGCCATGACTGTGGAACTGGACCCTTGCTCATTTTGGGCTTCCAATCTTGAAAAATGGCTGGAGCTAGCCACTCACACCTTGGAGATCTTGTCGTGCCCCGCAGCCAGCGTTCTCTCTGAACGTGTGCTCAGCGCTGCTGGTGGTGTGCTGACAGATAAGCGCACGCGGCTGTCCAGTGACAATGTAGACAGACTAACGTTCATCAAGATGAACAAATCCTGGATCCGCAAGGACTTTTCTACCCCTGTGTCATCTTGGGGAGACTAAAAGCTTGGTAATTTTTGAAAATCACCTCACCACCTGTTTGAAAAACTCTGGCGAAATTGATGCCACTTAAGGTACCGTCACATTAAGCGACGCTGCAGCGATATAGGCAACGATGCCGATCGCTGCAGCATCGCTGTTTCGTTGCTGTGTGGTCGCTGGAGAGCTGTCACACAGACAGCTCTCCAGCGACCAACGATGCCGAAGTCCCCTGGTAACCAGGGTAAACATCGGGTTACTAAGCGCAGGGCCGCGCTTAGTAACCCGATGTTTACCCTGGTTACCATTGTAAATGTAAAAAAAACCAAACACTACATACTTACATTCCGGTGTCTGTCCCGCGCCGTCAGTTTCCCTGCACTGTGTCAGCGCCGGATGGCCGTAAAGCAGAGCGGTGACATCACCGCTGTGCTTTACAGCCGGCCGGCGCTCACAGTCAGTGCGGGAAGCTGAGGCCAGGGGACAGACACCGGAATGTAAGTATGTACTGTTTGTTTTTTTTTTACATTTACAATGGTAACCAGGGTAAACTTCGGGTTACTAAGTGTGGCCCTGCGCTTAGTAACCCGATGTTTACCCTGGTTACCAGTGAAGACATCTCTGAATCGGCGTGTGTGACTGCGGGAGATCCAGCGATGAAATAAAGTCCTGGACTTTCCCCAGCGACCAACGATCTCCCAGCAGGGGCCTGATCGTTGGTCTCTGTCACGCATAACGATTTTGTTAACGATATCGTTGCTACGTCACAAAAAGCAACGATATCGTTAACGATATCGTTATGGGTGACCGTGCCTTTAAGTGGTGTCTGTGGCCGAATTTTTGGAAAAAATGGAGACTCTTTATTGTGTCCCCTTGCTGAGTTTTACATGACGTTGCCATCATCTATTCCAGGTGGGTGGGGTAATCTGCAGAGTTGTTTACTCATACTATTGCCTGGGATTCAGAGGTCTGCTCCAAAGCTTCACTGTCAGCTAGTCAGCAGAGTAGCCCAGCCACCCGCCTGTTTACCCAAGTACTATTTTTAACGGCATCTAGCCCAGGAAATCCTTTTGGGCCTAGTAGAATTTGGTGCTACTCAGCAGCGTACCCCACCCATTAAGCAAGCTACACTGCCTGTTTACCTAACTACTATTTTGTAACGGCATCTAGCCCAGGAAATCCTTTTGGGCCTAGTAGAATTTAGTGCTACTCAGCAGCGTACCCCACCCATGAAGCAAGCTACACCGCCTGTTTACCTAACTACTATTTTGTAGCGGCATCTAGCCCAGGAAATCCTTTTGGGCCTAGTAGAATTTGGTGCTACTCAGCAGCGTACCCCACCCATGAAGCATGCTACACCACCTGTTTACCTAACTACTATTTTGTAACGGCATCTAGCCTAGGAAATCCTTTAGCGCCTAGTAGAATTTAGTGCTTCTCAGCAGTGTACCCCACCAATGAAGCAAGCTACACCGTCAGTTTACCTAACTGCTATTTTGTAATGGCATCTAGCCCAGGAAATCCTTTTGGGCCTTGTAGAATTTGGTGCTACTCAGCAGCTTACCCCACCCATGAAGAAAGCTACACCGACTGTTTTCCTAAGTACTATTTTTTAATGGCATCTAGCCCAGGAAATCCTTTTGGGCCTAGTAGAATTTGGTGCTACTCAGCAGTGTACCCCACCCATGAAGCAAGCTACACCGCCTGTTGATCTAATTACTAATTTTTAACTGAATCTAGCCCAGGAAATTGTTTTGCACCTAATAGCATTTTGTGCTACTCAGCAGAGTACCCCACCCATGAAGCAACCAACACCGCCTGTTGATCTAATTACTAATTTTTAACTGCATTTAGCCCAGGAAATCGCTTTGTACCTAATAGCATTTTGTGCTACTTAGCAGAGTACCCCACACATGAAGCAAGCTACACCGCTTGTTTACCTAACTACTATTTAGTAACGGCATCTAGCCCAGGAAATCATTTTGGGCCTAGTAAAATTTAGTGCTACTCAGCAGCATACCCCACGCATGAAGCAAGCTACACCTCCTGTTTACCTAAGTTCTATTTTGTAACGGCATCTAGCCTAGGAAATCCTTTTGGGCCTAGTAGAATTTGGTGCTACTCAGCAGCGTGCTTCACCCGTGAAGCAAGCTACACCGTCTGTTTACCTAAGTACTATTTTTTAACGGCATCTGGCCCAGGAAATCCTTTTGGGCCTAGTAGCAATTTCTGCTACTCAGCAGAGTACCCCACCCATGAAGCAAGCTACACCGCCTTCTTTCTTTCTCAATCTAACCCCTCAGCTCTGGGGTGTTCACTCTCCCTCCAGCTCTCTCCTTCTCACAGGTGGACTACCGCGTGTTTTCACACTGTTGCGAATCTTTTGGGACCAGGCATAAGAAGTCGTCGAGGTAAAAGGATATTATGTGCCGCCTTACAAACGTCCATGACGACACATTCGAAGAAGCAACTAAACGCCTCAAATAGTGAGCAGGATATGGAGCACCCCATGGGCAAACAGCGATCTATGTAGTATGCTCCTTCACAGAAGCAGCCCAATGGGAGGACAGTATTCGGCCATTTGGGTGCCCCTTACCAACTTCTTGACCCGCCTGATTGCCTCACCAAAGGAGGTACAGTACATAGCACTGAACTTGGTTCCACGTCTTTGTTGTCGTTTACTGACAGGCCCCTTGGATATGACAAATGGTGGATTAGTCTGAATGTATTGGGTTCATTTTTTGGCACAACTCCCAACGGGTGTACCACTATGTCTTCTAAGGAAAGTGTTCTGAATCGACCCGCCGCCATTCTACCTAAAGATATTTCTTTTTTTCTTTTTTTCGTCAAGACGTCTGGGTGTTGGTAGAGTAATTTTAGATTTTTACTCCAGCCTTTCTTGATTTTAGAAGGGCATGACATGCCTATATCTGTGTTTCCTCCTCCTTTTACTCCTCCACCTCTTTTCGCATGACTATATGTAGTTGTGACTTTTCCATGTGTTTGTTGTGTCTTTTGAGCAGTTTGTCAGCTTTTGGACACCTTTTAAGGTGTTTTCTACGTGTTTTCTATGTGTTTGTGTTTGCCTGCCATTGGTTTCAATGGGGTTCGACGGTGTTCGTCGAACGTTCGACGAACATTCGTCGAACACGTCCCTGTTCGACGAACCGAACCGAACCCGAACACTAGGGAGGTGGCTCAACACTAGTAAATATATTGGCAGCTGGGACAGAGGTGGAAGGCATTCTAGCACATGTCCTACTACCACCGAGGATCACTGGACGATTCTTTGTCCATGTTAAATCCAGTTGGATAAACAAGTAGCGCAGCTCAGAAAAGATGATGAGGAAAAGTCTTTTCACTCACAACGCGTTTCAAAGCTGTACTGACATCTTTTTCAAGTGTAAAAAACAACATTTGTTTTTTTTACTTGAAAAAGACGCTGGTACTGAGTAGGCAATTCTGAAACTCATCTGTTTTGGGGGCAAATCCCACATCACACAGAAGGGGATCAAACAGCAGAGAGATGAATGGTTGGTGCCAGTAAACCTCAAGCCCGGCCTGGTGGTATGCAGTAACAGGAGAAATCTTGTAGCAGCTCTGGGCCTAGTCAGTTTAATGCACATCTCTTTGGTGGTGCAGAGCTTCCTTAAAAATTCACAAATCTACATAGAAGGAAGTATCAAAATATCAAAATATAAACACTTATGAATATGTCAAAAATCTTGATGATAAAATCAGGGGCAAAAGGAAAGGAGGGGAAAAGGGATGATTAAAAATAGGGGGGAGTGGAATGGATGTCTGATAGGTAAATGTATGTAGAATATGCAGACATTAATTAAAGACCAATACCATTATTTTTATGACCTAAGTATCCTAATGACAAATTTTGTATGCAAATCAAATCTCAATTGAAATAAAATAGAAATAGATTTCTCAAGAGTAATAAAGTGCACTAAGCAAAGAGATACAGTTGTGCTCAAAAGTTTTTCATACCCCAGCATAATTTTTTCTTTATCGTCCTTTTTTCAGAGAATATGAATGACAACACCAAAACTTTTATTGAAAAACTACTGTGTTTTCTCTTTTTAAATCATAATGACATCCCAAAGCATCCAAATGACCCTGATCAAAAGTTCACATACCCCATTTCTTAATACTGTGTATTGCCCCCTTCTAATATCAATGACATCTTGAAGTCTTTTGTGGTAGTTGTGGATGAGTTTATTTTCTCAGATGGTAAAGCAGCCCACTCTTCTTGGCATAAAGTCTCCAGTTCCTGTAAATTCCTGGGCTGTCTAGCATGAACTGTGCGCATGAGATCTCCCCAGAGTGGCTCAATGATATTGAGGTCAGGAGACTGAGATGGCCACTCCAGAACCTTCACTTTGTTCTGCTGTAGCGATTGATAATAATAATAATAATTTTTATTTATATAGCGCCAACATATTTCCCAGCACTTTACAATTAAGCGGGGACATGTACAGACAATAAATTCAGTACAAGTTAAGACAATTTAAACAGTGACATTAGGGGTGAGGTCCCTGCTCGCTGTCATGATCCATTCCGGAGTTTAGTTCTGTCTGCCTTTTCTCTGGGTGGATCATGTCAAGGGTTAACTTTGATCTGCCTCATTCTGGACTCGGGTTTGCTATTTAGCTCCCAGGTATCCTGAGGGTGGTGTCAGCTATAGCTCTGTCTTTGGCGTGTGAACCTGACTCTGGAAGCCCTTGGTTTGTCCTACTGAACCCTGACTTGTCCTGTGTCTGTTATCCCCCCGCCTGCCCTTTCCCAGTGTCTCTTTGTCTGTCTGTTTATCTGCTTGACTCCCTGGTTATGATATCTTGGCTTGGCTCTTTGACTCTGTTTCAGTTTATCCCTTTGGTACCGTATTTTGCCCATCCTGGTTTATTGATCCCTTGCTATATCCTGACTATCCGTTCTGTCTGAATCCGTTTGTACTGTTGTGCTCTGACTTGGTTTTCCTGACCTTGCTCTCGCCACTAGGTGGCGTCTGTTCAATTGCTCTGTGTGTGCAGTCTGGCTTCACTACCAGGCTCCCCCTGGTGGAGGTTGCGCTGTACTGCACTGCAGCTGCATGACACTCGCAAGCTTAAAATCTACAAGGAAATGGGGGGGGGACACAATAGGTAAAAAGTGCTTGTTATTTCAGGTCTGGCAATTATAATAAATAGGGATTTTCATATAAAGCTGCATGATCCGGTCATCAGCCCGTGTGTTTAAGTGCAATAGTCAAGTATCAAGTGCAGTTATCGTGTGCATGGAGGGTGTGGAGACAGATGAATAGTAGGGTGTAGATTCACATGCAGATAATATTTGGAAGGAGGGCACGTGTAGGGAGATAGACGGAGATGAGAGAGGAGATATAAGGCGGTGAAGAACTGTGGAGAGCTTTGTAGGTGAGAGAGATGAGTTTATAATATAATAATAATTGGGTGTCATCAGCATAGAGATGGTACTGGAACCCAAATCTGCTGATTGTTTGTTTGTTAGGGGCAGTGTATAGAGAGAAAAGGAGGGGGCCCAGGACTGAGCCCTGCGGAACCCCGATAGTAAGGGGACGAGGAGAGGAAGAGGAGTCGGCAAAAGATACAGTGAAGGAGCGGTCAGAGAGGTAGGAGGAGAACCAGGAGAGGGCTGTGTCCTTGAGGCCTATGGAACAGAGCATAGTGAGAAGGAGCTGGTGATCCACAGTATCAAATGCGGCAGACAGATCCAGGAGAATCAGCAGAGAGCAATGACCTTTGGATTTAGCTGTTATTAGATCATTAGAGACTTTAGTGAGGGCAGTTTCAGAGGAGTGTAAAGAGCGGAAACCAGATTGTAAAGGGTCAAGAAGAGAGTTATCTGAGAGATAGCGGATTAGACGGGAGTGGACCAAGCATTCCAGGAGTTTAGAGATGAAGGAAAGGTTAGAGACAGGTCTGTAGTTAGCAGTGCAGTTCTGGTCCAGGGATGGCTTTTTAAGTAAATGGGTAATGATGGCATGTTTAAATGAGGAGGGAAAAATACCTAAAGAAAGAGAGAGGTTAAATATTTTAGTCAGGTGAGTGGTGACCACTGGTGAGAGAGACTGCAGGAGAATGGGGTCACTATTGCAGGTTGTAGGCCAAGCAGAAGTGAGGAGCTTGGAAACTTCTTCTTCTGAAACAGGCTCAAAGATGTCTAATGAGCTTGAGGTCTGGCAGGGAAGGGGATCCAGGCACTGAGGAAATTGGGCTGAGATATCCTGATGGATGTGGTTGATTTTTTCTAGGAAATAAGTGACCAAATCCTCACCACTGAAATTGGAGATGGGGGCCTGTACTTTAGGTTTCAGGAGGGAGTTTAAGGTTTCAAAAAGTCGTTTGATAGGTCGACTTGGCCTTGTGTTATGGATCGTTGTCATGTTCAAACGTCCAAGTACGTCCTATACGCATCTTCCGGGCTGTCGAATACAAATTTGCCTCCAGTATTTGATGATAATGTGCTACATTCATCTTTCCTTCAATTTGGACCAAGTTTCATGTGACTTTGTAGCTCACACATCCCCAAAATCCACCTTGGTGCTTTACAGTAGGAATGGTGTTCCTTTCATCATAGGCCTTGTTGACCTCTCTCCAAATGTAACATATATGGCTGTGACTAAAAAGATCAATTTTGGTCTTATCACTCCAAATTACCTTGTTTCTGAAGTTTTGAGGCTTGTCTCTATGCTGTTTTGTGTATTGTAGGCGAGATACTTTGTGGCATTTGCGCATTAATGGCTTTCTTCTGGCGACTCAACCATGCAGCCCATTTTTCTTCAAGTGCCTCCTTATTGTGCATCTTGAAACAGCCACACCGCTAGTTTTCAGAGAGTCCTGTATTTCAGCTGATGTTATTTGTGTTTTTTTCTTTGCATCCCGAACAATGTTCCTGGCAGTTGTGGATGACATTTTTGTTGGTCTACCTGATCGTGGTTTTGTTTTTACAGAGCCCCTGATTTTCCATTTGTTAATCACAGTTTGAATGCTGCTGACTGGCATTATTAATTGCTTGGATATCTTTTTGTATCCCTTTCCTGTTTTATGCTGTTCAACTACCTTTTCCCGTAGATCCATTGACAATTATTTTGCTTTCCCCATGACTCACAATCCAGAAACATCAGTGGCTGGATGAAAGATGCAAAGAGTCTATCTGCATCCCAGAAACTCACTCAGCTTTTATGCACACAAACTGTTTAGAAGCTAACAGGTCACAGGTGAGGATATTACCTTTGGTAGCCATTCAAACCAATAGGTGTCAACTTCTGTGCATGTTATCGGGCCAAAATCATCAGGGTATGTGAACTTTTGAACAGGGTCATTTGGATGTTTTGGGTTTTAATAATGATTTAAAAAGAGAAAGCACAGTAGTTTGGCAATAAATGGCTTCACCCAACCACTAACCATGAGAGGAGAAAAGGTTTTGGTGTTATCATTCATATTCTCAGAAAAAAAGGACAAGGAAGCAAAAATTCTGCTTCAGCTAAAAATGCCCAAGAATGGCTAAGAGGAAAACATTGGACTATTCTGAAGTGGCCTTCTTTGACTCCTGGCCTAAATGCTATTGAGCATCTGTGGAAAGAGCTGAAAATACCGTCTGAAAAAGGCAACCTTCAAACATGAGACATTTGGAGCACTTTGCTCTTGAGGAGTGGGCCAAAATACCTGTCAAGAGGTGCAGAAGTCTCATTGACATTTACAGGATTCGTTTGATTGCAGTGATTGCCTCAAAAGGTTGTGCAACAAAATATTAAGTTAAGGGTACCAACATTTCTGTCCAGGCCTATATCATAAGTTTCATTTTTTTTTTAAATGGGTTATTCTGTCATTAAATGAGGAGTACCAACAATTAATATAATATTATATATTATTATTAATATATATTAATTATATATTCAGATAAATACAAACAACTCCTTTGAAGACCACCTTACTTAGAATAAATATAAGCATCCACTTATATAATGTATAATGTGATATAATTCTAATGTAATGAATAGTGTTGAGCCACCTCCCTAGTGTTCGGGTTCGGTTTGGTTCGTCGAACTGGGACGTCTTCGACGAATGTTCGTCGAATGTTCGACGAACACCGTCGAACCCCATTGAAACCAATGGCAGGCAAACACAAACACATAGAAAACACATAGAAAACACCTTAAAAGGTGTCCAAAAGCTGACAAACTGCTCAGAAGACACAACAAACACATGGAAAAGTCACAACTACATATAGTCATGCGAAAAGAGGTGGAGGAGTAAAAGGAGGAGGAGACACAGATATAGGCATGTCATGCCCTTCTAAAATCAAGAAAGGCTGGAGTAAAAATCTAAAATTACTCTACCAACACCCAGACGTCTTGACAAAAAAAAGAAAAAAAGAAATATCTTTAGGTAGAATGGCGGCGGGTCCATTCAGAACACTTTCCTTAGAAGACATAGTGGTACACCCGTTGGGAGTTGTGCCAAAAAATGAACCCAATACATTCAGACTAATCCACCATTAGTCATATCCAAGGGGCTGGTCAGTAAACAACAACATCGACGCGGAACAAAGTTCTGTACTATGTACTGTACCTCCTTTGGTGAGGCAATCAGACAGGTCAAGAAGTTGGTAAGGGGCACCCTAATGGCCGAATACTGTCCTCCCATTGGGCTGCTTCTGTGAAGGAGCATACTACATAGATCACTGTTTGCCCATGGGGTGCTCCATATCCTGCTCACTATTTGAGGCGTTTAGTTGCTTCTTCGAATGTGTCGTCATGGACGTTTGTAAGGCGGCACATAATATTCATTACCTCGACGACTTTTTATGCCTGGTTCCAAAAGATTCGCAACAGTGTGAAAACATGCGGTAGTCCACCTGTGAGAAGGAGAGAGCTGGAGGGAGAGTGGACACCCCAGAGCCGAGGGATTAGATTTAGAAAGAAAGAAGGCGGTGTAACTTGCTTCATGGGTGTGGTACTCTGCTGAGTAGCAGAAATTGCTACTAGGCCCAAAAGAATTTCTTGGGCCAAATGCTGTTAAAAAATAGTACTTAGTTAAACAGGCGGTGTAGCTTACTTCACGGGTGAAGTACGCTGCTGAGTAGCACCAAATTCTACTAGGCCCAAAAGGATTTCCTGGGCTAGATGCCATTAGAAAATAGTAGTTAGGTAAACAGTCGGTGTAGCTTGCTTCATGGGTGGGGTACGCTGCTGAGTAGCACTAAATTCTACAAGGCCCAAAAGGATTTCCTGGGCTAGATGCCGTTACAAAATAGTAGTTAGGTAAACAGGAGGTGTAGCTTGCTTCATGGGTGGGGTACGCTGCTGAGTATCACTAAATTCTACTAGGCCCAAAAGGATTTCCTGGGCTAGATACCGTTACAAAATAGTACTTAGGTAAACAGGAGGTATAGCTTGCTTCATGTATGGGGTACGCTGCTGAGTAGCACTAAATTCTACTAGGCCCAAAAGAATTTCCTGGGCTAGATGCCGTTACAAAATAGTAGTTAGGTAAACAGGCGGTGTAGCTTGCTTCATGGGTGAAGTAAGCTGCTGAGTAACACCAAATTCTACTAGGCCCAAAAGGATTTCCTGGGCTAGATGCCATTACAAAATAGTAGTTGGGTAAACAGGCGGTGTAGCTTGCTTCATGGGTGGGGTACGCTGCTGAGTAGCACCAAATTCTATTAGGCCCAAAAGGATTTCCTGGGCTAGATGCCATTACAAAATAGTACTTAGGTAAACAGGTGGTGTAGCTTGCTTCATGGGTGGGGTACGCTGCTGAGTATCACTAAATTCTACTAGGCCCAAAAGGATTTCCTGGGCTAGATGCTGTTACAAAATAGTAGTTAGGTAAACAGGCGGTGTAGCTTGCTTCATGGGTGGGGTATGCTGCTAAGTAGCACTAAATTCTACTAGGCCCAAAAGGATTTCCTGGGGCAGGTGCCGTTAAAAATAGTACTTGGGTAAACAGGTGGTGGGTGGCTGGGCTACTCTTCTGACTAGCTGACACTGAAGCTTTGGAGCAGACCTCTGAATTCCAGGCCATAGTATGAGTAAACAACTCTGCAGACGACCCCACCCACCTGGAATTGACGATGGCAACGTCATGTAAAACTCAGCAAGGGGACTAAATAAAGAGTCTCCATTTTTTCCAAAAATTCGGCCACAGACAACACTTAAGTGGCATCAATTTTGCCAGAGTTTTTTTTAAAACGGTTGGTGAGGTGATTTTCAAAAATTATCAAGCTTTTAGTCTCCCCAAGATGACACAGGGGTAGAAAATTCCTTGCGGATCAAGGATTTGTTCATCTTGATGAACGTTAGTCTGTCTACATTGTCACTGGACAGCCGCGTGCGCTTATCTGTCAGCACACCACCAGCAGCACTGAACACACGTTCAGAGAGAACGCTGGCTGCGGGGCACGACAAGATCTCCAAGGTGTGAGTGGCTAGCTCCAGCCATTTTTCAAGATTAGAAGCCCAAAGTGAGCAAGGGTCCAGTACCACAGTCATGGCATTGATGTTAACTTGGAGATACTCTTGTACCATCCTCTCTAGGAGTTGGCTGTGCGTCAGACTTCTTGTCTCCTGTGGCCTTGCAAAGGATGGTCTAAAAAAATCTTGAAACGATTGGAAAAAATTGCTGTTACCACCAGATACGATGTTACTGTTATGGTTTGAGTGATGACTCGATAGTCCCACGGTTGGCAAGTTAGAACTCAGAGATTCACTACGTGCACCACTGGTGTTTTGTGGAAAAGCATATGTTAGATTCTGTAACAGTCTCTGCTGATACTCCTGCATGCGTAAATCCCTTTCTATGGCAGGAATTATTTCACCAAATTTACTTTTGTACCGGGGATCTAAGAGTGTGGCAACCCAGTAGTCGGCATTACTTTGGATTCTGACAATCCGAAGGTCATGTTGCAGGTAGTGCAGCAAGAAGGCACTCATGTGTCTTACGCATCCAGGAGGACCAAGTCCTTGTTGTCTTGGTGGTGGCGAGGTGAGAATCATGCTTCCTGCGTCTGCCCTTTCCCCGCAACCTCGCACAACAGAAGTTTGATCAAGGTCTCCCTCATCTGATGAGTCTTCCATGCCCAGCGCCAGTTCATACTCCACTTCTTCCTCGGCTCCTGCACCTTCCTCAACAGTTTGGCTGCTACCATGCGCCCACGGTAATCCCTCTCCCCCAGCCTCCAATGCCAGCCGCCTTGGTGCTGCCAACCTTCTTGACCTTGGAAATATTATCCCTTCCGCATACGACTCCTCCTGTTACTCCTCCTCCTCTTGTTCCACCATCTGACTCCGAACACTGTGTAAGGTGTGCTCCAGCATGTAAATCACTGAAATGGTCATGCTGATAATGGCATCGTCAGCACTAAACATCTTCATTGCTATTTCAAAACTGTGCACAAGGGTGCATATGTCCCTGATCTAAGACCACTCCTGCAGCGTGATTTGTCCCATCTCTTGATCTCATTGGCCCAGGTTATACGTCATAACGTATTGCACCATGGCTCGTCGTTTCTGCCACAGTCGCTGCAACATGTGCAGAGTTGAATTCCACCGTGTGGGCACATCGCCTTTTCAGCCGGTGAACTGGCAGGCCCAACGACTTCTGTAGAGATGTAAGTCGTTGAGCCGCGGGATGCGAACGGCGGAAGTGAGCACACAGCAACCGTGCCCTCTGCAGAAGCCCATGTAGTCTGGGATAGTGGGATAAGAATTGCTGGACAACCAGGTTCAAAACATGAGCCATACAATGCATGTGTGTGACATTGCCACGGTGAAGGGCCGCACCCAGGTTTGCAGCATTGTCGCACACAGCCTTCCCTGGCTGCAGGTTGAGTGGAGACAACCATTGATGGCTGTGAATGACCACTAGGGTTGAGCGAAATGGATCGGACAAATTCAAAAATCGCCGACTTTCGGCAAAGTCGGGTTTCATGAAACCCAACCTGATCCTAGTGTGGGATCGGCCATGAGATCGGCGATCTTCGCGCCAAAGTCACGTTTCGTATGACGCTTTCAGCGCCATTTTTCAGCCAATGAAGGAGGATGCAGAGTGTGGGCAGCGTGATGACATAGGTCTCGGTCCCCACCATCTTAGAGAAGGGCATGACAGTGATTGGCTTGCTTTCTGCGGCGTCACAGGGACTATAAAGGGGCGTGCACACCGACCGCCATCTTACTTCTGCCGATCGTAGCATAGGGAGAGGTTGCCGCAGCTTCATCAGAAGAAGGGATATAGTTAGGGAGGGAAGATTAAGCCCCGAAACTGCTTGTGCTGTAGCGATTTCCACTGTCCAACACCACCATTTGTTTGCAGGGACAGTGGAGGCTATATTTTTGTGCATCAGCTCTGTAGCTTATTAGGCTGCCTTATAAGGATCCCTGATAGCTGCATTGCTGTTTGCACGCCGCTGTGCAAACCAACTGCTTTTTTAAAAGCAAAAATCCTTTGCTCCTTTCTGCACAGTTATCTTGTTTATTTGTCCACAATTTTGTGTGCAGCAGTCCTTTTTATTGCTGCCATACTTTTCCTGAGATCACTGTAGGGAGATTGAAATTGTACTACAGTCCTTGTATTTTTTCATATATCTTCCAGCCACTTTCTGCCACTTCATCGATTCAAAGTGACAGGAGACAGCATTTGTCCAGTATGGATACGAACTACTTTTCCTCTCTTATCGATGATCTCCCTCACAGGTCATTCCCCTTTGATTACCGGGCATCTAAAATAGACACCTGGCTTGAATTGGCAGAATATGCATTACAGGAGCTCGCTTGCCCTGCTTCTAGTGTGCTATCAGAAAGAGTCTTCAGTGCAGCTGGTTCAATACTGACCGAAAAAAGGACACGTCTGGCTACCCAGAATGTTGATGATCTATCCTTCATTAAAATGAACCAATCATGGATTTCAAATTATTTTGCCCCACCTTCTCCTGCTGACACGTAGCTTGCCTGAAAAATGTCTTGCTTTTGGCCTCCTCTTACTGACTTCTCCAATTCCGCCATTTGCAGCTGCTGAATGTCCACCATAGGCCATTTTTATACCTCCCTAAATGGGCTGACTCCCCCCACAGGGCCGTGGTCACCACCTGGCACAAGCAAACGTGCGAGTGCCGTTTGCCTGGACAGGTGGGTGCGCCCACTCTTGGGCGACGGCACTGGCACAGGGTCCCTCATAGTACAATGAAGTGTCTCTGACGGTGGTGGTGCACAACCAACGTCAGACACACCGTCGTAATATGAGGGGCCCTGTGCCAGTACCGCCGCCCACGAGAGAGTGTTCCCCCCAGCTCGAACAGTGCTCTACCACTTGCAATACTTACCTCTCCCTGCTCCACCACTGTGTAGTCTGTGCTGTTAAATCCTTCAATGGCACTGCCAATACAAATTTGTTGAAATGATAGATGATAGTTAAAATATACAGGGGCCCTGGCCTCCATTTAGATCAGTTAATACTTTGCTCCTACTACCACTGTCTGCTACTCAGCAGAGGAGCCCACCCCAGTACCTAGCTATGTTGCCTTTCTAGTCCTGTTACCAATTTTGAACTGCTTTTAGCCTACTTTTGTATTTGGGCCTACTAACCGTGTCTGCGCCACTCATTACAGTTGTCCTCCACTGAACAAAGCTATGCCGCCTGTTTAGTCCTGTTACCAATTTTGAACTGCATTTAGCCTACTTTTGTATTTGGGCCTACTAACTGTGTCTGCACCACTCATTACAGTTGTCCTCCACTGAACAAAGCTATGCCGCCTGTTTTGTCCTGTTACCAATTTTGAACTGCATTTAGCCTACTTTTGTATTTGGGCCTACTAACTGTGTCTGCGCCACTCCGTTACAGTTGTCCTCCACTGAACAAAGGTAGTCTGCCTGTTTAGTCCTGTTACCAATTTTGAACTGCAAATAGCCTACTTTTTTATTTTGGGCCTACTACCTGTGTCTGCGTCACTCATTACAGTTGTCCTCCATTGAACAAAGCAATGGCGCCTGTTTAGTCCTGTTACCAATTTTGAACTGCTTTTAGCCTATTTTTTTTATTTTGGGCCTACTAACTGTGTCTGCGCCACTCATTACAGTTGTCCTCCACTGAACAAAGCTAGGCCGCCTGTTTAGTCTTGTTACCAATTTTGAACTGCTTTTAGCCTACTTTTTTATTTTGGGCCTACTAACTGTGTCTGCGACACTCATTACAGTTGTCCTCCACTGAACAAAGCAATGCCGCCTGTTTAGTTTTGTTACCACTTTTGAACTGAATTTAGCCTACTTTTTTATTGTGGGCCTACAAACTGTGTCTGCATCACTCATTACACTTGTCTTCCACTGAACAAAGCAATGGCGCCTGTTTAGTCCTGTTACCAATTTTGAACTGCATTTAGCCAACTTTATTTTATTGTGGGCCTACAAACTGTGTCTGTGCCACTCATTACCGTTGTCCTCCACTGAACAAAGCTATGCCGCCTGTTTAGTCCTGTTACCAATTTTGAACTGCATTTAGCCTACTTTATTATTTGGACCTATATCTGTATTTCCTCCTCATCCTGCCCATTGCGCAGCCACTGCTAGATGAGTCTGCTGGTACATTGACCCAGACCACTACATTCCCTTTGCACTCTATACAGCCAGAATCTGACCCTGCTGAAAGTCAGGTTCCCCTTCCCGCACACTATACCACCTTACACAGGGACAAAGAGGAAGATGCAGATGAAAGTGCAGGTTCCTTCATCAGGTGGGGGGGCATACTCATTGGCGACGTCAATGGCACAGGGCCCCTCATAGTACGCAAAAATGTCTCTGGCAGTGGGAGGCGCCACCCGCCGTCAACCACACCGCCGTAATATGAGGGGCCCTGTGCCAGTGCCAATGAGTGGGCCCCCCCTGCTTGTTCAGGATCACAGCACTTGCAAAGTTGAAATACTTACCTCTCCCTGCTCCACCGCTGTGACGTATTCCGCGTTTCCTGGGCCCACGAAAATCTTGAGCCTGCCCTACCCCCTACAACTTTAGTCAAATGACCCCCTGTTTTCAATGCCTAACTATTATTATAAAATAAATTAAGATTGACAAGCTTAAGAAATAAGAATTGATGTTTTTGGCATTAAAATGGACACTATAGGTGTTTTCCTGTCCTCCACTCACTGCCGACTTTGATTCCCCATTGACGTGCATTGGGTTTCGTGTTTCGGTCGGCCCCCGACTTTTCGCAATAATCGGCCAATTTCACCCGATCCGTCTTTTGACAAAGTCGGGTTTCGTGAAACCCGACTCGATTCTAAAAAAGTAAAAGTCACTCAATTCTATTCATGACTTTAATGAGCGGTACCACATGACCGCTCTCTCTGGAAGACGGTACTGCGCCGGGAGTCGGGACAGAGCCAGAGGGATGTTGGCGCGGCCATGCGGTGTGAGACGGACAGGTGAGTATAAGGGACAGGGGACGGGGGGATGAAGGAGGACGGTAATCCGAGCCATGCAAGATGGGAGAAGGAGCGGGAGCGGGGGGGTGGAGAGATGAGCCATGTATACGAGGGGGAATGTGGACCATGCGTACAAGTGGTGGGGGGAATTATGAGCCATGCATACAGGAGGGGATATGAGCTATGCATATGGGGGGGAATTATGAGCCATGCATACAGGAGTGGGGATATGAGCCATGCATACAGGGGGAATTATGAGCCAGGCATACAGGAGGGGGTGTTGGTGGAATATGAGCCATGCATACAGGAGGGGTTGGTGGTGGAATATGAGCCATGCATACAGGAGGGGGGGGATTATGAGCCATGCATAAAGGAGGGGGGATTATGAGCCATGCATACAGGAGGGGGGGGGTGGAATATGAGCCATGCATACAAGAGATGGGGGGAATTATGAGCCAAGCATACAGGGGGGAATTATGAGCCATGCATACAAGAGGGGGGATATGAGCCATCATACAGGAGGGGGGGAATATGAGCCATGCATACAGGAGGGAAGGGAATATGAGCCATGGATAAAGGAGGAGGGGGGAATAGGAGCTCTGCATATGGAATGGGAGGGAGATGAGCCATGCATACAAGATGGGAGGGGGGCATTATGAAGAAATATAAGCCAGCTCACCCATGATGCATAAACCAAGCTTCAGGAGCACGGACCACCCGCTGTATCCAGGCGTATAAAGTCCAAAAAAAAAGAAGAGAATGTCCAGCTTCACCGAATCCGCACAAAAGAGTTTTCTTTATTCACAAACTTTAAGCATAGAGGATACAGACTTCAGCACGAACCATATGGGTAAGAATCTCAATGCGTTTCAGGAGACTAAGCTCCCTTCATCATGACATCAGCATGATATGGAGCATCATGTGTGGCCATTATACAGTATTGAGCATCATGTGTGGCCATTATACAGTATGGAGCATCATGTGTGGCCATTATATAGTATGGAGCATCATGTGGGGTCATTATACAGTATGAAGCATCATGTGTGGCCATTATAAAGTATGGAGCATCATGTGTGGCCATTATATAGTACTGAGCATCATGTTTGGCCATTATACAGTATGGAGCATCATGTGTAGCCATTGTACAGTATGGAGCACTGTGTGGCCATATTTATTTTTGTTTATAATTATTATATATAACAGTGTGATCAGCAGTGCTAAATGGGTGTGGTTGGGAAGTGGATATGGGTGTGACTAGTTGTGAAATGGGTGTGGTCAGAGGCATGGCCTAAAATGTGTGTGCCACAAACTTTATATCTCTTTCCTTTCTACAAAAGTTGGGAGTTGGGAGGTATGATACCACATTTGCCAGATCACGGCAAGTGCCACAAATCCCATGGGGAATGAATGAGGCCGAACGCAGTCTTGCCGTAAGTGATCCGTTACACGGCAGATGCAGAAAAACTGCCCGATCTGCTGCAAAAGGCTATTTTCACATCAGCGATTCTTGCCAAAGTCTATGCCGATAGTGTCATACTCACCAATGGAGGAGACAGCACTAAAAGTGCCTAGGGCAGCAGAAACTTTAAATACGGCCCTGTAAAGAGCTATTACTTTCCATGCCAGAAAAAGTGTCTCCCTCAGGAAAATTTGAGTATGATATCCCCATGTCTCTTCCTCTAGTACCCCAAATAAACAAACTAAAGGATTCAAGAGACAATTTATTTTTTTTCATTAGACTTTGCATACATTTTTTCATAGCACCTGAAAGGTTAAAAAAAAAATTCCTGTCAGCAGTTTTGAAGCATTTGAGGGTTGCGGTTTTTAAGATGTATCACTTCTGGGGAATTACTAACATATAGGAACTGCAAAGTCAATTTAATTCTGAACAGTTTCCTAAAGAAACAAGTTTTGTAAATTACTGAAGAAAAATTAGAAATTCCTTCGTAATATTTAACCCTTACAACATCCCAACAAAATAAAATCATGTTTGAAAAATGATGCAGATGTAAAGTAGACACATGGAAAATGTTATTTATTACTGTATTTTCTGGTGTATAAGACTACTTTTTAACCCTTGAAAATCTTCTCAAAAGTCGGGTATCGTCTTATACGCCAGGTGTCGTCTTATAGGGTAGCTGCGGAGTAATCTGCAGTCGCCGCATATTGTGAGGGGAGCGACCCCAATGACGAGGTGAGGGGGCACCTCACCGGGAAGGTGTAAGTGAAGCAGAGGCAGAGAAGGAGATAATAGGATACAAGAGTGAGCCAGATTAGTGAAAGAGGAGTGTTTTTCTAGGCACAGCACCGCTCTCTCTCTTTTTTGCATACCCCTGGCATCCCAGACGCTGACAGTTTGCTTCACTTACACCTTCGTGGTGAGGCGCTCCCTCACCTCGTCATCGGGACCACTCCCCCCCCCACTATATACTTTGACCGCAGATTGCTCCGCACCCACCCTATAAGACGACACCCGGCACATAATACAACCCCCGACTTTTGAGAAGATTTTAGATTTTAACTGGAAAAGTTGGGGGTCGTCTTTTATGCCCAGTCGTCTTATACGCCGGAAAATATGGTAATTATTTTGTACAGCATCACTAACTGTCTTAAGGACATAAAAATTGAAAGTTTGAAAATTGCAAATTTTAAACATTTTCTCCAAAATTTTGATATTTTCAAAAATAAATTTAAAACATATCCAACTAAATTTATGTCTGACAAAGTACAAAGTGTCATGAAAAAACAGTCTCGAAATCACTGGAATATGCTGAAATTTTTCAGCGCTATTACCACAAGAAGTGACACTGGTCAGATTCAAAACATTTGGCCTGGTCATTTAGGTTCAAATTGGCTTGGTCACTAAGGGGTTAAAGAAGTTTTTTTCACAGTTACAACACATACCCATTATATTCTGTGGGACTCTTCACATGTCCATGTTTTTATGAAAAGTGTCAATGCAATTCGATGGGATGATGAAAAACATGGACAGCACATGGTGGGCATCAATGTGCCATCTGTGTTTTGTCCGTGTTTTACATTGCAAAGCATAGGAGAAGCATGATAATTCATTTATTTATCCATAAAAGAAAACTACTGATGAAACACTGACCAAGCAATGATCACACGCGGATCCAAAACACTGATGACGTTGGTACCATTTTTTGCTTACCTGAAAAACGCTACTGTCTGAATAAGGCCTCAGACCGGTTGGAATTTCTGATTAGTGTACTTAATGGATATCACATTGATCCAGTAATGACCAGTGTGCCCGTGCATTTGTCCATGTGAAAAGAATCGTAGCCTGCACTTGTCTGGTGTTTGTTTTATTGAGGGAATGTCAATAGCAGGCGAATGTGCGGATGAGCACATGGAGCTGCATGGAGTCAGAGCAATTTGAGAATGTTGCTGGCCCAGGTTTTAATACTGCAATGTGCTTTATCGATGATGCCGAGAGTGAAAGTGATTAATTCAGTTAGTTCATAAAAGATAATCACTATTCATCCATTTGTAGACATACAGCAGATTGACAGTAGCTGAGAGATCCCTGAAAGGATGATGATAAACACATAGATAATGATATTATCCGCCATGATTTGCTAGTGAAAGCGATTTCATTACAGAGCTTCTCCGTCATAAATCAGCATTGTAACGCTCCTTTACATCAGGAAAAGCCAAACAGAATTATTGATGGCGGTTTTATTATGTCACCCACACAGTGCCCATAATGGGGAAGAAAAAATGCATCAGCAGTCCATGGAAGAGTAACTGTTTCTGTAGTGATTATTTGTCATGAAGCTTCAGTGAATCGCCATGTTATACAGCACATAAATGTACTAGTAGTAAGTATAAAAGCAAATACAACAAAGATGTCTAGAGAGTTCCAAAGAAAGAAGAACAAATGGTTATCCTCTAAATACAATATGTTCAAGAACTGCCACAGAAATATATAGGGAGCCTGCACTAACCTATACATGTGAAAAAATATTTATCTGGCAGAAAAAATGTAAGCTGTTCCATCAATGACATATTTGGCAGATTATCAATCCTATGAGCATTGCTTTGGGGTTGTAGATATTTCTAAAACTTTACACTGCTACCTACAGTGGGTATAAAAAGTATTCAGACCCCTTTAAATTTTTCACTCTTTGTTTAATTGCAGCATAAGTATTCAGACCCTTTGCTCGGTATTGAGCAGAATCACCCTTTTGAGCTAGTAAAGCCATGAGTCTTCTTGGGAATGAGGCTACAAGTTTTTCACACCTGGATTTTGGGATCCTCTGACATTCTTCCTTGCAGATGCTCTAAAGTTCCCTCAGGTTGGATGGTGATCGTTGGTGGACAGCCATTTTCAGGTCTCTCCAAAGATGCTCAATTGGGTTTTAATTCAGGGCTATGGCTGAGCCAGTCAAGAATGGTCACAGAGTTGTTCTGAAGCCGCTCCTTTGTTATTTTAGCTGTGTGCTTAGGGTCATTGTCTTGCTGGAAGGTAAACCCTTGGCCAAGTCTGTGGTCCAGAGCACTCTGGCAGAGGTTTTAATCTAGGATATCTTTGTACTTGGCCACATTCATATTTCCTTCAATGACAACCAGTCGTCCTGTCCCTGCAGCTGAAAAACACCCCCATAGTATGATGCTGCCACCACCATGTTTCACTGTTGGGATTGGCAGGTGATGAGCAGTGCCTGGTTTTCACCAAAAAGGTCTATCTTCGTCTCATCAGACCAGAGAATCTTATTTCTCATAGTCTGTGAGTCCTTCATGTGTTTTTTTTAGCAAACTCTATGCAGGCTTTCATATGTCTTGCAATGAGGAGAAGCTTCCGTCGGGTCACTCTACCATAAAGGCCCAACTGGTGGAGGGCTGCAGTGATAGTTGACTTTGTGGAACTTTCGCCCATCTACCTACTGCATCTTTGGAGCTCAGCCACAGTGATCTTGGAGTTCTTCTTTACGTCTCTCACCAAGGCTCTTCTTCTACGATTGCTCAGTTTGGCTGGATGGCCAGGTCTAGGATGGCTTCTGGTGGTCCCAAACTTCTTCCATTTAAGGATTGTGGAGGCCACTGTGCTCTTACGGTATGTTCCCACATTCAGGATACGGCAGCGCTTTGGACACAGCACATATCCGCTCCGTCCAAAGCGCCGCCGGCTTTTGAACACCAGTGATTCCACATGTGTTCATTGATTCGTGCAGAATCACCACGTTCTATATTTTTCATGAAATCCCATCTCCACTATGCTGTAACATCTGGCCGCTGCTGGTTGGACGCTGCACATATACGCAGCGTCCAACCCGCAGCATTTATTGACCGCGGGAAAATACCCTAAGGAACCTTGAGTACTGCAGAAATTCTGTTGTAACCTTGACCAGATCTGTGCATTGCCACAATTCTGTCTCTGAGCTCCCTGGCCAGTTCCTTTGACCTCATGATTCTCATTTAGTCTGACATGCACTGTGAGCTGTGAGGTCTTCTATAGACAGGTGTGTGCCTTTCCGAATGAAGTCCTATCAGTTTAATTAAACACAGCAGGCCTTCAATGAAGGAGTAGAACCATCTGAAGGAGGATCACAAGGAACTGGACAGCATGTGACTTAAATACGAGTGTCTGAGCAAAGGGACTGTGATGTTTCAGTTTTTATTTTTTATTAAATTTGCATACATTTCTATATGTCTGTTTCTTTTCAGTCAAGATGGGGTGCAGTGTACATTAATGTGAAAAAAATTCTCTTTTTGGAATTTACCAAATGGCTGTAATGAAGCAAAGAGTGAAAAGTTTAAAGGGGTCTGAATACTTTCCGTACCCACAGTACAATGTTATAGGGTATGGTCAAAATAATGATGGGGTTGGAAAACCCCTTTAATTTATTTCAGGAAACCTAAGAAAAAAATGTAAAAAGCTGAAGTTTTGAAGACTCCCCTTTGTTAATAAAAATAATTAAAAAAAAAAAAAATATATATATATATATATATACAGTTGTGAGGATGGTGAGGGTGGTGTTCCACTCCTCAGATAGCTCCCATTGGTTAAACGTATGAAAATGTATTTTACATGTTGCACTACATGTGTTACCTTCTTGTTAGGCTACAGTTCCTGTTAGTTGGGTAATAAAGTGTTAACTGTAGGGCCAGCCCATACTGGGGAGGAGGACTTGAGATTGTGGGTTAATTACAGAAAAAGGAAGTGAGTTATTTAACCCCTTCATGACCAGGGGATTTTTCGTTTTTCCGTGTTCGTTTTTCGCTCCCCTCCTTCCCAGAGCCATAACTTTTTTATTTTTCCGTCAATTTGGCCATGTGAGGGCTTATTTTTTGCGGGACGAGTTGTACTTTTGAACGACATCATTGGTTTTAGCATGTCGTGTACTAGAAAACGGGAAAAAAATTCCAAGTGCGGTGAAATTGCAAAAAAAGTGCAATCCCACATTGGTTTTTTGTTTGGCTTTTTTGCTAGGTTCACTAAATGCTAAAAATGACCTGCCATTATGATTCTCCAGGTCATTACGAGTTCATAGACACCAAACATGACTAGGTTATTTTTTATCTAAGTGGTGAAAAAAAATTCCAAACTTTGCTAAAAAAAAAAAAAAAAAATTGCGCCATTTTCCGATACTCGTAGCGTCTCCATTTTTCGTGATCTGGGGTCGGTTGAGGGCTTATTTTTTGCGTGCCGAGATGACGTTTTTAATGATAGCATTTCGGTGCAGATACGTTCTTTTGATCGCCCGTTATTGCATTTTAATGCAATGTCGCGGCGACCAAAAAAACGTAATTCTGGCGTTTCGAGTTTTTTTCCCGCTACGCTGTTTAGCGATCAGGTTAATACTTTTTTTTATTTGATAGATCGGGCAATTCTGAGCGCGGCGATACCAAATATGCGTAGATTTGATATTTTTTTTATTGATTTATTTTGATTGGGGCGAAAGGGGGGTGATTTAAACTTTTATGTTTTTTTTATTTTTTTCACATTTTTTTAAACTTTTTTTTTTAACTTTTGCCATGCTTCAATAGCCTCCATGGGAGGCTAGAAGCAGGGACAGCACGATCGGCTCTGCTACATAGCAGCGATCTGCACGTGCAATCAGTAACCATAGAGGTCTCAAGGACCTCTATGGCTACAATGGAGACGCATCGCCGACCCCCGGACATGTGACGGGGGTCGGCGATGACGTCATTTCCGGCCGCCCGGCCGGAAGCGGTAGTTAAATGCCGCTGTCTGCGTTTGACAGCGGCATTTAACTAGTTAATAGGTGCGGGCAGATCGCGATTCTGCCCGCGCCTATTACGGGCACATGTCAGCTGTTCAAAACAGCTGACATGTCCCGGCTTTGGTGCGGGCTCACCGCGGAGCCCTGCATCAAAGCAGGGGAGCCGGCATCGGACGGTATAGTACGTCCGATGCCGGTAAGGGGTTAAGGGTGAGAAAGAGACAGAACAGGCCTCTCTCTGGGAAGAAGAGGATCATCATTGGGTGTGTGGGAACCAGTGGCAAAGGAAGCAAGTCTCATTAACAGAACTTCAGTGGTGGCAGCGTTCTCCCTTACACAGGCAAGTCAGGGGACCTACAGTGAGAGAATATAGGAACGTCTTTGGAAGACTGTGTAGGAATGGACCTGGCGCTTGAAAGACCTGAGAGCTGCAGTCAGTGAGACAATTATCTGTGAGTTTGGGCATGAATAGGAAGAAGACAGAGGGAGAATCTCCTTTATGCCTGTTCCCAGGGAAAGATTAGTCCGAGTGCAGTGTCACGGCGTAACAAATCGACCCGGGTTGTGCTACACTAGCACTATGGAGGTCCTCTGTTTAAATTATGAACTTTCATCACAAGTAATGTGTCCTCGCCACTCGCCAGTAACCATTAAGCACGTGCTTCTGTCTGGTGCAGGTAGTGAACAGCAAGTGTATTCCCTGTTATCCTTAGTATGCCGGTTGGTTAGTTAAAAAATGGACTTTGTTTTTAATAAACTGTCTGGTCTCTTACCATTGGGACAAAGGGGTCCAGTGCCACTCAGATTGTGGCAGGGCTGAACATGAAGGCTACAGCAATATCATTACACACACACCCAAAGAACCCATTTGTCTGTAGTGGGCTGGGGAGTGGAAGACAAATCCCTCATTCACGGCAACCACCCTGAGTGCCCTTACATAGGCATGGCTGAAAGTGTTGGCACCCTTGAAATTGTTCAGAAAAGGAAGTATATCTCCCGAAAATTCTTGCAATTACACGTTTTGTTATATATATTTATCTTCTTTTGTGTACTAGAACAACACAAAAAGCGAAAAAAAGGCAAATTGGGCATAAATTCACACAAAAGCCCAAAAATGGGCCTGACAAAATTGTTGGCACCCTGTACATATGCAGATTTGGTATTGCTTGCTGCATCTGGACAAGTGCTCTTTACTGCAGTATAACCCATATACAGTACATACAGAAAAAAAAATCAAAATTAATGATTTTTATTCACCGCTCTTCCCCAAAAAATAAAAAAAAAACAATCAAGACATTGAATGTACACAAGAATGGTGCTAAGAGAAACAACAGTTTGTCATGCAAAAAATAAGCCCCGAAACAATAATAATAATAATAATAATAATAATAATTTTATTTATATAGCGCCAACATATTCCGCAGCGCTTTACAAATTATAGAGGGGACTTGTATAGACAATAGACATTACAGCATAACAGAAATACAGTTCAAAACAGATACCAGGAGGAGTGAGGGCCCTGCTCGCAAGCTTACAAACTATGGGGAAAAGGGGAGACACGAGAGGTGGATGGTAACAATTGCTTTAGTTATTCGGACCAGCTATAGTGTAAGGCTCAGGTGTTCATGTAAAGCTGCATGAACCAGTTACCTGCCTAAGTATGTAGCAGTACAGACACAGAGGGCTAATACTGCATAAAGTGTATGAGAACATGATGCGAGGAACCTTTTTTTTTTTTTTTTTTTTTTTATTATAAATAGGCCACACAGGGATCGTTAGGTTAATGCATTGAGGCGGTAGGCCAGTCTGAACAAATGAGTTTTTAGGGCACGCTTAAAACTGTGGGGATTGGGGATTAATCGTATTAACCTAGGTAGTGCATTCCAAAGAATCGGCGCAGCACGTGTAAAGTCTTGGAGACGGGAGTGGGAGGTTCTGATTATTGAGGATGCTAACCTGAGGTCATTAGCGGAGCGGAGGGCACGGGTAGGGTGGTGGACTGATACCAGGGAGGAGATGTAGCGTGTTGTATTATTTTTTTCACTATTTCACCCACATTTTCCCCCCCATTTTTCATCAAATCTTATATTTATGATGAAATGAATGGTGTTATGTGAAACTACAACCATAGACAGCAAGCCCTCATAGACAGAAAATGAGTCAATGCTCTTGGAAGAAAGAGAGAAAAAATGTAAAGCAAAAACAAAAATTGTCTGCTGTCAGGATTGTCCTGCTTCCTACATACTATAATAATGCAAATGATTATTTTGAATCGGCTAAATATTATGTCTTCTTTCTCATAGTGTGAACTGTACTGAAAGCTATATTTAACTAAACAGATTTTTTTTGCATGATGATCCAAACAATCGGGACAAGCAGCGTCAAGGGAAAAAGCATTCATCTTAGTCCGGCACATCTGTTGTTCAGTACAGTTTAGACAGCGTGCAATAATGAGACTCAGAGAGCAGCTGGTGAGCACATCTGAAGTTCACCTGAGCTGCTACAAATGTTCTGTATATTCCGAGTCTCCCAAAATATTCCATATTTTATGTTATGATATCCGATTGAAGATTTAGTAAAAACCTCTCCACCTGTCACCCCCAAAATCCGGGGTCTACCAAGCTGGGGTACCTCTTTCAGTACCACCCCGTGTTTCAGGAGGTCCAATCTGCTTTTGCTAGATTCTGAATGAAGGACGCTGGCAGAAATGTCTTGATTACATGAGAGCATATAAAAGCTGACTGCTACCCCACGTATTTCCAGTCTAAGAACAACCTTTATTTACAGCACACAGAATATATAACACAGATACACAGGGCAGGCCAATAGGAAAACAGCTGGCCAGACATACATTACAATAGCCGCAGGGGGCCGGAGCCTGCTGATATTTACTGGGGGAATTACAAAGGTGGGGGGAGGTCAGAAAGAGAATATCTTGTCCAGGGGCGCAGCCTGTGGACTGATGCATTTCACATGGAAACTATTATACATACATATACTGCATAACATTCTTGGTGCTGGGGGGTTCTGTAACACGGCTCCCCTTTTCAGCGACGCGATCGGCATACACAGTCTGATCCTTAACGGATCGGTTTGGGGATGACCGAAGTTTATGGGGTTGGTACGAGTTCCGTTTGTCGACTTAGTCCATCGGCGTTACCGTTTTGTTTGCCGGGTCTGTAGTGGATGGTGAAGTCCAGAGGTTGTAGGGCTAAACTCCACCGCAGTAATCTGGCATTGTCTCCGGAGACCCGATTAAGCCAGACTAGGGGATTATGGTCCGTTAGGAGGGAAAACTGTCGTCCATACAAATATGGTTGTAACTTTTTGAGTGCCCATACTATTGCCAGGCATTCCTTCTCGATGGCCGCATAGCTCACTTCATGGGGCAGTAGTTTCCGACTCAGGTAAGCTACCGGGTATTCTTGGTCGTCCGGCCCGACTTGACTTGACTGCCCCCAATCCAAACATAGAAGCGTCTGTGTGAACAAGGAAACGTTTAGTTGGATCGGGTGCGGCCAATACAGGGGTATTGGTGAGGGCGTCCTTTAGCTGACGGAAGGCTTCCTCACACTTTGGGGTCCAGGTTACCTGGCGGGGTTGGTTCTTACAGGTCAGATCAGTGAGGGGCTTGGCTACGCTGCTGTAATTGGGAACGAATTTCCTGTAATACCCTGCTGCCCCTAGAAACGCCATGACCTGGGTTTTAGTGTGTGGGGTGGGCCATTTGGCTATGGCCTCAATCTTGGCTGGTTCTGGTCTTCCCAAGAAGTATAGGCAGGAGTTACTGCGAATCTCTCATGACATACCCTTGGCCGGGCACTTCGGCGTCAGTCGCACCAGGCATCGTCTAACACAAAACTTCTTTTGGCCAGGGGTAACCTATGATGTTTGTCAATACTGCCAGACCTGTGACAGTTACCAGCGCTTTGGCAAGAGGGGAGATCGATGCAAGGCCAAATTACGCCCCCTCCCCAAAGTGGGCGTTTCTAGGGGCAGCAGGGTATTACAGGAAATTCGTTCCCAATTACAGCAGCGTAGCCAAGCCCCTCACTGATCTGACCTGTAAGAACCAACCCCGCCAGGTAACCTTCCCACTTCCCACCCAATGCCCTAAATACTGAACCTCTGCTTTGCCCACGTGACACTTGTTTGGGTTTAGGGTGATTCCGGCCTTGTGGATCCTGTCTAATACTGTCTCTATGTGATTTAGATGCTCTTCTCATGTCGCGCTGTAGATGGCGATGTCATCCAGGTAGGCACACGCATAGTTTTGGAGACCATCCAGAAGCCGGTCAGCCAGCCTCTGGAAGGTCGCCGGGGCAGTCTTCATCCCGAATGGCATAACTCAAAACTGGAATAAGCCAAACGGGGTGACAAATTCCGACTTGGGAATAGCATCAGGACTAAGGGGAATCTGCCAGTAGCCTTTGCATAGATCAATGGTGGTCAAATACTTTGCCCCTTCCAGCCGGTCTAACAAGTCATCCACACGCGGCATGGGATACGCATCCGTCACTGTTTTCTCATTGAGCTTACGATAGTCTACACAAAACCATGTAGATCCATCCTTCTTGGGAACTAATACTACGGGGGATGCCCAGGGACTATCTGACTCTTCAATGACCCCTAAACGCAACATCTCTTGTATCTCTTGTCACATCCCTTCTCGTACAGACTCAGGGACGCGGAAGGGGGTTGTCGCAGGGGGGTCTGGTCCTTGGTCTCAACCTTGTGTTGTGCCAGGTGAGTGTACCCGGGTTTCCCCGAAAACATCCTCTGTCGCTGCCTCAACAACTCCTCTGCCTGCTGTCTCTCCCGGGGACCTAAGTCTTCACCCCAGTGTACCTGGTCCCATGTTTTAGACTGAGTCCTCTCCCCTAAGACATCAGGCAAGGGAAGTCCGGCTAAATCCTCTGCTTCAGGTGCACAGATGGCCACTACCTCTTCAGGGCGCTCCCGATAGGGCTTCAGCATATTCACGTGGAACATGCAGATAACCCTGGGGTCGTCACAATCGGCGACATTATAGGTGGTGTCGGCTATTTTCCCCACTACCTGGCAGGGCCCCTGCCATGCAGCTTGGAACTTGTTCTGCCTAGTGGGCTCTAACACCAGGACCTTCTGCCCTATTTCCAAGGTGCGCTCTCTGGCCCTCCGATCGTACCATACGCACTGGCACTGCTGGGCCACCTGCATGTTCCCACGTACAGCCTGGGTCAGCTCCTGTAGGTGGTCCCGGAATTCCAGCACATAGGGTACAATAGGTACCCCTTCTATGGTGCCCTCCCCTTCCCAGTGTTCTAGCACTAAGTCTAGGGGTCCCCTTTCCCGTCTCCCGTATACCAGTTCGAATGGGGAGAACCCCGTGGATTCTTGGGGCTCCTCTCGATAGGCAAACAGGAGGTGAGGCAAGAATTTCTCCCAGTCCCTGTAGGTCCTGGTAAAAGTCCCAATGAGTTGTTTTAACATCCCGTTAAAGCGCTCACAGAACCCATTGGTTTGCGGGTGGTACGGGGCGCTTCTAATGGACTTTACACCGCACAGCTTCCACAGTTATTTGGTCACCTCTGCTGTAAACTGGGTATTTTGGTCTGAGATAATCTCCCTGGGAAATCCAACCCGTGAGAAAACCTGGAGCAAGGCAGCCGCCACCGTCTCTGCCAGTATGTTAGGTAACGCAACTGCCTCTGGATACCGTGTGGCATAATCTACCACTGTCAATATATACCTTTTCCCTGACGGACTGGGTTTGGCTAACGGCCCTATCAGATCGACTGCTACTCGGCTAAATGGTTCCTCCACAATGGGGAGGGGGCGTAATTTGGCCTTGCATCGATCTCCCCTCTTGCCAAAGCGCTGGTAACTGTCACAGGTCTGGCAGTATTGACAAACATCATAGGTTACCCCTGGCCAAAAGAAGTTTTGTGTTAGACGATGCCTGGTGCGACTGACGCCGAAGTGCCCGGCCAAGGGTATGTCATGAGAGATTCGCAGTAACTCCTGCCTATACTTCTTGGGAACTACCAGCTGTCATTTTATAGTGGGGCTCGTCCCTGTATGGTGCTGCTCTGTGATCCGGTAGTGGAGTCCCTGCTTCCATATAAACTGTTCCACTTCCAGTACCCCTCTCCCCTCCTGTGCCTTCCCACGATATCCCTCCAATGAAGGATCCTCAAGTAACTCCCTCTTAAATTCATCTGGGGTGGCCCAAGAAATGTGTCTGGCTATGGGAATACATGTAGGGCTGGGATGTCTTACCTGGGACTCCTCTGAGTGTGATTCTGCCTCGAGCTTGTCTCCGGGTGGTCACAGGATATGTCTCAGCCAGAGGAGCAACCGAGAAGGCAGACAACATGGGCACCAAGTCATTTCCCAGCAAAACGTCTGCAGGCAAATCCTCCATTAAGCCGACCTCAACAAGGCCATCCCCAACTCCCCAGTTCAGGTGAATCCTGGCAGTGGGCAGTCGATGTATGGCTCCCCCTGCTACACGGACTGCCACTGTCCGGTCCGTCTTCTCTTGGTCCCGGACGAGATGAGGCTTCACAAGGGTCAAAGTTTCTCCAGAATCTCTTAGTCCCTGCATGCGTTTCCCATTAGCCCACACGACCTGTCGATGCTGTTGTCGATTATCTGCCTGGGCTGCCTGCACGGGGTCTACTTCATGCAGCACTTCCTCCATGTCTTCCACCCCTTGGTTAGTTGTAGCCCCCAATGCCGGGTCAGCTTCGCCTTGGTAGCAGTGTACAGTGGCCTGGCGGAAGGTAGCTGTTCCCGCCTTTGGCCACTGGGTATGCTGAGTCCGGTTGGGACATTGTCTTTGCAGGTGGCCCAGCTGACGGCAGGTGTGGCATCGCGCCCCAGGGGAACTGTGGTAGGCCGGGTTTCTAGCTGGTCCCCCTACAATCTTCGGTGGTTTGGGGCCCTCCACGTCCATGGGTGGACCCCTAGTGACCATCTTTGATCCGGACAACTGAGGCCTCCTGGAGTCATGATGTTCATCGGCCAGACAAGCAGCTTCCTCAAGAGTCATTGGCCGCCTGTCCCAAAGCCATTCCTGTGTCTCGGGGTTTAGTCCATTAAAGAATCGTACTAACAAGAAGAGCTGGAGGACGTCCTCCTTAGTGGTTGCTTGGCTCCCTTGTACCCACTGTAGCAGTGACCGCCGTAATTTACAGGCCCATTCAGCGTGGGTATCGGTTACTCATTTTATAAGTCCGCGGAACTTTTGGCGGTATGCCTCTGGTGTCAGCGCAAACCGGGCCAAGATCACTTCTTTGATCCGCTCATAGTCCATACAGTCCTCATCGGGTACCGTGCGATAGGCGTCCGCTGCCCGGCCTGTCAGCTTGCTTGCCAGAATCTGAACCCGTTCCTCCGGCTTCACTTGATAAATGGCACACTGTCGCTCAAAGTCCTGCAGAAAGCCATCAATGTCTTCTTCTGCCTCCCCCAACTGTTGGAAGGCATTATACTGGATCTTTTTGTGGCTTACGGTTGAAGGTACCTGGGCGGAGGCCAGAGCTCCCCTTGCTCACTGACTCTCCTCTCTCCACTCTGCCATCTCCATCTTGGCCAGCTCCACTTTGGTCCGCTCTGCCATCTCCATCTTGGTTAGCTCTATCCTGGTCCGCTCGGCCATCTCTTCCTTCAGATCAGTATGCACATCAGCCATCACCTCTTATATGATCTCTACTGCAGGGTTTGGGCCATAGAACGCCAGTCTGTTCTTTACCTCCCTCTGGAATTCAGTCTCCCCAACGTTCACATTGGGGGGCGCTGCACTGTCGTGTTCCATGATGGCTGCTATCAAATCCGCTTTTGTTTTGTTGCTGGCGATTAACCCTCGGGCTTCCACCAGATCTTTTAATGTAGTCCTCTTTAACTTCTGGTAGTAGTCTTCCATTCATTCCTTTCCTCCTGTAAGAGGGATATCACATCCCGCTGTCTGCCACCAGTGTAACGGGGTCTACCAAGCTGGGGTACCTCTTTCAGTACCACCCCGTGTTTCAGGAGGTCCAATCTGCTTTTGCTAGATTCTGAATGAAGGACACTGGCAGAAATGTCTTGATTACATGAGAGCATATAAAAGCTGACTGCTACCCCACGTATTTCCAGTCTAAGAACAACCTTTATTTACAGCACACAGAATATATAACACAGATACACAGGGCAGGCCAATAGGAAAACAGCTGGCCAGACATACATTACAATAGCCGCAGGGTGCCGGAGCCTGCTGATATTTACAGGGGGGAATTACAAAGGTGGGGGGAGGTCAGAAAGAGAATATCTTGTCCAGGGGCGCAGCCTGTGGACTGATGCATTTCACATGGAAACTATTATACATACATATACTGCATAACATTCTTGGTGCTGGGGGGTTCTGTAACATTCCATATTTTATGTTATGATATCTGATTGAAGATTTAGTAAAAACCTCTCCACCTGTCACCCCCAAAATCCAAGATGAGCTAAGTCCATCGGCATCAGGGGCTTATCAACAGCATTCTATAATGCTGCAGATAAGCCCCCATGTATCCTAAAAGATGAGAAAAAGAGGTTAGATTATACTCACCTGGGCAGGCTGTCCGATCCGATGGGTGTCGTGGTCCGGTCTGGCGCCTCCTATCTTCAATAGATGACGTCCTCTTCTGATCTTCACACTGTGGCTCCGGCGCAGGCGTACTTTGTCTGCCCTTTGGAGGGCAGCGCAAAGTACTGCAGTGTGCAGGGGCCAGGAAAGGTCAGAGAGGCCCAGCACCTGCGCACTGCTGTACTTTGCTCTGCCCTCAACAGGGCAGACAAAGTATGCCTGTGCCGGCGCCGCAGCGTGAAGATCAAAAGAGGACGTCATCTGATGAAGATAGGAGGCGCCGGACCGGACCAGCAGTGGGACCGCCCCTGGGTGAGTATAATCTAAGCTCTTTTTCTCATTTTTCAGGATACACCGGGGGCTTATCTACAGCATTACAGAATGCTGTAGATAAGCCCCTGATGATGGTGGGCTTACCTCACCCTCGATTTTGGGGGTGAAAGATTCCCTTTAATCACCCCCATCAGTCACTCTCTTGCCCACCATTCCTGCAGCATGTTATAACAAATATAACAGAACACTTCATTACTGCATTATTTTTAGGCAACTTCAGATATACAATTACTATTAACATCATTTGTATATCAATTCAAACACTGATTTCTCAGTAACGGACGAATGAACTGGCCAAGTAAAGGTATTGCTGGAATTGTCTTTGAAAGAGCTACATGTGCATATCAATAATTGGGGGGAGGATTATCCTACTAAGTAACTTTAAATACTTTTTTTTTACTTTTCACTTGCTCCAAGGGAGACTAGAAGTTGCACTACTTCGATCGCCTCTGTTACACACAGGCGATGATCAGATCAACTGTATGTAGCAGAAATGCTCACTTGCTATGACCACCAGACGGTGCTCATAGCAATCAGGCTATGACTACCATAGAGGTCTGCTGAAGACCTCTATGCCAACCCATTGGTGACCCGTGATCATGTTGTGTGAGTTAAATGATGCTGTCAGAAATTGACAATGGCATTTAACTAGTTAACAGCCGAGGGTGGATCACAATTCCGCCTACGGCTGTTGCAGGCACATTTCACTCTGCATAGAGTTCAGCATCGGAGCCCGCACTAAATGGGGAATCCGACATCGCCGTACTATTGCGCCCAATGTCGGAAAGGGGTTAATTTCATAGATTTGACATTTGCACTATTTTCACTGATTCGTGAATGCATTCATACTAAAATACTATTTACATAGAATACATTTTATCCTATAATTATTCTTTTTTAATATTGATCAAAAATTGACATTGCAAAGTCATTCATCTCCTTCTGTCCACACACATATAACAACAGTGTCAAATCTATATCTATTAATATGGCAATGATTATCAGTAACTGAAAGTGTAAAAATTATCGGCTTTAGTTTCAGTTCGAGTCTAAAAGTTGGAATTCCTGCATCTTTATATAGCCTGCAATGTTCACTTTTCTTACACTACAATTTAGACTTTTTTTTAGAGATGTGCATTAAAAGAGTCTTAGAAATATCCTTTTTTGCAATTAGGATTTGTCGCTCATCAGCATTCTTTTTTAAAATATGAATTGAGAGAAGGTATAAAGATCCTAAGGATCTTACAATAGTAAAAATAGCATTTGAAACTATGGTTAC
The DNA here is from genome assembly GCF_032444005.1 of Ranitomeya imitator. NCBI lineage: Eukaryota > Metazoa > Chordata > Amphibia > Anura > Dendrobatidae > Ranitomeya > Ranitomeya imitator. Next base: position 136,174,014 of record NC_091282.1, read on the forward strand.
AGAAATACATTGTGACAAGAAATGCAATATATACAGTGCAGTAAGTAATGTAAAACAATGGAAAGATCTAGAAACATAGTAACTACATAAATATAAGGAACTATAGGAGCACAGACTCCACAAATAGGGACGTAAGTTCCTTCTCCAGCCACATCTAGATATGGAGTTTGAAAGACAAGATAACACGTTTTGTGCAACAGGGACAGTCACTGGAATACATTGTGTAACAAAACAAAAAATCGTGCAGCATTTAAAGTTTTCTAACTACATAATAAAACCCATTTAAGATAATCACAGTCACTTTTCAAAATAGTCGGTGTGGCATAAACATAAGCGGTGAGGTTACTGCTGAGATCAAACAAGTGAATGCAAAATTGTCTGTTTATCGTCTGTATTGTCATCCGTGGGTCCGCTTTTACATCTGCATGACATGGTATTACATCCATATGGCACTTTTTATCAACAATTTAATAATTATTACAAATTATTAGAGTACAATTTTCTATGTTAACAATGGCAATGGATCCATATAAATGGATGCCATACAAATGGCTAACAGTATTTGATCTGCTTTTTTTACGCACCCGTTCACGTATGAAGCATGATTGTCTGTGTGTAAAAAGTTTCTTGTAAAGAACACCGTTGATTCAATATGTATGCAGTAACAGCATAAAATCTATACACTCTTTAAATTAAAGTGCCACCTTTGCCAGCATAGTCAACATTTATAACCTATTTATGGGGTAGGTGATAAATGTTTCCAATAAAAAAATACTCTTGTGTTTGAGCTATAATTGGTTTACTAGCTTCACAGCTCATGTCCATTCACTTAAATATGGCTGAACTCTTCACCTTTTGGACAATTGTGACGGATAATTCCAATGTAATTTATCCATTTAAAATGTACTTGTCCTTACACATTAGACGGAAGTGTGGCTGATTTTGATGGGGAAAAAACAGCAAAACACGGCAGAGGTTCTTACCTGCCTAGGCCTCCAAACAAATGCACTAACAGGATGCAGTGGACCCATGTGGTAAAATAGAAACACAGGTGCAGCATAACCGATGACGCAGCCACTCACCAGCTACCAAACTAATGGAGGGGGTGGCTGCTTGGCACATAGCTACACATAAAAACTTGCTGTTTTTTCTAATTTTTGGAGGATCTCTGAATCCTCTTTTTGTACTTTTGCTGTTTAGAGATAGGACTCATAAGCGTGAGGACCCTTGACGTGGGTTATGAGCTTGCGTATTTTGGCCAGAATATAAACCAATACCTCACATAATTTTTTTTTATGTGTTTTTTGCACTTTTTTTCGGGGTGCAGTTGGGCCCATTTTCTGCTTGTAAACTGTGGTGTTTGTGCACATGGGGTGCATTTGGATAGCGCTGGGCAGGCCCGCCTGATCTAATAGAAGGGTGTCACTACTAGGCCTGCCTGGATGCTGTGCATCTCCATTGTGTGAACAGCGCCACATGCAAGTTTTTATGTGCAGCTATGTGCCAAGCAGCCACCCCCTCCATTAGTTTGGTAGCTGGTGAGTGGCTGCGTCATCGGTTATGCTGCACCTGTGTTTCTATTTTACCACATGGGTCAACTGCATCCTGTTAGTGCATTTGTTTGGAGGCCTAGGCAGGTAAGAACCTCTGCCGTGTTTTGCTGTTTTTTCTAATTTTTGGAGGATCTCTGAATCCTCTTTTTGTACTTTTGCTGTTTAGTGATTTTGATGGGGCCAGCTGACCAATTATGGTGCATGGGGATTGCCTGACTCTCTGAAGGATAAGCCTGGATTTTGAAATACCTGGTCCTTTATCTTTAGATTAAAGGACTTTTTGAGGCTTATTTTTGGAATCCTGATCATGCATGTACAGAGAAGTAGGAAGAACCATATTCCAAAATAATTTCCAGTGAGAGCTATCGAAAGTGGATTGGCAGCTTTTGACTAGTGAAAAATTACAGAAACTAACCCATCATAGCCATGGTTTAGGCCATTGCTCTGAAAATCTTGTTTTGAAAAGCACTCCCACCAAGGTTTTTATTAATTAAATGTGTGTATGTCTGTCACTCTGGTGGTTGTGGAACCACTGTGCCACGTACCAGGGAGAGCCTGGAGGGGTGTAGCTAAGTGACCACCTGGTTCTTCACTAGAGCCTCTGATGGTGTGGTTGGACTTTGCTGCAGGTAGATGCCAGGTACCACTCCAGAAACAGACCCAAGAGCCGCATTAACTAACCCTCAAAGGGACAGTGAAGGAGGATGTTCTCGGAGAGTAAGACAGGCCAGGAACAGGTTAACAGATGGAATGGATGCTGCATGGCTGGTTAGATAGAGCAGGTTCTAAATAAGACTGTACTGGTGGTTGACAGAGTGGATACCAAAACGGCACGGACAGAACAGGTTCAGGAACACAGGATGGTCTCATGTGCAGCATCACAAGCGCTGGTTCAGATAGAACAGGTGAGACTAGCGGAACAGGTGCAGAGTATATGGATCAGAATCAGGACTAGGTATAGTCAGGTTAGTTAAGGAACAGGTTCAGTAGGATCGACTAGATCAGGTGCAGACAGGATCAGGTTCAGATAGGACAGATAGAACCTTACAACAAAAACCAACAATGAAAACTTGAACTTTTAGGTCAGAAATCATGCCAAAATTGCTAAAAAGAAAAAACCTTTATTGAATACATGGTTTGGAAACATGTTGGCACTGTAGAGACAGGTACACACATCACAGTAAAAATACACATATCTTAAAGCAACTATGCAATAAAATAAGGACCACTGGGCACAACAACAGGTAAAGAATATAGATAAGGACTAACTGCCCTAAGAGGAAAAGTTACTGCATTAACCCCCCAACTCCCATTTTTGCGTTTTTGTTTTTTGCTCCCCTTCTTCCCAGATCAATAACTTTTTAATGTTTTGGTCAAAATGGCCATGTGAGGGCTTGTTTTTTGCAGGACAAGTTGTACTTTTGAAAGACACCATTGGTTTTAACATATTGCGCACTGGTAGGGGACCAAATACTTATTTCTCACTGCAAAATGCAAATAAAAGTATATAATTTGTACAATGTGATTTTCTGGATTTTATTTATGATATTATAACTCTCAATGCTATAATTAACCAACCCTTAAAATTATAGACTGTTCATGTTTTTGTCTGTGGGCAAACTTACAAAATGAGCAAGTGATCAAATAATTATTTCCTTCACTGTGTGTGTGTGTGTGTGTATATAATGTATACATACACATAATTGTGTTTCTTTTTACTTGTGCACTTTACTATGTTATATGCAAATTATTATGTACGTTTGTCATGCGCATTATATATAACATTTTGGTTTTGTAATTGTGCACCACATATATTTTATTTTGACACTTTTTTGATATCTTTGTATAGTTACACACTGAGATACTTCCACATCTATTTTACATATTCTGGTTAAGTGCACCCTTTTTTCTTGTAGCATACAGATATGCATTGTAATTTTGTTCAATTTATTACTTTATGTAATTTTTGATCCTATATCATTTTTAACCTGGCATACCAATAGAAAATAAATTTATATTTTCTGTACTTTGGACTTTCAGTCGGCTTTTGTTCTTGCGTTTCTATGGTGGTTCTTTCCGATTGTCCAATTTTTATTAAGGTCCATTTTCGCAGTAGTACAAACTTAAGGTGGTGTCTTATTTATTTTATACTTTGATTAGTGTCAGATTGCGCCTGATGGCCACACATTTCATCTATTTTTTGCCGGATCCGTCTAAAATTATTTTTCTGGCAGCCGGAGAAAATGTTCACAGTAACGTTTTTTCTGTCAGGCGAAAAAATGCCAAGCGATGGTTCCAGCGAGAAACGGATGAAACTGACATGTGAAATTATGAATCCGGTTTTCCATGCATTCTCCATACAATCATGCAAAATTTCCATTTTGGTCTCTCTCCCCCTCTCTCTCTCCTTTTCCCCGGAACAGGAAGCCCAAACTCTATTCCCGGGTTCATTAAAAAAAAACGGATCCTTTTTTTTTACAAATTTGCCTGATGTGTGAAAGTAGCCTTAGGAGATACCCAGAACCAACCACACCAACATATGGTCTCACAAGGGGACTGAGGATCTCCTCTTGGCACCTAATGGCTGTCTATGGCGAGCACATGGAGGGCTGTGTGACCCTCCAAAGAAATGCCACCCCACACCATTACTGACCCACTGCCAAACCAGTCATTCTGAAGGAAGCTGCAGGCAGCAGATCGCTCTCCACAGCATCTCCAGACTCTGTCACATCTGTCACATGTGCTCAGTGTGAGCCTGCTGTCATCAGCGAAGAGCACAGGGCGCCAGTGGCAAATTTGCCAATCCTGGTGTTCTGTGGCAAATGTCAATCGTCCTGCACGGTGTTGGGCTGTGAGCACAACCCCCATCTGTGGACGTGGACCTGGGGTATACTCTGGCCTAGGCCACTTTAAGCCCAGGCATAGTCTGAGACGGGGTATATTTTGGCCTTTTTGTACCGGGTCACACATAGCTCAGTGACACGGAGTGTCGGCAGAGTGAGTGACGTCTCTGAGAAGCTGGGAAGAACAACTCTGGACATTGGAGAAAGCAGTGATAAGTGAGTGTACTAACACCACTACAATACATACATACAGTGGATAAAAAATGTATTTATTCAGTCACCAATTGTGCAAGTTGTCCCACTTAAAAACATGAGTGAGGCCTGTAATTGACATAATAGGTAGACCACAACTATGAGAGTCAAAATGAGAAAACAATCCAGAAAATCACCTTGCCTGATTTGGCAAGATGTATTTAGCAAATTATGGAGGAAAATAAGTATTTGATCATTAACAAACGTTCACCTCAATATTTTGTTTTATATCTTTTTTTGGCAATGACCGAGGTCAAATGTTTTCTGTAAGTCATCACAAGGTTGGTACACACTGTTTGTGGTATGTTGGCCCATTCCTCCATGCAGATCTCCTCTTGAGCAGTGATGTTTTGGGCCTGTCATTGGGCATCACAGACTTTCAACTCCCTCCAAAGGTTTTCTATGGGGTTGACATCTGGAGACTGGCTTGGCTATTCCAGGACCTTCATATGTTTCTTACTAAGCCACTCCTTCATTGCTCTGGTGGTGTGCTTGGGATCTTTATCATGCTGAAAGACCCAACAATGTTTCATCTCCATTGCCCTTGCTGATGGAAGGAGATTTGCATGGCTACATTCATTCTTTCATGTACCTGCATGAAGTTGCTGTGATAGTGTTATTTGGATGCAACTGACAGCATTCTGTCTCCTCCAAACACGATTAGTTTTTTTTTTCAAACAGTTCTACTTTGGTTTCATCAGACCACATGACATTCTCCCAATACTCTTCTGGATAATCCAAATGCTCTCTAGCAAACTTCAGATGGGCCCGGACATGTACTGGCTTAAGTAGGCGGACACGTCTGGCACTGCAGGATCTGAGTTCCTGGTGGTGTAGTGTGCTACTGATGGTAGCCTTTGTTATGGTGGTCCCATATCTATGCAGGTCATTCACTAGGTCTCCCCGTGTGGTTCTGGGATTTTTGCTCACCATTCTTGTGATCATTTTGACCCCATGGTGTGAGAACTTGCATGGAGTCCCAGATCAAGGGAGATTATCAGTGGGCTTGTATGTCTTCCATTTTCTTATTATTGCTCCCACAGTTGATTTCATCACACCAAGCTTCTTGCCTATTGCAGATTTAGTCTTCCCAGCCTGGTGCATGGCTATGATTTTGTTTCTGGTGTCCTTTGACAGCTCTTTGGTCTTCCCCATAGTGGAGCTTGGAATGGGAATGTTTTTGGTTGTGGACAGGTGTCTTTTATACTGGTAACAAGTTCAAAAAGGTGCCATTACTACAGGTATTGAGCGGAGGACCAAGGAGCCTCTTAAAGAAGTTGTTACAGGTCTGTAAGAGCCAGAAATCTTGCATGTTTTTAGGTGACCAAATACTTATTTTCCACCATAATTTGAAAAATAAATCTTGCCAAATCAGACAAGGTGATTTTCTGGAATTGTTTTCTCATTTTGACTCTCTTTGTTGTAGTCTACCTATGATGTCAATTACAGGCCTCTCTCATTTTTTTAAGTTGGAGAACTTGCACAATTGGTGGCTGTCTAAATACTTTTTTCCCCACCGTAGATGCAGACATTTAATGAATACAAAACTTAATGTGAGTGCTCTTTTAAGGCTGAGGCTATATAAAAAGACTTATGTCACTTGCCAGAAATTCTCATACAAGTTACATGACCAAAAACATGTTCATGTTTTCTGAGACGTGTAAATATTTTATACCTTCGATTTTGCTGTTAACAATCAAGTTACAGAAAAAAATGTATTCAAGTCAAAGTCACCTGCTAATTGCTTGTATTTTATGGTAGAGGAGTTTCATGCGACTTGTGATTAGAAACAGCAAGCGCAACTTATTTGGAAACATTTGTGATGGTGACGCAGTTGTGGTAGGTCACAGGTCGCAATGCAACACAATAAGAATTCAATCTCACCATTGCTGCATGGCTCTAGCCTAATTGATTCTATCTAATTCTTCTGTCTTAATTAGACATTAGACTCCCAAACCAGAAGTGTGCTAAGCTGATGTCACTGCGGTTTGGTGAAGTTAGGAATAATGGACTTTTTTTAAAATAAAAGATTAATGTTTCTTGTACACACAAGATGAATTAATAGGGAATAAGAAGTAATTGTTATATTTTGGAGCACTTTGTGCTGCACTCGGTGGATTCTTTTGAATTTAATTTTCATTCTAAACTGTAAATGTCTTTAAAGTTTAATAAAGCAGGTACCATTAGACTGCAAACCACCCACCACTCTAGCAGCTGTATATACACAGGAGGAGGCTGTCCTAAGTGGTGCTCTGGCCCGGGGATTAGAGTCCTTATTGAGTTTCCCTCCTACATTTTAACAAATGTTTTAATCGAGTCTCTTTCATATGCCGCCCTCCCCCCTTCTGGAGTTACAGGATAGATGTCCAAAGCCTAAAATCTCTAGAGAAGGACAGAACTGTTGTTATTTGCTATGCTTAATACATGGCTTCTAAAACCATAATAAGCATAGTATACACTGATTTATACGCATTTATACATATACATAATTATGCTGCACATCTTTGCAGCTTATTTCACTGCTCAATATATTTAGCTCAGTTTATTTATAGAATTGTTCACCAGAACCGTAAGGCTATGTTCCCACGATGAGCTTTTGGTGAGTTATTGATGTTACAGAATTTCGGCGTTTATTATTTCAATTAGGTTACTTGCGTTTTTTTTATTGCATTTTTGTGTGCGTTATTTTGTCTCTGTTTGGTATTTCATGCTTTAAATAAAGCTGCTTTGTTTTTGATGCTTCCTGTTTTTTTGCTTTAACAAAACTTTATTGAGATACGTGCAGATTACACGTGTTTTAGATGCATTTCCGCTGCGGATATACGCTAAATACGTATATGCACTGCAGATCTTTTCCGCATCTAATGTCTATGGGTAAAATCTGTACAGGAAACACAGCATATCCGCAAGAGAAATTAACATGCTGATGATGTAAAACACATACCACAAGTGAGTTTACACAGTATTAAAATGAAGCACACTGGCCATGAGATTTCTATAAATACCATTTACTTTGCTGAAACCGTAAGATGCTGAGCTTTTGACGTAGTAAAAAACATGCAGGGTAAGAGACACAACAAAAGCTCATTGTGGGAATGAAGCCTAACTATTCTTTTTAAATAGTAACATATAGTTGATTTTTCTCTTGTGAGGGCGCTAAAAGAGAATTAAACACTTCCAACAAGTTTTTCCCCACATTCCAGTAAGAGAAGAGCAAATAAATTAGAAGGAAATTGAGTTCTGTTTGAATTTTACGAAAATACCGTAATTCAATTTTTTTGTAATCCACTTAATTGCAGTTTGAACAAAATTCTATACAGGGCCTTTAAAAGGTTAAAAAATATTTATCGCTCACCTCTCTAGCCCCTCTGCTCCTCATCATAGTTCATAAGGTCATGCTGAAATACCCATGTGCTTGTGCAGGACCCTCCTGGGACTTATCATAGGTGAAAGTTTCAGCCTTGAGGCTCAGAATGGATTTCAATATGAATGGTGGAAATTACAGTAGTAGATGTAATGAGGACCGACCGGATGGGTGACAAAGAGGAGCAGAGGGTCTGGAGAGGTGAGCAGTGAGGTGAGTGAGTATAAAGATTTTTCTAATTTTCTTACTGTAACGGGAGTAGTGCCATCCTCATTGAAGAGCCTGGAGGGGCATGACTTTTCACTAAAATTCCTGATGGTGGGGTGAAAAAAAAAAGGTTAGAGGTTAGGCTTGACTCCCAATGAACACCAGGTGCTACTCCAGGACAGACCACAACTGTGACTGGAAGCTAGAATGGCCTGGAAGGAGAGGACAGCTGATACAGGCAGTCACTGGCAAAAGTGGACTAGTGCGTCTGATGCACAAGCTTGCATGGCAAGTGCAGATGGGTCTGGCTGACGTACAGACTGGCATGGCAAGTGCAGGCGGATCTGACTAATATACAGATTGGCATGGCAGGTGCTGGTGGGTCCGGCTGTAATACAGACTGAAAAAGAAAGCAGTGGCAAGGAGGTTAGGGACATGCAGTCACTAGCGGGAACTAGCGGACTGGGACCTGAGAGCTACCAAGCGTGTTTGGGAACATTGTAACAATGTTGCACAGGCACCTCCATGGAGGAGGAGGTGCCTTAAATAGTAATAGTCTCCTAACCATTGGCTGATGACACTTTAGGATGGCAAGAGAGGCCACTTTTAAAGGAAACACTGTGCCCAGGAATCTGCACGACGTTCGCGTACCCCAGGAAGTCACTGACAAGGAAGGAGGAAGATGTGCCGGAAGGGCCACAGTGGTGCATGAATCGGCATCCATGCCAAGGGGGAGGGGCAGTGTGCAGGGATGACGGAGCTGCACTTACATCTTACTTTTATTATGTTCTGCGGTCTAGAGAGACTCCACAGTCTGATATGGGACATTAAATTCATGGAGAATAACTGTTCTACAAATCAAATTTCCTAGGGAAATCTGCGCAAACAGGCAAATTTGAATTTTCCAAGGAAAATAGAGATGTTTCCAGCTCTAGTTAAACACAGTTCATTTATTAAAAATCTTTAAAAATGAACAATGCAACGCGTTTCAGATGCGTTGCATAGTCCGTCTACCTACCTTTCCCTTTTATGGATTTGTCATTTTAAATATTTTCAATAAATGAACTGTTTTTACCTGGAGCTGGAAACATCTCTATTTTCCTTGCATTATTCTATGTCTGTTCAGAACAAATTTCCGTGCTCCTACACCTTGAACCACAACAGGTGAGATGGCATCTCCCTAATATTATACAAATTAGAATTTTGCATAATCCGCTCATCTCTAATTACAGTTCATTCTTGTGATTCATTTATGGTACTCACACACCTTAGATAGTAGTTAAACAGTTGTCAGATAATTTTACCATCAACTATTACTCCTGAATGCCCCAAACACATTCACGCCCTGCTGAATATACATGTGTTTTCAATTGGAACAGTAGAGTAAACCAATGTCCAATTCCACTCATCTACCACATGAACAAAAGTATCTGCAATTAACATTCAACATGGCCATCCCTTCTTTCTCTCAACTGTCAGGGGAGATCCAGAAGGTCCTTATAGAAATTATATTGTCAACTGGCCCAGTGGTAATTGGTGAGCTCGGCTGACATTAATCTTATGTGTGTAGGGTCTTTAGTTTTAGAGGACGCTTCTAATTGTAAGGAATTGTCCAAAACAGACATACACTTCAAGTTTTATAAGCCAATGAGAACTTCAAGTAGAATTGTTCATTGGACACTGAAAGATTGGGATTGGGCTAGATAGGACATGTTGTAAATTGAGAAATAAATAGGTAGATAGATAAAGATAGTGTAGAATTTCATTAGAATTGTTTTATTTATGTCAGTCTGCATTGGATGGTGGTATAATCTAAAAGAAAAGTGACTTGTTTGGGTAAGAAAAGGGTGTCGGATATGATCTGAAATGAAAAAATACACTAACAGCCTTTTTCCATCCTAAATGGGAGTTCTTACGTAATACATTCTGTCACACTGTAAAATTAGTGTGGGCATTTTAAATGGGCGGAAAGAAGCATAAAGGGTTTGTTAAATTCCTTCTGTTTTTGACTGAACACAAGGAGGATTTAATGCATCACTAGAACATAAAACACAGATACCAGCAGACAACATTAGCAATGCGAACAGGAACTCCTGGGTGATCCTCTGCAATGATTTAGATTACTGGGTCAAACTCATCTGATTATTTGGCACAATATAGAGCAGACATTGGCCATTAACATCACAGAGTGTTTGGTGGGATTTATCTGCTTCCAGAATGATAGCTTCATGGTCTGGGAATCTGGTTTGAGGCCAATGATATAAGGGAGTTAGACACTCTGTATCCAGCTATATATCTAGGTGGGACACGGGTGATTCATGACATGAGTAAGTTTTGCGGTTTCTTTCAGTGGTATTTCTTATAATTAATAGGCAGCTGGCCATGTTCCTAGTTTTTCAACAGGAATGATAAAAATAGGAAATATCCTAAGAGACAATTTAATATGGTCAATTGTATTAGAGAACAAAGAATTTACTTGTTAGCGTATTCCATTTATACTTTCCACAATATAAATTGCCAAATGCCTTACAGGTCATTTTGTAAACCTGGAGAAAATGCATACAGAATGTACCGGTATTAATACATTGCAGAAGCCCACACTGTTCACTGGTATTTATTAATACGGAATGTAAAGTGATGTTTCACCCTCGGTGACCTGGCATGACTGCAGTAGAAATACCTGGATAAACAGTAGCGCTATTGTCAGCAGCATCCTATAATTCAACATCAATTTAGGCACCTTGATAAATGTATTATTGTATTAAAGGAGTTTTTCATTTTTTTATCCAGTCCTTTAATTCAAGAAGAACAAAATAAACTTTCCATTATATGTAAAAAAAAGGTCACTCTTTCCAATAAGTATAAACATTGCATTGGCACCGAATTCTGCATACGACCTTCCATGCATCTTCCATGCTCTCCCTCTTACCAAACTTTCTCCTCTCCAATCCACCTTGCATGCTGCAGCCAAAGTCATATTTCTGTCCAGCCGCTTCACCGATGCCTCCATCTTGTGCCAGTCATTACACTGGCTACCCATTCGCTACAGGATCCAGTATAAACTCATCTCTCTCACCCACAAAGCTCTCCACAGTTCTGACACGCCTTATATCTCCTCTCTCATCTCTGTCTATCGCCCTACACCTGCCCTCCGTTATACAAATGACCTAAGACTAACATCCCCTGTAATCCGAACCTCACACCTCCATCTCCAAGACTTCTCTCGTGCTGCGCCAGCTCTCTGGAATGCACTTCCCCAGACGATCAGACTGATACCTAGCCCCGACCTATTCAAGCACGCTTTAAAAACCCATCCCTTCAAACAAGCCTACCACATCAACTACTCAGTAAACTAACTTTGTCCTGTTCCCTCCTTCCAAATATTACTCTGAATCTGCACCCTACTATTCATCTGTCTCCACACCCTCCATGCACACGATAACTGCACTTGATACTTGACTCTTGCACTTAAACACACAGGCTGATGACCGGATCATGCAGCTTTATATGAAAATCCCTATTTATTATAATTGCCAGACCTGAAATAACAAGCACTTTTCACCTATTGTGTCCCCCTATTTCCTTGTAGATTTTAAGCTTGCGAGCAGGGACCTCACTCCTAATGTCACTGTTTAAATTGTCTTAACTTGTACTGAACTTATTGTTTGTACATGTCCCCGCTTAATTGTAAAGTGCTGCGGAATATGTTGGCGCTATATACATAAAATGTATTATTATTATTATTAAATCAATATATACCCATGAAAATGGCGACTCACCGATCAATTACCAAATGAGGAGAAAAATGAGTCAAAAAAATGCCAATAAAATAATATCAAAGTTTATTATTCTGGAATGGGATCACATCAAAACATTTTTTTACCTTCTCTCTCTGCATTTTTTACAATTAGGGCTCCTAACCTCATCTGCGGCCTTTCTTCACACCCACGGAGTTAATCACAGTTCTCAGATTTAACCCATGCATTATATATATACATATGAATTTTTTTGAATATAGTTTTCTGTAATTTTTCTTTGGAAGTGTTATTTATTTATGTGGAATAATAAACTTTGATATTATTTTATTGGCATTTTTGGCCTAATTTTTCTCCTCATTTGGTCTTTCCATTCCTTACAGATAAATGCTGCCAGAAGGATGTGACAATGACTTGTTTCTTCTTACTATAGAAATAAGTATGGAAACATGGCTGAGTCTTTAATACATGCTTATGAGGAAATCAGGGCAGCTAGCCAAATCAAGTGATAAATTCTTCATTATTATTACTTGATAATCATTTCTTTTGAGGATACTTAATTATTGATGCGGAACAAAAATCCATCTATTGTGCCACGTTAACATCTTTTTTTTTCAAGTAAGGAAAAGCTCCAAAATAAATATTTTTTTAAATTATGGATTAAAACAGTGCAATATCTTAAAACCAGCAAGTGGTAAGTTGGCCACCACTCCCATAATCCTATTGAGACATGTGTGACTAATCAGAGCATTGGTCTCCTCATAGCTAAATCAAAAGGAATCCCATAGTTCTCCACTTATAAATATTTTGCATATCCACCCTATTATTCCATAATTCACCACCTAATATTTTATAAGGGTACTCATAATCCTAACTGTTGACAATTTTAACAATTTTTTGGACAGATCTCATGCATTAATTACCACAATGTGAATTTATAGCTTATTGTTGGGTTTAAGGTTTAATAGATTTTAGAAAATTATAACATTTGCATGAAAGCGAACATAATTTATAAAATATACAAAAAATGAATAACAAATCAGCATAACTTTTAAAGCTACATGCAGATGTTAGTGATTTCTCTCATACATAAAAACACGCACCGAATTTCATCTGTTTGTTTGGTTTGATGTAAAAAAAAGAAGTATTGCAAATCTTCTCCTACCCATTACAGTATTAACCACGGGCAGCACTTGTATTGCACACAGATGATAATGTCTGCCATCAGTGATTTTTCATGGACTCAGACTTTTGTGGATAAAGGTAAGTTCACACAGGGTGTTTTTGCTGCTTTTTTTTTTCTGCAGCAAAACCTGATTTCTTGGCAGGAAAGAAGCTGCGTCAAAAATGCAGGTTTAGGTGCGTTTTTCATTGTGTTTTTGGTGCGTTTTTTTTTTTTGCGTTTTTTTATGCGTTTTTTGTTTCTATCTGCATGCTAATAAAGTTTGATTGCCCCAGAGGAAAAAAAAAACTTCCTGTAGAAAGATAGAATGAATAGATAGATAGATAGATAGATACTTCCTGAATAATGCGGTTGTCCAGCGCAAAATATAAATGGAAAAAAATCAGGCAGCACTCCAGCTCAAGGAAAAATTGTGGGCTTTAACCCCTTAGCGACCGCCGATACGCCTTTTAACGGCGGCCGCTAAGGGTACTTAAACCACAGCGCCGTTAATTAACGGCGCTGTGGAAAAAGTGAATAGCGCCCCCCAGAGTCGGATTTTCTCCGGGGTCTCGGCTGCCGGGGGTAGCCGAGACCCCAGAGAACATGATTCGGGTTTTTTTTTACCCACCCCGCATTTGCGATCGCGGTAATTAACCGTTTACCGACGATCGCAAAAAAAAACAAAAACGCGATCTCTTTTTAATTTCTCTGTCCTCCGATGTGATCGCACATCGGAGGACAGAGAAAAGGGGTCCCAGGTGGCCCCCCAATACCTACCTAGCTCCCCTGGTGCTCCTCGTGTCTCCCGGTGGGCGCCGCCATCTTCAAAATGGCGGGCGCATGCGCAGTGCGCCCGCCGGCCGGCCCCGCGAGAATCTTTGGGGTCTCGGCTGCCGGGGGTAGCTGAGACCCCAAAGAGCATGATCGGGGTCGGTTTTACCGACCCCTGTTTTGCGATCGCCGGTAATTAACTGTTTACCGGCGACCGCAAAAAAAAAAAAAAAAAAAGTAAAGTGTAATTCTCTGTCCTCTGATGTGATCGCACATCAGAGGACAGAGAAATAGGGGGATTCGGGGACCATATCATACTCACCTGTGTCCCTGGATCCTCTTGCTGCTCCTCCTGGCCGCCGGCAGAAGAAAATGGTGGGCGCATGCACAGTGCGCCCGCCATCTGCCTCCATCTGCCGGCCGGCAGGAGAACAGCAGTTGGGGCTAAAAGTAGGGTTAGGGTTAGGGGTAGGGTTAGGGGTAGGGTTAGGGTTAGGGGTAGGGTTAGGGGTAGGGCTAGGGTTAGGGGTAGGGTTAGGGGTAGGGTTAAGGGTAGGGTTAGGGTTAGGGGTAGGGTTAGGGGTAGGGTTAGGGTTAGGGGTAGGGCTAGGGTTAGGGGTAGGGTTAGGGGTAGGGTTAGGGGTAGGGTTAGGGGTAGGGTTAGGGTTAGGGGTAGGGTTATGGATCAGGTTGGGATTAGGGTTAGGGGTGTGTTGGGGTTAGGGTTGGAGCTAGAATTGGGGGGTTTCCACTGTTTAGGTACATCAGGGCGTCTCCAAACACGACAGCCAATTTTTCGCTCAAAAAGTCAAATGGTGCTCCCTCCCTTCTGAGCTCTGCCGTGTGCCCAAACAGTGGGTTAGCCCCACATATGGCGCATCAGCGTACTCGGGATAAATTGGACAACAACTATTGCAGTCCAATTTCTGTTACCCTTGTGAAAATAAAAACTTGGGGGCTACAATATCTTTTTTGTGGAAAAAAAAATATTTTTTATTTTCACGACTCTGCATTCTAAACTTCTGTGAAGCACTTGGGCATTCAAAGTTCTCACCACACATCTAGATAAGTTCCTTGGGGGGTCTAGTTTCCAAAATGGGGTCACTTGTGTCGACGTACTCAGGAGAAATTGCACAACAACTTTAGTGGTCTAATTTTTCCTGTTACCCTTGTGAAAATAAAAATTTGTGGGCAAAAAGATCATTTTTGTACAAAAAAATGCAATTTTTTTTTTCACGGCTCTACGTTATAAACTTCTGTGAAGCACATGGGGGTTCAAAGTGCTCGCCACACATCTAGATAAGTTCCTTAAGGGGTCTAGTTTCCAAAATGGTGTCACTTGTGGGGGGTTTCCACTGTTTAGGCACATCAGGGGCTCTCCAAACGCGACATGGCGTCCAATCTCAATTCCAGCCAATTCTACATTGAAAATGTAAAACGGCACTCCTTCTATTCCAAGCTCTGCGGTGCGCCCTAACAGTGGTTTACCCCCACATATTGGGTATCGACGTACTCAGGAGAAATTGCACAACAACTTTTGTGGTCTAATTTCTCCTGTTACCCTTGTGAAAATAAAAATTAGTGGGCAAAAAGATCATTTTTGTAGAAAAAATGCGATTTTTTTTTCACAGCTCTACATTATAAACTTCTGTGAAGCACATGGGGGTTCAAAGTGCTCACCACACATCTAGATATGTTCCTTAAGGGGTCTAGTTTCCAAAATGGGGTCACTTGTGGGGGGTTTCCACTGTTTCGGCACATCAGAGGCTCTCCAAACGCGACATGGCGTCCAATCTCAATTCCAGCCAATTCTGCATTGAAAAAGAAAAATGGTGCTCCTTCACTTCCAAGCTCTGCGGTGCGCCCAAACAGTGGTTTACCCTCACATATGGGGTATCGACGTATTCAGGAGAAATCGCACAACAACTTTTGTGGTCTAATTTCTCCTGTTACCCTTGTGAAAGTAAGAATTTGTGGGCGAAAAGATCAATTTTGTGTAAACAAAAGCGATTTTTTATTTTCACGGCTCTACGTTATAAACTTCTGTGAAGCACTTGGGGGTTCAGAGTGCTCACCACACATCTAGATAAGTTCCTTAAGGGGTCTAGTTTCCAAAATGGTGTCACTTGAGGGGTTTCCACTGTTTAGGCACATCAGGGGCTCTCTAAACGTGACATGGCGTCCGATCTCAATTCCAGCCAATTCTGCATTGAAAAAGTCAAACGGCGCTCCTTCACTTCTAAGTTCTGCGGTGCGCCCAAAAAGTGGTTTACCCCCACATATGGGGTATTGGCGTATTCAGGAGAAATTGCATAACAAAATTTATGGTTGCATTTCTGTTTTTACACTTGTGAAAATAAAAAAAATGATTCTGAATTAAGATGTTTGAAAAAAAAAGTTAAATGTTCATTTTTTCCTTCCACATTGTTTCAGTTCCTGTGAAGCACATAAAGGGTTAATAAACTTCTTGAATGTGGTTTTGAGAACCTTGAGGGGTGTAGTTTTTAGAATGGTGTCACACTTCATTATTTTCTATCATATAGACCCCTCAAAATGACTTCAAATGTGATGTGGTCCCTAAAAAAAAATGGTGTTGTAAAAATGAGAAATTGCTGGTCAACTTTTAACCCTTATAACTCCCTAACAAAAAAAAATTTTGTTTCCAAAATTGTGCTGATGTAAAGTAGACATGTGGGAAATGTTATTTATTAACTATTTTTCGTGACATATCTCTCTGATTTAAGGGCATAAAAATACAAAGTTTGAAAATTGCAAAATTTAAAAAATTTTCGCCATATTTCCGTTTTTTTCATAAATAATCGCAAGTAATATCGAAGAAATGTTACCACTAACATGAAGTACAATATGTCACGAAAAAACAGTCTCAGAATCAGCGGGATCCGTTGAAGCGTTCCAGAGTTATAACCTCATAAAGTGACAGTGGTCAGAATTGCAAAAATTGGCCTGGTCATTAAGTACGAAATTGGCTCTGTCACTAAGGGGTTAATCCAGCACCAAGTAGTGCAACGTTTCGACCTCACAGCACGGTGATTGACAAAGATCGTGCTGTGAGGTTGAAATGTTGCACTAATTGGTGCTGGATTAAAGCCAACAATTTTTCCTTGATCTGGAGTGCTGCCTGATTTTTTTTCCATTTAGATAGAAAGGATAGATAGATAGATAGATAGATAGATAGATAGATAGATAGATAGATAGATAGATAGATAGATAGATAGATAGATAGATAGAAGGAATAGATAGAAGGAATAGATAGATATAGATAGAAAGAATAGATTACCTGCGGCAACCTCTTCACTGGCGTTTTCCCATGGTCCAGAGGTTACCTAAAGTCAGGCAGTGAGTGAGCGCAGGCGCTGTGACATCACCCCTGGACACTGAAGCAAGCGCCAGCAGCATCTTCTCATTCATCAGTAGTCGCATTAGCACCATCCTGGTTGTAAACTGTATCTCCCCCAGATATGGATTACTGCGTGGGACACTCGTTATATTGGACTGCGTTGGAACAGGGAGTATTTGTGTTGGTTTATTATATTTATTTTTATTACAGGAAATCGATTGCGTCACATGGATTACCTGAAAATAAAATGGGAAAACTGTGTTGTGTTTTATTTCATTAAAGGACTTTATTCTGGCTGTGTCTTTATTTAATGTAACAACTATAGGATTAGTAATGCATAGGTGTCTTATAGGCGCCTCTCCATTACTAAACCGCAACAAGTTAATGTCACTGGTGATACTAGCCCCACAAATATTACCCCGCCAGAATTGTCACATATAATAGATGCGTCTTTTCTGGGCAGCTGTGGGCTGCTATTTGTAGGCTGGGGGGGCCAATATCCATGGCCCCTTACCAGCCTGAGAATACCAGCTGTGAGCTATAGCAAGGCTGAGTGTCAAAAATGAAGGGGGGACCCCACGCCGCTTTTTTAACCCCTTCATGACCCAGCCTATTTTGACCTTAAAGAACTGGCCGTTTTTTGCAATTCTGACCAGTGTCCCTTTATGAGGTAATAACTCAGGAACGCATCAATGGATCCTAGCGGTTCTGAGATTTTTTTTTCACGACATATTGGGCTTCATGTTAGTGGTAAATTTAGGTCAATAAATTCTGTGTTTATTTGTGATAAAAACGGAAATTTGGCGAAAATTTCAAAAATTTCGCAATTTTCACATTTTGAATTTTTATTCTGTTAAACCAGAGAGATATGTGACACAAAATAGTTAATAAATAACATTTCCCACATGTATACTTTACATCAGCACAATTTTGGAAACAAATTTTTTTTTTGCTAGGAAGTTATAAGGGTTAAAATTTGACCAGCGATTTCTCATTTTTACAACGAAATTTACAAAACCATTTTTTTTGGGGAACAACTCACATTTGAAGTCAGATTGAAAGATCTATATGGCTGAAAATACCCAAAAGTGACACCATTCTAAAAACTACACCCCTCAAGGTGCACAAAACCACATTCAAGAAGTTTATTAACCCTTCAGGTGCTTCACAGCAGCAGAAGCAACATGGAAGGAAAAAATGAACATTTAACTTTTTAGTCACAAAAATGATCTTTCAGCAACAATTTTTTATTTTCCCAATGGTAAAAGGAGAAACTGAACCACGAAAGTTGTTGTCCAATTTGTCCTGAGTACGCTGATACCTCATATGTGGGGGTAAACCACTGTTTGGGCGCACGGCAGGGCTTGGAAGGGAAGGAGCGCCATTTGACTTTTTGAATGAAAAATTGGCTGCACTCTTTAGCGGACACCATGTCACATTTGGAGAGCCCCCGTGTGCCTAAAAATTGGAGCTTCCCCACAAGTGACCCCATTTTGGAAACTAGATGCCCCAACGAACTTATCTAGATGCATAGTGAGCACTTTAAACCCCCAGGTGCTTCACAAATTGATCCGTAAAAATGAAAAAGTACTTTTTTTTCACAAAAAATTCTTTTAGCCTCAATTTTTTCATTTTCACATGGGCAACAGGATAAAATGGATCCTAAAATTTGTTGGGCAATTTCTCCTGAGTACATCAATACCTCACATGTGGGGGTAAACCACTGTTTGGGCACATGGTAAGGCTCAGAAGGGAAGGAGCGCCATTTGACTTTTTGAATGAAAAATTATCTCCATCGTTAGCGGACACCATGTCGCGTTTGGAGAGACCCTGTGTGCCTAAACATTGGAGCTCCCCCACAAGTGACCCCATTTTGGAAACTGGACCCCCCAAGGAACTTATCTAGATGCCTAGTGAGCACTTTAAACCCTCAGGTGCTTCACAAATTGATCCGTAAAAATGAAAAAGTACTTTTTTTTCACAAAAAATTTATTTTCGCCTCAATTTTTTCATTTTCACATGGGCAATAGGATAAAATGGATCCTAAAATTTGTTGGGCAATTTCTCCCGAGTACGCCGATACCTTATATGTGGGGGTAAACCACTGTTTGGGCACACGGCAGGGCTCGGAAGGGAAGGCGCGCCTTTTGACTTTTTGAATGGAAAATTAGCTCCAATTGTTAGCGGACACCATGTCGCGTTTGGAGAGCCCCTGCGTGCCTATGCATTGGAGCTCCCCCACAAGTGACCCCATTTTGGAAACTAGACCCCCCAAGGAACTTATCTAGATGCATACTGAGCACTTTAAACCCCCAGATGCTTCACAGAAGTTTATAACGCAGAGCCATGAAAATAAAAAAATTTTCTTTCCTCAAAAATGATTTTTTAGCCTGGAATTTCCTATTTTGCCAACGGTAATAGGAGAAATTGAACCATAAATGTTGTTGTCCAGTTTGTCTTGAGTACGCAGATACCCCATATGTGGGGGTAAACCACTGTTTGGGCACATGCCGGGGCTCGGAAGTGAAGTAGTGAAGTTTTGAAATGCAGACTTTGATGGAATGCTCTACGGGCGTCACGTTGCGTTTGCAGAGCCCCTGATGTGGCTAAACAGTAGAAACCCCCCACAAGTGACCACATTTTGGAAACTAGACCCCGAAAGGAACTAATCTAGATATGTGGTGAGCACTTTCAACCCCCAAATGCTTCACAGAAGTTTATAACGCAGAGCCGTGAAAATAATAAATACGTTTTCTTTCCTCAAAAATAATTTTTTAGCCAAAAATTTTTTATTTTCCCAAGGGTTACAGGAGAAATTGGACCCCAAAAGTTGTTGTCCAGTTTCTCCTGAGTACGCTGATACCCCATGTGTGGGGGTAAACCACTGTTTGGGCACACGTCGGGGCTCAGAAGGGAAGTAGTGACTTTTGAAATGCAGACTTTGATGGAATGGTCTGCGGGCATCACGTTGCATTTGCAGAGCCCCTGGTGTGCCTAAACAGTAGAAACCCCCCACAAGTGACCCCATTTTGGAAACTAGACCCCCCAAGGAACTTATCTAGATATGTGGTGAGCACTTTGAACCCCCAAGTGCTTCACAGACGTTTACAACGCAGAGCCGTGAAAATAAAAAATCATTTTTCTTTCCTCAAAAATGATGTTTTAGCAAGCAATTTTTTATTTTCTCAAGAGTAACAGGAGAAATTGGACCCCAGTAATTGTTGCGCAGTTTGTCCTGACTATGCTGGTACCCCATATGTGGGGGTAAACCACTGTTTGGGCACACATCGGGGCTCGGAAGGGAGGGAGCACCATTTGACTTTTTGAATAAAAGATTGGCTGGAATCAATGGTGGCGCCATGTTGCGTTTGGAGACCCCCTGATGTGCCTAAGCAGTGGAAACACCTCAATTCTAACGCCAACACACCCCTAACCCTTATCCCAACTGTAGCCGTAACCCTAACCACAACCCTAACCCCAACACACCCCTAACCCTAACCACAACCCTAATTCCAACCCAACCCTAACCCTAAGGCTATGTGCCCACGTTGCGGATTCGTGTGAGATTTTTCCGCACCATTTTTGAAAAATCCGCGGGTAAAAGGCACTACGTTTTACCTGCGGATTTACCGTGGATTTCCAGTGTTTTTTGTGTGGATTTCAGCTGCGGATTCCTATTGAGGATCAGGTGTAAAATGCTGCGGAATCCGCACAAAGAATTGACATGCTGCGGAAAATGCAACGCAGCGTTTCCGCGTGGTATTTTCCGCACCATGGGCACAGCGGATTTGGTTTTCCATATGTTTACATGGTACTGTAAACCTGATGGAACACTGCTGCGGATCCGCAGTGGCCAATCCGCTGCGGATCCGCAGCCAAATCCGCACCGTGTGCACATAGCCTAATTCTAAAGGTATGTGCACACGCTGCGGAAAACGCTGCGGATCCGCAGCAGTTTCCCATGAGTTTACATTTCAATGTAAACCTATGGGAAACAAAAATCGCTGTACACATGCTGCGGAAAAACTGCATGGAAACGCAGCGGTTTACATTCCGCAGCATGTCACTTCTTTCTGCGGATTCCACAGCGGTTTTACAACTGCTCCAATAGAAAATCGCAGTTGCAAAACCGCAGTGAAATGCATAGAAAAACCGCGGTAAATCCGCGATAAATCCACAGCGGTTTAGCACTGCGGATTTATCAAATCCGCTGCGGAAAAGTCCGCAGAGGAACAGAATACGTGTGCACATACCGAAACCCTAACCCTAACCCTAGCCCTAACCCTAGCCCTACCCCTACCCCTAACCCTAACCCTACCCCTAACCCTAACCCTAACCCTACCCCTACCCCTAACCCTAGTTCTAACTCCAACCTTAGTGGAAAAAAAAAATTCTTTATTTTATTATTGTCCCTACCTATGAGGGACAAAGGGGGGGGGGGTCATTTACTGTTTTTTTTATTTTGATCACTGTGATAGGTTTTATCACAGTGATCAAAATTCACATTGGAACGAATCTGCCGGCCGGCAGATTCGGCGGGCGCACTGCGCATGCGCCCGCCATTTTGGAACATGGCGGCGCCCAGGAAAGAAGACGGACGGACCCCGGGAGGCTAGGTAAGTATAAGGGGGGGGAGATCAGGGCATGGGGGGGCGTCGGAGCACGGGGGGAGGGGTGGATCGGAGCATGGGGGGGTGGATCGGTGTGCGGGCGGGTGGATCGGTGTGCGGGGGGGTGGATCGGAGCACGGGGGTGGGATTGGAGCACGGGGGGAGGGGACAGGAGGATGGGGGAGCGGAGCACAGGACGGAGTGGAGCGGACCACAGATCGGAGGGCTGGGGGGGCAATCGGTGGGGTGGGGTGGGGGCACAAAAGTGTTTCCAGCCATGGCCGATGATATTGCAGCATCGGCCATGGCTGGATTGTAATATTTCACCAGTTTTTTAGGTGAAATATTACAAATCGCTCTGATTGGCAGTTTCACTTTCAACAGCCAATCAGAGTGATCGTAGCCACAGGGGGGTGAAGCCACCCCCCCTGGGCTAAACTACCACTCCCCCTGTCCCTGCAGGCCGGGTGAAATTGGAGTTAACCCTTTCACCCGGCCTGCAGGAGCCCAATCCGGCCATGACGCATATGCTGCGTCACAGGTCGGATTGGCACGGGTTTTCATGACGCATACACTGCGTCAAAGGTCGGGAAGGGGTTAAATTATTTATTGAAATAATTTTTTTAAAAAGTGTGAGGACCCCTCTATTCTTGATAACTAGCCTTGCTGAAGTTGACAGCTGGGGGTTGCAGCCCCTAGCTGTGAGTTTTGTCTGGCTGGTTATCAAAAACAGGGGGGAACCCAAGCTGTTTTTATTTAAATTATTTATTTATAGAGCAGGAGCGGCAGATGAAAACTCCTATCCACTGCTCCTGCTCTCACTGTAATTAGCGGTAGCAGGTGTCAGATGATGGGATCAGTAGTCCCATCAGCTGACACCAGTGATCGAAGGTAAAATTTATAACTCCGATCACAGCTGAGCGCTCCCGCTGTCTTCTGACAGCGTGGGAACCGTGGCTCTGACCGGCGAGGATGATTTCCCCGTCGATCAGAAGCGGTGTTTGCTGCACTGTCATGCATATGACACCGTGTCAAACACTGTAATGTTGGACCCTCATTCAAGTGAATGGAGTTCGGGTACGTTCTGCTGGATGACAGGCTGTATGGACGCATCATGCAGCCTGCCATCTAGATATAGCAGAGCCGAATGTGAGGTCACACCCGGCTGTCCTTGACTTTTCTGCAGCAAATGTGCTGCAAGAAACGGCAACCTGTGCATTTGCAGCGTTTTTTCACCATCCATTCAAGTCAATGGGTGAAAATCGCTGCAAAACACTGAAAGAAGTGACATGCTCTATATAAGGCTACGTTCACACTAGCGTTGCGCCGCCCTGCGTCGGCGACGCAACGCGCGATGCACGAAAAAACGCGTGCAAACGCGCGCAAAAACGCGCGCGTTTTGCGACGCGTGCGTCGTTTTTTGACCAAAATCGGACGAACAGAAAATGCAACTTGTTGCATTTTCTTGCATCCGACGCTAGCGTCGGAAACGACGCAAGTGTCGAAAAACGCCACCCTAAAAACGCACGCGTCCCCTATGTTAAACATAGGGGCGCGTCGCCGCTGCGTCGCCGCTGCGTCGCCGGCGCAACAGCGACGCACATTGGCGGAACGCCAATGTGAACGTAGCCTAAAAAAAACGCTGCAAAGCACAAAAACCTGATGACACAAAAACAATGTGTGTGTACAAGATTTCTGAAATGTCATAGGCTTTGCTGGTAATGGAAAAAGCAGCTGAAAATTAGAATAAAAAAGCAGCAAAAAAACACTGCAAAAACATTCTGTGTGAACCTTGATCTGTGATCCGTGATTCAAATAAAAACCGGATAAGTCTTAGTGATTTTTTTAAAGACACGTCAGCAGAAATACACCAACTTGTGAACAGCTCCATAGATTTTAACTAGTCTGTGTTGTATCCATGAAAAACACCAATAGGCAGTACCCCGAAACACAGTGTCTGCAAATTGAGATTCTGGTTTCGCTATTATCCTAAGTCATGTGACAAGGCTCATTAAAGGGTCAACATTGACTTGTAGGATTGCTACCTTCCAATAGGTGGCACTAGAGTTCTAGCTCTCTTCCTCTCTGAAGAGACAATTTGCATAATTAGCATATTACCCAGAGGAGCATTGCAGCTTTAAGTCTCCTCATCTCGGCATGCTTAGCATGTCGATCTCCGCAAGGAGAAACAATACTTCTCAAATAAACACTGATAGAACACATATGTGATAATTGGACATCTGAATGATGCCAAACTGAATTTTATAAGAAGGAAAAGCAATTACTATACTCAGGGGTGAGCACTGGGGCAGCCAGTTCGGATCCACAGGTGCCCAAAAATGAGGGGTTCCAATACCAGCTGTACAGGGACACATTAAAATGAGGAATTATAGATTACGTCAAAATAGTAAATTACATACCATATATACTCGAGTATAAGCTGACCCAAGTATAAGCCGAGGCCTCTAATTTTGCCTCGGAAAACTGGGTAATCTTATTGACTCGAGTATAAGCCAGGTATGCATTGTCCCCTCATCCCTGTCTTGCTCTGTGTGGCTACCCCCGTCCCGTCCTTGTATGCATGGCTGGGCTACCCCCATCCTCCCCTGTCCTTGCATGCATGTCTGGGCTCCTCCCATCCTCCCCCATCCTTGTATGCATGGCTGGGCTTCCCTCATCCTCCCCCATCTGTTATGATTCCTGGAGTGGACCCACTGGATCACGGTGACGACCGCTACCAGGCAAGCTGGCCAGTTGGAACCAACCCCTATACAGGGACCATTAGGGGAAAGCCTAGGAGACAGATACACCCCGATAACTTGTGCCAAAGGGGCGGCTTGACGACAACGAGGAGAATCAGGGTTCTCACCGAGGACCAGACGGGTGGAGCAGCCACAGAGAAATCCCGGAACTCAAAACATGGCAGGGATCACGCAGAGGGTACCGGATCCTGCATGGAAGAGTATAGGGACTGAGCAGAGCACGCATGCACTAGAAGCGTGCAGGGACAGAGCAATGCATCCACTGGAAGCGTACAGAGACAGAGCAGAGCATGCACTGGAAGTGTACAGCGACTGAGCAGAGCAAGAACGCACTGGAAGTGTGCAGGGCCAGAGTAGAGCATGCACTGGAAGCGTACAGGGAATGTGCAGATCACGCACACATTGGAAGCGTACAGGGACAGATCAGAACACCCACACAGAGTACAGGGACCTGATGTACAGAAACCTTACTGGACCTGGAGGTAGCACATAAAGGCACAATAACAATCTGGCACTTCCTCTAGCAGGAAGTGACTTGATATACCTGTAGGCCGCTGTCCAAGCAGGACAGCGCTTCCGGGTCAGTACAACCCGGCATCATAAGGAAGCTGGGAGTGCACGCGACTACGACCTAAGCGGCCTAATGCGCATGCGTGGGGAACAGGATCCCCAGCAGGGCTGAGGACCCAGGAGAGAAGGCGGGACGCAGTGAAGGACTCGGGAAAACAAGGCGAGTATCTGTGTGCACCATAATAGTACCCTCTCCCTTACTTCCTCTTTTCTTAAGACTGGAAAAAAATCTTCTCAAGATACGATGAGCGTTGATGTTCTCCCGTCGTTCCCATGACCTCTCCTCAGGCCCATACCCCTTCCAATCAATCAAGTAGAAGGTTCCCCCCCTAACCTTTCTCTTGGCTAGTATATCTCTTACTTCAAAAACATTATCAGTGCAAACAGGTGGTGAAGAAGAACCAACAGAAGAAAGATGGCGGTTAAGGACCACAGGGTTAAGGAGAGACACATGGAAGAAGTTGGGGATATGGAGAGAGGCAAGCAACCTCTACTTGTAGGCTGCGTCATTGATTCAAGCCAGGATCTCAAAGGGACCAATGTAGCGAGGACCCAATTTATAGGAGGGAATCTTAAGATGGATATACTTGGACAAAAACCAGACCTTATCGCTGGGTTGATAAGGTGGAGCATCCAAACACCTTTTGTCAGCATTCCAAGGACAGGGAGTCGGCAGCTGGCACACCCGAACCAGGGGAAACCTGAAGAGGCAGGTTGGGATGTTGACCAGAGACGATGAAGAATGGTGACTTGGTAGAAGACTCACCAGAGTGATTGTTATAGGCAAACTCGGCCCAAGGGAGGAGGTCAACCCAATCGTCCTGGTGGGCATTAGAAAAATGTCGAAGATACGAAGTCAAAACCTGGTTAATCCGCTCCACCTGACCGTTGGACTGGGGATGATAGGATGAAAAGGAATCTAAAGTTTACAGAGAGCTCTCAAAAAACAGGGAGGTGAATTGAACTCCCCTATCTGACATGATGTGTTGCGGGAAACCATTGAATTTGAAGATGTGATGAATAAAAAAACTTGCCAACTTGGGAGCTGAGGGCAAACCAGGCAGCAGGACAAAGTAGGCCATCTTAGAAAACCGATTGATAACCACCAGGATAGTTGTGCAACTCATGGAGTGAGGAAGATTGGTGACAAAGTCCATGGGAATATGCCGCCAGGGAACCGAGGGCACATGAAGAGGATGCAGGGCCCCAGTGGGTAGTTGTCTCGGAATCTTCTGGGCGCAGGAAGGACAAGAGGCTGACAATTTTTTGACATCCTGGTGCAGGGACGGCCACCAGTAGTGGCGAGAGATAAGGAAGTACATCTTAGTTCCAGCATGAACGGCAATTTTAGAAGAGAGCACCCTCTTCCTGTCTTTCTCAGAGACAAATGTCTGTACCCGGCAGTAAGGTAGAAAACCTCAGGGGAGCCACCGAGATGATTTTGCATGGATCAATAATGTGGGATGGTTCCACTTCAAAATCAGCTGACTGGAAGGACCTTCACAGCGCATCAGTCTTAATGTTCTTTTAGCCAAGTCGGAAGTGAAGCTCAAAAGCTAAACGGGCGGAAAACAGGGACCACCGAGCTTGCCGAGTGTTGAGTCTTTGGGCCGACTGAATATAAGCCAGATTATTGAGGTCGGTGAAAGTTATGAAGGGGTGTTCCGCGCCTTCCAGAAGATACCGCAACTCCTCCAACGCTAGCTTGATGACCAGTAGTTCTCTGTCACTAATGGAATAGTTGCATTCCAAAGAACAAAAATGTCTTGGAGTAAAATCCGCAAGTGATCAAACGACTGGACGATGACCTCTGGGAGAGCATAGCCCCTGCCCCTGTGGAGGAAGCATCCACCTCGAGAATGAATGGTCTATTAGTGTCTGGGCTATGAAGTACCGGCGCATGTGCAAAGGCTTGTTTCAGAGTCAAAAAGGCGTCCTCACCCCCGAAGACCAAACACTGGGATTAGCTCCCTTGCGGATAATTGACAAGAGGTGCATGGTCAACTAGGAGAAGTGGGGCATGAACTGCCTGTAATAGTTTGCGAAACTGAGGAATCTTTGGATTGCCTTCACCCAGAGGGGTCGCAGCCAGTTAAGGATGGCGGACACCTTCTCTGGATCCATCTTTAACCCCTTTACCCCCAAGGGTGGTTTGCATGTTAATGACCGGGCAAATTTTTTACAATTCTGACCACTGTCCTTTTATGAGGTTATACCTCTGGAATCCTTCAATGGATGCTGGTAATTCTGACATTGTTTTCTTGTGACATATTGTACTTCTTGTTAGTGGCAAAATTACTTTAACATTACGTGCGTTTATTTGTGAAAAAAACGGAAATTTGGCGAAAATTTTGAAAATTTCGCAATTTTCCAACTTTGAATTTTTATGCAATTAAATCAGAGATATGTCACACAAAATACTTAATAAGTAACATTTCCCACATGTCTACTTTACATCAGCACAATTTTGGAACCAAAATTTTTTTGTTTGGGAGTTATAAGGGTTAAAAGGTGACCAGCAATTTCTCATTTTTACAACACCAAGTGTGACACCATTCTAAAAACTGCACCCCTCAAGGTGCTCAAAATCACATTCAAGAAGTTTATTAACCCTTCAGGTGTTTCACAGGAATTTTTGGAATGTTTAAATAAAAATGAACATTTAACTTTTTTTCACAAAAAATTTATTTCAGCTCCAATTTCTTTTATTTTACCAAGGATGACAGGAGAAAATGGACCCCAAAAGTTTTTGTACAATTTGTCCTGAGTACGCCGATACCCCGTATATGGGGGTAAACCACTGTTTGGGCGCATGATAGAGCTCGGAAGCGAAGGAGCGCCATTTGACTTTTCAATGCAAAATTGACTGGAATTGAGATGGGACGCCATGTTGCGTTTGGAGAGCCCCTGATGTACCTAAACATTGAAACCCCCCACAAGTGACACCATTTTGGAAAGTAGACCCCCTAAGCAACTTATCTAGATGTGTGGTGAGCACTTTGACCCATTAAGTGATTCACAGAAGTTTATAATGCAGAGCCGCAAAAATAAAAAATCATATTTTTTCACAAAAATTATCTTTTCGCCCCCATTTTTTTATTTTCCCAAGGTTAAGTGAAGAAATTGGACCCCAAAGGTTGTTCTACAATTTGTCCTGAGTACGCTGATACCCCATATGTGGGAGTAAACCACTGTTTGGGCGCATATGAGAGCTCGGAAGGGAAGGGGCGCCGTTTGACTTTACAATGCAAAATTGACAAGAATTGAGATGGGATGCCATGTTGCGTTTGGAGAGCCACTGATGTGCCTAAACATTGAAACCCCCCACAAGTGACACCATTTTGGAAAGTAGACCCCCTAAGGAACTTATCTGGATGTGTGGTGAGCACTTTGACACACCAATTGCTTTACAGAAGTTTATAATGCAGAGCCGTAAAAATAAAAAATCATATTTTTTCACAAAAATTATCTTTTCGCCCCCAATTTTTTATTTTCCCAAGGGTAAGAGAAGAAATTGGACCCCAAAAGTTGTATAATTTGTCCTGAGTACGCTGATACCCCATATGTGGTGGGGGACCAGTGTTTGGGCGCATGGGAGAGCTCGGAAGGGAAGGAGCGCCATTTGGAATGCAGACCTAGATGGAATGGTCTGCAGGCATCACATTGCGTTTGTAGAGCCCCTAATGTGCCTAAACAGTAGAAACCCCCCACAAGTGACACCATTTTGGAAAGTAGACCCCCTAAGGAACTCATCTAGATGTGTTGTGAGAGCTTTGAACCCCCAAGTGTTTCACTACAATTTATAATGCAGAGCCGTGCAAATTAAAAATATTTTTTTTCCACAAAAATTATTTTTTAGCCCCCAGTTTTGTATTTTTTAAAGGGTAACAGTTGAAATTGGACCCTAACAGTTGTTGACCAATTTGTCCTGAGTACGCTGATACCCAATATGTGGGGGGAACCACCGTTTGAGTGCATGGCAGAGCTCGGAAGGGAAGGAGCATCATTTGGAATGCAGACTTAAATGGATTGGTCTGCAGGCATCACATTGCGTTTGTAGAGCCCCTAATGTACCTAAACAGTAGAAACCCCCCACAAGTGACCCCATATTGGAAACTAGACCTCCCAAGGAACTTATCTAGATGTGTTGTGAGAAATTTGAACCCCCAAATGTTTCACTACAGTTTATAACACAGAGCCGTGAAAATAAAAAATACAATTTTTCCCCAAAAAATTATTTTTTAGCCCCCAGTTTTGTATTTTTCCAAGGGTAACAGGAGAAATTGGACCCCAAAAGTTGTTGTCCAATTTATCCTGAGTACGCTGATACCCCATATGTGGGGGTGAACCACCGTTTGGGCGCATGGGAGGACTCGGAAGGGAAGGAGCGCCATTTGGAATGCAGACTTAGATGGAATGTTCTGATGTGCCTAAACAGTGGAAACCCCCCAATTATAACTGAAACCCTAATCCAAACACACCCCTAACCCTAATCCCAATGGTAACCCTAACCACACCTCTAACCCTGACACACCCCTAACCCTAATCCCAACACTATCCCCAACCGTAAATGTAGCCCCAATCCTAACCCTAACTTTAGCCCCAACCCTAACTGTAGCCTTAACCCTAGCCCCAACCCTAACACTAGCCCTAAGCCTAGCCCTAACCCTATCCCTAACCCTATCCCTAACCCTAACCCTATCCCTAACCCTAACCCTAGCCCCAACCCTAACCCTAGCCCTAACCCTAGCCCTAACCCTAACCCTAGCACTAACCATAACCCTAGCCCTAACCCTAACCCTAGCCCTAACCCTAATGGGAAAATGGAAATAAATACATTTTTTTAAATTTTTTAATTTTTCCCTAACTAAGTGGGTGATGAAGGGGGGTTTGATTTACTATTTATAGCGGGTTTTTTTAGCGGATTTTTATGATTGGCAGCCGTCACACACTGAAAGACGCTTTTTATTGCAAAAATATTTTTTCCGTCACCACATTTTGAGAGCTATAATTTTTCCATATTTGGGTCCACAGAGTCATGAGAGGTCTTGTTTTTTGCGGGACAAGTTGACGTTTTTATTGGTAACATTTTTGGGCACGTGACATTTTTTGATCGCTTTTTATTCCAATTTTTGTGAGGCAGAATGACCAAAAACCAGCTATTCATGAATTTCTTTTGGGGGAGGCGTTTATACCGTTCCGCGTGTGGTAAAATTGATAAAGCAGTTTTATTCTTCGGGTTAGTACGTTTACAGCGATACCTTATTTATATAATTTTTGTTATGTTTTGGTGCTTTTATACGATAAAAACTATTTTATAGAAAAAATAATTATTTTTGCATCGCTTTATTCTGAGGACTATAACTTTTTTATTTTTTCGCTGATGATGCTGTATGGCAGCTCGTTTTTTGTGGGACAAATTATGTTTTCAGTGGTACCATGGTTATTTATATCAGTCTTTTTGATCGCATGTTATTCCACTTTTTGTTTGGCGGTATGAGAATAAAGTGTTGTTTTTTGCCTCGTTTTTTTTTTTTTATGGGGTTCACTGAAGGGGTTAACTAGTGATATAGTTTTATAGGTGGGGTCGTTACGGATGCGGCAATACTAAATATGTGTACTTTTATTGTTTTTTTTATTTGGATAAAGAAATGTATTTATAAGAAGAATTTTTTTTGGGGGGGGATTTTTTTTTACATTTTTTTTTACACATGTGAATATTTTTTTTTACACTATAACATTGCCCCGGGGGGGCATCATGTTATAGTGTAAGATCGCTGATCTGACACTTTGCTGTGCACTGTGTCAGATCAGCGATCTGACGTGCACTTCTCCTGGCTTCCCGGCGCCTGCTCTGAGCAGGCGCAGTGAAGCCACCTCCCTGCAGGACCCGTATGCCGCGGCCATCTTGGATCCGGGCCTGCTGCAGCGAGAAGGAGGTAAGAGACCCTCGCAGCAATGCGATCACATCGCGTTGCTCCGGGGGTCTCAGGGAAGCCTGCAGGGAGCCCCCTCCCTGCGCGATGCTTCCCTATACCGCCGGCACACTGCGATCATGTTTCATCGCAGTGTGCCGGGGGTTAATGTGCCGTGGGCGGTCCGTGACCGCTCCTGGCACATAGTGCCGGATATCAGCTGCGAAAGTCAGCTGACACCCGGCCACGATGAGCCCGGCCGATCGCGTATGACATACTATCCCGTCGGTGGTCATACGCGTCCACCCCACCTCGACGGGATAGTACATCATATGTCAGAAAGGGGTTAAACTAGAATCAGAGATGATGTACCCCAAAAATGGCAGGGATGTCTGTTCAAAGATACACTTTTTGTACTTGGCATTGAGACGGTTCTCTATAAAAGGAAGTAGCACTTGACGAATGTTCTGTCTATGGGTAGGCAGATCGGGAGAAAAACGGAGAATGTCATTGAGGTACACCACAAAGCAGAAATACAAGAGATCCCGGAAGACGTCATTTATAAACTCCTGAAACACTGCAGGAGCATTGCAGAGACCAAAGGGTATGACCAAATATTCGTAGTGCCCATCCCATGTGTTCAATGCGGTCTTCCACTCATCTCCAGCATGGATGCGGACCAAATTGTAGGCCCCACAGAGGTCAAGCTTAGTAAAAATTATTGCTCCTCGTAAGTAGTCAAAGAGCTCAGGGATGAGCGGCAGTGGGTACTTGTTCTTGATGGTAATTTTATTGAGCCCTCTGTAGTCAATGCAAGGATGAAGTGAACCGTCTTTCTTCTTGACAAAAAAGAATCCAGCGCCAGCGGGAAAAGAAGACTGTTGGAGAAAGCCTTTGGCCAGATTTTCCTTTATATACTCCGACATTGCTTGCGACTCAACTGGAGAGGCGAATAGACTCTACCCCTGAGAGGCGTAGAGCCAGGAATGATTTCAATTAGGGCTCTCCACCTCCCTCTTGCAAAAGACATCCGCGAAGGACCAATAAGCGACTAGTAATGCTGGCCCCAACGAAGAACGTTCCCCAAGTGCCAGTCCAGGATAGGTTCATGCGCCCTCAGCCAAGGTAGCCCAAAAAGAATTCCATGGGACAAATTGGGCAAGACGTAGAATGCTAATCTCTCGTGATGCAGAGCCCCCACCTGGAACTCCACCTCTTGCGTAGCCTTCGTGACAGTCTCTTGTAAAGGCCTTCCATCCACAGATGAAATCAGACGTGGCTCCTTCAGAATCCTGACTAGAATCTGGTGATTCTTGACCTCCTCCAGACTAATGAAGTTGCCTGCCATGCCCGAATCAAAATACGCCAACACCGAGTAGTGCCCATTCACTGAAGTTTTCTGGCCAGACATAGTTAAAGCTAGAGAAGAGTCACACACACCCAGGGAGGCCTCTCCTACCTGACCTAAGTGGAGGAGTTTCCCAGCCGATCGGGGCAAGAACAGAGTAAATGCGAGGCACTACCACAATAAAACCAAAGTCCTTGTGCAACCCTCTCTTTCCGACGCTGATTCACCATCTTGACCTGATCCACCTGCATAGGTTCAGGCGCAGGAATGGAAGAGGATGCCACAAATCGCGGGCTGAGAGATCTATTAATGGAAGGAATCAGACGATGGTACCTCCTCTCCCAGACGGACTCCCGGGAGTGCTCCTTGAAGCAAAAGTCAATACGTGTGGCCATAAAGATCAAATCCTCTAGGGAGATTGGAGTATCCAGACCCACCAATTCATCCTTAATTCAACCCGACAACCCACGCCAGAATGCTCCGACCAGTGCCTCGTTATTCCACCCCAGCTCCGATGACAGAGTACGAAAACAAATAGCATATTGCCCAACCATAAAGGAGCCTTTGTGGAGATTAAAGAGAGCCTCAGTTGACGAGGCTAAATGATCAGGCTCGTCGAACACTTTGCGAATGGTCTCTAAAAAGGTAGACAATTGAGAGGTTATGGGATCATCACGTTCCCAAAAAGGATTTACCCAGGCCAGAGCTTCTCCCTCCAAATGTGAAATCACAAACGCCCCTTTTTGCCCGATCGGTGGGATATTGGTGCTGCAATAATTCAAAATGTAGGTGGCATTGATTCAAAAAACCCCGGCACAGCTTGGGGTCACCATTATACCGAGGTGGTTTACTAAGACGGGGTGGAGGATGCGGAGAGGGATCAGGGTTACAAGACTGAGCTTGGGCAGTGGCTGCGGCGGCACACTGAAGGGAGAGCAGACGGTCAACCACTGAAGCCATATAACTTAATATGTGAGTCTGGGTGTCACGCTGCTGAATTAGCTCCTGTTGGAGACTGGCGAGCTGGGAAGCATTCCCAGGATCAGAGGCCTGTAAAGCAGACAACCAAGATTCCATGGACTTCATGAACGACATTATACGCGTCTGATTCTCCGGCAAGTAAATAAACTTCTTCTGAGCGGCAGCCGAGGCACCAACGGGGTTCATGGTCTGATTGTTCTGTTATGATTCCTGGAGTGGACCCACTGAATCACGGTGACGACCATTCCCAGGAGAGCTGACCAGGTGGAACCGACCCCTATACAGGGACCGTTAGGGGCAAACCCAGGAGAGAGATTCACCGTGATAGCTTGTCCCAGAGGGGCAGCTCGAGGACAATGAGGAAAATCAGGGTACTCACCGAGGACCAGATGGGTGGAGCAGCCACAGAGAAAACCCGGAACTCAGGACACAGCAGGGTTCACGCAGAGGGAACCGGATCCTGGACAGAGCAGAGCTCGCACTGGAGGAGTATAGGGACGGAGCAGAGCATGCACTAGAAGCGTACATAGACTGTGCAGAGCACGCACACACAGGAAGTGTACAGGGACAGAACAAAGCACTCACTGGAAGCGTATAAGGACTGAGGAGAGCACACACATACTGGAAGCATACAGGGACACAGCAGAACACTCACACTCTGGAAGTGTACAGGGACCTAAGTGGACCTGGAGGGAGCATGGAAAGGTACAATAACAATCAGGTGCTTTCTCAAGCAGGGAGCGACCTTATATACCCGGGGGCCGCTGTCCAGGTAGGACAGCACTTCCGGGTCAGTACAACCTGGTATCATAAGGGAGCCTGGAGTATGCGCAACCATGACCTAAGTGGCCTAGCGAGCATGCATCGGGAACAGGATCCCCAGCGTGGCTGAGGACCCGGAAGAGAAGGTGTGACACGGCGAGGGACCCTGGAAGCAAGCTGAGTATCTGCATGCGCCGTAATACCATCCTTGTATTCAAGGCTGAGCTCCTCCCATCCTCCCCATTCTTGTATGTATGGCTGGGCTCCCCCCATCCTTTTATGCATGCCTGGGCTTCTCCCGTTCTTGTATGCATGGCTGGAATCCCCCATCCTTCCCTGTCTTTGTATGCATGATTGGGCTTCCCGTATTTCTCCCCATCCTTGTATGCATGGCTGGGCTGCCCCAGTCCTCACTTGTCCTTGTATGCATTGCTGGGCTCCCCCTGTCCTCCCCATCCTTGTATGCATGGCTGGGCTCCCCCCATCCTTGTATGCGTGGCTGGGCTTCCCCCTTCCTCCCCCATCCTTGTATGCATGGCTGGGCTCCCCCCGCCCTTCCCTGTTCTTGTATGAATGGCTGGGCTCCTCCTTTCCTCCCCATCCTTGTATGCATGGCTGGGCTTCCCGTCCCATCCTTGTATGCGTGGCTGGGCTTCCTCCATCCTCCCCCGTCCTCCTCACCCTCCTTGCGTGGTCGCTGCATGTCCCTGCATCTCCATTCTCCCCACGCCGGCAGCTCTCCCCTCCTGTGCTGAGCGGTCATGTGGTACCGATCATTAAGGTAATGAATATGCACGCCACGCCTATGGGAGTGGAGACACGTGCATAGTCATAACCTTAATGAGCGGTACCACGTGAATGCTCAGCACAGGAGAGCTGCCTTTGCCGAAACAACAGAGATGAAGGGAAATTCAGCGACGGTGCGAGGAGGGTGAATATGATGTCACAGTGACCCCCCTCCTGCCGCTGCTACGCTGCTCCCCCTCCCCTGCTGGCTTTCTGAATAATGACTCGTGTATAAGCTGAGGGGGCATTTTCAGCACAAAAAAATGTGCTGAAAATCTTGGCTTATACACGAGTATATACGGTAAGTCGTCACCACTAATTCAATCATATACTAACAGATAAAAGAAAAAAGGGAAAAGAGGAAAAAGGTATGTGAATAAAAATATAACTTTTATTAGGTAAATATTAAAATTATTAAGAAACGAGATTGCTGCAATATCATGTGTAGAAATTAATTTGCGGCTGGAAACCACCGTATTCTAAAACAGAAGTGTCAGTACATTAATACAGAGGACAATACAATTTTGTCACTCTGTATTAGATACTAGATAATGTCCTTCTGTTGTGTATTGGCTATTACATGGTGTCATTTTGTGTGGTAATAACTCTGGAAAGCTTCAACATTTATTTGTGAAAACATAGGAAACTTGGAAAAATTTTTGAAAATTCTGCAATTTTCAGACTTTCAATTTTGATGCCCTTAAACCAGAGAATTATATAAAACATGGATAATAAATAACATTTACCACAT
Source organism: Ranitomeya imitator (assembly GCF_032444005.1). Classification (NCBI taxonomy): domain Eukaryota; kingdom Metazoa; phylum Chordata; class Amphibia; order Anura; family Dendrobatidae; genus Ranitomeya; species Ranitomeya imitator. Next base: position 136,209,767 of record NC_091282.1, read on the forward strand.
GTCTAATTTACATCAGCATAATTTCCAAAACATGTTTTTTTGTTAGGACGTTAAAAGGGTTAAAAGTTTATCAGGATTTTCTCATTTTTCCAACAAAATTTACAAAACCATCTTTTAGGGACTGCGTTTTAAATGATTTTGAGGGACTTATGTGACAGAAAATATGCAAAAGTGACACTATTTTAAAAATTGCACCCTTGAAAGTGCTCAAAACCACATTTAAGAAGTGTATTAACCCTTTAGGTGCTGCCAAAGGAATTATCCCAATAGGAAATGAAAATATTCAATTTTTCATTTCCACAAGGGTAGCAGGAGAAAATGGATGTGCAATTTCTCTTAAGTAAGCTAATACCCCACATGTTGTGGAAAACTACTGTTTGCACGTGGCATGGCTAAGAAGGGATGGAGTGCCATTTGACTTTTGAAGTGCAAAATTGTGTTTGCAGAGCCCCTGATGTGCCTAAACAGTGGAAACCCCCACAAGTGAACACATTTCGGAAACTATACCCCTCAAGAAATTTATCTGGAGGAGTAGTCAGCACATTGAACCCACATATGCTTCACAGAATTTGATGACGTTGAGCCATGAAAATGAAAAAATACATTTTCCAACAAACTGTTGATTCAGCATCAAATTTTTCATTTTCAAAAGAGTAGCACGAGACAATAGACCCCAAAAGTTTGATGTGCAATTTTTCCTGAATACACCGACCCTATTTGTAGTTAGAAATTACTGTTTGGGCACATTGCAGAGCTCTAAAAGGAAGGAGTGACAATTATGAGCAAAGGTTTGTAGAGCCCTTGATGTGCCTAAACAGTGAAAACCCCCCACAAGTGACCCCAATTTGGAAACTACACCCCTCAAAGAATTTATCTAGATGTGTGGTGAGCATTTTGAACTGGCAGGTGTTTCATAGAATTTTCTTAACCCCTTCATGACCCAGCCTGTTTTGACCTTAATAACCTGGCCGTTTTTTGCAATTCTGACCAGTGTCCCTTTATGAGGTAATAACTCAGGAACGCTTCAACGGATCCTAGCGGTTCTGAGAATGTTGTTTCGTGACATATTGGGCTTCATGTTAGTGGTAAATTTAGGTCAATAAGTTCTGCGTTTACTTGTGATAAAAACGGAAATTTGGCAAAAATTTTGAAAATTTTGCAATTTTCACATTTTGAATTTTTATTCTGTTAAACCAGAGAGTTATGTGACACAAAATAGTTAATAAATAACATTTCCCACATGTCTACTTTACATCAGCACAATTTTGGAAACAACATTTTTTTTTGCTAGGAAGTTATAAGGGTTAAAATTTGACCAGCAATTTCTCATTTTTACAACGAAATTTACAAAATCATTTTTTTAGGGACCACCTCACATTTGAAGTCAGTTTGAGGGGTCTATATGGCTGAAAATACCCAAAAGTGACACCATTCTAAAAACTGCACCCCTCAAGGTGCACAAAACCACATTCCTGAAGTTTATTAACCCCTCAGGTGCTTCACAGCAGCAGAAGCAACAAGGAAGGAAAAAATGAACATTTAACTTTTTAGTCACAAAAATGATCTTTTAGCAACAATTTTTTTATTTTCCCAATAGTAAAAGGAGAAACTGAACCACGAAAGTTGTTGTCCAATTTGTCCTGAGTACGCTGATACCTCATATGTGGGGGTAAACCACTGTTTGGGCACACGGCAGGGCTTGGAATGGAAGGAGCGCCATTTGACTTTTTGAATGAAAAATTGGCTCCACTCTTTAGCGGACACCATGTCGCGTTTGGAGAGCCCCCGTGTGCCTAAAAATTGGAGCTCCCCCACAAGTGACCCCATTTTGGAAACTAGACGCCCCAAGGAACTTATCTAGATGCACAGTGAGTACTTTAAACACTCAGGTGCTTCACAAATTGATCCATAAAAATGAAAAAGTACTTTTTTTCACAAAAAAAATTCTTTTAGCCTCAATTTTTTCATTTTCAAATGGGCAACATGATAAAAAGGTTCCTAAAATTTGTTGGGCAATTTCTCCTGAGTACACCGATACCTCACATGTGGGGGTAAACCACTGTTTGGGCACATGGTAAGGCTCGGAAGGGAAGGAGCGCCATTTGACTTTTTGAATGAAAAATTATCTCCATCGTTAGCGGACACCATGTCACGTTTGGAGAGCCCCTGTGTGCCTAAACATTGGAGCTCCCCCACAAGTGACCCCATTTTGGAAACTGGACCCCCCAACGAACTTATCTAGATGCCTAGTGAGCACTTTAAACTCTCAGGTGCTTCATAAATTGATCCGTAAAAATGAAAAAGTACTTTTTTTCACCAAAAATTTCTTTTCGCCTCAATTTTTTCATTTTCACATGGGCAATAGGATAAAATGGATCCTAAAATTTGTTGGGCAATTTCTCCTGAGTACACCGATACCTCACATGTGGGGGTAAACCACTGTTTGGGCACACGGCAGGACTCGGAAGGGAAGGAGCGCCATATGACTTTTTGAATGAAAAATTAGCTCCAATTGTTAGCGGACACCATGTCGCATTTGGAGAGCCCCTGTGTGCCTAAACATTGGAGCTCCCCCACAAGTGACCCAATTTTGGAAACTAGACCCCCCAAGGAACTTATCTAGTTGCATATTGAGCACTTTAAACCCCCAGGTGCTTCACAGAAGTTTATAACGCAGAGCCATGAAAATATAAAATAATTTTTCTTTCATCAAAAATTATTTTTTAGCCTGGAATTTCCTATTTTGCCAAGGGTAATAGGAGAAATTGGACCCCAAATTTTGTTGTCCAGTTTGTCCTGAGTACGCTGATACCCCATATGTGGGGGTAAACCACTGTTTGGGCACATGGCAGGGCTCGGAAGGGAAGGCACGCCATTTGGCTTTTTAAATGGAAAATTAGCTCCAATCATTAGCGGACACCATGTCGCGTTTGGAGAGCCCCTGTGTGCCTAAACATTGCAGATCCCCCACAAATGACCCCATTTTGGAAACTAGACCCCCAAAGGAACTAATCTAGATGTGTGGTGACTGGTGAGCACTTTGAACCCCCAAGTGCATCACAGAAGTTTATAACGCAGAGCTATGAAAAATGATTTTTTAGCCCGCAATTTTTTATTTTCCCAAGGGTAACAGGAGAAATTTGACCCCAAAAGTTGTTGCCAGTTTCTCCTGAGTACACTGATACCCCATGTGTGGGGGTAAACCACTGTTTGGGCACACGTCGGGGTTTGGAAGGGAAGTAGTGATGTTTTGAAATGCAGACTTTGATGGAATGCTCTGCGGGCGTCATGTTGCGTTTGCAGAGCCCCTGATGTGCCTAAACAGTAGAAACTCCCCACAGGTGACCCCATTTTGGAAACTAGATCCCCAAAGGAACTTATCTGGATGTGTGTTGAGCACTTTGAACCCCCAAGTGCTTCACAGATGTTTATAACGCAGAGCAGTGAAAATAATAAATACATTTTCTTTCCTCAAAAATAATTTTTTAGCCCTGAATTTTTTAATTTTCCCAAGGGTAACAGGAGAAATTTGACCCCAATAGTTGTTGTCCAGTTTCTTCTGAGTACGGTGATACCCCATATGTGGGGGTAAACCACTGTTTGGGCACATGCCGGGGCTCGGAAGTGAAGTAGTGACGTTTTGAAATGCAGACTTTGATGGAATGCTCTGTGGGCGTCACGTTGCGTTTGCAGAGACCCTGATGTGGCTAAACAGTAGAAACCCCCTACAAGTGACCCCATTTTAGAAACTAGACCCCGAAAGGAACTTATCTAGATGTGTGGTGAGCACTTTGAACCCCCAAGTGCTTCACAGAAGTTTATAACGCAGAGCCGTGAAAATAATAAATACGTTTTCTTTCCTCAAAAATAATTTTTTAGCCCAGAATTTTTTATTTTCCCAAGGGTTACAGGAGAAATTGGACCCCAAAACTTGTGGTCCTGTTTCTCCTGAGTACGCCGATACCCCATGTGTTGGGGTAAACCACTGTTTGGGCACACGTCGGGGCTCAGAAGGGAAGTAGTGACTTTTGAAATGCAGACTTTGATGGAATGGTCTGCGGGCATCACGTTGCGTTTGCAGAGCCCCTGGTGTGCCTAAACAGTAGAAATCCCCCACAAGTCACCCCATTTTGGAAACTAGACTCCCCAAGGAACTTATCTAGTTATGTGGTGAGCACTTTGAACCCCCAAGTGCTTCACAGACGTTTACAACGCAGAGCTGTGAAAATAAAAAATCATTTTTCTTTCCTCAAAAATGATGTTTTAGCAATCAATTTTTTATTTTCACAACGGTAACAGGAGAAATTGGACCCCAATAATTGTTGTGCAGTTTGTCCTGAGTATGCTGGTACCCCATATGTGGGGGTAAACCACTGTTTGGGCACACGTCGGAGCTCGGAAGTGAGGGAGCACCATTTGACTTTTTGAATAAAAGATTGGCTGGAATCAATGGTGGCGCCATGTTGCGTTTGGAGACTCCTGATGTGCCTAAACAGTGGAAACCCATCAATTCTACCTCCAACACACCCCTAACGCTAATCCCAACTGTAGCCATAACCCTAATCACAACCCTAACCACAACCCTAATTCCAACCCTAAACCTAAGGCTATGTGCACTGCGTTTTACCTGTGGATTTACCGCGGATTTCCAGTGTTTTTTGTGCGGATTTCACCTGCGGATTCCTATTGAGGAACAGGTGTAAAACGCTGCGGAATCCGCACAAAGAATTGACATGCTACGGAAAATACAATGCAGCGTTTCCGCGCGTTATTTTCCGCACCATGGGCACAGCAGATTTGGTTTTCCATAAGTTTACTCGGTACTGTAAACCTGATGGAACACTGCTGCGAATCCGCAGCTGCCAATCCGCTGCGGATCCGCAGCCAAATCCGCACCGTGTGCACATAGCCTGATTCTAAAGGTATGTGCACACGCTGCGGAAAATGCTGCGGATCCGCAACAGTTGCCCTTGAGTTCAATGTAAACCTATGGGAAACAAAAATCATTGTACACATGCTGCGGAAAAACTGCAGCATGCCACTTCTTTCTGCGGATTCCGCAGCAGTTTTACAATTGCTCCAATAGTAAACTGTAGTTGTAAAACCGCAGCGAAATACGCAGAAAAAACGCGGTAAATCCGCGATAAATCACTTTATCAAATCCGCTGCGGAAAAATCCACAGAGGACCAGAATACGTGTGCACATACCCTAACCCTAACCCTAGTTCTTACCACCAACCTTAGTGGAAGAAAAAAAAAATTCTTTATATTATTATTGTCCCTACCTATGGGGGTGACAAAGGGGGGGGGGTCATTTAGTTTTTCTTTTATTTTGATCACTGTGATAGGTCACAGTGATCAAAATGCACTTGAAACGAATCTGCCGGCTGGCAGATTCGGTGGGCGCACTGCGCATGCGCCTGCCATTTTGGAAGATGGCGGTGCCCAGGAAAGAAGATGGACGGACCACGGGAGGCTCGGTAAGTAGGATGGGGTGGGGGGGAGCACGGGGGGGTGGATCGGAGCATGGGGGGGTGGATCGGAGCGCGGGGGGTGGATCGGAGCATGGGGGGTGGATTGGAGCACCGGGGGTGGATCGGAGTGCAGGGGGGGTGGATCGGAGTGCAGGGGGGGTGGTTGGAGCACGGGGGTGGGATTGGAGCACGGGGGTGAGCGGACAAGAGCACGGGGGTGAGCGGACAAGAGCACGGGGGGAGCGGACAGGAGGACGGAGGGGAGCGGAGCTGTGTACCAGACTGATCGGAGGACTGGGGGGAGCGGTGGCAGTGGGAGGGGGTTGGTGGCGGTGGGCGGGGGGATCGGTGGCAGTGGGGGGGTGCAATCCAATGTTTCCAGCCATGGCCGATGATATTGCAGCATCGGCCATGGCTGGATTGTAATATTTCACCAGTTTTAATAGGTGAAATATTACAAATCGCTCTGATTGGCAGTTTCACTTTCAACAGCCAATCAGAGCGATCGTAGCCACGGGGGGTGAAGCCACCCCCCCTGGGCTGTACTACCACTCCCCCTGTCCCTGCAGATCAGGTGAAATGGGAGTTAACCCTTTCACCCAATCTGCAGGGACGCCATCATTCTGTGACACAGCATGTGCGTCACAGGTCAGATTGGCACCGACTTTCATGACGCATACGCTGTGTCACAGGTCGGGAAGGGTTGAACTGTGAAATGAACTGTGAAAATAAAAAGAGTGAAATTTTGCCACAAAAGGTGTTGATTTAGCCACAATTTTTTCATGTTCACAAGGGTAAATGTATCACCCCGGGAAGCCGGTTGTTACTGTGGTGTTGCCTTCCTTTCGGGGATGGTGATGCCACGCCTGGAAGTGACAAGATCCCCGCAACAGGTAGCACCTACATGCAACATGTTCTCATTCCAGGCCAGAATGGGGAGCTCTAGACCCGGTTTCAGGGGAGCTTCCCTATATATATTCTGGCTGGAGGAGGAGTTAGAGAGGAGTTCGTCAGAGTGAGTTGGAGGGAGAAGAGAGACGGAGTGAGAGGAGAGCTGGAGCCGTGCAGACATGAGGTTCTGCAGCTCCTGACCGGAGTGGAGGAGTCAGAGTTGAGTTTGTTGGAATGTGTGAGGGGAAAAGCACAGGAGATGTGAGGAGCTGGAGGGAAGATGCGACTGGGCTCCTTCCTTGCTGAAGCACAGGAACTGGACTCCGGGAGTCCGAGGCTGTGTGGGACTGTATGCCCCACAGCAGAAACCAGAGGGCAGGAGATTTAAAGTTGCCTGTCCACAACCATATCCGAAGGTACAGCAGCATATATAGCCCGGAGTCACCGCAAGTAGAGACACCTGTAAAAAGGCTCGAGTTGCCTGCCATGCGTGAGAGAGGAGACCTTGTTTGAAGCCTCAAGCAGCAAAGGACACACACTACCAGGCCCAGATTTAGGGGGCCCAAGGGGCCCGGGCCCTGCGCCACCCACCAAGCGGGGGCCTCCCACCAATATAGGGATACAAATCTCAAAACATGTAAAATACACGTCTCTTTGCTGTGAACCGTTTCTAATGATAAGGAACATTTATCAAAAGAGAAACTATTGAAAGTATAGGGACCTGGCTACGGTCCTACATCTCAGAAGCTGGCGCAGAGCGGCAGAGTCATGGCAATTTGCCAATTTATTCACAGACGAGGAGCCAAAAGATATCAGCACTGAACTTTTCATGGGCAAGCTTATCATGGAAAAGGGTGTGCAGGACACTTTCCCAAATATTTAGATAGCTCTAAGGATACATCTAATTTTGATAGTAAAAACTGCAGTGGTGAGCGGTCCTTCTCAAAACTCAAATTAGTTGAAAACTGATTAAGGACATCCATGAAGCAGGAACGACTTGTAAATTTGGCTATCATGAGCATCGAGTCAGATATACTGCGTGAATTGGACTTTAGTGACATCATTAGTGATTTTGCAGCACAAAAATCAAGGAAAGTGCCTAGATTGTAAAAAATGAATGATTTTACCTAAATTACTCCGTATAAATGATTTTTGTAAATAAATTTGCATTCGTTTCATTTTATGTTTTTGCATTACATATTGCAACACCTTGAAAAATGGGCCTCCCTCCAAAATGGGCCCCGGGCCACCCACCTCTTAAATCCGACCCTGCACACTACAGCACAGTAAGGAAGGCTTCCAACCCAACCTGGCTAAGGGGACTTCAAATCACTTCCATGCTGACCGGACCTTACCCTCATCTGTTACCAGTAGCCTGGACTGTGGCTGCATACTAGCAGTAAAAGGTAAAGAGACTGCAACCTTGTGTCCTCTAATTCTTTTTGGCACTACACCATCTACCATCTTTGCCTACTACACCGGGAGCCATGGGGACTAAGCTTCAACTGTGGGAAGCCACACCATCATTGCTGCAATAACATCATCCCCAGTGGACTCCTTTAAGCAGCGTCGGTCATCCCTGACCGAATTCCAAAGGTGGCGTCACGAACATTCTTTATTCAAAACAACCCCTTTAGAGACCTTCCCTTTAAGTTGGACACCCAGGGCAATGGACCGGGTCGCTGCCACTGTGACTACCCCTTTAATGATCACTGGACCATGCCCAAGTATCCCATGGTCCTAGCGGGCGCTCCATAAACAGGAGAAAATAAATGGTACAATTTGTTGCACAATTTCTCCTGTGTACGCCAATATCCTATATGTGGTCATAAACTACTTCTGAGGCACACAACAAAAGCTCTGAATGGAAGTAGTGTCATATTATAATGCAGATTTTGCTGTTATGGTTTACAGGTGCTATGTCACATTGGCAAAGCCCCTGAGGTGGCAGAACAGCAGAACCCTCCAATAAGTGACCCAATTTTAGAAATTACACCCTTCAATGAATTCATTCATGGGTGCAGTGACCGTATTGACAACACAGGTGTGTCAAAGAACCTTATAACATTGAGCGGTAAAGAAAAAATAATTACATTGTTACCACAACATTTTTGTTTTAACCCCAGATTATACCTTTTTACACAGGGAAGTCTGTAAAAATGGCACCACATTTGTCAAACAATTTTTGCTGAACAGGGCAATACCCTATATGTGTCTGTAGAGTACTGCTTAGCCACACAGTGAGACTCAGCAGGGACAGAGCGCTACTTGACTCTTGGAGCAAATATTTTCTTAGAATAGTTTGTGGACTCCATATACAGAGCCCCTAAGTTCCAGAACAGTGGAATCACCCCTCAAGTGACCCCATTTTGGAAATTACACCCCTCTTGAGATTTATCTACAGGTGTAGTGATGATTTTTACTACATGGGTGTTTTCCAGAAACAAACAGCAATAGATGTTATTGAGGGGAATTGCAAACATGCCATTGTAGTGCCCATACATTGTAGGGCTCAGTACTTTGTAGTGCCCATACATTGCAGTGCCTGGTACATTGTAGTGCCGGACACATTGTACCCAGCTCATGCTTCTAGAGACACGCACGCCGTAAATTAAGCAGGCTTTCAACGCTAAAGTACTAACAAACATGCACACCCAGTCTAGGCACACTGGAGATCAGAAGTGAGGGGGGGCATTTGGATTTTAGACCTCAGAATTTGATGGATTTCTTTTGGGAGGAGCCATAGCACTTTTCCAGAGCCGTATATTTCCGTTAACAGATGATGGACCTGAGTGGGGACTTGCTATTTTTGTTTATTAAGTTGAATCTTTTATTGGGAATATTTTACATAACATTTTGGATCACATTTATCCTGCGCTCTATGCTGAGCATTTAAATTGGGCTTTTCATCTAAATCTCCAGGTGATGTAATTCAGATAAAACTCCTCAGAGATCCATTCACTATAATGAGGCAGCAGAGTTACACTGGATGCCATCTGGCATTCAGAGGTGTCCTGCTTTTCGGGAAACTGTTTCCATCTGTCTCATTGTGTGGAATCATCTGTCTGGTGTTCCATCTGAATTGCATACTTACATGGAAAGCCAGTTGTAAGCATTCAGTGTAGATTGTAGGATAAATGTTAGCTGAGCCTTACTGCAATCTTTGGGATGCAGAATGAAGAAGATAGCAAAGCGTTTTCAAGTTGCACTTTCCTCAGTTGGAAATGTAATTAAGAAATGGTAGTTAACAGGAACAGTGGAAGTCAAGATAAGAGCTGGAAGACAAAGCAAAATTTCAGTGAGAGCTGCTCATAGAATTTCTAGACAGGCAAATCAGAACCCTTGCCTGACTGAAAAAGACCTTCAGAAAGATTTGTCAGGCTCTGCAGTTGTGGCACATCGTTCTACTGTTCAGAGACACTTGCACAAATATGGCCTTCATGGAACAGTGATCAGAAGAAAACCTCTCCTGTACTCATCATAAAATCCAGCATCAGAAATATGCAAAAGAACATCCAAACAAGACAGATGCATTTATGGAATGAATCCTGTGGACTGATGAGGTGAAAATAGAACTATTTGGCCACAATGAATAAAAGGTACTGTATGTGTGGAGAAAAAAAGGGCAGAGAATTTCATGTAAAGAACATCTCGCCAACCATTAAGCATAGGGGTGGATCAATCATGCCTTTGGCTTGTGTTGCAGCCAATGGCATGGGGAACACTTCACGGATAGAGGGAAGAATGGATTCAATGAAATTTCAGCAAATGCAAACATAACAACATCTGTAATAAAACTGAAGTTGAAAAGAGGATGGCTAATATGAATGAATATTGATAATAAACACATGTGCAAATCCACAATAGACTATTTGCGCAAGCTGAAGGTTTTACAGTTATCCTCACTGTCCCCTGATCTGAACATCATTGAAAATCTGTGTCTAAACCTCAAAATAGCAGTGCATGCTAGACAACCCAGTACTGGAAGAATTTTGCAAGGAAGAATTGATGAAAATCCCTCAAACAAGAATTGAAAGACTCTTGGCTGGCTACAAAAGCGCTTACAAGCTAATATACTTGCAAAAAGAGGTGCTTCTAGGTACTAACACCTTGCAGGTGCCCAAACTTTTGCATCAACCCATTTTCCTTCTTAATATAAATATATATATATATATATATATATATATATATATATATATATATATATCCCTGCAGACTGTGAGCCCTCACGGGCAGGGTCCTCCCTCCTTATGTACCTGTGTGCCTTGGTTTTTGCTCATGTTTAATGTATTTGTCTATATTTGCCCCCTTTTCACAAGTAAAATGCCATGGAATAAATGGCACTTTAAAAATGCATTATATATATATATATATATATATATAGATACTATATATATACTAGATATATATATAGATATAAAGATAAGCGCTGCGGAATATGTTGGCGCTATGTAAATAAAAATTATTATTATTATTATTATACTCAAAAAAGAGGCAGCACTCCATAGTTTCAGTGAAAAAAATGTGGAAGGTTTAATTGACCCACAAGCGCTCGGCTATGTGGGTCGATTAAATCTTCCACATTTTTTTCACTGAAACTATGGAGTGCTGCCTCTTTTTTGAGTATCTGTAAACTTGGTGCAATCGCTGGACTGGTTGCTTGAGGCCCTGTACCTGAAGATAAGTACTAGAGTTGTGCTGTTCCTTTTTTTCTACTATATATATATATATATATATATATTATATATTACAAATGAAATGTGTCATATTTAACTTTAGCCCTTTAAGAGATCATTTCATCTTCAACTAGCTTAACTGTTCACAATACCAGTAATGTTGACCAGGGGGGGGTGCCCAATCTTATGTATATATAGTTCGTTATAACATTGGCACATTAGTATATGGGCGGGGGAAAACTTTTCAACATGAGTGGTGACCAAGTCAGCAATTTTGGATCCAACTTTATTTTTTTCAATGGGAAGAGGGTCATGTGACACATCAAACTTATTGAGAATTTCACAAGAAAAACAATGGTGTGCTTGGTTTTAACGTAACTGTATGCTTCACAATATTAGACAGAATTGAAGGGAACATGTCACCACTAGGGTTGAGCGAAACGGATCGGACTAATTCAAAAATCGTCGACTTTCTGCAAAGTCGGGTTTCATGAAACCCGACCCGATCCTAGTGTGTGATCGGCCATGAGGTCGGCGATCTTCGTGCCAAAGTTGCGTTTCGTATGATGCTTTCAGCACCATTTTTCAGCCAATGAAGTAGGACGCAGAGTGTGGGCAGCGTGATGACATAGGTCTCGGTCCCCACCATCTTAGAGAAGGGCATGACAGTGATTGGCTTGCTTTCTGCGGCATCACAGGGGCTATAAAGGGGCGTGCACGCCGACCGCCATCTTACTTCTGCCGATCGTAGCATAGGGAGAGGTTGCCACAGCTTCATCAGAAGAAGGGATATAGTTAGGGAGGGAAGATTATGCCCCGAAACTGCTTGTGCTGTAGCGATTTCCACTGTCCAACACCACCATTTGTTTGCAGGGACAGTGGAGGCTATATTTTTGTGCATCAGCTCCGTAGCTTATTAGGCTGCCTTATAAGGCTCCCTGATAGCTGCATTGCTGTTTGCACGCCGCTGTGCAAACCAACTGCTTTTTTAAAAGCAAAAATCCTGTTACTCCTTTCTGCACAGTTATCTTGTTTATTTGTCCACACAAATAACAGCAGTCCTTTTTATTGCTGCCATACTTGTCCTGAGATCATTGTAGGGAGATTGCAATTGTACTACAGTCCTTGTATTTTTTCATATATCTTTCAGCCACTTTCTGCCACTTCATCGATTCAAAGTGAGAGGAGACAGCATTTGTCCAGTATGGTTACGAACTACTTTTCCTCCCTTATCGATGTTCTCCCTCACAGGTCATTCCCCTTTAATTACTGGGCATCTAAAATAGACACCTGGCCTGAATTGGCAGAATATGCATTACTGGAGCTCGCTTGCTCTGCTTCTAGTGTGCTATCAGAAAGAGTCTTCAGTGCTGCTGGTTCAATACTGAACGAAAAAAGGACACGTCTGGCTGCCCAGCATGTTGATGATCTAATCTTCATTAAAATGAACCAATCATGGATTTCAAATTATTTTGCCCCATCTTCACCTGCTGACACGTAGCTTGCCTGAAAAATATCTTGCTTTTGGCCTCCTCTTACTGACTTCTCCAATTCTGCCATTTGCAGCTGCTGAATGTCCACCATAGGACATTTTTATACCTCCCTAAATAGGCTGACTCCCCCCACAGGGCCGTGGTCACCACCTGGCGCAACCACCCGTGCGAGTGCTGTTTGCCTGGACAGGTTGGTGCGCCCACTCTTGGATGACGGCACTGGCACAGGCTCATAGTACAATGAAGTGTCTCTGACGGTGGTGGTGCACAACCAACGTCAGACACACCGTCGTAATATGAGGGGCCCTGTGCCAGCACCGCCGCCCACGAGAGAGTGTTCCCCCAGCTCGAACAGTGCTCTACCACTTGCAATACTTACCTCTCCCTGCTCCACCACTGTGTAGTCTGTGCTGTTAAATCCTTCAATGGCACTGCCAATACAAATTTGTTGAAATGATAGATGATAGTTAAAATATACAGGGGCCCTGGCCTCCATTTAGACCAGTTAATACTTTGCGCCTACTACCACTGTCTGCTACTCAGCAGAGGAGCCCACCCCAGTACCTAGCTATGCCACCTGTTTAGTCCTGTTACAAATTTTGACCTGCATTTAGCCTACTTTTGTATTTGGGCCTACTAACCGTGTCTGCGCCACTCATTACAGTTGTCCTCCACTGAACAAAGCAATGTCGCCTGTTTAGTCCTGTTACCAATTTTGAACTGCACTTAGCCTACTTTTTTATTTTGGGCCTACTAACTGTGTCTACGCCACTTATTACAGTTGTCCTCCACTGAACAAAGCAATGCCGCCTGTTTAGTCCTGTTACCAATTTTGAACTGCATTTAGCCTACTTTTGTATTTGGGCCTACTGTTATGGACCTGGTGGTTAGGAGCACCCGGAACGACCTGATGGTTAAACTCACACAGAACAAGCTCTGGGAAGTGGGAGCTCTGCTGACCGCAACCCCTAATCCTATCACACAACTAGAAATAGCCGTGGAGCGTACCTAACGCTGCCTAGACGCCTCTTCACAGCCTAAGAGCTAACTAGCCCTAGAGATAGAAAATAAAGCCTACCTTGCCTCAGAGAAATTCCCCAAAGGAAAAGGCAGCCCCCCACATATATTGACTGTGAGTTAAGATGAAAGTCACAAACACAGAAATGAAACAGGTTTCAGCAAAGGGAGGCCAGACTTACTAAACAGACAGAGGATAGGAAAGGTATCTTTGCGGTCAGCACAAAAAACTACAAAAAAACCACGCAGAGTGTGCAAAAAGACCTCCGCACCGACTCACAGTGCGGAGGTGCCACTCTGCATCCCAGAGCTTCCAGCTAAGCAAGGCAAAATCATAATAGCTAGCTGGACAAGGAAACAATGAACAAATAATTAACTAGCAGGGACTTAGCTTCTGCTGGAGTAGACAGGTCACCAGAAAGATCCAAGAGCGAACTGAACCAGTACAAGAACATTGACAGCTGGCATGGAGTAATGATCTAAGAGGAGTTAAATAGAGCAGCCAGCCAAAGAATAAACTACGTCACCTGTGGAAGGAACCTCAGAAGCAGCAGCTCCACTCACAGCCACCAGAGGGAGTCCATGGACAGAACTCGCCGAAGTACCATTCAGGACCACAGGAGGGAGTTCGATAACAGAATTTACAACAGCCTACTAACTGTGTCTGCGCCACTCATTACAGTTGTCCTACACTGAACAAAGCTAAGCCACCTGTTTAGTCCTGTTACCAATTTTGAACTGCTTTTAGCCTACTTTTTTATTTTGGGCCTAATAACTGTGTCTGCGCCACTCATTACATTTGTCCTCCACTGAACAAAGCTATGCCGCCTGTTTTGTCCTGTTACCAATTTTGAACTGCATTTAGCCTATTTTATTATTTGGGCCTATATCTGTGTTTCCTCCTCATCCTGCCCATTGCCCAGCCACTGCTAGATGAGTCTGCTGGTACATTGACCCAGACCACTACATTCCCCTTGCACTCTACACTGCCTGAATCTGACCCTGCTGAAAGTCAGGTTCCCCTTCCCGCATACTATACCACCTTACACGGGGACAAAAAGGAAGGTGCAGATGAAAGTGCAGGTTCCTTCATCAGGTGGGGGGGGCATACTCGTTGGCGACGTCACTGGCACAGGGCCCCTCATAGTACGCAAAAGTGTCTCTGGCAGTGGGAGGCGCCACCCGCCGTCAAACACACCGCCGTTCTATGAGGGGCCCTGTGCCAGTGCCAAGTGCAAAAGAGTGGGTCCCCCTGCTTGCTCAGGATCACAGCACTTGGAAAGTTGAAATACTTACCTCTCCCTGCTTTACCGCTGTGACGTATTCCGCGTTTCCTGGGCCCACTAAAATCTTGAGCCAGCCCCACCCCTCCACAACTTTAGCCAAATGACCCCCTGTTTTCAATGCCTAACTATTATTATAAAGTAAATTAAGATTGACAATCTTAAGAAATGAGAATTGATGTTTTTGGCATTAAAATGGGCACTGTAGGTGTTTTTCTGTCCTCCACTCACTACCGACTTTGATTCCCCATTGACTTGCATTGGGTTTCGTGTTTCGGTCGGCCCCCGACTTTTCGAAACAATCGGCCGATTTCACCCGACCCGACTTTTGACAAAGTCAGTTTTCGCGAAACCCAACTCAATTCTAAAAAAGTAAAAGTCGCTCAACTCTAGTCACAACTTTTCTGTCCTATCAGCTAAAAATATCATTTTATTCAGTGTCAGCTATGCATTCCCTAAATACTTATGCAACCCGCTGACTCCCCCCATGTATCACCCATAAAAACCTTGTATATTTTTCCTGCAATGTATGTTAATAGGGTCCATTCAGTCCGATGGGCGTGGCTTCAGTTCACTCACTCCACATAAGTATTTAGGGAATGCATAGCTGACATTGAATAAAATGATATATTTAGCTGGTAGGACAGAAAAGTGGCGACGGGTTCCCTTTAATTCGGTCCAATATTGTGAAAAAGATTAATATGTAATAATAATAACAATAATAATAATAATAATGATTCTGAGCAGAATTATGTTTAGTCTCCGGGGTTCAGCCTTCTACACCAGTAACATTCTCTCATGTGGCCTGTTGTGAAAGTTTCACTGCCCATCCCTGTCATAGACAACAATAGGCATGTGCTCTAACCAAAGTAGAACATGTATATGATAATGGACAACGGACATCTAAATGGGGGTTTACACTGCTGTCTTCTTGTGTGGCAGAGATTCTTTGTGCCCCTTGTGCACTCTTGATAGGTTTCTGTATCTAGATGGAAAGGTTTTTATGCATTTTTATTTTGGGATTTGGATCATTTTGCTCATAAGTAGAGTTTATTACAAATCCAGAAATCAAGATCAAAAGTTGATTGAAATGGTTAGCTCTGCTAATCACAATGCCTTTCACCACAACACAACAGCAACATTTTCTTTTATATTGAGCCAGTTTCTCTTGTAGCCAATATTTTCAGCAACAACTCAGCTACATTTCCATAATGACACAGAATCTGAAATAAATATGTCCTATAACTCTGAAACACACTGCAAACCAATGACACTAATGATCCTCCATGTTACGTTATCTGAGGAAGTAGAAAATTAAAATATGATACAGATAGCTGATGTTTCGTTTAGTGTTGTCAGTGGATGTGCCTGTCATCTAGCTGTCAGCACCCATAGAACATGCCGTGAGCAGCGGAGCTTTTCTGTCTCAATCACCTCTTCAAAACACATAGTGGTCGCTAAGCGGCCATGGTTGTTTTATCATCTGAATGGCAATTTAGTACGTCACTACTGGTGTCTGCTTCTCATTAAAGTAAGCCATTGAAAATTTTCTTATATCGTAAAAGAAGATATGGAAATGAGAAAAATATGTGTCGCAGTGTGGGGTGAAAACTGAAGCACAGTTACCGTTGTAAATAGATTACCATTCAACCAAAGGAATAGAGCATCAGGCTGGGAATAAATACACCACAAATGCAAAAGGATATATCTGCACATAGCAGATGTGTTGCAAAAAAATCCATGCACAGGGAATCTGGCAGTAAGATCAACCCTCCTAGGCCGTCTTTACCCGAGCACCCGATGCACCCGTCACCGAAGCTCTGCCCCCTGAATTTCATTCATTACCCATACATATATGCTAGCCACCTTAGGGAGAGTCCCAAGTTGGGCTAAATGTAGCGGGACGAAAGAGACCGAAAAGCCCTCTACTGAAAGGAAATACATAGTGGATGCTTTCCTGAAACGGGAAGTACTTGCAAGCAGCATAATACAAAGAATAGCAGGTTTACCCAGAATCCTTTGCAATAGGCGGAGCTATGCAAATCATCTCTTTCCACCCCAGTCTAATCCACAGCGCTTGGAACCGCCAAGCGTGCAATGCTGCGGATTAGTTTCTAAATTTACACAGCCAACCAATTCCTATCTGTGGACACGTGTTTCGGGCTTTAGGCCTTCATCAGCACAACCAGTCATTTACAGCCAGGAACGGCCAAATTATCAGCGTTCCCGGTTGTAAATGTATTTAACCCCTTCAGATGGATTTACAGCATGGGACTTCACTGTACAGCGGACAGGTATGGGATATTGTTGTTTTTTTATTTTGTTTTTTTAACAGAAGAATGACGGCTTCACTTTGGATTGAGCGTATAATTAAGATATTAAAAACCTGTGTGTTTCTTTCATTAAAATACTTTATTCTTAATGTGTGTGTGCATTTTTAACCCTTTCCTACTATTGGATTAATAATGGATAGGTATATGTATATGTATATTTGCGCTGGAGGTACCAATAAATCTAAAAAAACAATTAGTAAAAAGGCTGTCTACATAAGGTGATATTCCTCATGCCATTTCCAGACGATTACCTTATTGGCATATTGTTTTCCTTCATCTATGCAGTCCAAACGATTAACAAATGTTCACGTATATGTGCACGTTACTGCGATCTCCCAAATGTGTGCACAGCAGTAACTTTTCCAAAAATGTGTGAGGCAAGGGTGTTAAACCTGTCTCGGCCGGTGACAGTCACCCCTTACCTCACAGGCGATACCCCCTATCGCAAAATTTTGAGGAATATCATGGGGGCTCAGTGGAAGATATTGTGGTTACTGGGATCAAAAAAGTGAAAAAGAATTGGCAGAGAGGGAATTTCATCCATCAGATGTCAAGAGAGGAGAGCAGGTGGATTTTTGAAATGAACACACTGATTCCAAACGGACTGAACAGCGAGATTGAACTCTTTGCCTTTAATAAATAGACCTAGCGCTTCCTTCCACTATATGATATAAAAGCACCTCTGTTATGCACCGGACCAACCCTGAAGAAGGAGTCTGCCGACTCCGAAACGCGTTGGATTGAGCTTTGTGGTCCTAGGTGCATTCCGTCAGCCGATCACGTGTATCATCATGTGCATGTGACGTCATGCGAGGTCCTGCAGCTTCACTGCACCTCGCCGGCAATTTGCCTGTGGAAGCGCGGTCTTACCACTGAAGATCCGGGAGCATCGCCGGGAACTTGTCTGTGGAAGCGCGGTCTTACCGCTGAAGATCCGGGAGCGTCGCCGGGAACCTGCCTGTGGAAGCGCGGTCTTACCGCTGAAGATCCGGAAGTATCGCCTGTGAGGTAAGGGGTGACTGTCACCGGCCGGGACAGGTTTAACACCCTTTCCTCACACATTTTTGGAAAAATTACTGCTGTGCACACATTTGGGAGATCGCAGTAACGTGCACATATACGTGAACATTTGTTAATCGTTTGGACTGCATAGATGAAGGAAAACAATATGCCAATAAGGTAATCGTCTGGACATGGCATGAGGAATATCACCTTATGTAGACAGCCTTTTTACTAATTGTTTTTTAGAATTATTGGTACCTCCAGCGCAAATATACATATACATATAGTTGCTTGTGTTTTTTTACACTTAATACCGGACATTTTGGTAGTTGTGTCCGTTTATTTGCAGCAGGAGGAAAATTAAGAAATAACCCTCTGTGCAGCGCCCTTAGTTGTTTTTATATTCTAATAATGGATAGGTGTCTTATTGACACCTCTCCATTACTAACCAGGCTTAATGTCACCTTACAATAACAAGGTGACATTAACCCCTTATTACCCAATATGCCAATGCCACAGGGCAGTGAGAAGAGAGAGGCTAAGTGCCAGAATAGGCGCATCTTACAAATGCACCTTTTCTGGGGTGGCTGGGGGCAGATGTTTTTAGCCAGGCGGGCCAATAACCATGGTTCCTCTCTAGGCTATTAATATCTGCCCTCAGTCCCTGGCTTTCCCTCTCTGGCAGAGAAAATTGCACAGGAGCCCACGAATAAGTGGGACTGAATAATATTGCACCTCCCACTTTTCAGTTTTTGAATTTCCACAAAAATATAAAATAACCAATACATTTTGGTCAACTTCACAATTGTGTTCCACTTGTTGTTGATTCTTCACCAAAAATTTACATTTGGTATCTTTATGTTTGAAACATGATATGTGGGAAAAGGTTGAAAAGTTCCAGGGAGCCGAATACTTTCGCAAGGCACTGTATAAGGAAAATGTTGATTTTTCTGGAATAAGACATCGGATCGCATACATCAAGGTATCATGTTATTCAGCTTCCTAAGACCTACAGTACGTGTCCGTATAGATGGCTGAGGAGGGTTGATCCTACTGACAGTTTCCCTTTAAGTGTATTACCAGTATAACAGTGGTCAGTACAAGAATTAAAGCATCTGAAGTCAAAGTCTACTCAGGGAAAGATGTGTTGCTTAACTCCTAAAATGGACAAAGAGTCCTAAGCAGTGAGGGACACAAAAACTTATTACTAGCCACTGCAGGGGTTCATGGATGACTTTTTCCACTCTGATGGTGAACCAGATTATGTCTAATAAGGGTAATTTGTTTTTTCTCTTCAATAGCTATGACCTGTAAAATAAAAGGCTGAACTTTAGCTACATGTGTTCTCTCTTTGTTTACTGCCACAGACAATTCACCGAACAAACAACTCAAAATAAATAAATTCATTTCTTAATTGAGTTTTGTGCAATCAACAGAATTTAAATTATATTTTATACTTCTTTAGTCAAATTTCTGTGCTGCTTCCAAACTTTACTTACTCTGCCATCTGCATTGCAATTGCATAAGCTGCACCACCCACGCTGGATGCTTTAATAAATAAAAAAATGTATTTTTCCAGAACACATTCATGAGAAGGTCTGAAGAGGTTAAATGGATTGAGCAATGTGCAGTATATACATAATTTTTCTAGGTGATTGCCTATCTTTGGTGATTCCGAATAAAATCACTGTTCCAACCTTTAAATCCAGAGTGACACTAGATTTCAGGGTGGCACCAAAGAGTTCCCTAGGCATCTACAGTATATAGAAAGATGTGCTATGAGTTTTAAAATGTTTCTCTTTACCAAAAAATATTAACTAGTTTGAAACTTTTTAGTGACATGTTTTTCCACTGATTTTACTTCCAATTTTTGGCTTTCTGGCTTAAAATTACAGTGTACTAAAGCCATGGCCTCCAATCTGGGACTCTACAACTGGATGCCCGGCATGTCCCGAAAGTCACTGGATGTTATATGTTTTCAGCACCAAGCAAAACAGAGTTTGGAGACCACTATGTTCAAGAAATATTATGGGCACCTAATGCATAGCTTCTCTATGTATTTGGAGGCAGCACAGTGGCTTAGTGGTTGGTACTGTTGATTTACTGCTGTAACATGTCTGTCACCTCAAAAAACCCTCCAAGAGCTAAAGGCTACTTCATACATAGCGAGATCGCTAGCGAGATCGCTGCTGAGTCACAAGTTTTGTGACGCAACAGCGACCTCAGTAGCGATCTCGCTATGTGTGACACGTAGCAGCGACCAGGCCCCTGCTGTGAGATCGCTGATCGTGTCGGAATGGCCTGGACCTTTTTTTGATCGTTGAGGTCCCACTGGGTAGCACACATTGCTGTGTTTGACACCTTACCAATGACCTCGTTGACGACTCAGACACCGACACATAGGCGTGCATTTGCGTTGCATTTTCCCCACCCCTCCGCTCCGATTGGTGGTCGCTACTGCATTCTGATTGGCGGTCATGCCTTCAACAGAAGGCCACATAGTAGCGCTTCCATCCTTTGTTCCTGACCGCGTGGTGGTTTGCAGATCGTTGTAGAGTTCTCCGGCCTGCGACTCCTCTTCGATGTATCTATTCTTCAACGGTTCTTCCGACACCTATATTTTGTGCACGGTAGGTATCGTTTGGGGTCTCAAATGCGTTTTCATTTTTCCTAACCTGCAAACCACCAATTGGAACTGAATGGGCGCGGAAAAGGCAACGCAAATGCACGCCTGTGTGACTACAACGTCACACAGGATGTCCCTCATCGAGGTCTGAATCGTCATAATAGCTGCCATCTGACAGGGTCACAACGACCAACGACATCGTTGTACAGCGACCACATAGCGACGCAGCAACGATCCCTGACAGGTCGTATCGTTGTCGGGATCGCTTTAGCGTCGCTAAGTGTGACGGGGCCTTAACTTAACTCAAGCCACACAATGCTTACATTGTTTCAATTACACTCTTGTTTTCACCCTTGCAACCTTATGCAGGGACCTATGTTTTACTGCAATAGCCTCAGGATTATGTCAAAAAAGTACCTCAAGGTCATTGGAACAGAGTGAGGAAAGAATAATTAGTTTACTAGATCAGTGCGAAAAAAACAAAGACAATTATGGAATTAGATCGCAGGGAGCAGGGACATAACTACAATAGGTAAAGTGGTTGCAATTGCACCTGAACCCTGGAGCCTAGGGGCCCCAAAATGTTCCTCTGGCTGATATGATAAGACAGATGCTATTGAAGACTTGCAATAATTGGGGGCTCCATTGGAGCTTTTGCATTGGGAACCATGAGCTTAAAGTTACGTCACTGGCAGGGACATACTTCGGAGATGTTAGGATCAAGTCTTCATGGTCTGGAAGAGGCATGAGGCAAAAAAAGTCTAGGATTCAATCCAAAAATGTTTCCAAAGGGTTAATCAGCAAAGTAGTCAAGCTAAACATAGGAAAGCAAGTCAGAATACAAAGGGGAAATCCAATACAAGACAAACCATGTACAGAGTAACACTATCCAGTAACTGGCAAGGGCCGGATGTCATAAGGATTTCATGTAGGGTACCCCTTGATCCTTGACATTAGTATGTAGAGTAATATCAACGATTTGCCAGCCACCAGTACCTTTATTATCAGTATGCAGGCAAGTGAGCTGGACGACGACCATGCCTATTCCCACACCAAGCACCAAACAGAGTTTGCCCAACAGTGACAAACAACAATAGAGGCAGCCGGTGTGGAAGTGGGAATATGGAAGTTTTAAATGATTGCAGGGGGTCATTAATTCAAATCCATCCTGACACAATATCTGCATGCAGATTCTATGTTCTCTCCATGTTTTTGTGTGTTTTTCTCTCGCACTCCAAAAATTTACTGCTATGTTACTTGGCTTCTTGTGAAATTGTGAAATCGGTTCTATTATTTATGTGTCTAAGATAAAGAAATCAGATTGTGAGTCACTTTGGAGACAGGAACTTTTCTTAATTATCTAGATCTATGTACAGCACTGTAGAATATTTTGTAGCTATATGAGCAACCAGAAATATAATGTCAGGTACTTCACTGGCTCAATATCATGGTGGGAATGTTAGGCTAGAGAGTACTTCCTCGAAATGAGTTTGGCTGGTAGTTTTAATCTTTAGAAAATTACTTTATCTCACTCCTGACATAAGACTCTTTGTGCCAACGTTGTTCTACCTAAACTTAGTTAGGATTAATCCAGAGTAAATATACCATTCCCAAAAGGGACCAAGAAATGTAAATATCCTACCCTTAGACCGGGCTCACTTATATATGACAGAAGTTTTGTATAACTTGTTCTCATTTCCTGCTCTCTCTCCATTCTTGCCAACAGCCACTTTGCTGGTTTGATTCCCATCCTTCTAAAAGTGATCTATCTGCATATACACAGCTTATACTGTTTTCTTTATGGCCTCTCCCTCCACCCTCCACCTATTATATGTTTTCTAAATGACTTCACTTTTCTATATCATGTAACAAAAATCACTTATTTTTCTTCCTCACTTTTTTCCTTTTCAATAATGTAAATTAGAAGAAATAATAAATAGGAGGGACCACCCACTCCTGACTGTTATGAGATACTTTGTGCTAGGGTAATATAATGGCTGGGAATAAATGGGACTAAGAAAATGTTTTCTCAAAGAATTGGCATTGCTAGTTTTCATCTTAGCATTATTTTTTATAAAATGATTAGATATAATCTTGAATTCAATGTGAAGTTAACCTTTTTTTAAAGGACATCAGTCAGCACAAAATGACTGTTCAAACCAAGTACATGTGCTTTTGTACCCTTGGCATGGCCCTTGACAGTTCCTTTCACCTGCCCACATACTAGTTTATTATCTATCTCTGCTTCTTCTTCCTTGATTGACAGTACTGGCTTCTTTACATGAGACAAAACAGTGTGGCGAAAAATAAAAAATCAGTGGGTTTTGCATCTATTTCCATTAAACTGCTTGTCCACAACCTGGGTGATCTTAGCAATTGTGCTTGGTTTTAACAATAATTTTGTGCTAACTCTCTTTAAATTGACAAATTGCACAAAAAAAAGTATGTTCTCAAATCCTCTATTTCCTTGAAGAGCAAATCTGGGAGATCTTCAGTAGAAATTAAGTTTAATGTTAAAGGGTGTCACTAAAATGGTGGATAACACCCAATCAGTAAAACTTTTCAATCTTTTTTTTTTTTAATTGTAGTACAGAAACAACAAAATGCACTAAATTGGCCGTTTCTGAATATTGCTTAGAGTTAATTGAAAAATGTCAATGTCAATGCAGCCAATAATGAAGCAGAGATCAGACATTCTTGAATTCAGGATTTATCCATGTTAGTGTTTCTGCAATTGACTCGAATGTCCTAGTCCATTGACCACAACAGTAGCCTGTGGACACTGGATACAAGCAAGAGAACCACCTGTTACCAGATGGCTTCCACAGCTCTCCTTTTGATTAACGGTCATGGCGTTACTCTTCAACAATGACATCTCACCAACTGTAATCTCATCTGTAAATCCCCCTGTGATCAGACATTATGGCACTGTAAATTGATATAGACCAAAAATCGGGGATCACCGGAGGCACGGATCAAGTAAAAAAAGGCAAATTTTATTCAAAAGTGTATAAACGGACACAGAAAACCACATAGAGCACACATTAAAAACATTTAAAACATTGGTCATCCATGTGACCTATACATGGTACACTTAGGCCCAAAATAGAGCCATCCCCCTGTATGAACCAACTCCCCAGTATCAATAGATGACAAATATAAAGAAAATCCTAACTATTACCGAGTGTGATGTCTATGTGAACAGCACCTTATTTTATCATACAAAAAATATATTGAAAAAGAGAGCTAAATGGCAAGTACACAAATAGTCATATAGCTACCACATTCAGCATATGTCATAATGACTTGTAAGGAGATCCACAATGCCTAGATGCACCATGTTATAGTGAAGGCAGTATCCATGGTGCAAACACATAAAGAAAAAAAAAAAAAAAAAAAAAAAAGTCATCTAGACATGAACCCCAATTGCCATAGAAATGAATAAAGATACAAAAAAAAAAGGTAATTGCACGTGCCTACACTGCAGCGAGAGATGCGGGCAGAGGGGATTTATTGCAGCCCCGTGCGAAGGGACCTTCTAAACCTCTGGGTGTTATTACAACTTATAATAACCAGTGGCGGGAGGTTCGAGAGATACTCACTAAATATTGGGGTATTTTACGTAGCGAACCCAAACTTAAATCACACATCTCCACACAGCCAACCTTGATAGCCAGAAGACCAAAAAACCTTAAGGACTCTCTGAGCCATAGCCACTTTAAACGCCCAACAACTCGGCTAAACAGAGGGACTAAACTCGTTGGGACATTTCCATGTGGCAGCTGCAACATTTGCCCATTTATCAACAATGATGTGACTCTCATTCCATCCCCTTCTTCATTTCAGGTGGTGACAAAAACCTACTTCAACTGTAAAACTCGGAATCTGATTTATGCTCTTATCTGTCCGTGTCCAAAAACGTATGTTGGTCAGACGACTCAAGTACTGAAAAAGAGAATACAGCAGCACTTCTCAAGCATCACCACAGCAAAGAAAGACTTGGAAAGGGGGAAAACCTTGTCCTCGGTGGCCTCGCATTATTTATCTGTACACAACTCCCAACATAGGGGAACACGAATTATGGGCCTGGAGTTGGTCCAATCAGACATCAGAGGGGGAGACATCACGTTGGAATTGCTAAGACGCGAGTCCAAATGGATCTTCAATTTGAACTGTAAAGCTCCGTTTGGCCTTAATGAGGACCTTTTATTTACAGGGTTCTATAAGCAATCCTGAAAGACTCGTTCATGCCCACTATTGGTGCGTTGCTTTGTTGCCTCTTTATGTCTAGGAACGCTTTATATGTTTCTGGTTTTGTTATCATCATTCATCACTTTTATATTTTGAACTAGGTCTTCTGTTTAGCAATAACTTGCAGTAGCCTAGGTAGAATTTGGATCTCTATGTGAACAGCACTACTAGGACTCTAATTTAATATAAGCACCTTTCGTACTAGTATCACTCCTGCTGGTTCTATATGTGATGTCTTTGTCAACAACACCAGACCGTATGCCCTTGACCTGCATGTCCAAATATCTTTTGATAATTGGTGCTTCTGCAGTGATTTTGTCTTTTTGTAGTAGTGCCACATTCCATCTGTGGCCCACTTTGAGTGTACATGGGATATGTATATATATATAATATTATTCTGCCCTTGAAAGAGGCTTTAGGTTGCTTTATTAAACCAGCAATTTTACATGTAAATATTTATTTTTGTCATGCTTTCCAGCCATTTTAAGTCTACCATTACTGGTTTGTAATGACGTATTTGGTGTTGACATACAGTGAGCATAGGTTTCCACGTGCCCCGGGCAATTTTGCCTGGAGCGTGATGGGAGCCCACATTTGCACCCTGATTAAGACTTTTGGGGTTGGACAAAGTGTAACTGGGGAATCCCAGCAATCCCATATAGGGCCAATGCTGGCTGAGTTATAGCATGACTTGAGTGTCTATGATATGATATTGCACATAAGGTATGGAGTCTTTAAGTCTTGTAATAGTCCTGATTGGGGCACTGGAAGAGCATGCTTTATACTACGTGCTCCATTCTAACAAAGTTATGGTTCTACCCGATGTGGCAATGTATGGGGTACTGGCAATGCACATTTTTTACACCTGTTTGCCCCCCTGCACGATGACACGCGTGGGGTTGGATGTCTGGGTATGTCCTAAATACTACAGGTGTGGCATCTATGCAGCTACATAACTGCTGCCTGGGTGCAATGAAATGTGACAGGTGAAGCCCCTGCACGCAGCTATGATAACTTACTTTGAATGTGCCGAGGCTTATCTAATGAGATATCGTTATCCTATACGAGACTATATGTTGCCTCACTGGTACTTGTATATCTGTAGGCTTACGGTGGTTCTGGGCACTTGCAATCCAATGCTCATAAGAGCCTGTAGTGCACCAACATGGGGCACGAAGACGCACATCAGCTCAAGTGTCCATGCGCTCATGACAACTCTGCCTGAGACCTGATGATGTGGTATGGGGGGAATGTTGCTGGGCCCCTCTGGCATCTTGATCTAAATGTGGCATTTGCTATGTGCATTTTTGTGCCACTTTTCTGCTCCCCTGCGCGGTGGCACGCATGGGGTTAAAGGTGTCTGTCGGCACCCTGTATACAAAGTATGGTGATACACTACAGGCACAGAATTCTTGCTGCTTGGGTGCAATAACATGTAATGGATGGAGCTCATGTATGCAGCGAGCTCAATTTACTCTGTGGGGATACAATCTTGTGTGGTATCACAGGCCACCTCATAGTTATGCGCACCACTGTCCTTTTGCTATGTTTTTGTGCATTTAGAACTGAAACATTCATAAGTATTTACAATACTCCACCAGGGGGCGCAGGGATATACCAGCCCAAGCGTCTGTGCTCCCATTGCAACTGTGTTGGAGATCCGATGATGTGGGGTGGGCGGGGTGTTGCCAGGCACCCTTGACAACCTGGTGTGACGAGACAATACACAGGAGATAAGCCTGTGTGCGCAGGTGCTGGCAGCTCTCCCTGGACGCTGGGGGAGGCACCTCCATGTTTCCTGACTACATGCTTCTCTGGTAAGCAGCACAGCTGCAGCTATTTCCTAAGTGATTAACTAGTATATTAGGACGCAGTACACTGACAGGAGTTACCCCTGACGAAGCCACTGAGTGTGGCGACACGCGTCGGGTCAGCGTACCCCCTGTCTCCACTCCCCAGGTGGTCCTGAGTGTGTCCAGCAGCCCTTGGCTCTATTTTACATGCCGTGATTGAGCTTTGGTCATCTAGCCCCAGAGGCTTTGGTAACTGTGTGTATGCCTCTTCAGCATGGGAGTCTCTGCAGCTTTGGCACATTGAGTCTCGTACTTACTCTGCTAATAGATTTATTAGTCTTTGAACCTGATTGTGCCCTCAGCTGGGCTGGTTATCTGCACCTCCATATGTATCTTTATTCATTTCTATGGCAATTGGGGTTCATGTCTAGATGACTTTTTTTTTTTTTTTTTTTTTTTCTTTATGTGTTTGCACCATGGATACTGCCTTCACTATAACATGGTGCATCTAGGCATTGTGGATCTCCTTACAAGTCATTATGACATATGCTGAATGTGGTAGCTATATGACTATTTGTGTACTTGCCATTTAGCTCTCTTTTTCAATATATTTTTTGTATGATAAAATAAGGTGCTGTTCACATAGACATCACACTCGGTAATAGTTAGGATTTTCTTTATATTTGTCATCTATTGATACTGGGGAGTTGGTTCATACAGGGGGATGGCTCTATTTTGGGCCTAAGTGTACCATGTATAGGTCACATGGATGACCAATGTTTTAAATGTTTTTAATGTGTGCTCTATGTGGTTTTCTGTGTCCGTTTATACACTTTTGAATAAAATTTGCCTTTTTTTACTTGATCCGTGCCTCCGGTGATCCCCGATTTTTGGTCTATTTCTTTCTCTTCTTTTTTGAAATGGTTCATATTATATAGACCTGGTTGGATCCCTTGGAATCTGTGGTGCCCCCTCTCTTTCTTATCAAAACTGTAAATTGATATGTGTGCCATTGTTAATAATAGTCATCAAACCAGCACAGTAAAGGCTTTTGTGATGAAATGTCTAATTGGACACTATTATGTAGGCATACTGTAAAAACACTTGGCACTCGTTTGGTGTATTCAACAGAAATACATTTATTAATTGTGGAAAAATCCAGACAAAAACAAGAGACGTTTCGGTCAACACCCAAGCTTCATCAGTCATTTGGATAGTGAGAAACTGTGTTCTGCAATGCCAGGTGAAGGTCTGCGGTATACACTGCTCAGACTAGAAGTGCCTGTACTGGATCCAATCCCTCTATACCACATTATTGGCCCACTTATCGTATACTGAAGGGCAAAGCAGCACTATCTCTGATCTCTAACCACTCTTCCGATGCCTCGTCCCACGTCCACAGACCACACCACCTCAAACTCTATTGGCCCGCTACATGCACACCTTCTCTCTTACTTGGGTAACCAGTTTTGGTTTGAACACACCACCTGGAAGCCTATTGGCATGCTTGCTGCACACCCCTCAGCATTCCTGGGTCTTTTAAAAGACCACTAGTCCTCATGGTGCTTCTAGTTTGAGCAGTTGATACCACAGATCTTCACCTGGCAATGTAGCACACAGTTTCTCACTATCCAGATGGCATGTACATTTGATATCCTTATAGATTATACCTATTTTGCATAGTTTTATGGTTGTACTTTACATTATGAAATATCGGATGGGTGCGGATGCATTCTGATTTCTGACTGATCCGAGCTTATTTCAAACTGTAGTCACTTGGCTTCACCGATCCCATGATCATCATACACCATATATTGTTTGATAATATCCACATCCATTCCTTGCATTATGACTGTACTGTACACCGATTCATCTCGTTCTCCTATTGTACATGTATTTTCTTGTTTTTTGTTGTTGTTTTTTTGCCTTTTTTTTTCTTGCCCTGAGAAATTGATTACAATAGTACTACAAATGCTCCATGGTATTTTCACTTGCATTTAACCCCTTGTGGTGATGCAAGTTAGCATTATTGCTCTTATGCTATGCCAGACAGGGACTTGTTTTCATTTAGGGGCAGTCCTTTACGGGTGCATTAGTTATTGTATTCATTGTATTATGTGATACTCTGGTAAAGTTGCCCTTTACTCTGTCTTCTGTTATACTTATAACAAGCTTGTTTTATTGAACTGTGTGTATTTTTGTGGTGATGTCCACATAGGTATTGCCTCATTAGGTACTGATCTATGGCGCAGGTGTTAGCCTTCGGGCTGAAGTTACAAGGGACAAGAATGTTGCCTTTTTTAATTTGTTTTTAAGTGTGTGTTCACTTTATTACTGTACCTGTTTTCATGTGTACTGTGGTGTACTAATAAAAATTGTTATATATCCTAGCTGAATCCTTGTTGTGGTGATCCCCATTTGTATGACCTTTACTTTTTCTCTTGTGTCCTTTGGTTATGCATATGCTATAGGTAAGGGTGATCCCACTCTATAGGCCGTGGTGCCCCCTCAACATATATATTCAGAGTCTATTTACACACTGTTATGTAGGCATGCTCTCTCTACATGTCAGAAGGAGAAACAGAAACCTCCATTCTCAGGATCTGTAAGGTTTCCAGCAATCATCTGTTTTGAGGACTATTTCAATGTGATTGATTTTAAAATTTCAAATTAATTTACCACAAATGTTAATTGCGGAGTCTGTCAGTAGGATCGACCCTCCTAAGCTGTCTATATGGACATGTTGGTCATAGGAAGCTGAATAAAATGATACTTTAATATCCAAGTTTTTCCTATATTTAAATGAGTGGTTTAGGACTATGGTCCAGATGGCACGGCATCAAAATCTGCCTTAAGAGCTTATTTTAAATAAAAGTTGGCATTACCAGTGTGATGTAAAATGGCCGTTCTCTGCACTTCTGATCTCACTGCAGAGCTGTGTGTGATTATACCTGACACATCTGTAGGTTCCTCTCAGCTTCATCTTCCATCTCACAGGCAGACATGATTGCAATACAGCAGGGTTGCAAGAGCTGCAGCTGCTAATATCTTTGTAAGTAGACACAGTTCAGCTCTGCTCTTCTGTTCGTTACTTGTCTCACACTGGTAACTCCTCCTTTTCATTTATAATAACTAGGGTTGAGCGACCTTTACTTTTATAGGATCGGGTCGGGTTTCACGAAACCCGACTTTTTCAAAAGTCGGGTCGAGTGAAATCGGCCGATCCTATAAAAAAGTCGGGGTCGGCCAAAACTCGAAACCCAATGCAGTGCATTGGGTTTCCAATGGTTCCCAGGGTCTGAAGGAGCGGAAACTCTCCTTCAGGCCTTGGGATCCATAATTAAGTGTAAAATAAAGAATTAAAATAAAAAATATCGCCATACTTACCCTCTGACGCGCCCTGGTACTAACCGGAAACCTTCCTTCCTTAGAATCAGCCTTCCAAGACCTTGCGGTGACGTCGCGGCTTGTGATTGGTCGCGCGGCCGCCCATGTGACGGCTCGCGCGACCAATCACAAGCCGCGACGTCACCGCGATGTCACCGAAGGTCCTGGAAGGGCTGATTCTTAGGAAGGAAGGCTGCCGGAAACAAGCAGGGCGCGTCAGAGGGTGAGTATATTCCTATTAGGTATATACTTACCCTCGGACTCGCCCTGCTTCTTTCCGGCAGCCTTCCTTCCTAAGAATCAGCCCTTCCAGGACCTTCGGTGACGTCGTGGTTTGTGATTGGTCGCGCGAGCGGTCACATGGGCGGCCGCGTGACCAATCACAAGCCGCGACGTCACCGCAAGGTCTTGGAAGGCTGATTCTAAGGAAGGAAGGTTTCCGGTTAGTACCAGGGCGCGTCAGAGGGTAAGTATGGCGATATTTTTTATTTTAATTCTTTATTTTACACTTAAATCTGAATTCTGATACCAATTCCCTATATCTTAAACATATCGGGAATCGGTATCGGAATTCCGATTCCAGATTCAGAAGATCGCCGACTTCATGGCCGACCCCACACAGGGGTCGGGTCGGGTTTCATGAAACCCGACTTTGCCAAAAGTCGGCGACTTCTGAAAATTTTCGACCCATTTCGCTCAACCCTAATAATAACCTCTGGGGACAGATTCTCAGAGAGATCAGTGTCTGACTCATTGTCCTAAATAGCAAATTTACATATAAGAAAAAATGGATTTCTCTGTAATAACACACCCGATTACAGATTGCAGATATCAGGGTATCGCTTTATACTATGTCCACGTGATTTCTGAAGATAAGCTAGCTATGCAGACAAAAAAAAGTTATTGGATTTTATCAGGGTAAGCCAACAACTGTTTGGACATGAGGGTCATCTGACTCCTACTTATGGACAGTCTTTCTCCATTACCAAACCTCTGATAAAATGCAATATACAGTCTGACGTTCTAGACCAAGCAGAGTAATCCAGACAACTCACATGTTTGTTGTTTCAATGTACAAACTGCTTTTAATTGACTGATGCAAACTTAAAGGTGTTGTCTGGGACTAAGATATTATTGACACACTTTTCTAGACTCTAATAAATATGTCATGTAATTAAAAAGGGGTCTGGAATTAATAAAAATGTTAGACCTTCTTTGACAGGATTCTTATGAAAGCAATCATTTTTCGAAGTGTAGTCATTACAATGGATGAGTTTATTGTCTGAGGTTTTCCATACATTCCAAAAGGAATTGGCTGTACTCTTTATAGTAATTTATCAACAGTATAATACTGATTCACTTCCACATGTCTTTCAATTGCATACATGATGATAACTATGGGGATTGCTATTACTCATAATTCAGCTGTTTCCTTCTCTTTGTGAAATATTGTAATAGTATTTGGACCATTGCATTACACTGTGTGCAGAATTATTAGGCAAGTTGTATTTTAGAGGATTATTTTTATTATTGATCAACAACTATGTTCTCAATAAACCTAAAAGACTCATAAATATCAAAGCTTAATATTTTTGGAAGTTGGAGTGGCATTTTTTTAGACTTGGCTATCTTAGGAGGATATCTCTTTGTGCAGGTAACTATAAGGCTGTGTGCACACGTTGCTGATTTTTTGTGTTTTTTTCACTATAAAAATGCTATAAAACCGGAAAAAAAGCATACATTATGCATCCCATCATTTAGAATGAATTCCACAATTTTTGTGCACATGATGTTTTTTTTCCACGATAATAACGCATCGCGGTAAAAAACGCAGCATGTTCATTCATTTTGCGGATTTTTGCGGATTTCCCACTATATAATGCATTGGGAAATGTCTGGAAAAATCCGCAAAAAAACACACCAAAAACCAAATATATTCCCATCTCACTTGTTTATTTTCACCAGGTAAACTAATATAATTGCAGAAAATTTAGAAATAAACATTTCTGACATGCGAAAACAAAACCCCAAAAAATTAGTGACCAATATAGCCACCTTTCTTTATGATGACACTCAACAGCCCTCCATCCACAGATTCTGTCAGTTGCTTGATCTGTTTACGATCAACATTGTGGACTGTTTTCCCTCCCTGTAGATCTCACATTTTATGAGGGACCACAGGTTCTCTATGGGGTTCAGATCAGGTGAACAAGGGGGCCATGTCATTATTTTTTCTTCTTTAAGACGTTTACTGGCCAGCCACGCTGTGGAGTAGTTGGAGGCATTTGATGGAGCACTGTCCTGCATGAAAATCATGTTTTTCTTGAACGATACCGACTTCTTTCTGTACCACTGCTTGAAAAAGTTGTCTTCCAGAAACTGACAGTAGGTCTGGGAGTTGAGCTTCACTCCATCCTCAACCCGAAAAGGTCCCACAAGTTCCTCTTTGTTGATAGCAGCCCATACCAGTACCCCACCTCCACCTCGCTGGTGTCTGAGTCAGAGTGGAGCTCTCTGCCCTTTACTGATCCAGCCTCTAGCCCATCCATCTAGCCCATCAAGAGTCACTCTCATTTCATCAGTCCATAAAACCTTTGAAAAGTCAGTCTTAGATATTTCTTGGCCCAGTCTTGACGTTTTATCTTATGTTTCTTGTTCAAAGGTGGTCGTTTTTCAGCCTTCCTTACCTTGGCCATGTCCCTGAGTATCGCAAACCTTGTGTTTTTTGTTACTCCAGTAACGTTGCAGCTCTGAAATATTGCAAAACAGGTGGCAAATAGCATCTTGGCAGCTTCATACTTGATTTTCCTCAATTCATGGGCAGTTATTTTGCGCCTTTTTTGCCCATCACTCTTCTTGCGACCCTGTTGGCTATTTTCCATGAACACTTTTGATTGTTCGGTGATCACGCTTCAAAAGTTTGGCAATTTCGAGACTGCTGCTTCCCTCTGCAAGACATCTCACAATTTTGGACTTTTCAAATCTCTCTTCTGACCCATTTTGCCAAAGGAAAGGAAGTTGTGTAATAATTAAGCACACCTTATATAGGGTTTTGATGTCATGAGACAACACCCCTTCTCATTACAGAGATGCACATCACCTCATTTACTTAATTGGTAGTTGGCTCTCAAGCCTGAACAGCTTGGAGTAGGACAACATGTATAAAAAGTATCATGTGATCAAAATACAGCTTGCCTAATAATTCTGCACACAGTGTATATTGTTGGTTTCTACCTACTTGTGTATTTTCAATCAATTACAGTAACCGACTAAAATCTGGACACGAATGAAATCCTATATAGAAAAGAAATACCAAAAAAATCTGATAAAATATATAATTAATGAATATTATCGTAATTATAAATATAAACCCAAAATAAATGTTCATCAACAAAAATATAATAAAGAAGCAAATGACACAATATACATAAAAACAGGAATTTTTATTGGAAAATGTTTTTATTATAAAAAAAAAACATGTATAAAAAATATAAAAAATGTGTATTTTTACAAATAAATTAAATTTCATAGCTGGCAAAAATCAAATAACTAATTAAGTGATAGCATATCAGTGATATATAAAATTCAATAAAAAACATAAGTGATATGAAGGTGTTTAAAAGTTAATTATATTATATATAAAAAACACCACAATAAATATAATGGAACCACACAATTGATTCAAAAATTATGCTGGTGCAATATAATATAGGATTAAAAAAGTTTAAAGTGCGAAAAGTGTGAGCATTAATCCAAAAACATGATTTGAATGTGAAAAGTATGCTTGATAAAAACCAGCCACAATATACCAACCGATATGACGCACCACCGCCCCTGCACACACCACTACAATGCACTTGTTTGGGACATCTGGAAAACAGCTTATTCGGAGAAGAAGAGGTGAGCGCTACTACCAGTCTTGTCTCATGCCAACTGTAAAGCATCCTGAAACCATTTATGTGTGGGGTTGCTTCTTAGCCAAGGGAATCGGCTCACTCACAGTCTTGCCTAAAAACACAGCCATAAATAAAGAATGGTACCAGAATGTCCTCCAAGAGCAACTTCTCCCAACCGTCCAAGAGCAGTTTGGCGCCCAACAATGCCTTTTCCAGCATGATGGAGCACCTTGCCATAAAGCAAAGGTGATACCTAAATGGTTCATGGAACAAAACATAGAGATTTTGGGTCCATGGCCTGGAAACTGCCCAAATTTTAATCCCATTGAGAACTTGTGGTCAATCATCAAGAGACGGGTGGACAAAGAAAAACCAACAAATTCTGGCAAAATGCAAGCTTTGATTATGCAAGAATGGACTGCTATCAGTCAGGATTTGGTCCAGAATTGATTGAGAGCATGCCAGAGAGAATTGCAGAGGTCTTGAAGAAGAAGGGTCAACACTGCAAATATTGACTTGCTGCATTAACTCATTCTAACTGTCAATATAACCTATTGGTACTCATAATATGATTGCAATTATATTTCTGTATGTGATATAATCAGACAAACACTAATAAAAACCAGAGGGCAGCAGATCATGTGAAAATATAATTTTGGTGTCATTCTCAAAAATTTTGGCCATGGCTGTATATTGTGTCATCTGATTTTATATATTAATACAAATTTTATTGATCTATTATATTTTTCTTGATGAATATTTCTTTTGGGTTTAAAATCTGGACACACCTTTTCATGCAATGGTTTTTTCTTATCGGAATGTGCACAGGGACACACAGAGAAACAAGGAGTAAAGAAAAATATGAAACAAGGAATGGAGGGTATGCTGTTAGCAGCACATTGGCAATTGAGGGGACATAAATTTACGTTAAAACCAAATCTGTCAGCAGGTTTTTGTTATATATTCTGATAGCATCATAACATAGGGCAAGAAGATCTCATTCCAGGGATGTATCACTTATGGGGCTGCTTGGTGTACTAATCATAGAATACCTATTTTTGTCTGATGAAGATGCTGCAGAGCTAAGAGTTAAACTGGGTATAACCTGGTCCACACCTCTTGACTGGCAGCTTCCAGTGTACATTGTGCATTGTGAGCTGCTTCTCAGTGGTGGGGGTGTGGTTACACAGATTAGCCTGACTGGGCTGCACAGGAGCTGTAGTCAGATAATGTTAATCTCCTGCTGATAAAATGCTGATTGCATTGAAGATACAGCACACAGCCTATTAAGTGACACATCCTGTTGTGAATTCTGTTTTCGGGCTCCCTCCTGTGGTCATGAATGGTACTTCAGCTGGTTCTGTCCATGGACTTTCTCTGGTGCCTGTGGGTGTTTCTGAGTTTCCTTCCACAGGTGACGAGGCTAATTCGTTAGTGGGCTGCTCTATTTAACTCCACTTGGATCTTTGCCTGATG
Organism: Ranitomeya imitator; assembly: GCF_032444005.1. NCBI lineage: Eukaryota > Metazoa > Chordata > Amphibia > Anura > Dendrobatidae > Ranitomeya > Ranitomeya imitator. The sequence goes on from NC_091282.1 coordinate 136,245,365, forward strand.
CCAGCTGTCAATGTTGTAGCATTGGTCTAGTTCACTCCTGGATCTTCCTGGTTACCTGTTTCCTCCAGCAGAAGCTAAGTTTTGCTTTGCTTTTTTCTTGTTTGCTATTTTTTCTGTCCAGCATGCTTATGTGAATTTTGCCTTGCTTGCTGGAAGCTCTGGGACGCAGAGGGGCGCCTCCGCTCCGTTAGTCGGTGCGGCAGGTATGTTTCCCTGCACTCTCTGTGTGGCTTTTGTAGGGTTTTTTGCTGATTGCAAAGTGACCTTTCCTATCTTTTGTCTGTTTAGTAAGTCGGGCCTCTCTTTGCTAAATCTATTTCATCTCTGTGTTTGTGATTTCATCTCACTCACAGTCAATATATGTGGGGGGCTGCCTTTTCCTTTGGGGAATTTTCTCTGAGGCAAGATAGGCTTATTTTTCCTATCTCTAGGGCTAGCTAGTTCTGAGGCTGTGACGAGGCGCCTAGGTCATCATAGGAGCGCTCCATGGCTATTTCTAGTGTGCGTGATAGGATTAGGGATTGCGGTCAGCAGAGGTTCCACTTCCCAGAGCTTGTCCTGTATTAATGTGCTATCAGGTCTTTTCTGGTTCTCTAACTACCAGGTCCACTATTTGTCCTAACCACTAGATCATAACAGTACAGCTGGTCAAAAGTATTGATGCATCTCAATAGAGGGATAAGTGAAGCTCTGAGACCATTTTTTTTTCTTTGCAGCGTGTTCTGTCTCACTTTTCCCCTTTACCTCTGGGTGGTTCAGAACACAGGTGTAGACATGGACATTCAAGGTCTGTCCTCTTGGATGGATAATCTCACTACAAGGGTACAAAACATCCAAGATTTTGTGGTTCAGAATCCGATGTCAGAGCCTAGGATTCCAATTCCTGATTTATTTTTTGGTGATAGATCTAAGTTCTCGAATTTCAAAAATAATTGTAAATTGTTTCTTGCTTTGAAACCTCGCTCCTCAGGTGATCCTGCTCAACAAGTAAGGATCATTATTTCTTTGTTACGTGGTGACCCTCAAGACTGGGCATTTTCCCTTGCGCCAGGAGATCCGGCATTGCGTGATGTGGATGCGTTTTTCCTGGCGCTCGGATTGCTTTATGACGAACCTAATTCAGTGGATCAGGCAGAGAAAATCTTGCTGGCTCTGTGTCAGGGTCAGGATGAAGCAGAGATATATTGTCAGAAGTTTAGAAAGTGGTCTGTGCTCACTCAGTGGAATGAATGTGCCCTGGCAGCAATCTTCAGAAAGGGTCTCTCTGAAGCCCTTAAAGATGTCATGGTGGGATTTCCCATGCCTGCTGGTCTGAATGAGTCTATGTCTTTGGCTATTCAGATCGATCGGCGCTTGGTGAGCGTAAAACTGTGCAACATTTGGCGGTACTATCTGAGCATGGGCCTGAGCCTATGCAGTGTAATAGGACTTTGACCAGAGCTGAACGGCAGAAACACAGACGTCGGAATGGGCTGTGTTTTTACTGTGGTGATTCCACTCATGCTCTCTCCGATTGTCCTAAGCGCACTAAGCGGTTCGCTAGGTCTGCCACCATTGGTACGGTACAGTATAAATTTCTATTGTCTGTTACTCTGATTTGCTCTTTCTCATCCTATTCTGTTATGGCATTTGTGGATTCAGGCGCTGCCCTGAATTTGATGGACTTGGAGTATGCTAGGCGTTGTGGTTTTTTCTTGGAGCCCTTGCAGTATCCTATTCCATTGAGAGGAATTGATGCTACGCCTTTGGCCAAGAATAAGCCTCAGTACTGGACCCAATTGACCATGTGCATGGCTCCTGCACATCAGGAGGATATCCGTTTTTTGGTGTTACATAATCTGCATGATGTGGTCGTTTTAGGGTTACCATGGCTACAGGTCCATAATCCAGTATTGGACTGGAAATCTATGTCTGTGTCCAGCTGGGGTTGCCAGGGGGTACATGGTGATGTTCCATTTTTGTCAATTTCGTCTTCTACTCCTTCTGAAGTTCCGGGTTTTTGTCGGATTATCAGAATGTATTTGATGAGCCCAAAGCCAGTGCCCTACCTCCTCATAGGGATTGCGATTGTGCAATTAATTTGATTCCTGGTAGTAAGTTTCCTAAGGGCCGATTGTTCAATTTATCTGTGCCAGAACACGCCGCTATGCGGAGTTATATAAGGGAATCCATGGAGAAAGGCCATATTCGCCCATCGTCGTCACCGTTGGGAGCAGGGTTCTTTTTTGTGGCCAAGAAGGATGGTTCTTTGAGACCTTGTATTGATTACCGCCTTCTTAATAAAATTACTGTCAAATTTCAGTATCCTTTGCCGTTGCTGTCCGACTTGTTTGCTCGTATTAAAGGGGCTAGTTGGTTTACCAAGATAGACCTTCGAGGGGCGTATAATCTTGTGCGTATTAAACAGGGCGATGAATGGAAAACAGCATTTAATACGCCCGAGGGCCATTTTGAGTACCTGGTGATGCCATTCGGGCTTTCCAATGCTCCATCAGTATTTCAGTCCTTTATGCATGACATCTTCCGAGAGTACCTGGATAAATTCCTGATTCTGTATTTGGATGATATTTTGGTCTTTTCGGAAGATTGGGAGTCTCATGTGAAGCAGGGCAGAATGGTGTTCCAGGTCCTTCGTGCTAATTCCTTGTTTGTGAAGGGGTCAAAGTGTCTCTTTGGAGTTCAGAAGGTTTCATTTTTGGGGTTCATTTTTTCCCCTTCTACTGTCGAGATGGACCCTGTTAAAGTCCAGGCCATTCATGATTGGACTCAGCTGACATCTGTGAAGAGCCTGCAAAAGTTCCTGGGCTTTGCTAATTTTTATCGTCGCTTCATCGCTAATTTTTCTAGTGTTGCTAAACCGTTGACTGATTTGACCAAGAAGGGTGCTGATGTGGTCAATTGGTCTTCTGCGGCCGTGGATGCTTTTCAGGAATTGAAGCGTCGTTTTTCTTCTGCCCCTGTGTTGTGCCAGCCAGATGTTTCGCTCCCGTTTCAGGTTGAGGTTGATGCCTCTGAGATTGGAGCAGGGGCTGTTTTGTCGCAAAGAAGTTCTGATGGCTCGGGGATTAAGCCATGTGCTTTCTTTTCTAGAAAGTTTTCGCCTGCTGAGCGCAATTATGATGTTGGTAATCGAGAATTGTTGGCCATGAAGTGGGCATTCGAGTAGTGGCGTCATTGGCTTGAAGGAGCCAAGCATCGCGTGGTGGTCTTGACAGATCACAAAAATTTGACTTATCTTGAGTCTGCCAAATGGTTGAATCCGAGACAGGCTCGATGGGCGTTATTTTTCTCCCGTTTTGATTTTGTGGTTTCGTACCTTCCGGGCTCTAAGAATGTGAAGGCTGATGCCCTGTCAAGGAGTTTTGTGCCTGACTCTCCGGGTGTTTCTGAGCCGGCAGGTATTCTCAAAGAGGGGATAATTTTGTCTGCCATCTCCCCTGATTTGCGGCGGGTGCTGCAAACATTTCAGGCTGATAGACCTGACCGTTGCCCAGCAGAGAAACTGTTTGTCCCTGATAAATGGACTAGCAGAGTTATCTCTGAGCTTCATTGTTCGTTGTTGGCTGGGCATCCTGGAATCTTTGGTAGCAGAGATTTGGTGGCTAGATCCTTTTGGTGGCCTTCTTTGTCACGGGATGTGCGTTCTTTTGTGCAGTCCTGTGGGACTTGTGCTCGGGCTAAGCCCTGCTGTTCTCGAGCTAGTGGGTTGCTTTTGCCCTTGCCGGTCCCGAAGAGGCCCTGGGTGCATATTTCTATGGATTTTATATCGGATCTCCCCATTTCTCAAAAGATGTCGGTCATTTGGGTGGTTTGTGATCGCTTTTCTAAGATGGTCCATTTGGTACCCTTGTCTAAATTGCCTTCCTCCTCTGATTTGGTGCCATTGTTTTTCCAGCATGTGGTTCGTTTACATGGCATTCCGGAGAACATCATTTCGGACAGAGGTTCTCAGTTTGTTTCGAGGTTTTGGCGATCCTTTTGTGCTAGGATGGGCATTGATCTGTCTTTTTCCTCGGCTTTTCATCCTCAGACAAATGGCCAAACCGAACAAACTAATCAGACGTTGGAAACATATCTGAGATGCTTTGTTTCTGCTGATCAGGATGATTGGGTGTCCTTTTTGCCGTTGGCTGAGTTTGCCCTTAATAATCGGGCCAGCTCGGCTACTTTGATTTCGCCGTTTTTCTGCAATTCTGGTTTCCATCCTCGTTTCTCTTCAGGGCAGGTTGAGTCTTCAGACTGTCCTGGTGTAGATACTGTGGTGAATAGGTTGCAGCAGATTTGGACTCATGTGGTGGACAATTTGACATTGTCCCAGGAGAAGGCTTAACGTTTCGCTAACCGCCGGCGCTGTTTGGGTCCCCGACTTCGTGTTGAGGATTTAGTTTGGTTATCGTCTCGTTATGTTCCTATGAAGGTTTCCTCTCCTAAGTTTAAGCCTCGTTTCATTGGTCTATATAAAATTTATGAGGTTATCAATCCTGTGTCATTTCGTTTGGCCCTTCCTGATTCTTTTGCCATCCATAATGTGTTCCATAGGTCGTTATTGCGGAGATACGTGGCGCCTGTGGTTCCATCCGTTGACCCTCCTGCTCCGGTGTTGGTTGAGGGGGAGTTGGAGTATGTGGTGGAGAAGATTTTGGATTCTCGTATTTCGAGACGGAAACTCCAGTAATTAGTCAAGTGGAAGGGTTATGGTCAGGAGGATAATTCCTGGGTTTTTGCCTCTGATGTTCATGCGGCCGATCTGGTTCGTGCCTTTCATTTGGCTCATCCTGGTCGGCCTGGGGGCTCTGGTGAGGGTTCGGTGACCCCTCCTCAAGGGGGGGGGGGTACTGTTGTGAATTCTGTTTTCGGGCTCCCTCCTGTGGTCATGAATGGTACTTCAGCTGGTTCTGTCCATGGACTGTCTCTGGTGCCTGTGGGTGTTTCTGAGTTTCCTTCCACAGGTGACGAGGCTAATTCGTTAGTGGGCTGCTCTATTTAACTCCACTTGGATCTTTGCCTGATGCCAGCTGTCAATGTTGTAGCATTGGTCTAGTTCGCTCCTGGATCTTCCTGGTTACCTGTTTCCTCCAGCAGAAGCTAAGTTTTGCTTTGCTTTTTTCTTGTTTGCTATTTTTTCTGTCCAGCATGCTTATGTGAATTTTGCCTTGCTTGCTGGAAGCTCTGGGACGCAGAGGGGCGCCTCCGCTCCGTTAGTCGGTGAGGCAGGTATTTTTCCCTGCACTCTCTGTGTGGCTTTTGTAGGGTTTTTTGCTGACTGCAAAGTGACCTTTCCTATCTTCTGTCTGTTTAGTAAGTCGGGCCTCTCTTTGCTAAATCTATTTCATCTCTGTCTTTGTGATTTCATCTCACTCACAGTCAATATATGTGGGGGGCTGCCTTTTCCTTTGGGGAATTTTCTCTGAGGCAAGATAGGCTTATTTTTCCTATCTCTAGGGCTAGCTAGTTCTGAGGCTGTGACGAGGTGCCTAGGTCATCATAGGAGCGCTCCACGGCTATTTCTAGTGTGCGTAATAGGATTAGGGATTGTGGTCAGCAGAGGTTCCACTTCCCAGAGCTTGTCCTGTATTAATGTGCTATCAGGTCTTTTCTGGTGCTCTAACTACCAGGTCCACTATTTATCCTAACCACCAGATCATAACAACATCCCTGCAATCAGGGTCTTGTGCCCTACCTTTTGCTCCTATTAGATTAAATAGAAATAACCTGTTGACAAATTCCCTTTTTGCCAGTCGTACTGAAGAAGCAGAGCACCCTGGACTAGATGCCAGTTGTACTGAAGAAGCAGAGCGCCCTGGACTAGACTCGTACAGTATATACATTTCCTTCATATATGAGTGTCTCTGTTAGTTGTCAAGTTAGTGCAGACAGTTTAACCAAGAATGCACTAAAAATTGAAGAATAGATTCTTGTAAATTTAGAAGGATCGGCAATTTCTTTTTTGGACATGGATGTGGTTATTTTATATTACAAGTGAATTGATAGTATAAGCGTGCCATCATTTTACTGCATTCAATGTTCTTAATGGCATTAGCAACCAACATGGAAACTATTTGGATAATTCTATGCTGATGCCCTTCCAGGGATGTCTTCCTCTCTTTCCAGACTCTTAAAATAGAGGGAAGTGACAAAGCTCTGCTACATAATTCAAAGTAGTGACACAAATTGATTCCAGTTTTAGATATCGAGATATTGGCCCCTTATGAATGACCGCCATTGTCTATTTTACAAATTATTCCATTATGACTTGCTGCCAAATTTCTAACTAAATGCATTCCTATTTTGTAAATAGCCCATTATTAGGGATTTGGCTTAATAAATGAATTTAATTTTAGTCACACTAATTTGTATTGTCACTCATTTGCAGGGGCGGACTGGGCAGAGTGGCAGGAATGTATTTGCCCCCCAGGCCGGTGCCTAAGCCACTGCACAGGGCCGCTGGAGGACCTGTGATGAGTAGGAACAGGAGGGCGGGACACCTAGCGTGCACCTGTGGCTGGAGCCATGGCCGGCTTCAGTAATGTGCAGGCTGCGGTGAGAGGGGGCAGCTCCTGGCACACAAGAAGAGGAGGAGGCTGCGTTACTGCCACTGTGTGCAGATCTGTCTCCGATGTCTGCTCAGCCAGGCCTGGAGGGGGAGGAGCTACAGTGTGCAGAGCAGCAGCACAGGATGGCAGGACATGGACAAGATGAAAGGAAGCTGCTCTGTGTGCCCACTGTCCAGTACACGGCAGGTAAGCTCTCCAGCTGCTCATCTCAATGCTTGCTGTGCTAAGTGGCAGGGGGGAGGGGGGCATTTAACAAATTAAACATGGCAGGTTAGAGTATGTGTGTTTTCCTGAGTGGGTGTGTTTTCCTGAGTGGGTGTGTGGATGTGTTTTCCTGAGTGTGTGTGTGTTTTTCTGAGTGGGTGTGTGGGTGTGTTTTCCTGAGTGTGGGTGTGTTTTCCTGAGTGTGTGTGTTTTCCTGAGTGGATGTGTGGGTGTGTTTTCCTGAGTGGGTGTGTTTTCCTGAGTGTGTGTATTTTCCTGAGTGTGTGTGTTTTCCTGAGTGTGTGGGTGTGTGTATGTATGTGTGTGTGTTTTCCTGAGTGTGTGGGTGCGTGTCTTTTCCTGAGTGTGTGTGTGTGCGCTTGTGCCCGCAAGGCAGCACTTAAAGCCTCAAGCCAATCAGAGGCTGGCAGCTGACATCAGAGCACATGTCGCCAATGTATGACGTCATTGTTATTCGCCGGCGAGTCCACGCTGAAATGCAAGGGATGGACGTTGGCGCTGGACTGTGGCCAGGTAAGGAAAAAGGTGTTTTTTTATTTTTATTGAATGCGGCAAGTCCTGGACAGAATGGAGACATGGGGGCAGGAATGGAAACAACACAGGGGGCAGGAATGGAAACAACACGGGGCAGGAAAGGAAACAACACTGGGGGCAGGAATGAAAACAACACAGGGGGCAGGAGTGAAAACAACACAGGGGGCAGGAATGGAAACAACACAGGGGGCAGGAATGGAAACAACACAGGGGGCAGGAATGGAAACAACACAGGGGTCAGTAATGGAAACAACACGGGGCAGTAATGGAAACAACACAGGGGGCAGGAATGGAGACACGGGGGTAGGAATGGAAACAGCACAGGGCAGGAATGGAAGCAACACAGGGGGCAGGAATGAAAACAACACAGGGGGCAGGAATGGAGACACGGGGGCAGGATAAAGACAACACAGGGGGCAGGAATGGAAACAACACAGGGGGCAGGAATGGAAACAACACGGGGGCTAGAATGGAAACAACATGGGGCAGGAATGGAAATAACACGGGGCAGGCATGGAAACAAAATGGGGCAGGAATGGAAACAACACAGGGGGCAGGATGGAGACAAATAGGGCAGGAATTTGGAGACAGATGGGCAGGATCATGGGGCAGGAAAAATTAAGTAATGTGTTCTGCAAGCGGAGCTGTAGATAACTGTGTTATTTCCTGGCTGGAAGATGTGATAGTGGTCTGTGCTGCTTGAGGATGAAAAGCGAAGCTGAAGGACTTCACCTAGAGACGCCACTGGTGAGTCAGTGTGTTACCTGTACACTGACACTATACACTATATACAGAGTTCTGTGTACAATATCACCAGTGATCACTGTATTACCTGTACACTGGCACTATATACAGAGGTCCTGTGTACACTGTCACCAGTGATCACTGTATTACATTTACACTGACACTATATACAGAGTTCCTGTGTATATTGTCACTGGTGATCACTGTATTACCTGTACACAGACACTGCATACTAAGTACAGATCTCCTGTGCATAGTGGCACTTTTGGTGATAGTATTGTTTTTTTTTATTAATGATCAGTATTGTAGTATTCAGTCACTATGTGGTGGTAAAATGTGGTCCAGTCATTGGGTTGCAGTATTTGTCTCTTGTATGTGCTAATCGGTAACTGTGGTGGTAATATGTGGACTGGTCATGGTGTGGCAGTATTTGTTCCCTGTATGTGGTATTATAGGTCACTATGTGGTGTAATATGTGATCTTGATATGGTGCGATGGTGTTTGTCCCTTGTATGTGATATTAGTCGGTCACTGTGGTGGTAAAATGTGATCTGGACATGGTGTGGCAGTATTTGTTCCTTGTATGTGGTACCTGGTTACCACTATGTGGTGTAATATGTGGTCTGGTCATGGTGTGGTTGTAATTGTCCCTTGTATGTGATATTGTTGGGTCACTGTGGTGGTAATATGGTGTCTGGTCATGGTATGGTGGAATTTGTCCCTTTGCATGTAACATTATTGGTCATTTAAAAAATTGAAAAATAAATAAAAATATACCTAAATTGTATTAACATACATAGTAACATAGTAACATAGTTAGTAAGGCCAAAAAAAGACATTTCTCCATCTAGTTCAGCCTATATTCCATCATAATAAATCCCCAGATCTACGTCCTTCTACAGAACCTAATAATTGTATGATACAATATTGTTCTGCTCCAGGAAGACATCCAGGCCTCTCTTGAACCCCTCGACAGTTGAGTTTGCCATCACCACCTCCTCAGGCAAGCAATTCCAGATTCTCACTGCCCTAACAGTAAAGAATCCTCTTCTATGTTGGTGGAAAAACCTTCTCTCCTCCAGACGCAAAGAATGCCCCCTTGTGCCCGTCACCTTCCTTGGTATAAACAGATCCTCAGCAAGATATTTGTATTGTCCCCTTATATACTTATACATGGTTATTAGATCGCCCCTCAGTCGTCTTTTTTCTAGACTAAATAATCCTAATTTCGCTAATCTATCTGGGTATTGTAGTTCTCCCATCCCCTTTATTAATTTTGTTGCCCTCCTTTGTACTCTCTCTAGTTCCATTATATCCTTCCTGAGCACCGGTGCCCAAAACTGGACACAGTACTCCATGTGCGGTCTAACTAGGGATTTGTACAGAGGCAGTATAATGCTCTCATCATGTGTATCCAGACCTCTTTTAATGCACCCCATGATCCTGTTTGCCTTGGCAAATTTTAACACATTTTTAATAGGTTAGCGTAGAGTAGCGTCCGGCCAAATGAGTCTACCTTGTCGTGGTGGCAGATTAGAAAAATATTTTGGCCAAAACAAAAGCTGCTGGCTATATGTGTGATCTGGTGATGGGAACTGTTAATGTGTGATTAGTGAGAAGTGGAGTTTTTCAAACAGATTGCTGTGGGACTGTGGACAGTTCGAGGGGTGGAGGCGAGGCTGGGGTTGGAGCCTTTGCAGAGTCTCAATGGGCCCCAAAAATTTGGCCAGTATGGGGCCCCAAAATTCCTAGTGGCAGCCCTGTTTGAAGGTTCTGTATGTTGATGTTAAGGAGGTACTCTATGGTAGTGTTATGGAGGTACTGTATGGGCGGCGAACAGCGGGAATGGTGAGCAGTGATCCACATATGAGCTGAAGATTACATGGCCTGACAAGGGGAGAGGAAGTAAGGGAGTATTGGACAAAGTGTTTTACTGCTAGCGCATTTCAAGGACTGTGGTATGTGTGTGTCATTATACAGTGGGGCTGTGCGTGTGTCATTGGTGCATTCACTCTGTCATTCTATGTGACTGCAGACTTGTGAATCCTCACATTGCTCGCAGTGCTGTTCTTATTCAGCGGGTGTGTAACTGCAAGTTTGTGATTTGCATACAAGCAGTCACATGCTGACTAGACTTGCATGGCCTAATGCAAATGTGTTGAACAAGGCCAGAAACAGTCTAGTCAGAATGTGGCTGGGAATATATACTGTATATCGCATGCTTGTGGTCACAAGACCACCTGTTCCCGGCGCCGGCACCAGAGAATCTTCACAGCGCACAGTGCGTCTACAATACTTGTGGACATTTTCAATATATATATATATTTGTATGTTTGTATGTATGCAAGTATATACCACGTACCATGATATGCTATGCTGCACAATCAGCATATGTAATATAAATACGTGGAAGTTACAAACACGTCCATAGGTTACATGTTAAGGGCTCTCCTAGTGAGGTGGATTTTCTAGGCTGTAAATCAGGGTAAGCTGTACATCCGTGAGTTGATTTTGCAGTGAAATGTGACTTGTCAGTGGATTGGCGAGGAGCCGTACAGCGAGGTATGTAGCACAGCAGATGGGCAAGAGGAGCTGAAAGCAATAGATGCAACTGTGTCATATTTCTGTATTGTACTGGAAAAAACAAGATATATAGGCAAATAGTTATCTTCAGCAGTAATATAGTTATTCAAAGAAAGAGCAGATATGGTAACTGGTATCTTAAAATGAACCAGTCGCCTTATTCATGCTGGTCAAACTGGGGGCTGCATGAATTAGAGTCTGGTTGCACAATTGCAGTCAGGTACTGTATATCGGCATTTCAGACATTATATACTTTTAAGATTGAGCTGGGGACCATAGTCTGAAGAGAAGACTAACCCAATATTGTCCTTGGCCTGCTTTTCCCAGAGCCTTTCTAGGTTATTGACAGGTATCTTTCTATGATAGAGACCAGTCAATTATCTGATGCACAGCAAGGAGAACCTGGCAGGAGTTGTCACTGAATCGGTCTCATCTTTGACTCTGGTCCCTGGCCGGATTTTTAAAGTTTATTTTCTCAGAGAAAAGTATATCTGGCTACAAAAATGCCAGTCTCTGATTCCTGCTGCCCATGGCCTGGGAAGCAGGTTACAGGTTCCCTTTAATTATCAAGTAGTTTGATAGCACAGACAATGGTGTGAACAACAAAAAGAATAGTTGAGAAGAGTTAGTAGAGTTGAGAGGTGTTGGTAAACAGAAACCTTGATACAGCAAAGTTGTAGAAAACGCTGGCAGGTGGATAAAAGTCAGGAGTAGATGAGATAATTAGATACCTGGATGAGCAAGTGGAATGTGACGCTAAACTCTTGACAAACATGTGGTAGTAAAGTGCTGTACTACCTCAGCACTCAGGCAGTGTATAGCTGCCTGAGCCTGCCTTAGAAGGTTTTGAGAGATGACATCAGAGGTACTTGAGTAACCCAGTATGTGCTATCACAAAGGCAGTCAGCTATAAAGGAAGAAGGCAAAGCTGACACAGGTGAGTGACACTACAATGGTTCTGACAAATGATGAAATCGTTTTATTTCATAATATTGCAAAGTTGACTAAACATGTCAAAAATTTATACCAAATAGTGTACTTAGTTTTTTCACAACGTGTACAACTTTATGCCATGCAGCTGTCTAATAGGACAATATATTTGTTGTACATGTCAGGAGGAATTATGAAGCATGTGCATTCCAAGAGACCGATAAACAGAACATACGGTAGTTACTACGTAATCAAGATGTTTTAGGTTTATTGTAAAAAGCGTCATCAAGATAAAATTAGGATTGAGGTTGAAGAGAAAAATCCAAGTGGTGGAAACTAGATAAAATCTTCAAATTTTATTTCAAAATCTAAAGTTAAAAATCATGTTGGTAGATGGAATGCTGCTGTATAACTAATAATGTAATGGAAATGTTTGCACCATCGATAATCAAATAATTAGAATATCCATTGTGCAGATTGTGATGGAAAAAGTGACTTCTATTGGTAAAAGTTGACATTTTGTGCTCTGTTTGAATTACTGGAATGACAGGGCGATGGAGGATAACATGCAGCCTCAGGGTAATTGTTAGATGTGGAAGAAGACATGACCACATGGTGATGATGAGGGTACTGTACATGTACAGTAGATCACACACTACTATTATATAAAAGTATATTATTTTATATAAATATTTCCATAGATGACTAAATGAAGTCTTCTAAAGACAATGAACATGATTTATCTCTGTATGACAAATTCAACACTTCTAGAGTTTGGAGACATCAGTTCTGTAGAAATTAATCCTTTTTCTGATACTGTTTGAATTAAGGTAAAATGATCCCTTTCCAGGTCATAAATTAAGAGATTGTACCTCTTTTAAAATATCCAACATCTTGTCTTCATGCCAGACTGTTATAGCTCCAGCCATCATTCATAATGTAAAAAAGTGAATCTATTCAAATAAAGTGAAGCTAGCTTTAAACCCTGTAATCTTATCTGGAATTAGTAGTACCGTCTGGAGTTAAGAAGGCTCTGGTGATATACTGTATACACCTACATCCACATGAATCATCAGAATATTCACCACTAGATCGGATATTTCAATATAACTGAACTAATATTGGAGCTCGCATAAAAGAAAAGCATATATATTACAGCTGTATATTACCTTTATTTTTTATTTCTAATTGAAGGAGAATAGAAAGTGATTGTTGATATTATTTGTTATTGGATAGTATTGGTGCAAAAATTGTTCATAAAATTATGAAACTGACATACACTAATGTGAATAACCCATAATGGGTCCAGTGACCATAAATATGCATTTAGCATAGCCAATTCAAGGTGTTGAGCATCTCTAGCCAAGGGAAAGTTGCTTTCTGGCTACCTACTGACACAAAACACTTTTCCCATTAGACCACCCTCACAATAGTCCAGCATTATAAATTAAGTTAAAATTACTGATAAGAGAAGGGAATAACATTCATTTTTATGACAATGGTATCATTTAGGTTATAAGATATATTAATTTTTGAAGCTGATTTATTGGAAAGAGGAAAAATGGTCATGTGTAAGGATTAGTGATACTCGTTACTCGGGTTTCTCTGAGCATGCTCGGGTGGTCTCCGAGTATTTGTGAGTGTTGGAGATTTAGTTTTCGTCACCGCAGATGCATGATGAGCTTGAATACATGTGGAGATTCCCTAGCAACCAGGCAACCCCCACATGTATTCAGGCTGGCTAGTAGCCATAAATCATGCAGCTGCGTCAACAAAAACTAAATCTTGGAGCACTCACAATTACTCGGAGAAAACTCAAGCATGCTCGGGAAAACCCGAGCAACGAGTATACTCGCTCATCAGTAGTAAGTATCTGTAATTAACTTTTACCCAATTGTGTTGGCTTAGGTAGGTGGTTGGATCATCACATCACTATAATGACACGCTTTGCAACAATGGAGTCCACAGAACGCTATGATATGTTAATGATAATCAATTGTTAGTAGTTGCCAGAAGAGCCATGGTCATCCAACGCTCAATAATACTTATGGGGTGTGAACGCTAGCCTGCCTTAAACACTTCTATTGAAGAACTACTGTAGCACAAAATGCTGAAAGGATTCATGATGGCTAGGCTATGATAGAAAGATCTCAAAGCACCCAGTGCATCACAGTTTTTTGTGTAGCTACAGACTAGTCAGGATACCAATGCCAACTCTTGTCCACTAATGGAAGTGCCCCAAAGACACATGTGCTAGGTTATAGAAAAAAATGAAAGAAGTTGGTGAACCTTCATTTCTTGCCGGGTGCGTTTGCTAGGGAGAAGAGATGGCAATATTATGCAAAATAGTAAGCCAACGGAGGTAGTGCAATATTCTGCTGAGAAACCTTGAAACTCATCCTGGCATTTATTACTTTGACATGTACCACTTTAAAACATGGCTCTGGTTCGGGCATTGTATCTACACTGGCAGAGTCACTGAGCTCAGTAGTTGGATGCCTTCACTGTCGGTGTGATCTTAGTGCAGCGGTTATAGTGAACTGCACCTGGGACCCATATTTTCTTTAAATAGACAACCCCTTTAATATACAAAATAGACAATACATAAGATTCACAGAGATAATATAAACCTTATTCACTTTGCATGCTGTGATTTATAATAACCAGAATGATATGATGAATATCCCTGTATAAATGCTTAGAACTTTCTATATACTACTTTGTTCTGTTCCAACAGGTGATATACTGTATACATGTGAGTGTAGCTCACTGCTCGCTCCTACATTCCATGCCAGGTGCTCCTTGTAGCCAATTTCTTCAAATATTAGAGGGTTCAAACTCCACAGAGGCTAACAGTATATCTCAGCTGTTCCAGGGCCCCACCCGTAACAGATGAAGGCACAACTGAGTGATGTTTGGCAGGGAAGTTTCACATAATGAACTGGACTGAGCATAATAGGAATGAATAAGCTGTTGAAATTGTCTGGGTTTGGTTATGTCTGAGGCCAATCTTCACTTTCACTTTATTGTGCTAGCCAGTCTCTCGATCACACCCTGACATTTAATAAACGCTGCTTCACACTTGAACCGCACTGAGATATAATACAGATTAACATAGTGTCCTTTAAGATTTCCTGAAAGGTTATTTCATCAAAGTCCAGATCTGAGCAGACTAAAAGTGCCGGGATTTGGATTGGACACAATGATTAAAAATGTTATAAAGAACACTGACCTTTGGGCAAATTTTGAAAGCACATTCATAGGGCGGTATTGTCAAGTAGGTCGAGAAAAACATTTTTTCTCTTCTTGGTTTAGTAATACAAATGCAAATCAATCTACAAGCATATAAAAGTGTGTCTGTTATCGGAAGATCATTGATTTCTTATTCTGCGACCAGGTGACGGCCACATGGCAGCGATATGGCAAAAAATCATAGACAAAATTATATAGAATGCAAGCAGTAATGTCTCTTAGGCTGGTTTCACATTGGCGTTTTTTGGGGTGCGTTTTTGCGGTAAAAAACGCAAAAAAACGCATGGTAAAAAAACGCATGTAAACGCGTGTAAACGCTGCGTTTTTTTGACGCATGCGTTTTTGCATGTGGTAAAAAAAACGCGGCGTTTTGACGCGTTTACATGCGTTTTTACATGCGTTTGCGTTTTTTAAATGCATGCTGAGAAATGTGTGACAGCTGCCAATCATCAAAAAAAAGTAAAAAACCCACTATAAACAGAAACAGTTAGGGTTAGGGTTAGGGGTAGGGATCCTAACCCTAACCCTAACCCTAAAGGGATCCTACCCCTAACCCTACCCCTAACCCTAAGGGATCCTAACCCTAACCCTACCCCTAACCCTAAGGGATCCTAACCCTAACCCTAACCCTACCCCTAACCCTAAGGGATCCTAACCCTACCCCTAACCCTACCCCTAACCCTAAGGGATCCTAACCCTAACCCTACCCCTACCCCTAACCCTACCCCTAACCCTAACCCTAAGGGATCCTAACCCTAACCCTACCCCTAACCCTAACCATAAAGGGATTAGGGGTAGGGTTAGGGGTAGGTTTAGGGTTAGGGGTAGGGTTAGGGGTAGGGTTAGGTTCCCTTTATCACCTTTATGTTGGGGGGTGGCATATCAGTGTGTTTTCTGGTTTTTTAATAAAAAAACGCATGCGTTTTTTACCGCAAAAAACGCATGCACCAAAAAACGCATGCGTCCCCATTGACTCCAATGTATTTTTTGACCCCAAAAAAACGCATGAAAACGCATGCGTTTTTTTTTGGTCCAAAAAACGCTTCTAAAAATACTACAAGTAGCATTTCAGAAAATGAACGCATGCAGTAAAAAAACGCATGCGTCAAAAAACGCGACCAAACGCGTACACAAAAAAACGCATGCGTTTTCAATGTTAAAGATAGGGAAAAAAAACGCATGCGTTTTTTTGAAAAAAAACGCTGCAGACAAAAACGCAAGTGTGAAACCACCCTTAGAGATTGAAAATGCCATTGCAGTTTTAGTGTAGTTTTTTTAAGTAATGAGCTGGAACACATGTTGATATGTGTAATGCGTAGGTACTAGTGATGAGCGAGTATGCTCGTTAATCAAGTTTCTCCGAGTATGCTCGGGTGGTCTCCGAGTATTTCGGCATGCTCGGAGATTTAGTTTATGTCGATGCAGCTGCATGATTTGTGGGTGTTAGACAGCTTGAATACATGTGAGGATTGCCTGTTTGTTAGGGAATCCCCACATGTATGCAGGCTGTCTAGCAGCTACAAATCATGCAGCTGCGTCGACATTAACTAAATCTCAGAGCATGCAGAAATACTCAGAGACCACCCGAGCATGCTCAGAGAAACTCGAGTAAGGAGCATACTCGCTCATCACTAGTAGGTACGCATTCATGCTAAGTACCCTATGTCATTTATATTTACTATTACTATGCTTGTTAATACCCACAGTGTGAATTTGTACCTACAACTTAACCTTATTAACATGTGTTCCAGTTCATCTCTTTGGTTTTGATTTAGTTTTTGTACTTTGCACATACACGGTTGTGTCTCACCCTTTTTGGACTGTGCATTTAGTTTATATAGCTTACGACAGGCAGGCGTTGAAACAGTTAAACCTGGATCTTGCTCTACCCCATATATTGAGGTCAAATGACACATAGCAAGGTTTTACTTTAGAGATAGAACTAACCCAATTGGGAACACCTTTTCTCAGTGGAATGGCTTATACGCTTTTTTCATCAAAGCAGTGTCAACTAAGTATCTTATGTGATTTATATGTACTATCACTATTTACTTATTGCAGGGTATTTACTTACTTCATTTTGATTCTAGGTGATGTTTTTTCAGCCATAGTCAAAGCAGGATCCAGCAGGAAAGAGAACTTGAAAGTCCTTTCTTTAGCTCTCTCATTCCTTTTCAGTCAACTCCAGGATTTGATTTAAAATAATAAAAAAAACTAAAAATAAACTGCAGCAATAATGGCAGTAATATATTTCCAAATTAAAATGGTACATATTAATCAGTTGCCTCCTAACTAATGTTATGGTGTTACATCTATTCTCAATACACATGTAGATATTATGAGCTGTCCATTCTCATGTTTTTTATAGGCCTGAAATTTAAGAGCCCATTTATGATGATCACATAATTCCTGTAAAATAATGCCTAGTTCTTGGTCAACCGGTATCATCCATAGTCTGCGCTATTCCAGTTGTTTTAATTCCTACTGAGTAATCTAGTGATCTATTTTCCCTTCCCTCTTGGACAGCTGTGTATGGTAGACGTAGTGCTTGGTGTTCAATATCTGGTGACCTTTAATAATGATGAAAGCTAATTTTTATCCCACTAAATTCCTGAACATGCTACTGAAATTGTATTTGATTTAGTCATTGGGAGCAGTTAAGCAAGTCAGCCAAGTCTTATTGAAATATTTGAGAGATGAATCGTGTTGAAAAATTACTTTTTAAGCCATATGTTGGAGTAGGGTACATGGACAATTGATCCAATGAGACTACAGCAACACGTAAGCCAAGAACAAACTTGCTCAATCTCCAAATTTCCGTTATATGACCATTGTCAGTTTCAGAAGTAGTTTATTTTATACAGAATTGTAGTGTATTGACAAATATAGTAGTATTTTCTTGCAGGCTACACAGCCGCCTATTGATTTGAATAGGAGGTGCAGTACCTTTCCACAGCCACGATTAGAAGATGGAGCAGCTTCACAATTGAGCATTTCCAGCCAGTGGCCACCGACAATGGGAGTAGATTATTGGGGGATGATTGGTGTCGGACCCCGACTCATCAGACATTGATGACCTATCCTAAGGAAATAATAGAAAAATATGGCTCTGAAAAGAAAAGGAGGGAAAAACGAAAACGCAATAGTGGAAATTGGCCACGTCAGGAAGTGGTTAAAAGGTAATATGCCTTTATTAAATGAGATCATAAAATTACACCCTAAAAGAGAGGTAGTAATGTAGTAAATATATATAAAGGTAAGGGACAAGTACAACTCACCCTGCACAGAAAAGATGGTAAGGGGCTGGATACCTAAAATGTCCCTATAGGGCCCTAAACTATTTTAGTAAATGGCACCCCATGCTCAATGTTGGTTATGTACTACTAATCCCTAACTAATCTCTAACACTTGACAAAGGCTACTAGATAGACTGATAACAAAAAATTATTAATAAACCATAATATCAAAGCAATAAAGCAAGAAATCCAATTCTAAGTAATTATAGGTGGTTACTAATACATAATACCTTCTCATAAAAAGAAAAGGATAGGTGTCTGCTTTGAGTCCATGTTACTATCTCGACTCATTTCCCACATGTAATATAAGTTTCAGGAGGCAGCTCAGAGATAGGGAATGTTCTCACATAAGACAATATATTTACTATATATAGATTTTTTTTTAGCCTTCCTATAACATAATTTATCATTCATGGTTTATTCTGTGAAGTATACGTAATTGCAATATATTGCTAAGGCGGTCTGAGGTCGGGCAAAGCAGCACAGGGTCAGTAAACATATCCGAAGTAAGGGGCGGAGAGGTCAGGCAATACAAGATAACTAGCCGGGTCAGTAATGGAAGCAGAATACTCAGACAAGCATAAACATGGACTAACAGGGTAGAAAATAATGTTCGGGCCAGTAGTGGTGGGAGGAGCTGCCTAATAAAGAGTCTGCTGTCAAAGGGTAGGCCTGGGAAACCTAATCTCTGCAAGACACATCAGGGTTAAATTCCTGCAGAGACTGGCCATCCCCCCTAAAGCCACATGCTGTGATGCAGAGGCAACAGCTCAGGAAGCCCTGCTAAAGCGAGAAGAAGCCACCTGGTGACCACAGTGAGTAGGGCGGCGCTGAGGGGCATGCATGTTACCGCTCTGACAGTCTGTATATAGTGATCTAACTAATAGATATGAGTGGATCCTTGGAAATTCAAATTCAAGAACTTCAATTAATTTTCCACCAAAATGTGATTTGCAGCGAATAAATTTGCTCAAATTTCAATACTGGAAATTTTATAATTCCACAGAAAATTCACATGGAGGCAGCGTCAGACTGGAGCACCTTGGCCCCAGCAGAGAAAATTATTCCTGGGGCCCACTATGTAGCTACATAGAAATAAATTCAAGACCATCAATTGTGTGGTAAAACACCCAAATATCAGGGTATAACAACTCTATAACCCTGTATGTAACCCCTTTCTCATTTACAGCACCGTGGAATTAATGGTGCTATATAAATAAATAAATAATAATAATAATAATATAAGGTAGTACACATCTTAAAGGGACACTGTCACCTGGATTTGGAGGGAACAATCTTCAGCCATGGAGGCGGGGTTTTTGGGTTTTTGATACACCCTTTCCTTACCCGCCGGCTGCATGCTGGCTGCAATATTGAATTGTAGTTCATTCTCTGTCCTCCATAGTACACGCCTGCGCAAGGCAAGATTGCACCTTGTGCAGGCATGTACTACGGAGGACAGAGAATGAACTACAATCCAATATTGCAGCCAGCATGCAGCCAGCGGGTAAAGAAAGGGTGAATCAAAAACCCCAAAACCCCGCCTCCATGGCTGAAGATTGTTCCCTCCAAATTCAGGTGACAGTGTCCCTTTAAATATGTAGCAGGGGTTGGGGTAGCCCCTCATAGAAAATAATGTGGCCTTTCTCATGGAATATAATGCAGCCCCCTTCATAGGGTATAATACAGCACCCCACAAAATATAATGCAACCCCCTCATAAGGTATAATGGAACCCCCCATAGAATATAATGTAGCACCCTCATAGGGCATAATGCAGCCCCCCTCATATAGTATAATGCAGCCCCTCCCCGGAATATAATGTAGCCCCCTCAGAGTATAATACAACCCCATAGGATATACTGTAGCCCCCTCATAAGGCATAATGCAGCTCCCCTCATGTAGTATGATGTAGCTCCCTGAGAGAATAATGCAGCCCCCCACATATAGTATAATGCAGCCCCTCCACAGAATATAATGTAGCCCCCTCAGAGTATAATGCAACCCCTCATAAGGTTGCCCCCATAGAATATACTGTAGCCCCCTCATAGGGCATAATGCAGCTCCCCTCATATAGTATGATGTAGCCCCCTGAGAAAACACTGCAGTCTCCCACATATAGTATAATGCAGCCCCTCCACAGACTATAATGTAGCCCCCTCAGAGTATAATGCAACCCCTCATAAGGCTGCACCCGATAGAATATACTGTAGCCCCCTCACAGAGCATAATGCAGCTCCCATCATATAGTATGATGTAGCCCCCTGAGAGAATAATGCAGCCCCCCACAGAATTATAATGTAGCCCCCTCATAGGGTATAATGCAGCCCCCTGAAAGTGTATAATGCAGCCCCTCTCCACCACCATTATTGTTCTCCCTGCCACCCCCGTCATTGTACTCATCACCACCTACATCATTGCCTTCACACCCACCACCTCCATCATTGACTCTTCCCCACCACCATTGTCCTTTCCACCACTACCATCTTTGTCCTTTACACCACAACCATCATTGCTTTCTCCCCCCACCCCCATCATTGCCCATTCCAACACCTCCATAATTGCCTCCCTCACCACCATTATCATTGCTTCCCTCACCACCATCATTGCCTTCTCCCCCACCACCATCATCATTGCCTCCCCAACCACATCATCATTGTCTCCACCACCATTATCATTGCCTCCCCCTCCACCATCATCATTGCCTCCCCACACCACCACCATCATTGCCTTCTCCTTCACCACCCCATCAAGCACATCATTGCCAATCTCCAATACACACACAATACCACTATCACACATACAGCACCATACACAGACAGCACTGCACCACTCTCTCATACACAAACATACAAACACAAAGCACCGCACCACATACACACACAGCCGCACACATGCAGGCACAGACACACACACAGCACCCACTCACCACTCCGCACGTTCCCAGCAGCCGCAGCACAGGGAAACCAGGGATTCAAGCTTCAGGAGGCTAATTTGCATATTCCAGGTGCCTTCTGGGAGAAGCGAAGTCTCCCTAAGCTAGAAGATCGTTGGGTACAGCCGGGACCAGCTGCTTCGAAAGCATCACCAAACCAGGGATTCAAGCTTCAGGAGGCTAATTTGCATATTCCAGGTGCCTTCTGGGAGAAGCGAAGTCTCCCTAAGCTAGAAGATCGTTGGGTACAGCCGGGACCAGCTGCTTCGAAAGCATCACCAAACCAGGGATTCAAGCTTCAGGAGGCTAATTTGCATATTCCAGGTGCCTTCTGGGAGAAGCGAAGTCTCCCTAAGCTAGAAGATCGTTGGGTACAGCCGGGACCAGCTGCTTCGAAAGCATCACCAAACCAGGGATTCAAGCTTCAGGAGGCTAATTTGCATATTCCAGGTGCCTTCTGGGAGAAGCGAAGTCTCCCTAAGCTAGAAGATCGTTGGGTACAGCCGGGACCAGCTGCTTCGAAAGCATCACCAAACCAGGGATTCAAGCTTCAGGAGGCTAATTTGCATATTCCAGGTGCCTTCTGGGAGAAGCGAAGTCTCCCTAAGCTAGAAGATCGTTGGGTACAGCCGGGACCAGCTGCTTCGAAAGCATCACCAAACCAGGGATTCAAGCTTCAGGAGGCTAATTTGCATATTCCAGGTGCCTTCTGGGAGAAGCGAAGTCTCCCTAAGCTAGAAGATCGTTGGGTACAGCCGGGACCAGCTGCTTCGAAAGCATCACCAAACCAGGGATTCAAGCTTCAGGAGGCTAATTTGCATATTCCAGGTGCCTTCTGGGAGAAGCGAAGTCTCCCTAAGCTAGAAGATCGTTGGGTACAGCCGGGACCAGCTGCTTCGAAAGCATCACCAAACCAGGGATTCAAGCTTCAGGAGGCTAATTTGCATATTCCAGGTGCCTTCTGGGAGAAGCGAAGTCTCCCTAAGCTAGAAGATCGTTGGGTACAGCCGGGACCAGCTGCTTCGAAAGCATCACCAAACCAGGGATTCAAGCTTCAGGAGGCTAATTTGCATATTCCAGGTGCCTTCTGGGAGAAGCGAAGTCTCCCTAAGCTAGAAGATCGTTGGGTACAGCCGGGACCAGCTGCTTCGAAAGCATCACCAAACCAGGGATTCAAGCTTCAGGAGGCTAATTTGCATATTCCAGGTGCCTTCTGGGAGAAGCGAAGTCTCCCTAAGCTAGAAGATCGTTGGGTACAGCCGGGACCAGCTGCTTCGAAAGCATCACCAAACCAGGGATTCAAGCTTCAGGAGGCTAATTTGCATATTCCAGGTGCCTTCTGGGAGAAGCGAAGTCTCCCTAAGCTAGAAGATCGTTGGGTACAGCCGGGACCAGCTGCTTCGAAAGCATCACCAAACCGCGCGCCGTAGGACATTATTGCAAGAGAGCTTGGCTGAATAGATTACACAAGAAGGAAAACACACAGCAAGTCAGCAGGATCTAGGAGCAACATGGCAGATGTGACAACCTACATGGTGAGCTGCAGCATGTGCTACATGTTCACAGATCGACCAGAAGAAGAATCCAATTTCACCTGTCAGAAGTGTAGACTAGTGGCCCTTTTAGAAGAAAAGGTGCGGGGTCTGGAAGAAAGAATAGCAACTTTGAAACTCATCAAAGAGAATGAAGACTTTCTAGACAGAACAGAAGCATCTCTACTGGTCACAGAAGGTGCAAAAAGTGTCAGAGAACCTCCAAAAGCAGATGAGTGGAAGCATGTGACCAAAAGAAGCAAGAAGACCATGGAGAAATCACCAACCACACAACTGAAGAACCGATATCAAATCTTTGTAGAGGATGAAGATGGCACACCTAAGAATGAAGCAATACCAGCAAGCAAAAAAGAAAAGGGCACACAGCAACAAGTGACAGCAAAAAGTACAGCCAAGAAGCAACGAAGAGTGGTGGTGGTGGGAGACTCACTACTGAGAGGCACCGAAGCAGCCATCTGCAGACCGGACATAACTGCAAGAGAAGTATGCTGCCTTCCAGGTGCGATGATCAAGGATGTGACCGATAGGATACAAAAGCTCTTCAGCTCCAAGGACGTCCACCCATTTCTTCTGATACATGTTGGCACCAATGACACGGCAAGGAAGGACCTACCGACAATCTGCAAGGACTTTGAAGAGTTGGGGAAGAAAGTAAAGGAACTGGATGCACAGGTAGTTTTTTCTTCTATCCTTCCAGTAGACGGGCATGGCACCAGGAGATGGAACAGGATCCTTGATGCAAACAACTGACTAAGACGATGGTGCAGACAACAAGGATTTGGATTCCTGGACCACGGTGTGAATTACTGGTATGATGGACTCCTCGCCAGAGACGGACTACACCTCAACAAACCTGGGAAACACACATTCGCCAGAAGACTCGCTACACTCATCAGGAGGGCGTTAAACTAGAAGAAGAGGGGACGGGAAGAAAAACATTAGACTCGAACAAAGACGACCCAGGAAAACATACTCAGAAGGGAGGTAAGAACATTTCTAAAACAATCCACAGTGAGGAGATTGGAACAAAACAAAATCCTCTAAACTGCATGCTCACAAACGCCAGAAGCCTGACAAACAAGATGGAAGAACTAGAAGCAGAAATATCTACAGGTAACTTTGACATAGTGGGAATAACCGAGACATGGTTAGATGAAAGCTATGACTGGGCAGTTAACTTACAGGGTTACAGTCTGTTTAGAAAGGATCGTAAAAATCGGAGAGGAGGAGGGGTTTGTCTCTATGTAAAGTCTTGTCTAAAGTCCACTTTAAGGGAGGATATTAGCGAAGGGAATGAGGATGTCGAGTCCATATGGGTTGAAATTCATGGAGGGAAAAATGGTAACAAAATTCTCATTGGGGTCTGTTACAAACCCCCAAATATAACAGAAAGCATGGAAAGTCTACTTCTAAAGCAGATAGATGAAGCTGCAACCCATAATGAGGTCCTGGTTATGGGGGACTTTAACTACCCGGATATTAACTGGGAAACAGAAACCTGTGAAACCCATAAAGGCAACAGGTTTCTGCTATTAACCAAGAAAAATTATCTTTCACAATTGGTGCAGAATCCAACCAGAGGAGCAGCACTTTTAGACCTAATACTATCTAATAGACCTGACAGAATAACAAATCTGCAGGTGGTTGGGCATTTAGGAAATAGCGACCACAATATTGTGCAGTTTCACCTGTCTTTCACTAGGGGGACTTGTCAGAGAGTCACAAAAACATTGAACTTTAGGAAGGCAAAATTTGAACAGCTTAGAGATGCCCTTAATCTGGTAGACTGGGACAATATCCTCAGAAATGAGAATACAGATAATAAATGGGAAATGTTTAAGAACATCCTAAATAGGCAGTGTAAGCGGTTTATACCTTGTGGGAATAAAAGGACTAGAAATAGGAAAAACCCAATGTGGCTAAACAAAGAAGTAAGACAGGCAATTAACAGTAAAAAGAAAGCATTTGCACTACTAAAGCAGGATGGCACCATTGAAGCTCTAAAAAACTATAGGGAGAAAAATACTTTATCTAAAAAACTAATTAAAGCTGCCAAAAAGGAAACAGAGAAGCACATTGCTAAGGAGAGTAAAACTAATCCCAAACTGTTCTTCAACTATATCAATAGTAAAAGAATAAAAACTGAAAATGTAGGCCCCTTAAAAAATAGTGAGGAAAGAATGGTTGTAGATGACGAGGAAAAAGCTAACATATTAAACACCTTCTTCTCCACGGTATTCACGGTGGAAAATGAAATGCTAGGTGAAATCCCAAGAAACAATGAAAACCCTATATTAAGGGTCACCAATCTAACCCAAGAAGAGGTGCGAAACCGGCTAAATAAGATTAAAATAGATAAATCTCCGGGTCCGGATGGCATACACCCACGAGTACTAAGAGAACTAAGTAATGTAATAGATAAACCATTATTTCTTATTTTTAGTGACTCTATAGCGACAGGGTCTGTTCCGCAGGACTGGCGCATAGCAAATGTGGTGCCAATATTCAAAAAGGGCTCTAAAAGTGAACCTGGAAATTATAGGCCAGTAAGTCTAACCTCTATTGTTGGTAAAATATTTGAAGGGTTTCTGAGGGATGTTATTCTGGATTATCTCAATGAGAATAACTGTTTAACTCCATATCAGCATGGGTTTATGAGAAATCGCTCCTGTCAAACCAATCTAATCAGTTTTTATGAAGAGGTAAGCTATAGACTGGACCACGGTGAGTCATTGGACGTGGTATATCTCGATTTTTCCAAAGCGTTTGATACCGTGCCGCACAAGAGGTTGGTACACAAAATGAGAATGCTTGGTCTGGGGGAAAATGTGTGTAAATGGGTTAGTAACTGGCTTAGTGATAGAAAGCAGAGGGTGGTTATAAATGGTATAGTCTCTAACTGGGTCGCTGTGACCAGTGGGGTACCGCAGGGGTCAGTATTGGGACCTGTTCTCTTCAACATATTCATTAATGATCTGGTAGAAGGTTTACACAGTAAAATATCGATATTTGCAGATGATACAAAACTATGTAAAGCAGTTAATACAAGAGAAGATAGTATTCTGCTACAGATGGATCTGGATAAGTTGGAAACTTGGGCTGAAAGGTGGCAGATGAGGTTTAACAATGATAAATGTAAGGTTATACACATGGGAAGAGGGAATCAATATCACCATTACACACTGAACGGGAAACCACTGGGTAAATCTGACAGGGAGAAGGACTTGGGGATCCTAGTTAATGATAAACTTACCTGGAGCAGCCAGTGCCAGGCAGCAGCTGCCAAGGCAAACAGGATCATGGGGTGCATTAAAAGAGGTCTGGATACACATGATGAGAGCATTATACTGCCTCTGTACAAATCCCTAGTTAGACCGCACATGGAGTACTGTGTCCAGTTTTGGGCACCGGTGCTCAGGAAGGATATAATGGAACTAGAGAGAGTACAAAGGAGGGCAACAAAATTAATAAAGGGGATGGGAGAACTACAATACCCAGATAGATTAGCGAAATTAGGATTATTTAGTCTAGAAAAAAGACGACTGAGGGGCGATCTAATAACCATGTATAAGTATATAAGGGGACAATACAAATATCTCGCTGAGGATCTGTTTATACCAAGGAAGGTGACGGGCACAAGGGGGCATTCTTTGCGTCTGGAGGAGAGAAGGTTTTTCCACCAACATAGAAGAGGATTCTTTACTGTTAGGGCAGTGAGAATCTGGAATTGC
This sequence comes from Ranitomeya imitator, assembly GCF_032444005.1. Lineage (NCBI taxonomy): Eukaryota > Metazoa > Chordata > Amphibia > Anura > Dendrobatidae > Ranitomeya > Ranitomeya imitator. The sequence continues at coordinate 136,271,701 of NC_091282.1, forward strand.
TTGCCTGAGGAGGTGGTGATGGCGAACTCAGTCGAGGGGTTCAAGAGAGGCCTGGATGTCTTCCTGGAGCAGAACAATATTGTATCATACAATTATTAGGTTCTGTAGAAGGACGTAGATCTGGGGATTTATTATGATGGAATATAGGCTGAACTGGATGGACAAATGTCTTTTTTCGGCCTTACTAACTATGTTACTATGTTACATCTCGGCAGCTTCCTCTCTGAAACAGCCACTCTGAATGATTATGTCATCCAGCTGCGCTGAGTCAGACAGGAAGTGCGGGCCAGGCGGGCAGGAAGGAGGACGGCGTCAGATTCCTGCAGCTTCGATCGGGTCCCAAGCTGCAGAGATCGAAATCAGGGTTTGCCGGCCTTTAGGCGCCCACCTCCAGGTTCAGCAACACCGGCGGGCAGTGTCATCCTCAGCCTATGGCTAACGCTGCCCGCTATCTATATATATAATTGCCTAAGGGTTTTTCCGTCTGTCTGTCTGTCCTGGAAATCCCGCGTCTCTGATTGGTCGAGGCCGTCAGGCCTCGACCAATCAGCGACGGGTACAGCGACGATGATGTCATAAAGGACGTAGACATCCCGCGTCTGATTGGTCAAGGTTGCCAGGCCACGACCAATCAGCGACGGGCACAGTATCGACGTAGAAATCCCGAGTCTCTGATTGGTCGAGGCCACCAGGCCTCGACCAATCAGCGACGGGCACAGTGACAATGATGTCATAAAGGACGTAGACATCCCGCATCTGATTGGTCGAGGCTGCCAGGCCTCGACCAATCAGCGACGGGCACAGTATCGACGTAGATGTCATAATGGTTGCCATGGTGACGATGATGTCATAAAGGTTGCCTCGATCAATCAGCGACGGGCACAGTCTGCCGCGAATTCTGGAATCATCATTGTCCATATACTACGGGGACATGCATATTCTAGAATACCCGATGCGTTAGAATCAGGCCACAATCTAGTTAAAAAAGAAATGGCATTCACTCCTCTCCACGCCCATGGGGGCGTGGGGAAGCGTGAATATACATTCCTCTGTAGCAGCCGGGACAGGCTCCTGTCTCCAGCTGCTGTTCTCTGGCACCGGGAGGGCCCCCCTTGACTCAGGGGCCTGTTATGTTTGCTAATGACAGGTGTTATGAAGGCAATCCAGAAACACAGTGTGCTTAGCGATCAGAGCGCACACAGTGATCTGACAAATACCCAAAAATACAAGAACGAGCTCTGATACGTGGAAACTCTGTAGACTGCACACCTGATCCTATCCTAAACACAACTAAAAGCGGCTGTGGATTGCGCCTAACAACTACCTAGGCAACTCGGCACAGCCTAAGAAACTAGCTAGCCTGAAGATAGAATAATAGGCCTGACTTGCCCCAGAGAAATTCCCCAAAGGAAAAGGCAGCCCCCCCACATATAATGACTGTGAGTAAGATGAAAAGACAAAACGTAGGGATGAAATAGATTCAGCAAAGTGGGGCCCGATATTCTAGGACAGAGCGAGGACAGTAAAGCGAACTTTGCAGTCTACAAAAAACCCTAAAGCAAAACCACGCAAAGGGGGGCAAAAAAAACCCCACCGTGCCGAACTAACGGCACGGCGGTACACCCTTTGCGTCTCAGAGCTTCCAGCAAAACAAAAGACAAGCTGGACAGAAAAAAAGCAACAAAAAAGCAAAAAGCACTTAGCTATACAGAGCAGCAGGTCACAGGAACAATCAGGAGAAGCTCAGATCCAACACTGAAACATTGACAAGGAGCAAGGATAGCAGCATCAGGCGGAGTTAAGTAATGAAGCAGTTAACGAGCTCACCAGAACACCTGAGGGAGGAAGCTCAGAAGCTGCAGTACCACTTGTGACCACAGGAGTGAATTCAGCCACAGAATTCACAACAGTACCCCCCCCTTGAGGAGGGGTCACCGAACCCTCACCAGAGCCCCCAG